>NC_049250.1:6913919-7545919 GCF_011100685.1 Canis lupus familiaris
CCTTATGTTTATAGCATTATTTACAATAGCCAAATTATGGAAACAGTCCAACTGTCCATTAATTGATGAATGGGTAAAGAAAAATGTGTGTGTGTGTGTGTGTGTACACGATGGTATATATTAGTCAGCCATAAAAAGATGAAATCTTGCCATTTGCAACAACATGGGTGGATCTAGAGGCTATCATGCTAAGCAAAATAAGTCAGTCAGAGAAGGACAAATATCATGTGATTTCACTCATATATGGAATTTAAAAAACAAAACAAATGAGCAAAATGAATTGCCTATTTACTTGAAGTGAAAACCTGTGATCTTTTCAACTTATTTCTGAAAGTGGGCTTATTCTTGGGGGAATCTTCATTGTTCCCTTGCAGGTGATAATGATAGGTGATGGGGAAGGTCATGGAGCTAGGTTGCATGTGGACATAGTAACAGCTTATCTGTCTTAAGGCACTGCCATTGAGTGGATATTCTTACTTTGAAACTGGCTGAATACTCCCTTGGGAGGTTTTGAGCCTGCTTTTGAACTGAAGGCTAGATGTCCATTATCATGAAATTGGTAAGAACATGAGAAGAAGACTGTGTAGAACTAAGGATTGGTTGTTGGTAAATCTTTTTTTTAGAGGCTCCTGTTTAAACCTGATCTTACCTCTGTGCCTTTGCAAATTGCCCCAAATGAAACTGAATAGGAGGAAAACCACATCTTTATTATTTAAAAAATTTTTTTTAAAGATTTTATTTATTCATGAGAGACAGAGAAAGAGAGAGAGGTAGAGACACAGGCAGTGAGAGAAGCAGGCTCCATGCAGGGAGCCTGACATGGGACTCGATCCCTGGTCTTCAGGATCACACCCTGGCTTGAAGGCAGGCGCTAAACTGCTGAGCCACCCAGGGATCCCTAACATTTTTAAATGGAAATATGTACTGTATCATTGCATAAATTTACTCCTCACAACACACATAAGGTAATTACTCTTATCTACATTCTACAAATAAGAAACTCAGGTTTGAGTCAAAGACTGATGGCAGAGCCTGGACCATTGCCACACTCACCACTGGCCAAAGAAGCCGTAGGGAAGTGGAGGTCCTACTATAGCCAGTGGCAGCTTGGGGAGGCATATACTCACAAGCTGCAGGATTGCATGATTTACTAGCTGACAAATGTCATGTGGAAAGCTGAAGAATGTGATTAATAACTTTTTTCCTGGCTGATATAAAGACATCTCCAAAAATTCAATATGATCATTAAAAGCTCAATAATATTAATGATTAACATAATGAATAAATGAAACTAATTTGATAGTGATACAGGCTGCCTGTTCCATAATATAAAGGCTGCCTGTTAGAAAGGACTTGTCCAGAGGATGAACTACCTGACATGTTGTATTCCCTTTTTATTATTTATGATACACCATTACAACAAAGACTTCCAAGGTACTACGCCAAATACAATTTGAACCTCTTTTAAACCAAGATCTATGAAGCTAGACTGGAGAACTTTCTTTAACCTTAGAATTCCTATTAAATTCTTATTTTTAGGATTTATTTATTTATTCATGAGAGACACAGAGAGAGAGAGAGGCAGAAATATAGGCAGAGGGAGAAGCAGGCTCCCTGCAGGGAACCTGATGTGGGACTCCATCCCTGGACCCCGGGATCACACCCTGAGCTGAAGGCAGACACTCAACCGCTGAGCCATCCAGGCATCCAGAATTCCTATTAAATTCTTGAAGGATGAATTCAGGCATACTACTGTAAGGAAAAGAGCATGGGCATTAGCATTCAGACTTTAAATTCTTTCTTTCTTCTTTCTTTCTTTCTTTCTTTTTTCTTTCTTTCTTCTTCTTTCTTCTTTCTTCCTTCTTCTTCCTCCTTCCTTCTTCCTTCTTCCTTCCTTCCTTCCTTCCTTCCTTCCTTCCTTCCTCCTCCTCCCTAACAACAACTTACTGGGCATCTATAGCAAATCAGGCATAGTGTTTTGGTAAGTATGAAGAATGAAGATGGCATGGTCCCTGCCCTCTTGGGGTTTACATTAAGTAGGCAGGATTGTGGAAGGAAGAGTCATATCAAATATATTTATGAAAGAAAGTGCTAACGGAGCAGTCAATTCATTTATTTATTTTTTTCAATAAATGATTACCATATACCTATTCTTCTTTAGTCTATTATCTAGGATATAGAAACACATTGAATGAGAGAGGTATTTTTTCAAAGAATTTACAGTCACGCACTACTGGGTATTTACCCAAAGAATACAAAAACACTAATTCAAAGGGATACATGCACACCTATGTTTATAGCAGCATTATTTACAATAGCAAAATTAGGGAAGCAGCCCAAGTGTCCATCAGTTGATTTATGGACAAAAGAGGTGTGGTATAGATATATGGTGGAATGTTATTCAGCCATAAAAAGAATGAAATCTTGCCATTTGCAACAACATGGATAGAGCTAGAGGGTATAATGCTAAGCAAAATAAGTTAGTCAGAGAATGACAAACACCATATGATTCCACTCCAATGTGAAATTTGAGAAACAAAACAAATGCACATAGGGAGAGAAAGAGAGAGAGAGAGAGAGAGAGAGACCAAGAAACAGACTCTTAAGTTATAGAGAACAAACTGATGGTTACTAGAGGGGAGGTAGGTGTTGGGAATGGGTGAAATAGGTAATGGGGATTAGGGAGGGCACTTGCTGTGGTGAACACCGTGTGTTGTGTGGAAGTGTTGTATCACTATATTGTACATCTGAAGCTAATATTACACTGTATGTCAACTAACTGGGATGAAAATTTTTAAAAAAGGAAAAAAACGTGTCTTCAATAACTCTATACACAACTTAATCATTATTTCATTAATGGGTCCAAATGGGTTTATTTATGCAAGGGTTCATGTTTTTTAAATTTATAAACTTGATTTTTTTAAGGGCAGGTTTAGGTTCACAGCCAAACTGAGTGAAAAGTACAGAGAGTTCTCATTACTCCCTATTGCCTAGGTGAACGATGTCCCCCAATATCGACATCCCACACCATGTAGTACATTGCTACAATTAATGAACCTACAATGACATAGCAACATACAAAGCCCATAGTTTACCTTAGGGGTCACTCTTGATGCTCTACATTCTATAGGTTTGGGCAAATATATAAAGATCTGTATCTGCTATTGTGTTATCATAGAGAATAGTTTCACTGCCTAAAAATCCTCTGTGCTTGGCCTGTTCATTCCTCCCCCTTCCTCCCCTTGGCCCAACTCCTGGCAGCCTGTGGTCTTTTAACCATCTCTGCAGTTTTTTGTTTGCCAGAATGTTATATAATTGGAATCATGTGGCATATAGCTGTTTCAGATTGGCTTTTCACTTAGTAATATACATTTAGTTTCTTCCATGTCTTTTCATGGCTTGATAGATCATTTCTTTTAGGCACTGAATAATACTCCATTGTCTAGATATACCACAGTGAATTATCCACTCATCTACTGAAGGACATCTCAGCAGCTTCCAAGTTTTGGCAGCTACAAATAAAGCTGCTATAAACATCTATGTGCAGGTTTTCGTGTAGACATGAGTTTTCAGTTCATTTGGGTAAAAACCAAGAGTGTAAATGCTGGAACATATGGTAAGAGTAGGTTTAGTTTAGTAAGAAACTTCCAAACTGTCTTCCAAAGTGACTGTACCATTTTGCATGCCCTCCAGCAATGAATGAGAGATTCCGTTGCTCCACATCCTTACCAGTATCCAGTGTTACCAGTGTTTGGGATTTTTTGCCATTCTGATAGCTGTAGTAGTATCTCATTGTTGTTTCAATTTGCATTTCCCCAGTGACATATGATGTGGAGTATATTTTCTTTTTTTTTTTTTTATTTTTTTTAAATTTTTTAAAAATTTTTATTTATTTATGATAGTCACAGAGAGAGAGAGAGAGAGAGAGAGAGGCAGAGACACAGGCAGATGGAGAAGCAGGCTCCATGCAGGGAGCCCGACATGGGACTCGATCCCGGGTCTCCAGGATCGCGCCCTGGGCCAAAGGCAGGCGCTAAACCGCTGCGCCACCCAGGGATCCCTGGAGTATTTTCATATCCTTATTTGCCATCTGTATATATATATTTTTGTGAAGTGTCTGTTAAGATCTTTGGCACATTTTTTTAATCAAGTTTTTTTTTTTTTTCTAATTGCTGACTTTTAGAAGTTCTTTATATATTTGGGTAACAGTCCTTTATTAGGTATTTCTTTTGCAAATCTTTTCTCCCAGCCTGTGACTTTTCTTCTTATTCTCTTGTCAGTGTTTTTCACAGAGCAGAAAAATTTTAAACCTTAACAAAGTCCAAATTATCAATTATTTCTTACAACGATATTACCTTTCTTATTGTGTCTAAAAAGTCTGTCATAACCAAAGTCTTCTACATTTTCTTCTATGCTATCTTCTAGGAGCTTTGTAGTTTTGCATGTAGGTTTATGATTTATTTTGAGTTTATTTTTGTGAAGAGGATAAGGTATGTGTCTATATTTAAAAAATTTTTTTCATGTAGATTTACTTGTTCCAGCACCATTGTTGGAAAGACTTCCTTGTTGCCTTTACTTCTTTGTCCAAAATCAGTTGACTATATATTGGTCTCTTTCTGGGTTTTCTGTTCCATTGATTTATTTCTCTATTCTTTCACCAGTACTATACTGTCTTGATTACTGTAGATTTACAATGAATCTTCAAGTCAGACTGTGTCAGTCCTATAACTTCATTCTTCTACTTCAATATTGTGTTGGCTATTCTGGGTTTTTTTCCCTTCCATATCAGCTTTAGAATCAATTTGTCGATATCCACAAAATACCTTGCTGGGATTATGATTAGAAGGCATAGAGCCTATAGATCAAGACAGGAAGAACTAATAACTTGAAAACATTGACTTTTCCTGTTTATGAGCATGCAATATCTCTCCATGGATTTAGTTCTTCTTTTGTAGTTTTCCTCACACAGATCTTATACATATTTTGTTAGATTTATATCTAAGTATTTCATCTTAGGGGGTACCAATATAAATGCTAAACTCTTCTTAATTCCAAATTCTACTTATTGCTGGTGTATAGGAAAGAGATCAACTTTTATATATTAACTTTGTATCTTGCAACCTTGTTATAATCACTTATTAGTTCCAGAGTTTGTTTTGCTAATTCTCAATCCATATACCTTTAATTTCCTTTTCTTATCTATTTGCATGAGCTAGAACTTCTCTATGATGTTGAAAAATAGTGGTGAGAGGTTAAATCCTTGCCTTGTACCTGATCTTAATGGGAGTTTCAAGTTTCTCACCACTTCATCAATATTAGCTGTAGACTTTTGTTGATATTCTTGACCAAATTGAGAGACTTCTCTATTGTTAGTTTGCTGAAAATTTTTATCATGAATGGATGTTGGGTTTGTTATATGCTTTAAAAAAAATCTATTGATATGATCATGTCGTATTTCTTCTTTAGTCTGTTGATGTGATGGTTAAATTAATTTATTTTCAATTAATCCCAGCCTTGAACACCTGAGATGAATCCCACTTGATCATTACATATAACCAAATATGTTATTGCTATTATTATTTTGAACAAATTATAATCTGTTAGATGAATTATGAAAAAGAAAAATTAAAGCTTATATTTACTTTTACTTATTCCTTTTCTGATACCTTTCCTCTATGTAGATCTGAATTTCTCACTTATAAATTTATATTTACATTTTCCTTAATATTTCTTAATATATTGTATTTTCTGTATGGTTTCCTTCTGTCTAAAAAACTTTTTAAACAGTTCTTACAAGGTGAGTCTACTGGCATCAAGACTTTACAATTTTTATTTTCTCAGAAAGTATTTCTCTTTCACTTTTGAAGCATAATTATTCAGGGTTTAAAATTCTACGTTGGTGGTTGTTTTCCTGCAATACTTTAAATATTTTGTTCCGTCCATTTCTGGGGAGGAGTTAGGTGTAGTACTTACTTTTGCCCTTCTGTAGGTAAGATGTTTTTCCACTGATCTTTCAGGATTTTTTCTTTGTCTTTGATTTTCTGAAGTTTAAATATGGTATGACTAGGCACAGCTTGTTCATTTGTTTGGTTGGCTGATTGTTTTGGCATTTATTCTGCTGGAGTTCTCTGAGCTCTCTGAGCTTCTTAGACCCATGTTTGGTGTCTAGCATTAATTTGGAAGAAAAAAATCTTAGTCATTATTGCTTCAAATATTTATTTTGCTCTTTTCTTTCTTTCTTTTTCTTCTCATATTCCCACTAGAGGTATAATTCATCTTTTTTTAGTTATCACACAATTCTTCGATTTTCTGTGTTTTTTTGTAGGTTTTTTTGTTTGTTTGTTTTTAGAGAGGGAGAAAAAGAGAGTAAGAATGGTGGAGGGGACAGAGGGAGAGAAAGAATCATAAGGAGGCTCCATGCCCAGCACAGAGCCTGACTTGGGGTCAGATTTCATGACACTGAAATCATGACCTAAGCCAAAATCCAGTCAGATGCTTAACCAACTAAGCCAACCAGGCACCCCCTGTATTTTCTATTTTCTATTTTCCAGTCTTTTTTTTCTGTGCTTTTTGGTTTTAAAAGTTTCTATTGATACACCTTTAAGTTTAGTGATTATTTCCTCAGCTGAATTTAGTTTACTAATAAGACCATCAGATGCATTCTTCATTTTTGATATAATATTTTGATCTCTAGCATTTCTTTTTTATTCTTTTACAGAATTTTCATTTGTACTTATGCATCTGTTCTTGCACGTTGGCATTGTAATCATAAGTTTAAATTTTTTTTTCTGTCTGATAATGTAAACATTCCTTCCATAACTGACTGGTTCTGATGCTTTTGAAGTTCTTAAAACTGTTTGTTATTTCCTTTTAGTGAGCTTTGTAATTTTTTATTGAAAGGTAAACATGATTTACTCCTTATTTATTTATTTATTTATTTAATATATTTTAAATTGGAGTTCGATTTGCCAACATATAGAAAAACACCCAGTGCTCATCCCATTAAATGTCCCTCTCAGTACCCATCACCCAGTTACCCCACACCCCCGTCCACCTCCCTTTCTACCACCCCTTGCACGTTTCCCAGAGTTAGGAGTCTCTCATGTGTTTGTCACCCTCACTGATATTCCCCACTCATTTCTCTCCTTTCCCCTTTATTCCCTTTCACTATATCTTATATTCCCCAAATGAATGAGACCATATAATGTTTGTCCTCCAATTGACTTACTTCACTCAGCATCCACATTTGAAGCAAATCATGGGTATTTGTCATTTATAATGGCTGAGTAATATCCATTGTATACATAGACCACATCATCTTTATCCATGCATCTTTGAATGGACACCAAAGCTCCTTTCCACAGTTTGGCTATTGTGGACATTGCTGCTATAAACATCGGGGTGCAGGTGTCCTGCCATTTCACTGCATCTGTATCTTTGGGGTAAATCCCCAGAAGTGCAATTGCATGGGTCATAGGTTAACTCTATTTTTAACTCTTTGGGAAAACTCCACACAGTTTTCCAGAGTGTCTGCACCAGTTCACACTCCCACCAACAGTGCAAGAGGGTTCCTCTTTCTCCACATCCTCTCCAACATTTCTTGTTTCCTGTCTTGTTAAATTTTAGCCATTCTCACTGCCTGTGAGGTGGTATCTCATTGTGGTTTTGATTTGTATTCCCTGATGGCAAGTGATACAGAGCATTTTCTCATGTGCTTGTTGTCCATGTCTACGTCTTCCTCTGTGAAATTTCTGTTCATGTCTTTGGCCCATTTCATGATTGGATTGTTTGTTTCTTTGCTGTTGTGTTTAATAAGTTCTTTATAGATTTTGGATACTAGCCCTTTATCTGATAGGTCATTTGCAAATATCTTCTCCCATTCTGTAGGTTGTCTTTTAGTTTTCTTGACTGTTTCTTTTTTTTTAATTTTTATTTATTTATGATAGTCACAAAGAGAGAGAGAGAGGCAGAGACATAGGCAGAGAGAGAGAAGCAGGCCTCCATGCACCGGGAGCCCGATGTGGGATTCGATCCCAGGTCTCCAGGATCGCGCCCTGGGCCAAAGGCAGGCGCCAAACCACTGCGCCAACCCAGGGATCCCCCTTGTTGACTGTTTCTTTTGCTGTGCAGAAGCTTTTTATCTTGATGAAGTCCCAATAGTTCATTTTTGCTTTTGTTTCCCTTACCTTCATGGATGTATCTTGCAAGAATATGCTGGGGCCAAGTTCAAAAAGGGTGTTGCCCTGTGATCTCCTCTAGAATTTTGATGGAATCTTGTCTCACATTTAGATCTGTCCATCCATTTTGAGTTTATCTTTGTGTATGATGTAAGAGAATGGTCTAGTTCCATTCTTCTGCATGTGGCTGTCCAATATTCCCAGCTCCATTTATTGAAGAGAATGTCTTTTTTCCAGTGGTTAGTTCTTTCCTGCTTTGTCGAATATTAGTTGACCATAGAGTTGAGGGCCCATTTTTGGATTCTCTATTCTGTTCCATTGATCTACTAAAGCTATTCCAAAGATAGAAAGGGATGGAGTACTTCCAAATTCATTCTATGAGGCCAGCATCACCTTAATTCCAAAACCAAAGACCCTACCAAAAGGAGATTATAGACCAATATCCCTGATGAACACAGATGCAAAATTCTCAACAAGATACTAGCCAATAGGATCCAACAGTGCATTAAGAAGATTATTCACCATGACCAGGTAGATTTATCCCTGGGATACAAGGCTGGTTCAACACTCATAAGGCAATCAAAATGATAGATCATATCAACAAGAGAAAAAAACAAGAACCATATGGTACTCTCAATAGATGCAGAGAAAGCATTTGACAAAATACAGCATCCATTCCTGATCAAAACTCTTCCAGAGTGTAGGGATAGAGGGAGCAATTTTCTCAGCATCTTAAAAGCCATCTATGAAAAGCCCACAAGCAAATATCATTCTCAATGGGGAAACACTGGGATCCTTTTCCCTAAGATCAGGAACAGGACAGGGATGTCCACTCTCACCACTGCTATTTCAACATAGTACTAGAAAGTCCTAGCCTCAGCAACTAGGCAACAAAAAGAAATAAAGGCACTCAAATTGGCAAAGAAGTCAAAACTCTCCCTCCCTTGCGGATGACATGATACTCTACATAGAAAACCCAAAAGACTCCACCCAAATTGCTAGAACTCATACAGCAATGCGGCAGTGTGGCAGGATACAAAAATCAATGCCCAGAAGTCAGTGGTATTTCTATACACTAACAATGAAACAGAAGAAAGAGAAATCAGGAGTCAATCCATTTACAATTGCACCCAAAGCATAAGATACCGAGGAATAAACTTAACCAAAGAGGTAAAGGATCTATACCCTAAAAACTACAGAACACTTCTGAAAGAAATTGAGGGAAGACACAAAGAGATGGAAAAATATTCCATGCTCATGGATTGGAAGAATTAACATTGTGAAGACATCAATGCTACCCAGGGCAATTTACACATTTAATGCATTCCCTATCAAAATACCATGGACTTTCTTCAGAGAGTTGGAACAAATCATCTTAAGATTTGTGTTTAATCAGAAAAGACCCCGAATAGCCAGGGAAATATTGAAAAAGAAAACCAGAGCCGGGGGTATCACAATGCCGGATTTCAGGTTGTATTACAAAGCTGTGATTTACTCCTGTAAATAGGTCTTTAGTAATGTGGATGAGGATTTTTCTCAAGATGTTCACTGTGAAACCTAGTAGATCTCTCTCTTTTTTAAAGATTTTATAATTTATTCATGAGCAATACAGAGAGAGAGAGAGAGAGAGAGAGAGAGAGGCAGAGACATGGGCAGAGGGAGAAGCAGGCTCCATGCAGAGAGCCTGATGTGGGACTCGATCCCGGGTCTCTAGGGTCACGCCTGGGCTGAAGGCAGTGTAAACCTCTGAGCCACCCGGGCTGCCCCCTAGTAGATCTCTTAGAGATAAAACTCACAAGTGTTGGCTTCCCTTTACCATGACAAGAACCTGGAACTTTCAGGCTCTTCTGCAATGAGACTCCAGTAATTTATTCTTTATAGTTCAGATGTGCCTACCCTTTCACTTGTTCCCACAGATTTCTGTTTGTAAGTTTCTGGTTTGGTAAATTGTGATTCCATGTTTGTCCCTTTTTGTTTTTCTAATTTCTGGGGCAGCAGTTTGCCATATGAACTCTCTTCCCTAATAGATTTAATAAGTGTTTATTTTTCAGTTTGTTTAGCTTTTGCTTATTGCTAAATGGAATGACACTTCTAACTCCTTATATGCTGGACCAAAAAATCTGAAGTAATTTATGCATTTTTGGAAGAGTCTTTTGTACTAAACTTTCATGTATAACAATAAATGTTAGTGTTAATACCTGGAAACCAAAAACCTATTACAGAATTCTTATTGATTTCTGATTAAATTATAACTCTAAAAAATCTTTATATTCTGAAGAGTAGATGACAGATTATGCATGGAAACAGATTATATTAACAGTGAACTGTTGAATTGAGCTGAGCAGTCTTTAATAGGTCAGTTAACAGTTAATAATACATAGCTAATTTGGGTATATTAACTAAGTTTATTTCATTTATCCTTTGCTCACTGAATTGACCATAAGTGGAAGGATGACTCATTTGATCTTAAGGATAATCAAGTTCTCTGTGTTTTGAAAATGTAATCACATCAGAGTTTTCAGTATGTTGTCAAGATTCGCTGTCTTCCAGCTCTTTTTTCTTAAACAGTTTGGTAAAACTTTACTTAAACTAATAGCCTTTACATTGGGAATTATAATCAGGAGAGGATTAAAATCATGGATTGTGTTTTTGGTGAGGAGAGAAAGTCATTGAAAAGACTTGGAATTTCTTGATATCTGCACAAATATTTGTAAGAGAGTGTGTTGATCTAGGGCCAATGACACTGCATTTCCTTGGATGGTTTTAAAATAGTCACTTTAGCAGAACTGTGCTGGATACCAAGGTAACAAGTTGTATAAAAGTCAATAGATCAATAGTAATTTTTCTAAGCACAATGATTTCTAAGTGAAATGGTGGGGTTTTTCCCCTATTGAACATTTTTGGAAATTACTTTTAGGATAATTCATGCCCTTTAACAAATAGTTCTTAAAGAAAAGAATTGTATACAATGGAATATTACTCAGCCATTAGAAATGACAAATACCACCATTTGCTTCAATGTGGATGGAACTGGAGGGTATTATGCTGAGTGAAATAAGTCAATTGGAGAAGGACAAACATTATATGGTCTCATTCACTTGGGGAATATAAAAAATAGTGAAAGGGAATAAAGAGGAAAGGAGAAAAAATGAGTGGAAATATCAGAAAGGGAGACAGAACATGAAAGTCTCCTAACTCTGGGAAACGAACTAGGGGTGGTGGAAGGGGAGGAGGGCGGGGGGTGGGGGTGAATGGGTGACGGGCACTGAAGGGGGCACTTGACGGGATGAGCACTGGATGTTATTCTATATGTTGGCAAATTGAACACCAATAAAAAATAAATTTATAAAAAAAGAAAAGAATCAAAGTAACTTGACAACAAGATACAACTATCCAGAAAAGTTTAAATATCTAAGAATGCCCAAGTTTCAAATCCTTTCAGCAATGAAAGCAAGATAAGTATGGTAGTGATCTGGGTAAATTGTTGCTATATATACAAATGTAACCTGCAAATATAGCTTTGTTTAGACTTCATAGTGTTCAGTCCTTTATCCTTGTATCCTAATACTTGCTCTCATACTTTCTCCTTTTCTTTTACCCTTATTTCTTGAACACTCTAAAGGAAAAGATTCATTTGGAATCCACCTGAGCTTAAAATCAAGGAACATTCCTCAGGTTTATGGAAACAAACGTCATGGATGTGAGTTGAACATAGAACAGAGATGACATCTTGCACTTGATCTTTTATGAACACTTGAATTTCAAAGACATAGCCCTGCAAATTTCAGGAAGTGGAGCACAGACCAAGTGATGGAGCCTTTGCTGATTAATTCAATATCATCTGTGAATGTTTGAGAATACTCCTGACTCATGGAGAAATCATAATTAATTTATAGATATTGTCACCCTGTTGAGAAATAATTTCTGTTAATACTTAACTGTCACTTCTAGTTTCTTCTTTCCCTACCAAGCATGTGTTTTTGTATCACTGTTTTGCCTTAAATTTCTTTTGCCCCACAAAAGCTATCTTCATGACTCCAAATAACTGTTTTAAATTAACTTATATTTTTAACTCAAATTAGTTCTATATCACCTGGAAAAAAATCATCTGTAGAAGAATACTCCCCTCATGGCCAGTGATCTGAGCCCTTGGACATCTTAGATTTTAATGATGAGACATTTTGTTTTAGTTCTCTTCACACATAGTTACTGAAAAAGAGTGAGACACTTTTTAGAGGACTTAACAATCCTCAACGTAAATTCACTCTTTTAGCAGCAGAGTTCTTGTCCATAGTGAGAAATAGGAGCGATGGAAAGAATGAACTAATTACTGGATTTATAACTCTGTTTTATCCTCTTGTATTGACCAGCAATTAGGGTTCTTCACAGATCATTGACTTTTATTTCAAGTAAACGAATTCCTGCAAGTTCTGGACATTGAGGACCAAAATTTATTTTACATTACCAAGTAATAACTGTCCAGAATTATCTGCATTGTGAAGTCTTTTAAATACTGTTTATGGAGCAGTGCTTGGGCTTAGAGGTTAAACAATTGAATGTACAAATGTACTCTTTGGGTAGACAGATAAATAGCTATTGCTAATAGTTAGCATAGTTTAGAAGAATCAGATTTCAAAGGGTTTTCAACAGCTAGACTGTCTAAAAATCACTTGTACTTGTTCAAATACAGATTACTGGACCCAGCATCTTGGAATCTGCATATTTTTAAACAAATGCAATTCTTATATACAGTCGTTCTTGGAACTACTGGACTTGCCTTTTGAGGTCAACTTTAAATTAAATATACGGTCTCATTCATTTGGGGAATATAAATAATAGTGAAAGGGAATAGAGGGGAAGGGAGAAGAAATTGGTAGGAAATATCAGAAAGGGAGACAGAACATGAAGACTCCTAACTCTGGGAAATGAACTAGGGGTGGTGGAAGGGGAGGAGGGCGGGGGGTGGGGGTGACTGGGTGGCGGGTACTGAGGGGGGGCACTTAACGGGATGAGCACTGGGTGTTATTCTGTATGTTGGCAAATTGAACACCAATAAAAAATAAATTTATTATTAAAAAATAATAAAAATAAAATAAAATGCATAAACAATTGGGAAAAAAATATATATGTTCTGCCTTTCTGTTCCTATAGTACCTGGCAGTTCTGAAGCAGAAATAATCAGACTTCTCCAGTGTTTAAATCTGAGATTTGTCTTTGTAAATGACTTTTCTCAGAACATAAGAAAATTTTTAATATAGCCACCATTTAAAAAAATCTTTGTTAAGTATATACACATTCAGTATTATTAATTTAATTCAAAGTTCCACTGATATATTAATCTGTATTTTTGCCAATTGGGGATTAATAAAACCATGAAGAAACTACTATGTTGTTTTTCATAGGATGAACCTAAAAATACTGATCAATCATTAAGTCTTAGGTTTCTGAAGTGCAGTAGAATGAGCTTCAGGAACTAGAATTGACTTAGACAGTCAACTACCTAAATTCAAGTTCATTGATCAATACCTTTTTAAAATTAGTTTATTTTTTAATTGAAGTATAGTTGACACACAATGTTAAATTACTCTCAGGCATACAATGTAGTGATTTGATAAGTTTATACATTATGCTATGCTCACCACAAGTGTAGCTGCCATCTGTTACCACACAACACTATTACAATACCATTGACTGTGTTCCCTATGCTGTGCCTTTCATCCTTCTGACTTATTCATTCCATAACTGGAAGCCTGTACTCCCACTCCCCTTCAACAGTTTTGTCCATCTCTGTACCCCAATTCCTCTAGCAACTACCAGTTTGTTCTCTATATTTATAAGCCTGATTCTGTTGTTTGTCTGTCTGCTCATTTGTTTGTTTGATCCGTGACTTTTTGATTAATCTGACAAAGTAGTGAGTTCATCTGGAATCTGAAATAATGAAAATGAGATTGATGAATCTTATGTGATTAAGACAAGTATAATATGCCTCCAGCTATTGTCAAATGTTTCTTTTAATACGGCATGAGATTTTCTTTTTGCTCTGAACCTCATTACCTAGGGGGATAGACATGTTTTGTCTGAACCTGAATATAGAGTAGGAAATTCCACATGGTTCTCTTCACTGGGCCCAAACCAGTAGTCTAATGTTTTTTTTAAAGAACCAAGATGATTATTCTGTAATAATGAGTTCTCTCTTGGTGCTTAAAGAACTTTGTAAGTGACCATGGAATGCACTTATGTTCAGCAACCAAGAGTGAAGGGGAAAGTCCTCCTTATGGACTTAATAGCTCTTATTTAAGAACCTTGAAAGTTTGTGTTTTAATTTTGTATAATAAAGAGGTAGAGGTTGCAGGGATTGTATTCACAAATTTACGTTATATTAATTGGAATTAAGAGAATATTCACCAAAGTTTTAAGGGAAAAAAAGTATAGTGACAAAATATATTGAAAGTAGGTTCTGTGTTCTTTTTCCCAGGAGGAAGGATCAATATGTTTTAGATTGGAGCAAATCTGTTCAATCCTCACTGCTTATCCCAGCCCTGTTTACACAAGTTAGAAACTGGGCTTGTGTAAGTTTCTTGTTCTTTTCCCCCAGGTTTATTATTGAGGTATAATTGAAAATGAAATTGTATATATTCAAAGTTTATAACATGATGATTTGATATACATATATATTTTATGTTTGCATAAAAAGAATCAGAACTTCCCATCTGTCCTGCTCATCTCCAGACCTGGGCTGTTCAATACAGTAGCCATTAGCCACATGTGACTACTTACATTTAATTTAATATTAATTAATTATTAAATTAAATTAAAAATTCAGTTTCTCATTGTACTGACTACAGGTCAAGTGCTCAGTAGCCAGCTAGCATAGAATATAGAATATTTCTATCATTGCAAAAAGTTCTAGAGTATTAGTGCTCTAAAGTCATAGCTGATCCTTTGGCTCAACAAATGGCTTCCATTTGAAAGAATATGAAAGTAAGAATCTGCTCAAACTGTCTCCCTATGCAGGAATGTAGCAAACAACTTGGTAAAATAGTGGTAGGATGAAATTGGCCTTTGCAGAAGCATTTATACTATGAAAAAAGTCTCAAATCAGTGTTTTATTTTTGGTTTTGTTTCTGTTTTGTCTCCGAGAGCTAGTTTACTAGCAAACTACTGCCTGACAATGTTCATGTCAAGGACTTCCTAGAAAAAAAAGACCCAGGCAATTAATATCCTTACTAGGGAGCTGCTTAATGACTAGGGTAATATCATTAAGAAAGCCCACAAACTTCATACTGGTGGAATTTACATATCAGAGTAACATAGATAAATAGAAGAAGATAAGGAATCACAGTGCCCAGAGAGATGGGGTTATAGATGTTCTGATTTGTAAACTGTCTTATAGTTTATATCCCACTTTTAAGTTATATCATATTACTATGCTATTACTATACATAATATTCTAGAAAGCATTATCCAATATAAATATAACACAGCCACATATGTATCTTAGTTTTCAGTTCTTAAGATGAACAGCTATATTAATTTAATAATATATTTTATTTAACTTACTACACTTATTATTTCAAAATATAATAATATTAAATAGTATTGATCTATTCAACACTTGTTTTTTCATACAGAGTACAAGTTTTTGTACTTATGGTACATCTTAATTCAGACTAACCACACTTCAAGTGTTCATTAGCCACACATAACTAGTACTAGACAACACAGCTCTAAGGAAAATGATAATACAGCTTCAAAATTGACCAGGTAGGATTGGTAGACCTTGGAGGGTGATACAAGGGCCATACATTTGGAATGGAAAGAAGCCAAAGAGAAGGACTTGGAAGAGGAGATTCAATGACAACTTCATTTCTTCCCATGACTTAAGCTCCGCCTTTGCACAGAATTCTCCAAGTCTGACTACACTTCTCTATGCGGAATGGCTTAGGTGTGCAACCAGAATCAGTCTTTACCTGTAGAAGTTCTCCTTACTATAGTCTTGTCAAACATACAGGCTAGAAATCCCAGACACCATGGATTCTTCTCTCCTGCCACATCAAATAGCAGATCATTTGAGTATCCCACTCCCCTACTGCCAACTTGGAGTGCCTGGCACTACCACTTACTGAACTGCGCTAGTATTTTACAGATCCCAGCTAGCCAAGCTGCCTTCTGACCTTATATCCTTTCCTATCATCCTTCATTCAGTGGCAAGATCCCACTCTAAATGGTGTCCCGGGGATCCCTGGGTGGTGCAGCGGTTTGGCACCTGCCTTTGGCCCAGGGTGCGATCCTGGAGACCCGGGATCGAATCCCACGTCAGGCTCCCGGTACATGGATCCTGCTTCTCCCTCTGCCTATGTCTCTGCCTCTCTCTCTCTCTCTGTGTGTGACTATCATAAATAAAATAAATAAATAAATAAATGGTGTCACGGATCACGTAGCCACCCAAGAGATAGAAAATAAGACCAAAATTCTTCACATGAATTTCAAGGTTCTCACTTTCCTACCACTTCATCTCCAGGACACACTACCCAGTTTTCTCTTCTCCCCCATGACATAGTTTCACCCTTTGTATGCTGTACTTCTCATTTATTATTAATCTAACTGATTTACATGTTCTCATCTCTGTGCCCTTAATCATCCAGTTGCCTAAATCCCAATCTTCCCATAACTACTCCTCAAAGTCTGTTTACTCCACTCCCTTTGTGGCTCTGCTCAGTATATGCTATCTGCATAGGCTCATTTCTGTCTTCCTTCCCCCACCCCATGACACATTTTTTGTACTCAATTGAAGTATTCCTCTTTGGAAAGCCATTACTAACTGCCCTTCCACCTGGGACTAGATAAGGTAAGTCTCATGTGGACTTACAAAACCTACCTGTCATATCTGTATCATTTCCTTACTACATGATATTGTACTGTTCTCATGTGTCTCTCTCCTTCACCCCATCCCTGGCACCACACTCAGTCCCGGCATACTGTAGACAATCCGGTGCATATTCAGTACATGGATCAGTGAGCAGAAGCCAGTTCCTTTGAAAAGCCTTGCCAGATTTTCCCAGGCAGATCTTATTCCACATTCCTCTAGGGCTCCCCTTTGATGCCTATAATATGTGGTATGTTCCTGAACTTCTATTTTCACCTATAAAATTCTGCCCTGCAATATACATTCTCTTTATGCTCTGAGTTCTGTACTCAGTGAGGATAGGGATCCTTCTTTTAATTGCAACCTCAGCTTTGCCTGCAGTCATTTGAAAGTTTCAACAAGAAACATGTTTGAGTCACTTCAGATATGCATAAAACAGGATCCGTGGAAAGGAATGTTTCATAATCACCAAGATTATTCAGTTTTAGGTCTGTTCATAATGGCACCATGCCTGGACACAGCAGGCTACCCCATTAGCTTTCTCACCAATCTCAGCTCCCTCATCAGCAGGGATGCATTGGAAATAGACCATTTCTAATCTGCCAGTCATTTTTCTCCTTTCAACTCCAAACTACTTCTCTTCTATCAACTCCTAGCATTGTGTCTTGCCTTTGAATAGTGCTCTGAAAAGAAATGTTTTTCAAGCAAATGTAAAATTTAAAATTATATTTCCCTCCAAAAGGAATCCCATATATTGAACAGGCTCTTTGTAAGGAAACCAAGAATGAGACATTAAGGACTCCCTTTTAGGCACTCATGGGGGAGGATTCTGGAGCTCATAAATCTCTTCAGCAAAGTCTACACCTCTAGAAGTGTTGTTATAAAAGGTGTCCTGAACCCAGCCTACCAAGGCCACCCTCCCCACCCACTCTCCAATCATTTTCCTCTGTCTGCACATCAGACCACAGGACCACAGTCCCACAAGGTATTGAAACTAAATGACCTAAGGAAGAAATACTTAACTCCATTGTAAAGCTACATGTAATATTTGTGAGGAGTATAACTTATGTTTAAGAACCTTGAATTGTTGACTATAGCCCTAAAAATATATGGGTTGGTGTTTTTTAATGTTGAGTTTTAACTAACAGCATATTTAATGTTTGAAACTACTGTTGTATAAAAGCTACCAAAAGGAAGATTTCTAGTTACACTGAAAATTTGTCATGACTTTTATGGGTTTTATTCACTTTACAATTCATAGAAAATCAAGACATTATTTTTTTCTTCTAGATGTGTACCTTTCCAGGCCCTATACCTCTTTATTAGGTATATTAATTCTAGATTTACCTCCCCTCCGATTAGAGATTATCTTTTTCATTCTAACTTTGTCAAGACTAGGCAAAATTGCCTTTTTCTCATTATCATTATGCTCTTTTTGGCATTTTAGAAGTATTTTAAGTAATGACTGCATAAAATGTCATAATATTTGGAATTGAGCCCTTTCATTATATCATTCAATGTGAAAAGCTTATGAAAAGAGCTGCAAGAAGACTTTAAAAATAAATATCTTGGAGACATTTTCTCCAATCACCTGTGAACCAAAATAATTACTGGTATCTTGTTTGCCCTTAGCAACTCCTCCCTCCACCATTCAGAACACCTCCTCCAACCAGCCACCTCCCCTATGGCACATATCCAATGTAAAACTTGTTTTGTTTTAAACTCTTGTTTTGATTGGGCTTATTAAAAATCACTTTGTGATTTTTTTTTTTTTTTTTTTTTTTTTTTACCAATCTAAGATATCTTGAAAAGAGAGGATGTAATGCTGGGAATGGGATATATGGTCACATAATTCAAAGAGCTTCCTCTTAACATGCCAGATTATACCAGAAAAAGGCTGAAAACCTCACAATAAGCTTGCCACTCATTTTTCCCCCTCAATAGTGAATTGCCACTGTTTTTTTTTTTTTTTTCTTCTTCTTCTTCTTCTTCTTCTTCTTCTTCTTCTTCTTCTTCTTCTTCTCTTCTTCTTCTTCTTCTTCTTCTTTTCCAAAATTATACCCAGACAGGAAGACAACTGAATGTACTGTTCCAAAGCAATAGAACCATCTCAAGGCAGTGAATGTAACAGTGTTTTTTCCTCACTGGCACCCTTCAACCTATTGCCTTTTTCTAGTTCTGAAGATTGTGGCAACTTTGAAGAGAACAAATTACTGTTAGTAGCTTCCACAGCATTAGCTCCTAATCATTCCCTCAGATATTGGCTAATGAGATATTTATCAAGGTGCTCTTGAGGTAAAACATAACTCCTGTTTTCTGTAGGCTCAATATTTTTGGAAAGATAAGACATGGACCCCTTTGGTAACACAATATTAAAATGTGAAAAACAGTAGTTTTATAGTAAAGATATCTCCACATAGTTTTGATTTATATTTTTTACAAGTGAGGCTGAGCATCTTTTCATAAAGATCCATTTTCATTTTTGAAACTGTACAATTGCTTGATAACACTGTCGATATTTTTTCCTTTATTTTTAGATAATCTGTATATTTAAGGGATATCAACTTTTTTGCAAGTTATATTTTCCCTCGCTTCCATTTAAAATTCTTATAACTATTTTTAGAATAGTGTGATTACTTAAACTATATTTTATTTATCTAAACACTATAAATTTGATTAAATATCCATGGACAATATGGATGAACCTTGAGGGCATTATGCTAAATGAGACACATCAGATAGAGAAAGACAAATACTGTGTGATCTCATTTATTTGTGGAAACAAACAAACACCGGGTTATTAGAAACAGAAAACAGATTGGTTGGTTCTCTGGAGTGGAGTTGGGGTTAGAGGGAATGAGCGAATGTGGTAAAAAAATCTCATCACAGGGATACGTGGCTGGCCTAGTCAGTGAAGCCTTGGGATAGTGAGTTCGAGCCCCATGTTGGGTATAGAGATTACTTAAAAAATAAAATGCATTTCAAAAAATGTTCTCATCACAAGAAAAAAATCTGTAACTATGTGAAGTGATGGAGGTTAGCTAAGTTTAATGAATTAATTTCATTGCCATATATATATGTGTGTGTGTGTGTGTGTGTGTGTGCGTGTAATCACATCGTTATGTTGTATACCTCCAACTAATTCATGTTAAATGCCAGTTATAACTGAATACAACAGGCAGAAAAGAAGTGGGTGCTATCTGGGCTGTTGCTCTATATATAAGGATGTAATTATTCTTGATCTTAAACAAAATTTAGACATGTTCCTGAAAGTATGAAGACTTGTTATTCTCTTCTGTGCTAATGTTTCTTTTAAATTAAACTTCAAAAACAAAAAAAAAAAACAAAAAAATAACAAAATTTGACTGCAACCAACATAGGGCACGTTATTCTACAAACTTGTAATTTGCTGTCAATACTAGAGAGCCCTTGAAGTCATTGCCAAGGGAAGTGACCTGATGAAGGCAGAGCTCTGGGGTGCAGGGCAGACTGAAGGGAAACTGAATGGACAAACAGATGAGAGCAAGTCCCCTCTCCAGGAAGGCACAGGAAGTTCATGCCCTGAGTGACTGTCCCATGGCTTGACATTGGCTTCACCCTAGTCTCTCACTTCATCTGTAGCTATCTCATTTTCCTATGATCTGAGCAGCAATCATGTTGCATCATTGCTTCATCAGAAAGGAAGCAGCTTAGGAGTTATTCACACAGTTCAGTTCAGGATTGCTAGACTGAAGCTGTCTGGCCAACTTGGGTTGTCTACATGGAGAACAGCAGCTATTGACAGAGAAGGCTTGGGAGCAGCCACTGGAAAGTGACATGCCATCAGGGGCTGGTTGAACACACTGTGCTAGGGCACCTGGGTGGTTCAGTGGTTGAGTGTCGCCTTTGGCTCAGGTCATGATCCTGGGGTCCTGGGATCAAGTCCTGCATCAGGATCCCCGCAGGGACCCTGCTTCTCCCTCTGCCTGTGTCTCTGCCTCTCTCTGTGTGTCTCTCATGAATAAATAAATAAAATCTTTGAAAAGATAAGAAAGAAAGAAAGAAAGAAAGAAAGAAAGAAAGAAAGAAAGAAAGAAAGAAAGAAAGAAAGAAAGAACTGTTCCTGGGTACCAGTTGTGTTGCTTCATAGTTGTGTTGCTTTGAGAAGTCACCTCATATCACTAAATCTGATTTTCTTTATCTACAAAATGGGATGATACTCTTTGCCATGTCATTTGGCAGGACCGCCCCTATCAAGCAGGATAAAGAGTTGAAAATTCTACGTAAGTTAAAAGGTGGTATGTAAGGTATGCATTGACTTTGTGGAATGAGGGCAAGGCACCCAAGTGCCTCCTCTTCCAAGTAAAATCCACCCCACCCTCAGAGTTCTTCACTATAGACCAAGGTAATCAGGGAGCAGTGCTTCTTACATCATTGCCTGGCCCATGCCAGAGAGAGCAAAACTGGCTAGGAAATTTCTCTCCACTGTACTTGGTAGGGTCCAATCAATCAGGGATATCAACTATCACTGACTGCCTTGTGGTAGAATGCTTAGGGCAGAGGAGGCACGGACTTGGGCAGAGTATGGCTGGGCCAAGTCCTCCAATCCTGCCCCTGTCCCAGAGCCTGGCATAATGTCCATTTGCCGCTGTCCTGCCCTTGAGGACACTCTGCTGCCTTTTGGGAGTAGGTAAACTGAGACTGAAATTCAAAGTCAGCATGGGAATAGGCTGCAGTCTAGAACCTTGATTCTTCCTCTCCTTTCCCCTCTCCCCCACAATCTTCTAAGATCTAACAGCTTTTCTCTAGAACCTCAAACTCAAAAGGATAATGCTGCCTTGTGAGTAATAGTCTGGCTGTTCTCCTAAAGGTGGATGCCCTGAGCATCTTCTGGAGACCACCTGCCTCTGGGAACAGCCACTGTTTTACTCAAAATACAAGAGTTGATTACACTCTTCACATATGGTAAAGTCATTCCCCCTTGTCCCACCTAAAGAAATGTAACTGAGTATCTTCAGGAAAGGACTTACTCTCTTCCTTCCCTTGTCACCCTGGTGGCAGCATGTTGAAAACTGGAACACAATGCAGTCAGTGTATTAGAAGTGAGGTTCCTTTGGGACTTACCAAGTTACCCTCTCAACAGAGAAGGGAAACAACATACATTTAATATCCCAAAAATAGTCTTTCTCTGTTTCTTCCTTTCTGTCTACACACACACACACACACACATTGTATGCGTTTGCATTTCTTCCTTTTTTCTTATGGGAATGTGAAGGTATTGTTTTCTGTAAGACTAAGTATCTTATAAATTCTTTTCCTTTTATGTGGCTTCAGTTAACTTCCAAATAACATGCATCCCCTTCTCTCGTCAGCCATTTCTCATTGCTGGTTTAAATGCAGTGTTTTAGTTATAAATATTGACTCAAAACATGCAAGGCTTGGGACACTGACCCCCACACAACTGAAAAATCTATGTATAACCTAGTCACTTCCCTAAAACGTAACTACTAATAGCCTACTATTGACAGGAAACCTTACCAATAACATCAACAGTTGATTAACACATATTTTACATGTTATATGTATTATAACCCGTATTGTTACAATACAATAAAGTAAGCTAGAGAAAAGAAAACGTTATTAAGAAATCATAAGGAAGAGAAAATACATTTACAGTACTGCACTGTAAAAAATCTAGTATAAATATATCTGTGCAAGTTCAAATGCGTGTTGTTCAAGGGCAACTGTGTTTTTCACTAAATTTCTAAGCTGTCATTTTCATATCTTTATTTTGGTTTTATGTAATGCCACTGTGGAAAAGACCATCTGGCCTTTCTTTTGGCATAAAAACTGAGAAGACCCACCCCAAAAGGGAGCTCCTGTGCTCAAAGCTGCTCTCTGATCAGGCTGGGATCAAAGACTTGCCTTGCGCTCCTTAATGGAAATGCCTTACCTGTAAACTAAAGTTTGAATAAGAAAATGATGCAATCAGGTATTTTCATATTTCTGTTTAAATAAGCCTTAGTTAAGGAGCTAGTTAAGCATTTTGTGGCAGTGAAATCCTAGGATTCTGTAGTCATCTTTGGAAATAGGCATAAAATCAGCGCCCAAATATTTTTTTTCAATTTTACTGAGACATAGTTGACATACATCATTGTATAAGGGGAAAGCATCCAACATGATGGTTTGAGTTACAGATAATGTGAAATGATTACTACCATAGGTTAAGCTAACACCCAGCATCTCCTATAGATACAATAAAAACAAAGAAGGAAAAAATTCTCCTTGTGACAAGAACTCTTAGGATTTACTTTCTCAATGACTTTCCTGGATATTACATGGCAGTGGTAGCTGTAGTCCTCATGGTGTACATTACATCCCTAGTACTTATTTATCTAACTTAAAACTAAACTAAGTAACTAAAACCTACTGGAAGTTTTCACTTATTGATGACCTTCTTATAATTCTCCATTCCATCATCCTTCACCTCTGGTAACTACAAATCTGATCTATTTTTCTATGAGTTTTTGTCTTTTAAAAGGTTTCATGTGTAAGAGAGGTCATTCAGTATTTGTCTTCCTCTGCCTGACTTATTTTACTTAGCATAATATCTTTAATGTCCATCAATGTTATCCCAAAGGGTAGGATTTCCTCATTTAATAAAATGACTGAATAATATTCCATTAGATGTGGATGATAGATAGATGATAGATATCACAACTTCTTTATCTACTTATCCATTGATGGATATTTAGTTCTATATCTAGGCTATTATAAATAATGAAAATGAGGGTGCAGATATCTTTTCATGTTTGTGTTTTCATTTTCTTGGATATATTCCTAGAAGCAGAATTGCTCGGTTTATTTTTTTTTATTTTTTATTTTTTTGCTCAGTTTATTTTTTATGTTTTACTTGTACTTTTATTTTTAATGTTTTAAGGATCCTTTTCTTTCCATAGTGGCTGTAGCAATTTACAATCCCACCAACAGTGCACAAGATCTCCCTTGCATTTTATATCTCTTGTTCTTTTGATAATGGCTATTCTATCAAGCATGAGGTGATATCTTATTGTGGTCTTAATTTGCATTTTCCTAATGACTAGTGATGTTGAGCATCTTTTTTCTAGTACCTGTTGGCTTCTCATATCTCTTCTTTTGAGAAACACCTATTCAGAAACCTTGCCCATTTTTGCAATTGCGCTATTTGATTTTTTGCCACTGAGTTGTATGAGTTCTTTATATATCTTAGATATTAACCCCAGATATGGCTTGCAAATATTTTTTCCCCATTCCATAAGTTGTCTTCCCACTTTGTTGATCATTTCTTTTGCTGTGCAGAAGCTGTTCAGTTTGATGTTTTCCCACTTGTTTCCTTTTTATTTGGTTGTTTATGTTTTAGGTGGCATATCCAAAAAATCATTATGAAGACCCACGTCAAAAATAACTTTATTCCTATATTTTCTTTTCACAGTTTCAGGGTTTCAGGTCTTACATTTAAGTATTTAATCCATTTTGAGTCAATTGTTGCGAGTTTATATAATATGGGTTCAGTTCCATTCTGTTACATGGGAATATCCAATTATCCCAGCACCATTGTCTTTTCTCAATTGAGTGTTCTTGGCTTCCTTGTTAAATATTAGTTGTCCATATGAATGAACCACAGAGTTTATCTGAAAGCAGATTCCCACCAGGTTTCAGGATAAATGCAGTGCTAAGCAGCTTACATGGAAGGTGTTCACAACCCTGGATTCACAGGATTTCCCAGAATCCAGCATGTTAGATTTCCATAGGGGAACATAGCTTAGGTGAAGATGAGAGCCATAAAAACTCTTAACACACCACATAAAGAAAGTGGGTCATGATAGAAGGAAGTAAATATCATAAACACCAGAATTAACCCTCCTGGAAATGAACTCTCTGACATTATAATTATACTTGAAGTGAGTATAAGATAGAAGAAAGAATACCCCATAAATAAATTGGACAATATTTCTGACATTATAATTATACTTGAAGTGAGTATAAGATAGAAGAAAGAATACCCCATAAATAAATTGAACAATATTTTAGAAATAGGTTGATTGAAAACAAGGCCAAGCAGAATTACCAGAAATAAAAATGTACTCACTGAAAGTGAGACAACATGACTGAAAGATAGAGCTGAGGAAATCATGAGATTTCCTGAGATAAGAATGTGCTAAACACATTCTTAGCAACATGCAATGAAATGAACAATCAAAAGCAAGACAAAAACAGAAATAAAAGGAAAATGGTGCTAAAACTCATATGTGGATATTTAAAAGCATGCATAAATATTATATGGATCCTCAAACTAAGGGTCATTATAAAGTCTTCAGAAGTAAACAACAAAAACCACTGCATATATCAAATCTTTTGAGATGTGGCAAAATTTCCTTTGAAGGACATAGGTTGTCTTATTTCAAAAGGAGAAAGATTAAAAATTAATGACCCCACCATTTCTGAAAATAGGGGAGAAACATAAACTTGAAGAAAGGTGGAGGAAGGAAATAATAAAGAAAAAAAGCAGAAAATAATTTTTAAAATCTCAGAAATAATAAATAGCATCAATAAAACCAAAAGCTATCTCTGTGAAGGAATTAATAAAACAGACATGCTTCTGGCAAGAAAACAAATGGGAGAAACTACATTAATTTATATAAAACATTTGTATATAAAAGTTTTATATAATGTATATTCAACAAATATATTTATATCTGTGTGAAACACATATATATGTGTGTGTATATATATATATATTTATATGAACGAGAGTGTAAAATTCTAAATTAAATATTTACCAAATGAGTTTAGAAATGGTGCCAATATGTTATAAATTGGCTTTATTTCAGCAACCCTGTCTGGTTTGACATTAGAAAAACTTGTTGAAGATATTACATGACCAGAGGAAAAGCCATCTCCCTATAAGACCAGAATGTGCTGATGGGATACCCATCACTGCCATCATACCCCAGTTGGCAACTCACCTCTGTCCCACTCATTTCTAATTCCTCTGTTGAGAAGTTGTAGGAAAAAGAAATGGATTTCATGGTATCGTCTGGGGATTATTTGACAAAGGGAGAACATGTATTTTAGGACAATCTGCTGGAGGCTCCTAACTCCTGACAGTTCATATTGTAGGTAGAGAGAGAAAGTTGAGAAGCTCTAGGTTCAAGGAGAGTATTTAATGTAGTTTCTTGTATTGAGTTTTTGGAGATCTATAGAATCTATCTCCTATAATGAGTAGGTCATTGTGCTGTAAGAATAAGAGCTAGTGTGAAGAGAATTTAAAATTCTGTCTGTAGTATTTAGAAGAGTCCTGTGTCTCATTTGGTTAACAGTGAGGGCAGTTGAGGTATTAAGTTGCTAGAGCATCAGTGTCAAATAGAGCCTTCTCTAACCTTAAATGTCTCAAAGGTGCTGCAGGGGATCCCTGGGTGGCGCAGCGGTTTGGCACCTGCCTTTGGCCCAGGGCGCGATCCTGGAGACCCAGGATCAAATCCCACGTCGGGCTCCCGGTGCATGGAGCCTGCTTCTCCCTCTGCCTGTGTCTCTGCCTCTCTCTCTCTCTCTGTGTGTGACTATCATAAATAAATAAAAATTAAAAAAGAAATATATTCAAAGGTGCTGCAACCAACTGGATCAAATTAACCACACACAAATGTTAAAGAAAAAAATCTTAGAAAACAAAGAATACAGGGAACTTTCTCAGCTTGAGAATATCTATAGTAAATAATAATGAAAGAAAAATTAAAAGAATATGCATCAGGGTAGAAGAAAAATTGTCTTTATTCACAAATGATATGATTATCTACATAGAAATTCCAAAAGAATTATATACGAACAATTAAGAAAGATTTAGAAATCATGTTGGATTTAAGATTAGTATATAAAGATTAACTATATTCCTATATACTAGCAATCAGTAATTAGAAAATATAATATATCAAAGGAAAAAAATCATCAAGCTATGGGGATAAATCCAACAAAAGGTGGAGAAGAAAAGAAAGCTATTGAAAAAGAGAAAATTGTGCTTAAATATATGGAGAGCAATACCATATTCATAGCTTGGATAATTTAATAATCCCTTAATCTAAAGAATTCATTTTTCAGGGCAGCCCGGGTGGCTAAGCAGTTTAGCGCCACCTTCAGCCCCAGGGCATGATCCTGGAGACCTTAGATGGAGTCCAATGTCAGGCTCCTGGCATGGAGCCTGCTTCTCCCTCTGTCTGTGTCTCCTGCCTCTTTCTCTCTCTGTGTCTCTCATGAATAAATAAATAAAATCTAAAAAAAAAAAAAAAAAGAATTTGTTTTCATTTTAAGAAAATACCAACAAATCTATACATTTATCTTCCTCTGTTTTCCCTCCTTTCTCCCCTCTCTCACCCTTTCTTTTTCGTCTTCGTTCTTCTTTCTTCTTTCCTTTCTTTCTTGTCTTTTCTTTTCTTTCTTTCATTCTTTCTTTCTTCCTTTCTTTTTCTTTCTTTCTTCTTTCTTTCTTTTCTTTTTTCTTTCTTTCTTTCTTTCTTTCTTTCTTTCTTTCTTTCTTTCCTGTCTTTCTTGGAATTCAGCCAATTCTTCAATTCATGTGAAATAATAGAAGACCAAAAAAAGCCAAGACAATTTTGGAGAACATTTGGGAACAACCCTCCTATGTACCAATGTGCATTATAAAGCTTATTATTAAGATCATGTAGAATAGACACAAGTGAAATCTAATGGAACAAGCAAAATAAAGGACCCAGAAATAAATCCTGGAATATGACAGTGTCATCACAAATAAGTGATTATGGACAAACTTTTAATGAGTGGATAACTGACTGGCAATATTGAAGAAGGTAAAATCCAATCTCCACCTAAGGAAAATAAACTCCAGTTCTGTATAACATGAAAATGTGAAAAATAAAATAGAAATGTCAGAAGAAAATATGTCAATGCTTTCATTTCACAGTAAAGTAAGATATCTTAATCAAGATGCAAAGATTTAAAAATTTAATCATATTAACACTTAAAATTTCTGTAAAATAAAATACACTATGTATGGGTTAAAATAGAAGCCTTGAGAGAAAATGCTTGCAATTCATACATTTGATGCATTCATACATCAAATATTAATTAATTAGATTAAACTAATGCAATTCATATAACAGATAAGAAATTATCCAGATTAAGAAAGACAGAAACCCTCATAGATAAATGGCTAACAGGCATGAACAGGTAATTCACAAAAAGAGAAAGCTGAATGCGGGCACTGAATAGTTATGCTTCAGTTTTGATAGTAATTGATAAAATGGGTGGAGCAGAGGAAAAAATGAGAAAGGGAACTGAGGATGATGGGAAAGAAATGTTCCTGTTCCAGTAACTGCCATTATGAACTAAGTTAGGAGATGAAGTGAGCCCAGCACAACTGGTTAATGGCTAACTGGCAAAAAAAAATTAAGGAGGTTAGGGGAGTGAATGAGCAGATGTGGTGGGATGACATTGAGCAGTAGTCTGTGTTTGGTCGGTAGAGAGAGAGTGATCCTGGAGACCTTAGAGGTCTCCTGAAGACTCCAGAGGTTGGAGGACTCAGATGATAACTAAGCTCAGAGTTTGTCCTTGAAGGTGGGAAGTGGAAGGTGAAGACTTGGGCTTGAGAAGGTCAAGTGGTTGTGGATGGAACCAGCGAACGCTGAGATTGCTAGAAGCAACAGGTTAGGAGACAGGTTAGGCATAAAGAAAGTAGTGCTTAAAAATTTACCATCTAAAATAGTGCTGTTACACTGATAGATAAGAACAAAAACAAAATAACATGAACTAGTACTGGATACTTAAGAATAGAATCTTTGCAGATGAAACTTAACAAGTACTTTTTTCCTCAGGCATTGACCTCTCATGTTAATATAATGTAGAAATCTAATGGAGACAAATAATTGCTCTACTTGCCTCAAGGATAAAAAGTAAAGGAAAAGTATTAGCTTCTTTATTAGAATGCAGTAGAATGTTGGTAGTAGTTCCACAGCTCTCACCCTAAGATGAGTGGATCTTCACAAGTTTTCTTTTTGTCCTTTATAAACTGCTTGATTACTAATTGAGCTTGTACTGTTTTCCAGTTCTATTGCTTCTGAAGAAAAATACCTTCAGGAAAAACAAGGCTTTTCTTTTTCTTTCATCTATCCTGCTGGTGGTAAGATTAAGTGGTTTCCCAAGTTTGGGTTTCCTTCTGTACTCTTTGCATGCTTGTTCTCAGCTACTGAGACTTAAAATCAATTCTAAATCATTCTCCGTGGCCCTATGAGCTCATGCAGGCTGAATGCTGAGTATTTAGAGGCTGTAATAATTGATGGGGCCTCCAGTTCTCCTTGAAGATACACTGCCTGTCTTCCTTCACAAGCGATCATGTGTCACCTTACTTAGTTATGTATGTTCTGACAACTGACAAGCAATGATATGCTTAGTAGAACTTTAAACAGAGCATGGAAGTTTTTGAAAACACAGTTTATCATTGACAGTGGCGTTGCTTAAAATTACTAAGTACCTCTCAGAGTAGTGGAGGTGAGAGTCCCTGACTGAAACTCAGGGTCTCCAAGTTTCCATCCTCTCTCCCCTCCAACCAGCACTGTACCCATGGGCAACTCACTGAGAGTCCCTGTGCTTTCATCTTTTCACCTTTAAAATTTTTTTAATCTATACAAGATTCTCAAAGGTCCCAATCAAACACGATAGGATGATTTGAACCATATCGATGTATGTTTAAGAAGTGAAGGAGATCGATACAAGTTAAATGCACACAAAAATATTCACAAGCTGCCAAAAAACACTCATTTTCAAATCAATTGGTATGTTACAGTGTTATGTCTCTTCTTTAGCATCTCAAATTTGCTTGTTCTTTAATTATAAGCTGAGGTTTTCAGAGTTGGAGCAGTATAGCTCAGCAGGCTGCAGCAGTTTCAAAAAAGAGACGGTGTATCAAAATATAACATAATTACCTGTAGGCTGACCACACCACTTTGTTATATGTTAAATATATTAGGGACATTTAGGAAGAAGTTGCTATTTAACTTCTGTCATTATTTTAGATTAATTTCATATTATTTTCCAGCAGTAACACATACGATCCTTCTCAAAGCACAATTTAATTTCTAAAATAATGAAACAAAACCAACATGCTAAAATAGAACTGCCTTCATGACGAATTTAATCTGTGTCTAATCCTTATTTTACTATTTTTAAAAAGAAATCTTAGCCCTCTCTTTGAGAAAATAAAAAATACTAGGTTCACTAGTGGAGTTTTCTGTACTATTATTTAAGCTTATTTCAATAAACCCCTGTTTCTCAAAGCAAGTGTGTGTGTGTGTGTGTGTGTGTGTGTGTGTGTATGTGTGTGTGTAGTCCCAAAGAGCTATTGACATTTCAGAAATCATCCATGTTTGGAGATTTGGTCATATCCTTAGTTAGTTGATAACAGATTTCCAAACATGGTAATTCTCAATGGTCTTCTTGATCAAAAATATCAGGGTTCACTGAAGAAAGAATAATGGACGTTCCTTGGGTACACTTTTGAATATTGAATCAGGCTGGGAGAAACATGGAGAAAATGGCTGTAATTTTCAAACTGCTTGTTTTACTTCCTAGAATTTCACTTGAGACAGCCTGCATTTGAATTTTGAAATATGAAAAAAATGAATTCTTTCCTCTCTAAAAGACCATTATTTCCTTGTCTTTGGCTTTGTTTTGTTTGGTTTGGGTTTTTTCTTTTTTTTCAATTTATAAGTGATTTAGATCACTAAGATTGGAGTCCAAAATGTAGACCAGTTTACAATCTCAACACATGTCACACTGCTTGAGGTCTTTCATTTTATATAACTTCAGAATTCACACTTTGTCTCATCCTTCTTGAATATTATAAAAAATTAATCAAAATACTTGTTGAACCTTCTTAGTATTTAGGAAAAAATTTCCAGGGCACCTGGGTGGTTCAGTCTGTTAAGCATCTGCCTTCAGATCAGATCATGATCCCAGGGTCCTGGGATGGAGCCTCTTGTCAGGCTCCCTGCTCAAAGATGAGTCTGCTTCATCCTTTCTCTGCCCCACCCCCACACTCGCTTGTGTGTGGGCACACACACTGTCTATGTCTCAAATAAATAAATAAAATCTTAAAAAAAGAAAAAATTCCAATGTATCTATAATCAGAACCCAACACTGAATTAAATAATTAAGAAAAAGAAGAGACTAAGAAATCAAGTTGGTTTTCCAAGTTATTTTTTGAAATGCAATATTCTAAAATGAATAGAAATCTTTTGAATTATCTAGTTAGAATGTTAAGGTCAAAATATAATAAAAACATTTAAGAATAACAAAGGGGAAAAAAAGAATAACAAAGGAAAGAAAACTCGGACAGTGATCGGAACACACCATCAGTGAGAACATATATTTTGTATCCCACATAGTGTCTTGATTCTTCTTAGCACTGAGAAAGTTTGTTGTATGAATTAATCTTCACCTGCTAGTTCATTATCCATGTCACATACATCCAAAGGTGGGGAATAAAGGGGCAGGGGTAGAATCTCATTTTCCTAGAGAATTATCTTTCAATCACTTCATGTAAAAAAGACAAAACACTAGCTGTAAGTTTTTACAGATGTGACATGAGGTTCTTCTTCCTTTTTCTATAACTATTTCTTCAGGTCAGAGGTGCACTGCATTAATTCTGGTTTGCGTGTTGAATATCAATGTAGGAAGGTATTTAGACAAAGGATTGATTGAATAGCTCAAAGAACTTTGAGACATTATCATATTAATGCAAAGGTCCAAGAACATGGAAGAGGAAAGGGATATGTTGATAGAGGTTAGCAAAAGATGCTTTCGTTGTGTGTAATCTCAGCACAACTTTTGAATTGTGCATTCACACCAGAGATTTTGGTCAGTTTCAGTTTCCTGAGCATGTGCTTTCTTTCCAGTTAAACAATATGCAGTAAACCTGCTTGTCTACAATGGTTACCCTGGGAAGGTGCCCTCCCATGTGAGCAAACTATATCTCTATGAATCCAAGGTAAAATACTGAGATGATTATGCCCCTCTGCTTTTAGAATCTAACACTATATTTTCAAGTGCTCTGTGTGGCTCTTAGCTTCAATGGTATAGTCACACTCCTAGGGATCACAAACAGAAAGTGTATATCAGAGGCGTTTTTCAAAACTATGATTAATTTTGAAACGTGTACATTTATTTTTGCCAGCAAATTTTGACTCATCTAGTTCTTGGCATTCACCTCCAGGATTTTGGCAGATAACGTTATTTTCTATCAAAAGAAGAGATATTTCCTTTCTCTGGCCATGTGTATTTTGAAAATTAAAGACTTAATTGTTTATCATCTAATGTAAAGACTCATTTTCCCTATTAGGATTTCCACCGAATGGGGTCAATGACAGACACTGACTACAATTTGACTCTCTGGTAGCTCCATAGAATTTTTAGAGAAGTCACATAAAATCTGGCTTCTTACATGTTTCACTTTCCTAACTTGTTTCTTTTGTCTGGCTTCTTTCAAATTTGTCATGATGTGTATTTTGTGCTGTAATACCATCTTATATTTAAAAAATGGAAAGGCTTTAAAGTCATGCTTTTACTTTAAAAGTGTCCCAATTGTCCCAAAGGTAGGAATGTATCCAGTGATGCTGTGCAGAATGGCTTTTTGACTTAACCAAAAGAGGGGGTTACTTTTCACTCACAAAGTGTAACTTCCAAGTTAGGTGGCCCAGGTATTGTGTGGTGACTCCATGATGTCACTGGGTATTCAACCCCTTTCCAGTTCTCGTCTCCACCACCTTTAGGGTGACAGCCATAGTCTCATGTTTTGAAGAACAACGCTGGTGCTGGGTTTTCACCTGCTTCAAGCAAGAAGAAGCACATAGGAGAAAGGGAAAAGTGATTTATGTCAGCTAATCTGTTCTTGTTAAGAGCAGCAACACCCTCTCTCCCCTAGTGGCTTGTGATCATACCTCTTTAGCCAGAACTGAAACCCCTGACAATCCCCAAGTTGCAAAGGAGGCCAGAGTATATAAATATTTGGCTGGGCATATTCTGTCATAAGCAAAATCAGGGAATATGAGTTGTTGTTAGGCAGCTAGCAGTGGTTGACATATGCAGAAACACTAAATTAATTTAGAATTAGCAATCAATAGACTGTTTCAGTGGATGCCTCTTCATATGCCTTTTATTTTTTAGAATAAAGATCTAAGTAAATAGACAGTGATGATAATGGTACTGCAGCCATGAACTAGCCCTCTTGCTGACCAAGAAATTGAGTGTTAAATGGGAAAATAAGGCAACAACACATCCTAACCATACACTCTCATCTGGACCATAGGCCCCCTCCAACTAGCAATCCTGCTCTGTACCTTTGATGTGCACAAGATGTCAAAGCAACCAACTCAAATGTGACACTGACCACTGCAGGTTATGTCAACCAAAATTTCTGATAGTTTCACGAAATTAAATGGCCTGACTTTCTTGCACAGTTGGTTTTGCATTTGCTTTGATTTTTTGTGACTTATTTGAATTATCATTTCCATTAGAATATTAGTGGTGTGTTTTCTGAAGAAGCATCATAATCTTCCCAGGAAGTAAACATGCCTTCTTCCTTGTGTTTCAACCAGATAGATAACTGGCTCCTGGTGAAATTAGTCTGAAGGAAGGACAAACCTTTACTTTCTCTCGTGTATTCACTTATAACTGGATCAGCAAGCACTCAAAGGAAGATTTCCAGAAGTTATAATTCCAATGAAAGTCTTATCACCCTTAATAATTTAGATCTCAATGTTTCTTTAATTTCACTTGGAAAAAAATTATAGTTTCCAGAGGAGCACATTTCCAATTATAGCCTAAATTTACCTAATTGTCCAGGACTAACGAAAGCTTTCAAGACACATTATATAAAATGCATAAATAAAAATTTTACATAACTTTTCCCCAGTGTGTTCAATATTCATGCAAGTTAGTTTAAACCTATGATCAAATTGTTTTTATAAAATATTAATCTTATTGTATACATCACCTCATAAACTGTTTACTGTTTTCTACATTTTAATGAATATAAGCTTATTTATACTCAAAATGGAAAACAAATTTCCATGTGTGAGATAATACAGTTTTAGAATTCCTTGGAGGAATGAAGCAAAAAGAGTGAAAACAACCAAGCTGTATGGCCCAGGTGAGTTGCTCATTCTCTCTGCCTGTTTCCTCATTGATCATGCCTCCCTCCCAGGATGCGGTAAAAGGCAACTGAGAGGTAATATGTCAGCAGAGGGACCAGCATAAAAAAGTGCCTGATGGCTGTTAACTCCCTTACTTTTCCTACACCCTCCATAATTTGTCGCATATTTCTCACCCCACCTATACTTTCTTCCCCACTCAACTCTTCCCTTTGACCCAACCAGCTTCCTGATGCCTTGTTGACAGTCCATGCTCCTTGTCAATGCTACTCCCCTTCTATTCAGTGTCTATTGTCCTCTCTAAGTATGCAGAATGCATTCATCTTCTCATGGCACTTGCAAGCCCTGCTTCCTCCAACACCCCTCTCTGTGCTTCACAAAGCCATTTTACCGTTCTCTGAACTCTGCTAATGTAAATGTCTTTACCACTCATTTTGACACTTAAATCTGGTCATGAGCACACACAGTGCTTTGAGATCAGCAAATGTTATCTACTGCACTATGGAGGGAAAAAACCATTACACAATGTAATTCCCTCTGTATCACCTACCATAAACAATATTGACAATTGTGGATAATGATTATTTTGAAGCTTAGAAGTAAACAGTCACCCTGCTGTGATAAAAGAAGAAGAAGCAAGTGAAGTCAGTTCCAACGTGGGGGGAGGGGTCCTCCCCACAATCACAAAGTAATCCTTAGATACTTGCAAGGGGTCTGAGAATTCAGCTACACTCTGACACTATCCATTCAGAGATAGTATCAAATTCTACAGATTAAGAGTTCAGTCACACAATACTGCCCTAATCCCCCACTTTGGAGGCTAGTTTCAAGCCCCAGGCTGTTAACCTGTTACTTCTGAACATTGGCTGCAGATTGGAGGTTCCATTGACCTCTGTGCTGGAGTAGCTCTCAGAACTCAGGGAAACACTTAGGTTCACCAGTTTATTTAAGGATGTGATAAAGGATACAAATCAGCAGCCAGAGGAAGGCATATGTAATGAGGCATGGTGAAGAGGCATGAAGCTTCCATGCCCTCTCCAGGAGCACCACTTTTCTGGCATTTCCATTGGGTTCACCAACATGGAATGTCTGGGAACCTGGTCCTTTTAGGGCTCTTGTGAAGGCTTAACCGCATAGTCATGATTTACTAAGTGATTGGCCATTGGCTGTTTCAACCTCTAGCCTCTCTCCCCTCCCTAGAGGTCTGGGAAGCTCTAATCCATATGCTTGGTTGATCTTCCTGGCAAGAAGCCCCAGCTGTTGGGGGAAGGGAGGGTGGAATGTCCAGGTGTCACCACCATTAACATGACAAAAGATAACTTTCATTGCCTTCCTTACCAGGAAAGTCCAAGAGTTTTAGGAGTTGTGGGTGAGGAACTGGATGAAGACCAAATACATATAAGAAATATGTTTTGGTCATCTGAATAACCAAACATATATATTTTATAAATTGCAATGTGACAGGCCACATACTCCCCTGGCAAGTGATAGTCCCCATAGTTGTGTTGGACTAAGTGTGAATCTGCTGCATAAATAATTAAAAATTTGAAAAGTAACACAAGGAATTCCAGTTTCTGGTTTCACATAGGAAACTTGGACATCACCACTTGTCCCAAAATTTGGACAAACTGAAAAACGAATAATATTTCTTAGATCTGTAAGAGAAGTGAAGTTTCAGGGCAAAAGTCTACCCCCAAATGTTAGAGAAAGCAAGAAGCAAAAACAGATTTGCAACCCACCAGAGCAGAAACTCAGGAGCTGCAATCTGTAGAGGAACTGCAGCAGTGTAGGAAAAGCTAAACCGTACTTGAGGAATTACTGGATGCTCAGAGTGGACAAGTCTGAGAGTTAAAAACATAAAAACACCAAAAGCACATGGTCCTGTGGGGAGGGGAGGAGGAAATTTTGTGTTTTACCTCCAGGACCTTGGCCATCAAGTTCTCCCAGTAGGTATGAAGGAAAAAAAAATCCCATGCTTCTAGCAGGAAGAAGGGAAATGGAGAACCACTTTTGAAATACACCAGAGCACTCCAGTCTCCCCAACAAGATCAACCCTAGGGAGAAACTACTTAACCTGCCTGTTGGGGTTTCATCGGAGCCTAACTGACCTGGCAGAAAAGAAAAATGATCAACTCCAGCAAGTTCTAACCATCCTGTCCTACACCTAAGGGGAGTAGGGGGGATAACTGAGAAATGCTTATGATATGTACCCAATGAAAAACTGTGCCAAAGACCTTAACAGACATCTCATGAAAGAAGATACGCAAATGGCAAATAAGTGTATGAAATACGCTCCACATCCTATGTTACTAGGGAAATGCACATTAAAATGACAATGAGATACCATTATATACCTATCAGAATGGCCAAAATCCTGAACACTGATAACAACCAGTGCTGGAGAAGATATGGAACAACAGGAATTCCATTCATTGCTGGTGGGAATGCAAAATGGTAGAGCCACTTTGGAAGACAGTTTGGTGGTTTCTTACAAAACTGGACACATTCTTACATATCATAGGATCCAGCAATCGTACACATAACCCTGCATAACCCTGCACGCAGATTTTTATAGCACCTTTATTTGTGATTGCCAAAACATTGAAGCAGCTAAGATGTCTATCAGTGGGTGAATTAATAAATGAAATGTGGCACATCCAGACAATGAAATTATTATTCAGCACTAAAAAGAAATGAACTATCAAACCGTGGAAAGACTTGGAAGAACCTTAAATGTGTATTATTAAATGAAAGCCTCATTGCTAATCTGTTACTCATATTACTAACCTGAAAGCCTACATACTGCATGATTTCAACCATTGGACATTCTGGAAGAAGCAAAACTATAGAGACAGCAAAAATATCAGAGGTTGCCAGGCACTGGGGAGGGGGGAAGAAGGGAATGAATAGGTGAAACACAGGATTTTTAGGGCAGATGATACTCTGTATGATGATACTATATGTATGATACTACAATGTATGATAGTATGATACATACTGTATGATATTATAATGTTGGATATATGTCATTATGCATTTGTCCAAACTCACACAGAATATACAATACCAAGAGTGAACCCTAATGTAAACTATGAAATCTGGGTGATAGTGATTGCCAGTGAGGGTTCATCAATTGTAAAAAATACATCATCTGGTGGCGATGTCGATGGTGGGGGAGGCTGGGGATGTCTGGAGGGCATGGGGGATGGGGCCAATCTCTGTGCCACTCTTGACTTTTCTGTGAACTTGTAACCACTCTACAAAACATAACGTCTTTTTAAAAATGACCCATATTTGGTAGGTTTACTTTTAAAAGCATTCGTTTAAACATATGTTAGTGTTTTAAAGAGAATTTGAAAAGTTTGACGCAAACAGTCAAGGAAACACGGCATTCTTTTTTTTTTTTTTTTTTGGCTACGCGCAAACCCAGGCCGATGAAAAGGCCTCATCGAGAGATGTGGAGGAAAACCTGTGGTCAGAGGAACATTTGGAACTACTGTTCAGACATTTTGGTATGTAGCAAACCCCAGAATTGTCTAAGAAAATTTATTTTGCAACACTCTGCCAAGTCCCAAATGCCAGAGAATCTTGGCAGACGCCTGGGGAATTCAGTGTATCTGCTCCGAATCGCTTTCCAGAGACTGGGCTTTGGGATGTTCCCTGTAGCAGTGTTGAAAGGAAGCAAAACTGCTCAGATATCATCCTATTTTAGAAACAATGCCAACAACCAAATGTGCTTTGAGTTCTACTATGGAAAGATCCTCGTTAATAATGCCTTTTTATTCTATTTGGGTTTTTTGTCATTTTACAGTTGCATGTTGAGGGCACAGTGCTATAGGTGAAGTTTCTTTTCTATTCTGGCCTATGTCTGGAGAGAGGAATTAAGCTACATAAAATGCTCAGAGTGGACCCTCTGTTTATATATTAATTTGTTACATTTAAATGGTTATACCTAACATATCACTGACGGATCAAAGCTTTTGGATAATGCTCTGCATTTCATTCTTCTAGGATGTTTCTTATCAACAGTGAAAGGATGATAATTTCTCTAGTCAATGTAGTAGACCTTCACACAGATGGAACTCATTATTTCATAGGCAGGGGGTTAACAATCTAAATGCTATAGTAAACTATAATTCTTTTGAGGCAGGGGAGGAGCAGAGGGGGAGAGGAGAGAGAATCTTAAGCATGGAGCTAGTTGTAGGGCTCAATCTCACAATCTTGAGATCATGACCTGAATTGAGACTGAGCACTCAAGTGCCTCATAAACTGCAATTTATCTATTGGAACAAAATCTTTAAAAATATGACTTTGTGATTTTAGAGTTAATTTGGACATGTCTTGTGAACTTGGGTCCTAACATATATTTTTCTGAAAAAAAATTTATGGCTTTCTCAGTAATGTGGCCTCATCACCTGACCAATGGCAATACTCATGCAAAACCACAAATACACACTTTTCTTTAGGAGTATTTTTCAGATAAAGGAATCTGATCTCTTTGAGAGTAACTGATTTCATTTTGAGCATTTTGAGAAAGTATCCAGCAGTATGAGGAATTTCTTATTATTGCTAATAAGCAATGATACATAAGAAAACGTCTAGGGTAATGCTGAAAGGACAAAGAACCATCTTAAAGCTGTTGTTTGTAGTCAAGATGTAAATAGTTGAATTACATTAAGTTACTATTTCTAATTAAAACGAGTTGCATCTGTGTCTACAAAATGCCATCAATTCACAATGACATTCAAAGAGATAAAAGTTAAAAATGAAGTATATAAGAGCTACTCCTAATACAATTGAAGGAAATATTATAGGGCATATTTATTTTGATGAACTTTACTTGGGTATTGATGCATTTGGGGATTTAATTTTTTTTATCAGATACCTGTTTATAAAGTATTGATATGTACTTTTCTTTTAGGAGATGGCAAAACACTGGAAATTTGCAGTAGGCTGAATAGTTCTAGAAAAATATGGGGTTTTCCTAAGAATAAAAAGAACAAATGACCACTTGTGGTCAACACTTTAACAAGGTGGAAGAGGTCCCATTGTGATTGGTAAACTGATAGATTAGCCACTTGTCCAAATAAAAAACTGTAGAAATAAATCACTGTAAAGATGCCTTTTCTCCCATTTCCTGGGAGATAAGATCTCGAGAATAACTTTACTAATTTTAACAAAATACCAATCAGACAGACATAGATTTGTAGAATTGTTAACAGGTCAGGTCAATACAAGATATTGATGTAGCAATGGATTACAAAACTTGAAGACACATCATTTAGTTAACAGAAACTAAAATCCATGGGAGAGACAAGAGCTTTAAAAGTTCCTTGGATGTAAAACTGAAGTTTATCTATGCAACAAGGACCCAGCTTGAAGACCAGAAACAAGACAGAGAACTTGCAAATGCAATTTGGTAAGATTACTGAAAGCTGAGGAAGATACAGAACCACGCAAGTCCTGAGATGACATAGAAATAAGTATCAAGAGGCAGGATGCTGTGTGGGGTCCCTGGGAGATACTGCTGCATGGCCGCTCCAAGCCCGGCTTTGTGCACCAGCCAGCTGCTCACTTCACTCCCGGGAGTCTCCTCTCTTGTCTTCATTGATCAAAGCCTTTCTGAATTCTTCAAGAGACAGATTTTCCAGCTGTTACTCCCCAGGTAGGCTTCTTATAGGATAGCTATCTTATACTACTTTGGAATTTGGGAAAACAGGCCAAACAGGACTCCTTGTGTTAGAGGAATTATGACTCATGTGTAACAGCTTACCCACCTTCTAGGCCGGCTGGCTATGTCCATTCCAGAAAGACAAGGGTAAAAGGGCAGAGGATTTCACAAATACAGGCCTACCAGTGTATGCCATTTCTATTTCTGTAGGCAACAACAATGCCTTGGAGACTTACTTTGCTCATTGGTGAAATGGGTCTGCTTCAGTATTTTACAGAATTATTGGGAGATTAAAGAGAGAACATACATGGGGCTGCCCGACATTCTAGAAGTGGCAGTAGAATCTGAGCAGAATCTCACTGCTCTATAATGGACAGTCCTGTAACAACATAAGATTAGAAGCAGAGTCCATGCTGACATTTCTGTCTTCTCTCCTCTAGTCCTGCATCCTCATTATTGTTCCGCACCCCTGTCATAGTTACTATTTCTATCTTCTCTTTACCTACTCATCTTTTTAACTAGAAATCCAGGAATATTACTGTTATAACACTACCACTAACAATGATTACCATCTTTTTATTGAGTGCCACTCTGTGCCAGGAATAGTGCTAGATGCTTTACAAACATTATTTCATTTTATTGTCATAATCCTCACAAAGTAACTGTAATTATCACCATTTTACAGATGAAATAAGCCAGAAGAGATAACTTCAAATAAACTTTATATTGTCAAAAGGCTATATAATGACCAAACTGAGTTTCCAATGCCAATCTGACTCGAAAACACTTGTTTTTTTGCTGCTACGCTCTTTGTGGAGCATGGTGTGCAGAACATGATAGCACAGCCTTTTTCAAACTGTAGGTCAAAGCTACTATAAAGAAATGAGATAATAAACACATTAGAGCACATCATATATAGTATTATTCTATAAAAATGTTCATTTATGAGTGTGTGCGTGTGTGAATAGGACCACAATATAAATTGGATTCTCACTGTTGTCATAGTAAACAACGCCTGAAAGTCTCTGCTATTATATTTGCCAGCAATACCACTCAGTCTCCAAAGAAGGATCTATAAAACCAAAGGGTTGTACCATGATGCAATGTATTATGGGAAGAAAATGTTAGAATCTTGATTGGATCTATTTGGTTTTAGTGTGAAAAATAAGAAATGTTAGCACCTGTGTTTCATATAATAAACAAAGTTAGAAGAAATCAGGCATTTATTACATGCTTTTAACTACATGAACTTTTACAAAATGGACAGGTATCTAGAAACACCTATATCCTATACGTGGTGTTTCATGGCCATGCAATAGGTAAGGACAAATGGAAATTTGACAAGAAGTCATACAAAGAAACCCCCCGCAAAACAAACAAACAACCAAACTAAATTATCAAGAAGACTGTTCAGAATATGGATTTGCATTCACTATCCTTAATGATAAAAAATTTCTTAAACTATGCATGGTATCCTCAGATACTAACAAAAAGTGGTATGAGGTCATGCCATAACAGTGTGGAAGGCATTTAAAAACTGAACAAATAAGTTATGAAAAACAAATGTCTACATATTTTTATCAAGTTCAAATTATTTCACACACAATCCACTTAGCCAAAGTTTATGCTAAAGGTTTAAAAGTTTGGATTTTACTAATAGCAGAAGACAAACAGCCACATCCTGTTAGAGAAACATTCATTCTTCCTATTATAGCAATGAAAGTGGCTGAAGTCACAAATGGATAACAACATGAAGGCAAAGTAAAGTGCAGTCCTTTGTGAGTAAATAAATACTCAAATTATTGAGATAAGCAGAGAAAACATTGCTTGAAGTTGAAAAAGCTTGTATTAGAATAAATCATGCAGTTTTGGACAAACGTTAACTACACAGTTAATTGTAAGCAAACAGATGTTTCTAATATGTCATAGCTATGGTATTTAATAGCATAATAAATCAGTTATAAAATGCAAGAAAAGCCACTTTTTGTGTGGATCGCTAAAGGAAAGAGGAACCAGAGAAGGTATAAGAAGTAAATGATCCTTTTAATAAAAAAAAAAGTTGTCCATAAGTACTTCATCAGGCCTCATCGCCCTCCTGTCTACTGGCTCCAAGTAGACCATATCGGCTTTCCCGCCTGGCTTTGTATCTATGGGTGACCTGTGGTATATGGAAAAGTAACAGGGTGATCAGAGTGAGAGACGCACAAGATGTTTTTATAGTCTGCAGTTGGAGGGTTTGAAAAACCCAACAAAATGTAATTCAATATTTGTTTATTGGCTCTTTTTTGACAGATTGTTGAAATTAAATGAATTGAAAGGAAAAAATTCCATATTTCATGGAAAAGATGTAAATGTGTAATCACTAATGAAGCAGTTACTTTGACTATAATAAAAAAGGATGTCAGGATAAGACTAAAGAGCTAGAACTTCTCACAATAATTTTTCACTGAATTATTCATAGGCGAGTTATTGTAGCAAAGAAGTCACAACCAGAAATGCACAAAGTTCTACAGGCCAATATCTATATCTATATAGTTAAATTTTACAGTAAGACCTTTAAAACATGATAGAATATTGGCAGTTTTTTTTATTGAAACAGGAAATGATCATTAAGTATTTTAAATATATGATTCACTTATTATTTCCTGGCAAAGCAGCTAAAAGAGTTGTTGAACTTAAAGATATTACTTTTTAAATAAAAAAATGGCATTCCACATTTGCAGACATTTTCTATAATTTGATGTATTATGTTACTAGGCACCGGTTTTTAAAATGCATCTAATAACTCTCTAAAGATTCAAATAAATTTTAAAAAATGCATGCGATTTTACTACTTTTCAAATGAAACCCAAGCTATAGAAAGAGAATTTAAAAAATAGCTTCCTAAGGATCCCTGGGTGGCGCAGCGGTTGGCGCCTGCCTTTGGCCCAGGGCGCGATCCTGGAGACCCGGGATCGAATCCCACATCGGGCTTCCGGTGCATGGAGCCTGCTTCTCCCTCTGCCTATGTCTCTGCCTCTCTCTCTTTCTCTCTCTGTGACTATCATAAATAAATAAAAATTAAAAAATAAAAAATAAATAAAAAATAGCTTCCTAAAATATTTCCTCCATCATAATATTAGGTGTTGAAAACAGTATTTGTGCTACTCAAAAAAATATTTGTGAATATAGACTTAGAAAAATTGGACACCGTTTTCTAACCTCTGTAAAAATTTCAAATGAATAATTGCAGTGGATATTCATTCTATTTGCTAAAAGGTAAATTGAACACCTTCTTTGTTAGTTTATAAGAACAACTGATTGACATAATTACTAGCTGAATTTCAACAAAAAAAAATCTTTGCAGTGGGTGAATGGCACTGAAAAATCAATTTCAAAATCCAGTTAGTACAAACAACAATGTACTTCCTCTCTTTGGATTTACACATAATTTTGTGAAGTGTCTTTCACAGCTATAGATGGCCATCAAACCCAAGGATTAAAAAAAAAAAAATCCAAATGAAAACCAGCACTTCAAAAGGATGTAAGAGTAAGTATTGTAAGTGTTGAACTAAGTAAGTGTATTACTTATAATAATTCTAACTACAAATATACCAAAAATGTCAGTCTTGACAATGTAGAGCTTTATTTCTCATGCATTGTCCCAGGATGGGAGTCCTAGGTCAGTAGGCGACCTTCCTTAGTGTGGTGATTTAAGGAGCTCAGACTTCTGTTGCTTGGCTCTACCATCCCCTATGGCGTTGCATATATATATCCAGTTAGTGGAAACATAAAATAGGAAAACATTGTTTCTTAAAAGCTTTATTGTGGAAGTGGCATATTCATTGAATAAAAAGTTGTAGGACAGGATACTTGTGCTTTTTCATCATACCACAATTTACTAATGAAAGTGACTAGTCTGATAAGATTCCACCCTCACCAAGCTATCAAACTTGATGTTATCAATCACAGGACAAATGACATATGTGCCTTCTCACAGAATGCAATGGAAAGCACATATCACCTCTGTGGTACTCTTGTCAAAAATTCTAACCCAAGTCTAATCATGAGAGGGAATAAAATCAGATGGACCCAGATTGTAGGACATGCTATAAAACAACTAGTCTGGACACCAAAAATGTCACTATGACAAAAGGCACAATATGGTAGAAAAGGATCATTTTAGATTAGAAGAGACAAAATGGTCCCTGACTGGATACAGGATTTAAAAAAATTATAAATGATATTTTGGGTAACTGCAAAATTTTAAGTATATTACTGCTAATACAATATTGTACCTAATACAATATTAGGTAATATAGGGAATATTGTATCAATGTCAATGTCTTGGGTATGAAATAGTATTGTGTTTATGTAGGAAAATGTTAGGAGATACATACTTAGATATTTATTTATTTATTTATTTATTTATTTATTTATTTATTCATACTTAGATATTTAAAGGTGAAATGTCATGATGTTTATTTGCCACTATTCTGAAATTCTTACCAAAAAAGTATGTATGTTTGTATGCATATATGTAGGTGTGTATTTATATATGTGTGTATCTGTGTATCTACCTGGAAAAAAAGATAAAGTGCATGTTGTAAAATGTTATAATTAGTGAATCTCCATAAAAGATACACAGGTGTTCACTGTAGCAGTCTTTCCATTTTCTATAGATTTGAGAATTTTCAAAGTAAAATGTGAGAGAAAAAGGATATGTATCACTTGCTTGACATATTTACATAATGCTTGATTTTATTATCAGTGTTGGCTTTTATAAATGCAAAGTCATACTTGTACTTACAGCTAAAACCTTTTGTTTACAAATATAAATTAATTTAAAAGACCTTAGGCAAGGAAGCTTTTATATTAGAGAGAGGAAGAAAAGAAAGATAAATTTCAGTTAAACTAATATTTCCAGGCAGATATAAAAAATATAGGAAAGTGAACAAAATGTAACTAATATAAAATAACATTTCTATGGTGTTTCTAATCTTGACATTCAGCAGATTAGCTGTTATTTAAAATGACTTTGTATTTTTTGACTGATAGCTAAAGGAAGTGACCCAAAAGCAACTGTATGTGCTACACGAAGCCAAACTACCTGAGAAAATTTAGGCGCACATAATCTATTAAGAAAAAAAAGTATTTGTAATCACTAAAAATAGTAGTAAACAAGTCACCCAGTTTTCATGTCATTTCATTTTATTTTTACTACATTTTGGAGTTTGCATATAGGTCTTCTTTTTCTTATAGCTTTGGCTCAAAGCCAAGGACATGAGGAAGAGCTAGCATTTCTAGACACCATGTGGGTGGGTGGGAAAATGTGGCAGCATGCTTGTCCATCCAAGTGTCTCCCCAGTTCTTTCTTAAATCGGGTATGTTACTGGCTAAGCAAGCCAGACTTGCAGAACCTTCTCCAAAACACTTGATTTCAAGTGTACTTGGTCACATCTCTAGTTTGGAGATTAGGGATTTCAATTTTATTTCTGTTTACTATTTTAGACTATTAGCATTCTTTACTAAATGCATTTTAAAAATCTGTACGTTTTTTTTTTTCACCACAAACGGCTGTTATTTAACTGATCACTTTAAAAAATTCAATGCCCTGGGATGCCTGGGTGGCTCAGTGGTTGAGCATCTGCCTTCCATTCAGGGTGTGATAGGGTCCTGAGTCTGAGTCCCAAATAAGGCTCCATGCAGGGAGCCCTCTGCCTGTGTCTCTGCCTTTCTCTATGCCTCTCATGAATAAATAAATAAAATCTTAAAAAAATTCAATGCCCAAAAAAGATAAAGAAGAAAAAAGAAACAAAAAAAGTATTTAGTACAAAGGGAGGAAATTTTTACCACATAATGTGTGGCACTGCGAGTAAGACCATCTGACACACAAAGGAGGAGTCTCTGTGGCCCATGGAGACTCTGTTTTTTTATGTCCATTTGGGAGAATGTTGATCAATGATGTTACTCAGAGCTGGCTGGCCAATGAGCTTCAGAGTCAGGACACTAGTGTATTGCATAGGGAGGGCGTCATGGCATTCGATTCTACAATGAGTTTACAGGAGCCCTGTTAAAATATTTCTTACAGGCTGCCTAAGGATCATTTGCTATCTAACTATATGTTGTCATCTAGAAAACACACTCAATGGTAATTACCGTCCTGCATGAGAAAGGTTAGCACAGCATGGTTGGAGAGGCGAGCCCCTTCCCAGACCACATTAATTGGAAGTGACAGTGATTACCTCCCTAACCATCCATACTACCTACTTCTCATTTGGAAGAAAGAAGAAATTCTTCATGGTGAATTTTCTTCTTTTTACTCACGTTGTTCTAAAGCAGGTAGGTAATCTATAACTCACCAGATTGAAGGGGTGTTTTATGCTTTAAACAGAAATCTGAACTAGAATGTTAATATTTGAAGCATTGAAAAATAGCAGTACATAAAGTCAGAAGAGAACACTCAATGGGGTAACTCGGTCCGTACGTCCTCACAGTAAAGATCCTCACATCTATGTGGGAGTTTGGGAGGAAACAAGCATGATGTGCTCAGTATTAAATTTTGAAAAAAATAACTTGAAATAAATATTTCCCAATATTAATTCTGGATTTAGGAAGTAATATGTACTATTATTATTATTAAGGCTCCTTTCTCAGTGTTTGCATGAATAATGACATTAATAATGACATAAGTTTTTTTCCACTAAGTTATTTTTTGACAGCTGTACTTACTTGGCCAGAGTCCATGCAGGGGTGTAGTTTACATCTGTAACAGACAAAGGCATCTTCCATTTGAGGAACGTGATCATTCTTATAAACAAAACTCAAGTATTCCAGCATAAGAGCATATTGGGGAAAGGGGAGGTTGGGAGAAACTCCAGAAGACAATTTTATGAATGCACATTCATATGTCCCAGCCTACTTAGCATGAAATTTCTTTAACAAAAACAATTAAAAATATTACTTAAAACAATAGTTTAATATGTACAGAATTATTTTTTAAAAAGTCTTTAAAATACCTTGTTAGTAATATTTTAAGTGAAGATTTTAAAAATGGTAGGGTTTTTCCTTTTTGTTATTTCATCATTGTTGGTTCCTAGTTTGGACTGACTTGGAGTACATGTGTAAAGTGTATGCTGCTTTATTGACATCTCAGATCTTGAAAAATCACAGAGTGTTTAAAGTACCTATGAAGACAGTAATTTCTCTTTAAACAACTGAAATGAACAGTTTAAACTAGCATAGACACTATATTCACAAGGCAATAAACAATTCACAAAACAAATAGATCTACTGAAATAAAAGTAAAACCAGAAATCCTTTAAAAAACATATATAAGGGGCACCTGAGTGACTCAGTCAATTAAGCATCTGACTCTTGATTTTGGTTTATGTTGTGATCTTGGAGTCTTGGAATTGAGCCCCACATTAGGGCTCTGGGCTCAGCAGTGAGTCTGCTTGGGATTCTCTCTCCCTCTGCCTCTGCCCCTCCCCCTGCTTGCATGTGTGCTCTCTCTTTCAATAAATAAATAAAAATCTTCAAAAAAGTAAAATAAAATAGGGTTGCCTGGGTGGCTTAGTTGGTTGAGAAGACAACTCTGGCTTGACTCAGGTGGTGATCTCCAGGTTAGGATTGAGCCCCTTGTCGGGCTCTGAGTTCAGTGTGGAGTCTGCCTCAGATTCTCTCTCCCTCTCCCTCCCACTCACTCTCTCTTTCTCTCTCTCAAATAAATAAAATATTTTTAAAAATACAAAATAAAATAAATAAAAAGTGTATATAAGAAAAAATAAAAGGTAAATAAAATGATTTGAAAACATAGTAATATTAGGAAGAACATCTAAGAAAAAAATTTGCAGCTATCATGAAAATAATACTACAAAAAGTTATCATCTCAACTTATTGAATTAATTTGCTCCTGGTCTAATAGAATGGCTTGCAACTGATTTTTGTTTTAGACTATGGACTATTAGGAACACGTGTATCACAGTTCCCATGTTTCAAGGGAAAAGGAGTTAGAGATAATAATTAGTATCAGAGGACAAATAATTTTTTTAGGAATTACTTATGTATACACTTCAGCAGTAGGGATAAGGCACTTGACCTACAGATTATATGTATTTAAAACTAGTTATTGAAAAATCATAGGTTAAAATATTGTTGATGAAAGTCGACAATGCTTCCATTGGTGAATTTTATTTTTTAATTAAAAAAATATTTTATTTATTTATTTGACAGAGTGAGAGAGCACAAGCAGGCAGAGCAGTGGAAGAAGAGGGAGAAGCAGACTCCCTGAAGAGCAGGGAGCCCAAGGCAGGACTTGATCCTAGTACCCTGGGATCATGACCTGAGCCAAAGGCAAACGCTTAACTGACTGACCCACTCAGGCACCCATCCCCCCATGGTGAATTTTAAATGAGTAGTCACCTAGATTGATTACATTAAAATGAATGAATATATCATTAAAAATAAAACCCTGACCAACATAAGACAATTCTGACAATAATCCCTTGAGTATACTTCCCCACAAAAATATTGGAAATCCACTGCCTTTATATGGTCTGACAAACCAAATGAACATCTACAGATCAATAAATATTTGTATATGTTCCCACTTAAACTAACACTTTAATTCATGAATAATTACATTTAAGATGTACGTTTGATATGGTCAATGAGTTTGTTCAGTATAACAGAGACATATAGGAGGAGAAAAAAATGAGAACAAATAACATTTTAATTCTATTACTTTAGTTTGAGTTCCCTAAGAAGCAGACCTCAAATGGAATCAGAAGTGCAAGAGAATTTTTCAGGGAGGGAACAGAAGGTGAGGACAGGCTTCAGACTACAACACAGGAAAGAGATAGAGAGGGAAGTCTCAAGTCCAAAGAGACTTGAACAGCAGCAGAGTTCCAAGAAAGATTAGACCAGGCCAATATGGAAACCTCAGGCTAGTTACCACTTGATGTCTTCCCACACCTCAGCAAGAGGGGGATGGCCTTGCCCTTGTACCATTCCCATCCATAGCTAGCTAGAGCAGCCAGCAGAAGTGTGGCTTCAGAGCTCAGCAGTGGATGCAGCAGCTGGGACCATCTGATAACTCTGTCTCCAGGAGCAGGAGTCCTGAGTAGTGCATTTTCACTCCCACCAAAGTTTAAATTTTGCCTCACACAGATTGACTTCTTCATGTCAGTCTGGAGCTAACTTCTTCATGGTTCTGTGGGCCTCTTTCCTTAAAGGGAAGTGTAGAAGTCAAAGCTTAGTAGGAGGAACTGCAGCCCCCATTGCTATGGTTGGTCTGGGGGCTACAACTAGTTCTCATCTTTGCCATCCTGCATTAACCATTTTGAGTTTTTCTCATCCTCCACTATCACCTTGACCAGCCTTGGTGGCTTACCTGGTGATGTCACAAAAACCTTCCATCTTCAAAGTTCTGAGCTCTTGGCATCATACCCTTTTCAGGCCAAAGTTGTTGCCCATGTCCATTCAAAACTACCATGAGGCAATCCAGAGGCATCCAAGTGGACTACCCTACTCCTATTTAAGAGCAGCCTCTTTCTCCTGCAGATCAGGGTCGGCAACTCCTGCCACATGATGACTCATTTTTTGTCTACTGAACCCTGGGTATAAGGAGTCCAAATTTCCTTAGCATCAACCAAAGTTGCAATCTAATAGAACCCTTGTTGTGTTGCCTTGTAAGAGTGTGCTCCTCTAAGGACTAGAACCTCCATAGGCCTACAGTCACCTCTTTTGCTGTGAAGAGGATGCCCTAGATGAATGTTATGTTGTGTGGGCTTCTGTGTCTGTGAATCAGGCCTCATATAAGCACCAGATAGTGGTGTTGACTGAAGATTAGTGCCAAGCAACCCAAACCCATATCCTAAATAGGTCTCTGTTTGAGGATAAATTGCTTCTCATCCAGAGCAGAAAGGACCTAACATAGGTGGCTTGTCCAAGTAGCAGGTTGTTCTCCTTGAGTAGTTATCTCATATCAGGGACTTAGCTTAGGTCTCTATTGCAGACAATTGGACATTTAGAGGTAGCAGTAGCTAGTGCGGGCTTGCTAAGTGGGAGTGCCTGTTTTGGGGTCCATAACCAAACTGTTTTTACCAACACAAAAGCCACCATGCTCATGTGTTCATTGTAGTATTTATGCTAATTCCAAGGCACCAATGACAAAGTTGGCTACAGCCAAGTAACTGTATCATCTTGTCTACTTGGCTGTTCAAGGACTCTTCCTTGGTGGATGTTTTCTGCAAGCTGTTAAGATGTGATACAAAAATCTTTTATTGCTCGCTCTTGTATGCCTTTCTGTATGTCTCTATCCAGACCTCCTTATCTCAGACATGCCATTCCCTTTACTTTCCTTTGCAGGCCAGTCCTTTGGCCACTACCCAGTCATCTGGATATATTTTTTCCTTGGACTACTTTTCCTTCCCCTCAAAGTGAATGACCAGGAGCATTCCTTGTAGCTCTGCCAATTCAGATTTTTCCTCTCCCCTGTCTTTCAAGGGACATTACTGCTCTATAGTAGTAATGAAGTCCCCATCAGCTTAGGCTTGTTCCCACATATGTAATGGACCTATCCCTAAACCAAGCTTGGCCATTTTTTCTTCTGCATTAGTCATGTGGGAACCCTCCCTCCTCAATGGCCATAGGGGTGAGGTGGGGGAAGGCACTGATAAATCCATGGTGTGTCACATGAGCATACGGGCTACCTGCTCAAGAAGCTTACTCACGTTCTTTTTATCTTGGCCAGGCTCAATCCCAGATTTGCCAAATCCTCTTCTCTGAGCTTTGTCTTTCTTCCTCTACCATCTGACAGGGTACCTCAGGCATCTTCACTTTGCTTTGCATTGGCTGTCACCTTTACCACACTTCTAAAGGACTCTAACAGTGGTTTTGTCCATTCCCTTGATCCTTGCCAGGGTATGAAGTCCCATGTCCCAAGAAAGTGTCTCCTCATTAAAAAATTATTGCTTATCTAGTTCTAGCTTCCTTTATCAAAATTCTTAAAAATTCAATCCCAGATGTACCCCTGACCTCCTGCTATTGTTTTTTTTTTTTCAACTGGCCTCAACTTGTATAGAGACTGAAGTAAATGTTTTCCAGGGTGCCACTTAAGGAAAATTTTTCTCAATTTACAATCTGATCAGTTTCAAGTATAAAGGAAAGATTTGTATTTCCAAAGATGCTTTAGGAGTGACACTGTCAGAGAAATAAATTATATACATGGTGCTACTATGGAAATCAATCCCTAAATGAATAAAACCTGTTGCCTTTGGGCAGGACTCACCACAAATCTAATGTTCTATTTGGCATGTATTTATGACCAAAGAAATTGATTCACCTGAGGTCATTAACACAATGGTATGTATAACCCTTAGTAGAACATCTCACTGAAAACCATGATATATAAGGACCCCCAAGAGTGCCTTACTTAGGAAGTGTGATAATTAAACAAGTGTAAAGTGTGATCAAGAGCATGTGTGTTCATTAGAACTTCACAGACAGGTTAGGGCATGTGAGAGTTAAATATATTAGGGACATTTAGAAGAAGTTGCTATTTAACTTCTGCATGTCATTATTTTGAGATTAATTTCATATTTATTTTCCACAGTAACACCTACGATTCCTTCTCAATCACAATTTAATTCTCAAAGAATGAAACAAAACCACATGCTAAAATAGAACCTGCCTTCATGACGAATTTAATCTGTGTCTAATCCTATTTACCTATTTTTCAAAAGAATCTTAGCCCTCTCTTGAAAATAAAAAATAAATACTAAGGTTCACTGAGTGGCGGTTTTCTGTACTATTAAATTTAAGCTTATTTCAATCAACACCCTGTTTCTCAAACAAGTTGTGTGTGGTTGTGTGTGTGTGGTGTTGTGGTTAGTGGTGTGTGTAGTCCCAAGAGCTGATTGACATTTCAGAAATCATCCAGGTTTTGGAGATTGGTCATATCCTTAGTTAGTTTTGATACAGATTTCCAAACATGGTAATTCTCAATGGTCCTTTCTGAATCAAAAATATCAGGGTTCACTGAAGAAAAGAATAATTGACGTTCCTTGGTACACTTTTGAATCTTGAATAGCTGGGAGAACCAGGAGAAATGGCTGTAATTTTCAAACTGCTTTGTTTTTAATTTTCCTAGAATTTCACTTGAGACAGCCTTCATTGATTTTGAAATATGAAAAAAATGAATCTCTTTCCTCTCTAAAAGCCATTATGTTTCCTTGTCTTGGCTTTGTTTTGTGTGGTTTGGGTTTTTCTTTTTTTTTTTTTCTTTGTTTTTATTTTCAATTATAAGTGATTTAGATCACTAAGATTGGAGTCCAAAAGTGTGACCCAGTTACAATCTCAACACATGTCACACTGCTTGAGGGCTTCATTTATATACTTCAGAATTCACACTTTGTCCGCATCCTTCTTTAATATTATAAAAAAGTAATCAAAATACTTGTTAACCTTCTTAGTATTTAGAAAAATTCAGGGCACCTGGGTGGTTCAGTCTGTTAAGCAATCTGCCTTCAGAATACAGATCATGATCCCAAATAGGTCCCTGGACATGATCCTCTTTTCAGGCTCCCTTCTCAAGATGATCCTGCTTCATTCCTTTCTCTGCCCCACCCGCCACACTCGCTTGTGTGTGGGCACACAAACACTGTCTACTGTCCTCAAATAATAAATAAAATCTTAAAAAAAAAAAATTCCAATGTATCTATAATCAACCCAACACTGAATTAAAATAATAAGAAAAAGAAGAGACTAAGAACTCAAGTTTGGTTTCCAAGGTGTATTTTTTGAAATGCAATATTCCTAAAATGAATAGAAATCGTTTGAATTATCTAGTTAGAATTTAAGGTCAAAAATAATAAAAACATTTAAGAATAACAAATAAAGGAAACAAGAAGCAGCTAGAGGATTATTGAGGGAGCAATGTAAGGGTAGGGAGGGAGTTGTTATGACGGTAAGAGGACGGGGGTGTGGTGGTGAATGTCAGGTGTATGGTGAAGGTAGGGGATATGTGTGAGTCGATGTGGGTTAGGAGGGGAAAGGGGGGTGACGGGTTGTAGTAGTGTTTCTTTGAGTGTGGGTATGAGTGACATGGGGATGGGGCGAGGTTGCGGGGGTTCGGGGGTGATATTAAAGGGGAGGTTGGTTTTGTGGTTGGATGGGGTTGTTTGGTGTGTGTGTGTTTGGTGTGGGGGTGTTGTAAGTGGTGTCTTTGTGGGGTGGGTGGTTGGGTGTTTGGGTGTGGTGGTGTTGTGTTTGCGATTGTGTTGGGTGTTTGTGGGTGGGTTGGGTTTGTGGTTGTTGTTGGATTGGTTTGGTGTATTGGGGTGTAGGGTTGAGGGTTGTGTTGTGTGGGGGTGGGGTTGGTTTTTGTTTGGGTGTTGTTGGGGTTTGTGGTGTTTTTTTGTTTGTTTGGTTTTGTTGTAGGGGTTGTGGGTGGTGTGGGGGGGTGTTGTGTTAGGGGGGTGTGGGGTGGCGGGGGGTGTGGTGTGGAGTGGGGAAGGGGGGGGACGAGGATGGACGGATGTGAGCCGGTGGGGGGTGTTTTTTTTGGGGGGTGTGGGTGTTTTTCAACATGGTAATTGGTGGGTTGGTATGGTGGGTGGGTGTTGCTAGGGTGGGGGTTGAAGGTGTGGTGACAGGGAGTGGAAGGAAGGGTGGTTAATAAAAGGTGTAGGGTATGTGTAGGGTAGGGTAGTAGAGATGGGGTTGGGGGGTGGGGAGGTGGGTGTAAGGTGGGGGGAGTGAGAGGTACGAGGGAGCCAGAGGGAGGGGTGGGAGCGTGGGAGGAGGGATGGGGAAGGGGGTGGGATGATGGCGGGTTGAGTGATGTAAATAGTAAGGGGCGGGTGGGGAGTAGGAAGAAGTACAAATGAGGGGGATAGAGAGAGGGAGGAGGCTGGGGGAAGGCAAGGTTTGAGTGGTGGGGTAGGGGTGCGACTCTTCCCCCCCCAAATCACAACCCTTTCCACTCACCTCTACCCTTTATCGAACCCCCATCCGTTCTCACATCTATTTTGTTATCCCACATAGTTGTCTTTATTCTTTTAGCCCTTTAGAATTTGTATGTACTTAATCTTCACCTGCGAGTTCATTATCCATGTCACTACATCCAAAGTGGGAATAAAGGGGCAGGGTGGAATCTCATTTTCCTAGGAGATTAGTCTTTAAATCACTTCATGTAAAAATACCAAAACCACTAGCTGCTAGTTTTTACGATGTGACATGGAGGTTCTTCTCTCTCTTTTTTCTACAGTAAACTAATTTCTTCAGGTCAGAGGTGCACTGCTTAATCTGGTTTTGCGTGTTGATATCAATGTAGAAGGTGATTAGAACAAAGGAATGATTGAATAGCTCAAAGAAACTTTGAGCAATTATTCAATTAATGCAAAGGTCCAGAACATGGAGAGAGAAAGGGGATGTTGTAGATAGGTTACAAAATGCTTTCGTTGGTGTATCTCAGCAAACACTTTTAATTGTGCATCACACCAGAGATTTTGGTCAGTTTCAGTTCCGAGCATGGCTTTCTTTCCATTAAACAATATGATAGTAAACTCTCTTGTCTACAATGGTTACCCTGGGAAGGTGCCCGTCCCAGTGTGAGCAAACTAGATCTCTATGAATCCAAGGTAAATAACTGAGATGATTATGCCCCCTTGCCTTTAGAAGTCTAACACTATATTTTCAAGGCTATGTGTGGCTCTCTAGCTTCAATGGTATAGTCACACTCCTAGGGTCCAAACAAAAGTTTGTATATCAAGCGGATTTTTCACAAACTATGATTAATTTTGACACGTGTACATTTTATTTTTGCCAGCAAATATTTTGACTCATCTAGTCTTGGCATTCACCCTCCAGGATTTTGGCAGATAACGTTATTTTCTATCAAAAGAAGAGATTTTCCTTTCCTCTGGCCACTGGGTATTGAATTAAAACTTAATTGTTATACATCTTGTAACATACTCATTTCCCTATTAGGATTTCCTCGATGGGGTAAGATGCAGACACTTGACTACAATTTCACGCTCTGTAGCTCCATAGAATTTTTGAGAGAAGTCAATTAAAAAAAAAAAAAAGTTCCCCCCTTGGCTTCTTACATGTTTCACTTTTCCTAAACTGTTTCTTTTGTCTGGCTTCTTTCCAATTTGTCATGATGTGTATTTGTGGCTGTATCATCTTCTTTACCACAAATGGAAAGGCTTAAGTCCATGCCTTTTCCTTTACCAAGTGGTCCCATTGTCCCAACGGTAGGTTAATCCAGTTATGTCGTGATAAAATCGTTTTGACTTAACCAAAAGAGGGGTTTACTCTTTCAACTCCACAAAGTGTAACTTCCAAGTTAGGTGCCCGGGTAATGTGTGGTGACTCCATGATGTCCCTGGGTATTCAACCCCTTCGCAGTTCTACGTCTCCACCACCGTAGGGGACAGCATAGTTCTTTATGTTTTGAAAACAACGTGGTGCTGGTTTTCCCTGCGTTCAAGCAAGAAGAAGCAATAGGAGAAAAGGGAAAAGTGTGTTATGGCAGCTAATGCTGTTCTTGTTAGGAAGCAACACACCCTTCTACCCCTAGTGGCGTGTGATCATAACTCTCTTTAGCCAGAACTGAAACCCTGACATCCCCAAGTTTGCAAAGGAGGACCAAGTATATAAATATTTGGCTGGGCATATTGTGCATACAGTCCAAAATCAGGAATATTAGTTGTTTGTTAGGCAGCTAGCAGTGGTTGAACATAATGCGAAAACACAAATAATTTAGAATAGAATCAATATAGAACTGTTTCGTGGATGCCCTTCATATGCTTTTAATTTTTTAGAAAATAAAGATCTAGTAAATAGGACAGTGATGATAATGAGTACTGCAGCCATGAACTATCCTCTTGCTGACCCCAGAAATGATGTTAAATGTGGAAAACTAAGGCAACAACACCTATCTACCATACACTCTCATCTGGACCATAGGCCCCCTCCAACAGCATCTTGATCTGTACCTTTGATGTGCACAAGATGTCACAAGCAACCCAACTTCAATGTGACACTACCACTGACCGTATTCAACCAAAATTTCTGAAGTTTAACTAAATAAATGGCCTGACTTCTTGCCACGTTGGTTTTGCATTGACTTTGATTTTTTGTGACTGTATTTTGTTATCATTTCCATAGAATATTAGGGTGTGTTTTCGGAAGAAGCCATAATACTCTCCCAGAAGTAAACTGATCCTTCTTCCGTGTGTGTTTTCACAGATAGATAACTGCTCCGTGGTAGAATTAGTCTGAAGGAAGGACAACTTTACTTTACTTGTGATTCATACTTATAATAACTGGATACAAGCCACTGCACAAGGAAGATTTCCAGAAGTTATAATTCCATGAAAGTCTTATCACCCTTAATAATTTAGATCTCAATGTTTCGTTATTTCACTTGCGCAAAAAATTATAGTTTCCAGAGGAGCACAGTTCCAATTATAAGTCTAAATTTACCTAATTGTCAGGACTAACGAAAGCCTTTCAGGACACATTATATAAAATGCATAAATAAAATTGTTACATAACATTTTCCCAGTGTGTTCAGATATTCCATGCAAGTTGTTTAACCTCATGATCAAATTGTTTTATAAAATAATTAATCTATTGTATACATCACCTTCATAAAACTGTTTACTGTTTTTCTACATTTGAATGAATATAACGCTTATTTTATATCCTCAAAATGGAAAACAATTTCCATGGTGATGAGAATACAGTTTTAGAATCCTTGAGGAATGAAGCAAAAAGAGGAAAACAACCAAGTCTGTATGGGGCCATGTTGAGTTTGCCTCATTCTCTCTGACTGTTTCCTCATGATCATGCCTCCTCCCAGATGCGGTAAAAGGGCAACTGAAGAGGTCATATGTCGCAGAGGGTCCAGCATAAAAAAGTGCCGTGACTGGCTGTTAAATCCCTTACTTTCCACACCTCCATAATTTGTCGCATATTTATCCACCCACTATTTACTCTTTCCCCCACTCAACTCTTCCTTTGACCCAACCAGCTTCCGATGCTTGTGACAGTCCTGCTTCCTTGTCAATGCTACTCCCCTCTATTCATGTCTATTTCCTCTCTAGTATGCAGAATTGCATTCATCTTCCTCATGGCATTGCAAGCCCTGCTTCCCAACACCCCATACCTGTGCTTCACAAAGCCTTTTACCGTTCTTGAACTGACTCAAGTAAATGTCTTTACCATCATTTGACACTTAATCGGTATGAGCACACCCGATGCTTTGAGATCAGCAAATGTTAGTCTCTGCACTATGGAGGGAAAAAAACTTAACACAATGTAAATTCCTCTGTATCACTACCATAAACACTTGGACATTGGTGGATAACTGATATTTTGAAGCTTAGAAGTAAACAGCACCCCTGCTTGATAAAAGAAGAAGAACAAGTGAAGTTCAGTTCCAACGTGGGGGGAGGGGGTCCTCCCCACAACACAAAGTAATCCTTAGATACTGCAATGGTCTGAAATTCAGCTTACACTCCTGACACTATCCATTCAGAGATGTATCAAATTCTACAGATAAGAGTTCACTCCACATACACTGCTGCCTAAATCACTGTGGTAGCCCCCTGCTAGTTTATCAAGCCCCAGCGTTAACCTGTTACTTCTGAACTTGGCTGCAGATTGAGGTTCATTGACCTCTGTGCTGGAGAGCCTCTCAGACCAGGGAAACACTTAGGTTCACCAGTTATTTACGGATGTGATATAAGGCTACAAAATCAGCAGCCAGAGACGGCATATTTAATGAGGGCATGGTGAAGAGGATGAAGCTTCCATGCCTCCTCTCAGGAGCACCACTTTGTTCGCATTTCCATGGGGTTCACCCACATGGACATGTGTGGACCTGGTCTTTTAGGCTCTTGTGAAGGCTTAACCGCATAGTCATGATTTAACTAAGTGATTGGCATTGGACCTGTTCACCTCTAGTCCTCTCTCCCTCCTAGAGGTCTGGGAGCTCTAATCCCCTTGCTTGGTTGACTTTCCTGGAAGAAGCCCAGCTGTTTGGGGGAAGGGAGGTGAATGTTCCAGTGTCACCACCATTAACATGACAAAACAGATAACTTTCATTGCCTCCTTACCCCAGAAAGTCCAAGAGTTTAGGAGTGTGGGGAGGAACTGGATGAAGACCAAATACATATAAGAAATATGTTTTGTCATCTGAATAACCAACATAGATATTTAGAAATGCAATGTGCCAGGCCACTACTCCCCTGGCAGTGATAGTCCCCATATTTGTTGTTGGACTAAGTGTGATCTCTAGCACTAAATAATTAAAATTGAAAGTAACCAAGGAATTCAGTTCTGGTTTCAACATAGGAAAATTGGACATCAACACTGTGTCCCAAAGAATTTGGACAAACTGAAAAGATAATATTTCTTAGATCTGTAAGAGAAGTGAAGTTTCAGGGCAAAAGTCCTATACCCCCAAACATGTTAGAGAAAGCAAGAGCAAAACAGGATTTGCAACCCACCAGAGCAGAAAAACTTCAGGCTGCAATCTGTAGAGAACTGCAGCAGTGTAGAAAAGCTAAACACTACGTGAGGAATTACTGGATGCTCAGAGTGGACAAGTCGAGAGTTAAAAACATAAAAACAAACAAAAGCACAGGTTCCTGTGGGGAGGGGAGGGGAAATTTTGTGTTTTACCTCCCGGACCTTGGCCCATCAAGTTATCCCAGTAGGTATGAAGGACAAAAAAATCCCATGCTTTGACAGGAAAGAAGGGAAACTGGAAACCACTTTTGAAATTACACCAGAGCACCCAGTCCATCCCCACAGATCAATCCTAGGAGAGAAACTAATTACTGCTGTTGGGTTTTTCATCGGAGCCCTAACTACTGGGCAGAAAAGAAAAACTGATCAACTCCACAAGTTTCTAACCATCCTGTCCTAACCCTAAGGGGAGTAGGGGATAACTGGCATGGTATCGATATGTACCCAATGAAAAAAACTGTGCCAAAGACCTTACAGACATCTTCATGAAGAACGATACGCAATGCAAATAAGTGTATGAAATACGCTCACATCCTATGTTAAGGGAATGAATTAAAATGACAATGAGATACCATTATATACTATCAGAATGGGCAAAATCCGAACACTGATAACAAACACAGTGCTGGAGAAGATATGTGAACAAAACAGGAATTTCCATTACTGCTGGTGGGAAGGTCAAACATGGTAGAGCCACTTTGGAAGACAGTTGGTGGTTTTCTTACAAAACTGGACACATTCTTACATATATAGGATCGCAGCAATGTACACATATAACCCGCATAACCTGCACCCATAGTTTTATAGCACCTATTATTGTGATTGCCAAAACATTGAAGCAGCTAAGATTCTATCATGGGTTGAATTAATAAATGAATTGGGCAACCTCCAGAAATGAAATTAATTTTCAGCACTAAAAGAAATGAATAGCAAACCGTGGAAAGCTTGGACAGAACGCTAAATGTGTATTATTAAATGAAAGCCTCATTGCTAATCGGTTACTATATTACTAATAACTGAAAGCCTATCATACTGCATGATTTCACATTGGACATTCTGGAAGAAGCAAAACTATAGAGACAGCAAAAATATTCAGTAGGTTGCCAGCACGTGGGAGGGGGGAGAATAAGGGAATGAATAGGTGAACACAGGATTTTAGGGTAGATGATACTCTGTATGATGATACTATATTTATGATACACATAGTAGGATAGTATGATACTACTGTATGATATTATAATGTTGGATATATGTCATTATGCATTGTCCAAACTCACACAGAAATACATACAAGGTGAACTAAGTAAACTATGAAATCTGGGTGATATGATTGCCAGGAGGGTTCATCCATTTGTAAAAAATACATCATCTGGTGGGCGATGTCGATGGGGGGGGAGGTCTGGGAGGTATGGAGGGCATGTGTGGATTGGGGACATCTCTGGCCACCTTGACCTTTCTGTGACTTGTAACACTCTACAAACATAAGTCTTTTTAAAAATGACCCATATTTGGTAGGGTTACTTTTAAAGCCATTCGTTTAAACCATGTTAGGGGTTTTTAAAGAGATTTGAAAAAGTTTGACGCAAAACTTCAAGGAAACGGCATTCTTTTGTTTTTTTTTTTTTTGCTACGCGCAAACCCAGCCGATGAAAAGCCTCAGATTCGGAGATGTGGAGGAAAACCCGTGGTCAGAGGAACATTGGAACTACTGTCAGAATTTTGGTATGTACAACCCCAGAATTGTCTAAGAAATTTATTTTCAACACTCTGCCACGTCCGCAAATGCCAGAATCTGTGGCAGACCCTGGGAATTCAGTGTATTGCTCCGAAGCGCTTCCAGAGACTGGCTTGGGATGTTCCTGTAGTGCATTTTCGAAGGAAGCAAAACTGTCAGATATCATCCTAGTTAGAAACAATGCCACAACCAAATTGTGCTTTGAGTTACTACTATGAAAGATCCTCGTATAAATTCCTTTAGTCTACTTTGGTTTTTTGTCATTTTAACAGTGCCTGTTGAGGGCACAGTGCTTATAGGTGAGTGGCTTCGTTTTTATTCTGGCTATGGTGTGAGAGAGAAATTAAGCTACATACAATGCTCAGAGTGGCTCCCGTGTTTAAATATTAGCTTGTTACAATTTAAATGGTTATCTAACAATCACGTACGATCAAAGCTTTTGGGGGGATAAGGCTCTGCATTTCATTCTTCTAGGACTGTTTCTTATCAACAGTGAAGGATGATAATTCTCTAGTCAATGTGTGATCCTTCACACAGAGTGGAACTCATATTTCATAGCAGGGGGTTAAGGAGATCATCTAAATGCTATAGTAAACTATAATTCTTGAGGCATGGAGGAGCCAGGGGATGGATAAGAGGAGCGAACTTAAGAGCATGTGGAGTAGTGGTAGGTCAATTCACAAATCTTGAGATATGACACTGAATTGAGACTGAGCACTCAAATGGCCTCATAAACTACTGCAATTTATCTATTTGGACAAAATCTTTAAAAAATATGACTTTGTGATTTTAGAGTTAATTTGGACTTAGTCTTGTGAACTGGTCCATAATATATTTTTCTAAAAAAATTTATGGCTTCTCATAAGTGGCTCATCACACAGCCGACCAATGGCACTATAATCTGCAAAACCCACAAATACAACCTTTCTTTAGGAGTATTTTTCAGATAAAGGAAATACTGTCTCTTTGAGAGTAACTGGTTTCAGTTTGAGTCATTTTGAGAAAGTATCCAGCATTATGAGTGAATCTATATTATTGCTAATAAGCAATGATAACTAAGAAAACGTCTAGGGTAATGCTGAAAGGACAAGAACCATGCTTAAGCTGTTGTTTTGTAGTCAGATGTAATAGTTGAATTACATTGAAGTTACTATTTCTAATTAAAAACACGAGTTGCATCTGTGTATACAAATGCACAATTACACAATGCCATTCAAAGAGATAAAAGTTAAAAATGAATATATAAGACTACTCCTAATACAATTGAAGGAAATATTATAGGGCTATTTATTTTGGATGAAACTTTTACTGGGGTATATTGATGCATTGGGGATTAATTTTTTTATATCAGATACCTGTTTTATAAGTATTGGTGGTATGTATTTTTCTTTTAGGAGCAGGCAAACACTGGAATTTGCAGTAGGCTGAATATTCTTAGAAAAATAATGGGGTTTCCTAACGAATAAAAAGAAAAATGACCCACTTGTGGTCAACACATTAAAACAAGGTGGAATAGGTCCCATTGTTTGGTAACTGATAGATTAGCCACTTGTCCAATATAAAAAACTGTAGAAATAAATCACTGTAAGATGCCTTTTCTTCCCATCTCTGGGAGATAATCTCGAGAATACACTTTACTAATATTTTAACAAAAAATACCAATCAGACAGACATAGATTTGTAGAATTGTTACACAGGTCGGTCCATACAAGCATATGTGTAGCAATGGATTACAAACTTGAAGACAAATATTTACTTACAGCAAACCTAAAATCCATGGGAGAACCAAGAGCTTTAAAAGTTCTTGGATGTAAAACTGAAGTTTATCTATGCAACAAGGACCCAGCTTGAAGCACAGAAACACAGACAGAGACTTGCAATGCAATTTGGTAAGATTACTGAAAGCTGCGGAAGATACAGAACCACGCAAGTCCTGAGATGACATAAAATAAGTATCAAGAGGCAGATGCTGTGTGGGGTCCTGGAGATGACTGCTGCATGGCCGACTCAAGCCGGCTTTGTGCACCAGCCAGCTGCTCACGTTCAACTCCCGGGAGTCTCCTCTTGTCTTCATTTTGATCAAAGCCTTTCTGAATTCATTCAAAGACAGATTTCCAGCTGTTACTCCCCCAGGTAGGCTCTTATAGGGATAGCTCATCTTATACTACTTTGGAATTTGGGAAACAGGCCAAACAGGAACTCTTTGTGTTAGAGGAATTATGAACTCATGTGTAATACAAGCTTACCAACTTTAGGCCGGCTGTGCTATGTCCCATCAGAAAGACAAGGGTAAAAGGGGCAGAGGATTTCACAAATACAGGCCTACCCATGTATGCCATTCTATTTCTGAGGCACAACATGCCTTGGAGAACTACTTTGCTCATTGGTGAAATGGGTCTGCTTCAGTATTTACAGAATTGATTGGGAGATTAAAGAGAAACATACTGGGGCTGCCCGACATCTAGAAGTGGCAGTAGAATCTGAGTCAGAATCTCACTGCTCTATAATGGACAGCTTCTGAACAACATAAGATAGAAGCAGAGTCCATGATGACATTTCTGTCTTCTCTCCTCTAGTCCTGCATCCTCATTATTGGTCGCACCCTGTCATCAGTTACTATTTCTATCTTCTTTACATAGACACTACAGTCGCTTCTCATACTTTTATCACTAGAAATCCAGGGACTGACTTACTGATTATTAATCCTCCCCGCAATTCTACTCACTACGAATCTGTTTAATTACCATCTTCTTTTGTACGTCTGTAGTGCCACCTCGTGCTCGCCAGGAATTTATGCAGATGATTTACAAACAATTATTTCTATTTTTATTGTCATAATCCTCACTAAAAGAATTAATTATCACCATTTTACAGATAAATAAGCCAGAGAGATAACTTCACAATAAACTTTTATTGTCAAAGCTAATATAATGACCCAAAACTAGTTTCAATGCCATCTGACTGCGACAAACACTGTTTTTGCTGCTACGACCTCTTTGTGGAGCATGGCGTGTCAGAACATGATAGCACAGCCTTTTTTCAACACGCCTATAGGTAAAAGCTACTATAAAGAAATGAGATAATAACCACACATTAGAGCACATCATATATAGTATTATCTCTATAAAAATGTCATTTATGAGTGGTGTGCGGTTGTGAATAGGACCACAATATAAATTGGATTTCTCACTGTTGTATAGTAACACGCCTGAAAGTCTTGCTATTATATTTGCCAGCAATCCACTCAGTCTCCAAAGAATGAATCTATAACAACAAGGGTTGTACCATGCTGCAATGTATTATGGGAAGAAAATGTTAAATCTGATTGGATCTATTGGTTTTAGTGTGAAAAATAGGAAATGTTAGCACACTGTGTTTCATATGCATAACAAGTAGCAGAAAGGAATCAGGCATTATTCCATGCTTTTAAGACATGCACTTTTAAAAGCAGACAGTATACTAGAAACACCCTATATCCTTACGTGGTGTTTCATGGCCATGCAATAGAAGGACAAATGGAAAGTTGACAAGGTCATACAAAAAAACCCCCCGCAAACAAACCAAACAACCAACAACTAAATTATCAAGAAGGGAACTGTTTCAGAATAGATTTGCATTCACTATCTATGATAAAAATTTCCTTAAAAGATGCATGGTATCTCGATCTAACAAAAAGTGGTATGAGGTCATGCCGAACAGTGTGTGGAAAAGGCATTTAAAAACTGAACAAATAAGTTATGAAAAAAACAATGTCTACATATTTTTATCAGTCAAATTATTTCACACACAATCACTTAGCAAAGTTGTATGCTAAAGGTTTAATAAGTTGATTTTAATAGCAGAAGACAACACCACATCTGTTAGAGAAACATTCATTCTTTCTCTATATAGCATAGAAAGTGGCTGAAGTTCACAATGATAACAACATGAAGGCAAAGTAAGTAGTGCAGTCCTTTGGTAGTAATCAAATACTCAAATTATGAGATAAGCAGAGAAAACTGCTTGAAGTTAAAAAGCTGTATTAGATAAATATGCGTTTGGAACAAACGTTTACATACCAGTATTGTAAGCAAACAGATGTTTTCAATATGTCATAGCTATGGTCTTTAATAGCATATACATCGTTTAAATGCAAGACAAGCCACTTTTTTGTGGATCGTCTAAAGGAAAGAGGAACCAGAGAAGTATAAGAAGTAATGATCCTTTTAATAAAAAAAAAAGTTTCCAAAGTACTTCATTCAGCCTAGTCGCCCTCCTGTCTACCTGGCTCAAGTTCGACCATTCGGCTTCCCAGCTTCATGGCTTGTAATTATGGGTGACCTGTGGTATATGGAAAACAGTACAGGGTGATCAGAGTGAGAGCGCACAAGATTTTTTAATAGTCTGCAGTTGGCGGGTTTGAAACAAAACCCAACAAAATGTAATTCAATATTTGGTTTATTGGGGCTTTTTTGTGACAGATGTTGAAATTAAAGATATTGAAAGGAAAAAATATTCCATATTTCATGGAAAAAGTTATGTACAATGTGTAATCACTAAGAGCAGTACTTTGACTATAATAAAAAAGGATGTCAGGATAAGACAAGAAGAGCTAGAACTTCTACAATAATTTTCACTGATTATTCATAGGCTATTATTGTAGCAAGAAGTCACAACAGAAATGCCAACAAGTTCTAACAGGCAATATCTTATATCTATATAGTTACAATTTTACAGGTAAGACCTTTAAAAACATGATAAAATATTGGCAGTTGTTTTTATTGAAACAGGAAAGATCATTAAAGTATTTTAAATATATGATTCACTTATATTTCCTGGCAAGCAGCTAAAAGAGTTTGTTGAACTTAAAGATATTCTTGGTTAAAAATAAAAAAATGGCATCCAACCTTTGCCAGACTTTCTATAATTTGATGTAATTATGTTTACTAGGCACCCCCACTGTTTTTTAAAATGCTCTAATAAACTCTCTAAGATTAAATAAATTTTAAAAAATGTCATGCGATTTTCTACTACTTTTCAAATGAAACCCAAAGCTATAAAATGAGATAAGAAATAAGCTCCTAGAGGATCCCTGGGTGGCGCAGCGGTTGGCGCTGCCTTTGGACCAGGGCGCGTATCCTGGAGACCCCGGGAGATCGAATCCCACATCGGGCTTCCGTGCCATGAGCCTGTCTTCCCTCTGCCTTTGGCTCTGCTGCCTCTCTCTCTTTCTCCTCTGTGACATCAATAAATAAATAAAAATAAAATAAAAAAATAAAAAAATGCTTCCAAAAATATTTCCCATCATAATATTAGGTTTGAAAACAGTATTTGTGCTACTCAAAAAATATTGGAATACTAGAACTTAGAAAAATTGGACAAAGACCGTTTTCTAACCTCTGTCAACAATTTTCAAAATAAATTTGCAGTGGGATTATTCAATTCTTTTGCGAAAGGTAAATGAAACACTTCTTGTTGTTTATAGAACAACTGTTGACATATTCTAGCGACTTAATCAAAAAAAAAATCTTTGCAGTGGGTTGAATGGCACTGAAAAAATCAATTTCAAATCCAGTTAGTACAAACACAAGGTAACTTCTCTTCTTGGATTTACACTAATTTGTGAAGTGTTTTCACAGCTATAGATGGCCATCAAACCCAAGGATTAGAAAAAAAAAAAAGTCCAATGAAAACCACACTTCAAAAGGATGTTAAGAGGAGTATTGTAAGTGTTGACTAAGTAAGTGTATTACTTATAATAATCTAGACTACAAATATACAAAAATGTCAGGTCTGCCAATGTAAGAGTTATTTATCATGCATGTGCTACAGGAATGGGAGTCCTCGGTCAGTACGCGACCTTCCTTAGTGTGTTTATAAGGAGTCAGAACTCTGTTGCTTGCTTACCATCTCCTATTGCTTGCATATATATATCAGAGTGGAAACATAAAATAGGAAACATTGTTTCTTAAAAGCTTTATTGTGGAAGTGGCTATTCCATTGAAGAAAAAGTTGTGGAAGATACTTGCTTTTTCATCATACCACCAATTTATATGAAAGTGAAGTCATGAAGATCCACCCTCACCAAGCTACTCAAACTTGATGTTATCAATTTCACAGGAACAAATGACATATGTGCCTTCTCACAGAATGCAATGGAAAGCACTATCACCTCTGTGGTACTCTTGTAAAAATTAACCCAAGTCTAATCAGAGAGGAATAACATCAGATGGACAACAATTGTTAGGACATGCTCTACAAACAACTAGTCTGGACACCAACATGTACTATGACAAAAGCACCAATTGGTAGAAAAGGTCATTTTAGATTAGAAGAGACAAAATGGTCCCTGACGGATACGATTTAAAAAAATTATAACTGATATTTTGGGTAACTGCAAAATTTTAAGTATATACGCTAATAACAATATTGTACCTAATACATATTAGGTAAATAGGGAATATTGTACATGTCAATGTCTTGGGTATGAAATAGTATTGTGTTTGTAGGAAAATGTATGAGATAATATCTAGATATTTATTTATTTAGTTATGTATTTATTATTTATTATCATACTTAGATTTTAAAGGTGAAATGTCATGATGTTTATTTTGACCATTTCTGTAAATTCTACCAAAAAACGATGTAGTGTTTGTGAATATGATAGTAGTGTGTACTTTATATATGTGTGTAATCTGGTGTATCTACCTGGAAAAAAATTAAAGTCATGTTGTAAAATGTTATAATTAGTGAATCTACATAAAATATACACAGGTTTCACTGTAGCAGTCCTTTCCATTTTCTATAGATTGAGAATTTTCAAAGTAAACTGTGGGAGAGAAAAAGGATATGTTACACTTGCGTGACATATTTACATAATGACTGATTTTATTATCAGTGTTGCTTTTATAATGCAAAGTCATACTTGTATTACGCTATAACCTTTGTTTACAAAATATACAAGAATTAAAAGACCTTAGTCAGGAATTTTATATTAGAAGAAGGAAAGAAAGAAAGAAAATTCAGTTAAACTAATATTCCAGGGCAGAAGTATAAAAATATAGTGAAGTGAACAAAATGTAACTAATATAAAATAAATTTCTATGGTGTTCTAATCTGACATTCAGCAGAATAGCTTTATTAAAATGACTTTGTATTTTTTGACGATAGCTAAACCCGGAGTGACCAAAAGCAACTGTATTGCACACGAAGCCAAACTACTGAGAAAATTTTGGCGCACATAATCTATTAAGAAAAAAAGTATGTTTAAGTCATAAAAATAGTAGGATAAACAATCACCCAGTTTTCAATGTATTCATTTATTTTTTACTACCATTTGGACGTTGCTATAGGTCTTCTTTTCTTATAGCTTTGGTCAAAGCCAAGGACACTGAGAAGAGCTAAGCATTTCTAGACAACCATTGGGCGGGTGGGAAAGGGCGCATGCTTGTCCATCACCAAGTGTCTCCCAGTTCTTGCTTTAAATCGGGTATGTTACTGGCTAATCAGTCCAGATGTCAGTAACCTTCCTCCAAACATTATTTCAGTGGTACTCTTGGTCACATCTCCTAGTTGGAGATTAGGGATTTCATTTATTCTGTTTACTATTTTAGACCTATAGCATTCTTTACTAAATGCAATTTAAGAATTGTACGTTTTTTTTTTTCACCACAAACGGGCTGTTATTTAACTGATCACTTTAAAAATTCAATGCCCTGGGATGCCTGGGTGGCTCAGTGGTGAGCTGGGCCTTCCATTTCAGGGTTGTGCTATAGGGTACCTGAGTCTGGAGTCCAACCAAATAGGCTCCATGCAGGGACCCTTCTGCCGGTCCTCTTGCTTTCTCTATGCCGTCCATGAATAAATAAATACAATCTTTAAAAAAATTCAATGCCCCAAAAAAAGATAAGAAGAAAAAGAAACAAAAAAGTATTTAGTATCACAAAGGGAGGAAATGTTTTACCACATATGGTGTGGCACTTGCGAGTAAGACCATCTGACACACAAAGAGGAGTCTCTGGGCCATGGAGACTCTGTTTTTTTGTATGTCCATTGGAGATGTTGATCATGATGATAGCCAGGCGGCGCAATGAGATTCAGAGTCAGGACACTAGTGATATTGCATAGGGAGGGCGTCCATGAGCGATTCTACAATGAGTTTACAGACTCCTGTTAAATATTTCTTACAGGCTGCCTAAGATCATTTTGCTATCTAACTATATTGTCATCTAGAAAACACCCTCAATGCGTAATACCGTCATGCAGGAGAAAGGTAGCACAGCATGGTTGGAGAGTGCGGCCCCTCCCAGACCACATTAATTGGAAGGACAGTGATTACCTCCCTAACACCATCCACTACTACTTCTCATTTGAAGAAAGAAGAATTTGCATGTCATGGTGAATTTTCTCTTTACTAAGTTGTTCTTAAGCAGGTGGTATCTAACTCACCAATTGAAGGGGTGTTTTATGCTGTAAAAGAAAATCACTGAACTAGAATGTTAATATTTGAACATTGGAAAAATAGCGTTACATAAAGTCAGAAGAAACACTCAATGGGGTAACTCGGGTCCGTAATCCGCACAGTAGAAGACTCACATCTATGTGGGAGTTTGGGAGGAAACAAGATGATGTGCTCAGTATTTAAATTTTGAAAAAAATACTTGAAATAAATATTTTCCCAATATTAATATCGGATTCGGAGTAACTATGTTACTATTATTTCTATTAAGGCTCCTTTCTCAGTGTTTGCATAGATAATGAATTGTAATGACATAAGTTTTTTTTCCAGAAGTATGTTTTGACGCTGACTTACTTGGCCAGAGGTCCAGCAGGGGTTGTAGTTTAACATCGGTACAAGACCAAGGCATCTCCATTTGAGGAACGTGATCAGTCTTATAAAACAAAACGCAAGTATTCCAGCATAAGAGATATTTTGGGGAAAGGGAGGTTGGGAGAACTCCAGAAGACAATTTTATGAATGACATTCATATGTCCCAGCCTACTTAGCATGAAATTCTTAACAAAAACCATTAAAAATTTTTTAAAATTACTTAAACAATAGTTAAATGTAAGCAATTATTTTTTAAAAAGTCTTTAAAATACTTTGTTAGTATATTTTAAGTGCAAGATTTTAAAACATGTAGGGTTTGTTCCTTTTTGTTATTTCTCATTGTTGGTCTAGTGTGGTGACTTGGAGAGTACATGTGTAAAGTGTATGCTGCTTTATGACATCTCAGATCTTGAAAAATAACAGAGTGTTTAAAGTACTATGAAGACAGTAAATTTCTCTTTAAACAACTGAATGAACAGTTTTAAACTAGCATAGACACTATATATATCACAAGGGCAATAAACACTATTCACAAACAATAGACTACTGAAATCAAAGTAAAACCAGCAATCCTTTAAAAAACATATATAAGGGGCACCTGCAAGTGACCTCAGCAGTAAGATACTGACTCTTGATTTTGGTTTAGGTTGTGTGATCTTGGAGTGACTTGGAATTGAGCCCCACATTAGGGACTCTGGGGCTCAGACAGTGAGTCTGCTTGGGATACTCTCTCCTCTGCCTCTGCCTCCCCCTGTGCATGTGTGCTTCTTTTCATAATAATAAAATACTTCAAAAAAAGTAAAATAAAATAGGGTTGCCTTGGGTGGCTAGTTGGTTGAGAGACAACTCTTGCTTGCACGTCAGGTGGTGATCTCCGGTTAGGATTGACCCCTTGTCGGGCTCGAGGTCAGTGTGGCTCTGCCTAGTTCTCTCCTCCTGCTCCTCCCACTCACTCTCTCTTTCTCTCTCTCAAATAAATAACTATTGTTTAAAAATACAAAAATAAAATAATAAAAGGTATATAAAAAAAATAAAAGTGTAATACAATGATTGAAAAACATAGTACTATTAGGAGAGAACATCTACGAAAAAAATTTTGCATGCTATCAGGAAAATAATACTACAAAAAGTTATCATCTCAACTTATTGATTAATTGCGCCTGGTCTAATAGAATGGTTGCAACTGATTTTTTTTAGACTATGGGACTATTAGGACACCGTGTATCCAGTTCCCATGTTTCAGGAAAAGGAGTTAGAGATAATAATTAGTTCAGAGGACAAATAATTTTTTTAGAATTAATATGTATACACTCACAGTAGGATAAGGCATCTTGACCTACAGATTATATGTATTTAAACTTTATTGAAAATCATAAGTAAATATTGTTGATGGAAAGTCGACAATGCTCATCTGGTGAATTTATTTTATTTAATAAAAAAATATTTTTTATTTTTCTTGACAGAGTGAGAGAGGCACAACAGGCAGAGCAGTGGAAGAGAGGGAGCAGAGATACCTGAAGAGGCAGGGAGCCCACAGTGAGGACTTGGATCCAGTACCTCCTGGGATCATGACCTGAGCCAAGCGCAAACTTGCTTAACCTGATGACCCACTCAGCACCCATCCCCCCAAGGGAATTTAATGAGTAGTCACCTAATTGTTACATTAAATGAGAATATATCATTCAAAATAAAAACCCTGACCAATAAGACAATTCTGACAATAATCCTTGAGTTATACTTCCCCACAAAAAATATGGAAAATCCACTGGACTTATATGGTTATGAAAACCAAATGAACATTTACGACGTCAAATCAATATTTGTATATGTTCCCACTTAAACTACACTTAAATTCATGAATAATTTACAGTTAAGATGTACGTTTGATATGGTCAATGAGTTTGTTCAGTATAACAGAGACATATAGGAGGAGAAAAAACTGAGACAAATACATGTTAATGCGTATTACTTTAGTTTGAGTTTCCTAAGCAAGCCGGACTCAAAGGAACTCAGAAGTGGCAGAGAATTTTCAGGGGAGGGACCCGAAAGTGAGGACAGGCTCGACCTACAACCAGGAAAGAATAGAAGGGACGTCTAAGTGCCAACGAAGACTTGTAACAGCAGCAAGAGTTCCAAGAAAGATTAGACACGTGCCAATATGGAAAACCTCAGGCTAGTAACACCGATTGATGTCTTCCCACACCTCATCAAGACGGGTTATGCCTTGCATTGTACCAGCTTCCATGCCATAGCTACTATAGCAGCATCATAAGTGTGTCGTTCAGATCTCCTCAGTCAGCCAATTCTCAAATTCATGTGAAATAATAGAAGACCAAAAAAGCCAAGACAATTTTGGAGAACATTTGGGAACAACCCTCCTATGTACCAATGTGCATTATAAAGCTTATTATTAAGATCATGTAGAATAGACACAAGTGAAATCTAATGGAACAAGCAAAATAAAGGACCCAGAAATAAATCCTGGAATATGACAGTGTCATCACAAATAAGTGATTATGGACAAACTTTTAATGAGTGGATAACTGACTGGCAATATTGAAGAAGGTAAAATCCAATCTCCACCTAAGGAAAATAAACTCCAGTTCTGTATAACATGAAAATGTGAAAAATAAAATAGAAATGTCAGAAGAAAATATGTCAATGCTTTCATTTCACAGTAAAGTAAGATATCTTAATCAAGATGCAAAGATTTAAAAATTTAATCATATTAACACTTAAAATTTCTGTAAAATAAAATACACTATGTATGGGTTAAAATAGAAGCCTTGAGAGAAAATGCTTGCAATTCATACATTTGATGCATTCATACATCAAATATTAATTAATTAGATTAAACTAATGCAATTCATATAACAGATAAGAAATTATCCAGATTAAGAAAGACAGAAACCCTCATAGATAAATGGCTAACAGGCATGAACAGGTAATTCACAAAAAGAGAAAGCTGAATGCGGGCACTGAATAGTTATGCTTCAGTTTTGATAGTAATTGATAAAATGGGTGGAGCAGAGGAAAAAATGAGAAAGGGAACTGAGGATGATGGGAAAGAAATGTTCCTGTTCCAGTAACTGCCATTATGAACTAAGTTAGGAGATGAAGTGAGCCCAGCACAACTGGTTAATGGCTAACTGGCAAAAAAAAAAATTAATGAGGGTTAGGGGGAGTGAATGAGCAGATGTGGTGGGATGACATTGAGCAGTAGTCTGTGTTTGAGTCGGTAGAGAGAGAGTGATCCTGGAGACCTTAGAGGGTCCTCCTGAAGACTCCAGAGGGTTGGAGGACTCAGATGATACCTAAGCTCAGAGGTTTGTCCCTTGAAGGTGGGAAGTGGAGAGGGTGAAGACTTGGCTTGAGAAGGTCAAGTGGTTGTGGATGGAACCAGCGACGCTGAGCATTGCGAGAAGACAACAGGTTAGGAGACAGGTTAGGCATAAGAAAAGTAGTGCTTAAAAAATTTACCATCTAAAATAGTGCTGTTACACTAGATAGATAAGAACAAAACAAAATAACATGAACTAGTACTGGATACTTAAGAATAGAATCTTGCAGATGAAACTTAACAGTACTTTTTCCTCAGGCATTGACCTCTCATGTTAATATAATGTAGAAATCTAATGGAGACAAATAATTGCTCTACTTGCCTCAAGGAATAAAAAGGTAAGGAAAGTAGTAGCTTCTTTCATTAGAAGGCAGTAGCATGTTGGTAGTAGTTCCACAGCTCTCACCCTAAGATGAGTGGAGTCTTCACAGTTTTTCTTTTGTCCTTTATAACTGCTTGATTACTAATTGAGCGTGTACTGTTTTCCAGTTCTATTGCGTTCTGAAGAAAAATACCTTCAGGAAAAAACAAGGCTTTTCTTTTTCTTTCATCTAGCCTGCTGGTGGTAAGATTAAGTGGTTTCCCAAGTTTGGGTTTCCTTCTGTACTCTTTGCAATGCTTGTTCTCAGCTACTGAGACTTAAAATCAATTCTAAAAATCATTCTCCGTGGCCCTATTAGCTCATGCGGCTGAATGCTGATATTTAGAGGCTGTAATAATTGATGGGGCCTCCAGTTCTCCTTGAAGATACACTGCCTGTCTTCCTTCACAAGCGATCATGTGTCACCTTACTTAGTTATGTAGTTCTGACAACTGACAAGCAATGAATGCTTAGTAGAACTTTAAACAGAGCATGGAAGTTTTGAAAACACAGTTTATCATTGACAGTGGCGTTGCTTAAAATTACTAAGTACCTCTCAGAGTAGTGGAGGTGAGAGTCCCTGACTGAAACTCAGGGTCTCCAAGTTTCCATCCTCTCTCCCCTCCAACCAGCACTGTACCCATGGGCAACTCACTGAGAGTCCCTGTGCTTTCATCTTTCACCTTTAAAATTTTTTAATCTATACAAGATTCTCAAAGGTCCCAATCAAACACGATAGGATGATTTGAACCATATCGATGTATGTTTAAGAAGTGAAGGAGATCGATACAAGTTAAATGCACACAAAAAATATTCACAAGCTGCCAAAAAACACTCATTTTCAAATCAATTGGTATGTTACAGTGTTATGTCTCTTCTTTAGCATCTCAAATTTGCTTGTTCTTTAATTATAAGCTGAGGTTTTCAGAGTTGGAGCAGTATAGCTCAGCAGGCTGCAGCAGTTTCAAAAAAGAGACGGTGTATCAAAATATAACATAATTACCTGTAGGCTGACCACAACCACTTTGTTATATGTTAAATATATTAGGGACATTTAGGAAGAAGTTGCTATTTAACTTCTGTCATTATTTAGATTAATTTCATATTATTTTCCAGCAGTAACACATACGATCCTTCTCAAAGCACAATTTAATTTCTAAAATAATGAAACAAAAACCAACATGCTAAAATAGAACTGCCTTCATGACGAATTTAATCTGTGTCTAATCCTTATTTTCACTATTTTTAAAAAGAAATCTTAGCCCTCTCTTTGAGAAAAATAAAAAATACTAGGTTCACTAGTGGAGTTTTCTGTACTATTATTTAAGCTTATTTCAATAAACCCCTGTTTCTCAAAGCAAGTGTGTGTGTGTGTGTGTGTGTGTGTGTGTGTATGTGTGTGTGTAGTCCCAAAGAGCTATTGACATTTCAGAAATCATCCATGTTTGGAGATTTGGTCATATCCTTAGTTAGTTGATAACAGATTTCCAAACATGGTAATTCTCAATGGTCTTCTTGATCAAAAATATCAGGGTTCACTGAAGAAAGAATAATGGACGTTCCTTGGGTACACTTTTGAATATTGAATCAGGCTGGGAGAAAACATGGAGAAAATGGCTGTAATTTTCAAACTGCTTGTTTTACTTCCTAGAATTTCACTTGAGACAGCCTGCATTTGAATTTTGAAATATGAAAAAAATGAATTCTTTCCTCTCTAAAAGACCATTATTTCCTTGTCTTTGGCTTTGTTTTGTTTGGTTTGGGTTTTTTCTTTTTTTTCAATTTATAAGTGATTTAGATCACTAAGATTGGAGTCCAAAATGTAGACCCAGTTTACAATCTCAACACATGTCACACTGCTTGAGGTCTTTCATTTTATATAACTTCAGAATTCACACTTTGTCTCATCCTTCTTGAATATTATAAAAAATTAATCAAAATACTTGTTGAAACCTTCTTAGTATTTAGGAAAAAATTTCCAGGGCACCTGGGTGGTTCAGTCTGTTAAGCATCTGCCTTCAGATCAGATCATGATCCCAGGGTCCTGGGATGGAGCCTCTTGTCAGGCTCCCTGCTCAAAGATGAGTCTGCTTCATCCTTTCTCTGCCCCACCCCCACACTCGCTTGTGTGTGGGCACACACACTGTCTATGTCTCAAATAAATAAATAAAATCTTAAAAAAAGAAAAAATTCCAATGTATCTATAATCAGAACCCAACACTGAATTAAATAATTAAGAAAAAGAAGAGACTAAGAAATCAAGTTGGTTTTCCAAGTTATTTTTTGAAATGCAATATTCTAAAATGAATAGAAATCTTTTGAATTATCTAGTTAGAATGTTAAGGTCAAAATATAATAAAAACATTTAAGAATAACAAAGGGGAAAAAAAGAATAACAAAGGAAAGAAAACTCGGACAGTGATCGGAACACACCATCAGTGAGAACATATATTTTGTATCCCACATAGTGTCTTGATTCTTCTTAGCACTGAGAAAGTTGTTGTATGAATTAATCTTCACCTGCTAGTTCATTATCCATGTCACATACATCCAAAGGTGGGGAATAAAGGGGCAGGGGTAGAATCTCATTTTCCTAGAGAATTATCTTTCAATCACTTCATGTAAAAAAGACAAAACACTAGCTGTAAGTTTTTACAGATGTGACATGAGGTTCTTCTTCCTTTTTCTATAACTATTTCTTCAGGTCAGAGGTGCACTGCATTAATTCTGGTTTGCGTGTTGAATATCAATGTAGGAAGGTATTTAGACAAAGGATTGATTGAATAGCTCAAAGAACTTTGAGACATTATCATATTAATGCAAAGGTCCAAGAACATGGAAGAGGAAAGGGATATGTTGATAGAGGTTAGCAAAAGATGCTTTCGTTGTGTGTAATCTCAGCACAACTTTTGAATTGTGCATTCACACCAGAGATTTTGGTCAGTTTTCAGTTTCCTGAGCATGTGCTTTCTTTCCAGTTAAACAATATGCAGTAAACCTGCTTGTCTACAATGGTTACCCTGGGAAGGTGCCCTCCCATGTGAGCAAACTATATCTCTATGAATCCAAGGTAAAATACTGAGATGATTATGCCCCTCTGCTTTTAGAATCTAACACTATATTTTCAAGTGCTCTGTGTGGCTCTTAGCTTCAATGGTATAGTCACACTCCTAGGGATCACAAACAGAAAGTGTATATCAGAGGCGTTTTTCAAAACTATGATTAATTTTGAAACGTGTACATTTATTTTTGCCAGCAAATTTTGACTCATCTAGTTCTTGGCATTCACCTCCAGGATTTTGGCAGATAACGTTATTTTCTATCAAAAGAAGAGATATTTCCTTTCTCTGGCCATGTGTATTTTGAAAATTAAAGACTTAATTGTTTATCATCTAATGTAAAGACTCATTTTCCCTATTAGGATTTCCACCGAATGGGGTCAATGACAGACACTGACTACAATTTGACTCTCTGGTAGCTCCATAGAATTTTTAGAGAAGTCACATAAAATCTGGCTTCTTACATGTTTCACTTTCCTAACTTGTTTCTTTTGTCTGGCTTCTTTCAAATTTGTCATGATGTGTATTTTGTGCTGTAATACCATCTTATATTTAAAAAATGGAAAGGCTTTAAAGTCATGCTTTTACTTTAAAAGTGTCCCAATTGTCCCAAAGGTAGGAATGTATCCAGTGATGCTGTGCAGAATGGCTTTTTGACTTAACCAAAAGAGGGGGTTACTTTTCACTCACAAAGTGTAACTTCCAAGTTAGGTGGCCCAGGTATTGTGTGGTGACTCCATGATGTCACTGGGTATTCAACCCCTTTCCAGTTCTCGTCTCCACCACCTTTAGGGTGACAGCCATAGTCTCATGTTTTGAAGAACAACGCTGGTGCTGGGTTTTCACCTGCTTCAAGCAAGAAGAAGCACATAGGAGAAAGGGAAAAGTGATTTATGTCAGCTAATCTGTTCTTGTTAAGAGCAGCAACACCCTCTCTCCCCTAGTGGCTTGTGATCATACCTCTTTAGCCAGAACTGAAACCCCTGACAATCCCCAAGTTGCAAAGGAGGCCAGAGTATATAAATATTTGGCTGGGCATATTCTGTCATAAGCAAAATCAGGGAATATGAGTTGTTGTTAGGCAGCTAGCAGTGGTTGACATATGCAGAAACACTAAATTAATTTAGAATTAGCAATCAATAGACTGTTTCAGTGGATGCCTCTTCATATGCCTTTTATTTTTTAGAATAAAGATCTAAGTAAATAGACAGTGATGATAATGGTACTGCAGCCATGAACTAGCCCTCTTGCTGACCAAGAAATTGAGTGTTAAATGGGAAAATAAGGCAACAACACATCCTAACCATACACTCTCATCTGGACCATAGGCCCCCTCCAACTAGCAATCCTGCTCTGTACCTTTGATGTGCACAAGATGTCAAAGCAACCAACTCAAATGTGACACTGACCACTGCAGGTTATGTCAACCAAAATTTCTGATAGTTTCACGAAATTAAATGGCCTGACTTTCTTGCACAGTTGGTTTTGCATTTGCTTTGATTTTTTGTGACTTATTTGAATTATCATTTCCATTAGAATATTAGTGGTGTGTTTTCTGAAGAAGCATCATAATCTTCCCAGGAAGTAAACATGCCTTCTTCCTTGTGTTTCAACCAGATAGATAACTGGCTCCTGGTGAAATTAGTCTGAAGGAAGGACAAACCTTTACTTTCTCTCGTGTATTCACTTATAACTGGATCAGCAAGCACTCAAAGGAAGATTTCCAGAAGTTATAATTCCAATGAAAGTCTTATCACCCTTAATAATTTAGATCTCAATGTTTCTTTAATTTCACTTGGAAAAAAATTATAGTTTCCAGAGGAGCACATTTCCAATTATAGCCTAAATTTACCTAATTGTCCAGGACTAACGAAAGCTTTCAAGACACATTATATAAAATGCATAAATAAAAATTTTACATAACTTTTCCCCAGTGTGTTCAATATTCATGCAAGTTAGTTTAAACCTATGATCAAATTGTTTTTATAAAATATTAATCTTATTGTATACATCACCTCATAAACTGTTTACTGTTTTCTACATTTTAATGAATATAAGCTTATTTATACTCAAAATGGAAAACAAATTTCCATGTGTGAGATAATACAGTTTTAGAATTCCTTGGAGGAATGAAGCAAAAAGAGTGAAAACAACCAAGCTGTATGGCCCAGGTGAGTTGCTCATTCTCTCTGCCTGTTTCCTCATTGATCATGCCTCCCTCCCAGGATGCGGTAAAAGGCAACTGAGAGGTAATATGTCAGCAGAGGGACCAGCATAAAAAAGTGCCTGATGGCTGTTAACTCCCTTACTTTTCCTACACCCTCCATAATTTGTCGCATATTTCTCACCCCACCTATACTTTCTTCCCCACTCAACTCTTCCCTTTGACCCAACCAGCTTCCTGATGCCTTGTTGACAGTCCATGCTCCTTGTCAATGCTACTCCCCTTCTATTCAGTGTCTATTGTCCTCTCTAAGTATGCAGAATGCATTCATCTTCTCATGGCACTTGCAAGCCCTGCTTCCTCCAACACCCCTCTCTGTGCTTCACAAAGCCATTTTACCGTTCTCTGAACTCTGCTAATGTAAATGTCTTTACCACTCATTTTGACACTTAAATCTGGTCATGAGCACACACAGTGCTTTGAGATCAGCAAATGTTATCTACTGCACTATGGAGGGAAAAAACCATTACACAATGTAATTCCCTCTGTATCACCTACCATAAACAATATTGACAATTGTGGATAATGATTATTTTGAAGCTTAGAAGTAAACAGTCACCCTGCTGTGATAAAAGAAGAAGAAGCAAGTGAAGTCAGTTCCAACGTGGGGGGAGGGGTCCTCCCCACAATCACAAAGTAATCCTTAGATACTTGCAAGGGGTCTGAGAATTCAGCTACACTCTGACACTATCCATTCAGAGATAGTATCAAATTCTACAGATTAAGAGTTCAGTCACACAATACTGCCCTAATCCCCCACTTTGGAGGCTAGTTTCAAGCCCCAGGCTGTTAACCTGTTACTTCTGAACATTGGCTGCAGATTGGAGGTTCCATTGACCTCTGTGCTGGAGTAGCTCTCAGAACTCAGGGAAACACTTAGGTTCACCAGTTTATTTAAGGATGTGATAAAGGATACAAATCAGCAGCCAGAGGAAGGCATATGTAATGAGGCATGGTGAAGAGGCATGAAGCTTCCATGCCCTCTCCAGGAGCACCACTTTTCTGGCATTTCCATTGGGTTCACCAACATGGAATGTCTGGGAACCTGGTCCTTTTAGGGCTCTTGTGAAGGCTTAACCGCATAGTCATGATTTACTAAGTGATTGGCCATTGGCTGTTTCAACCTCTAGCCTCTCTCCCCTCCCTAGAGGTCTGGGAAGCTCTAATCCATATGCTTGGTTGATCTTCCTGGCAAGAAGCCCCAGCTGTTGGGGGAAGGGAGGGTGGAATGTCCAGGTGTCACCACCATTAACATGACAAAAGATAACTTTCATTGCCTTCCTTACCAGGAAAGTCCAAGAGTTTTAGGAGTTGTGGGTGAGGAACTGGATGAAGACCAAATACATATAAGAAATATGTTTTGGTCATCTGAATAACCAAACATATATATTTTATAAATTGCAATGTGACAGGCCACATACTCCCCTGGCAAGTGATAGTCCCCATAGTTGTGTTGGACTAAGTGTGAATCTGCTGCATAAATAATTAAAAATTTGAAAAGTAACACAAGGAATTCCAGTTTCTGGTTTCACATAGGAAACTTGGACATCACCACTTGTCCCAAAATTTGGACAAACTGAAAAACGAATAATATTTCTTAGATCTGTAAGAGAAGTGAAGTTTCAGGGCAAAAGTCTACCCCCAAATGTTAGAGAAAGCAAGAAGCAAAAACAGATTTGCAACCCACCAGAGCAGAAACTCAGGAGCTGCAATCTGTAGAGGAACTGCAGCAGTGTAGGAAAAGCTAAACCGTACTTGAGGAATTACTGGATGCTCAGAGTGGACAAGTCTGAGAGTTAAAAACATAAAAACACCAAAAGCACATGGTCCTGTGGGGAGGGGAGGAGGAAATTTTGTGTTTTACCTCCAGGACCTTGGCCATCAAGTTCTCCCAGTAGGTATGAAGGAAAAAAAAATCCCATGCTTCTAGCAGGAAGAAGGGAAATGGAGAACCACTTTTGAAATACACCAGAGCACTCCAGTCTCCCCAACAAGATCAACCCTAGGGAGAAACTACTTAACCTGCCTGTTGGGGTTTCATCGGAGCCTAACTGACCTGGCAGAAAAGAAAAATGATCAACTCCAGCAAGTTCTAACCATCCTGTCCTACACCTAAGGGGAGTAGGGGGGATAACTGAGAAATGCTTATGATATGTACCCAATGAAAAACTGTGCCAAAGACCTTAACAGACATCTCATGAAAGAAGATACGCAAATGGCAAATAAGTGTATGAAATACGCTCCACATCCTATGTTACTAGGGAAATGCACATTAAAATGACAATGAGATACCATTATATACCTATCAGAATGGCCAAAATCCTGAACACTGATAACAACCAGTGCTGGAGAAGATATGGAACAACAGGAATTCCATTCATTGCTGGTGGGAATGCAAAATGGTAGAGCCACTTTGGAAGACAGTTTGGTGGTTTCTTACAAAACTGGACACATTCTTACATATCATAGGATCCAGCAATCGTACACATAACCCTGCATAACCCTGCACGCAGATTTTTATAGCACCTTTATTTGTGATTGCCAAAACATTGAAGCAGCTAAGATGTCTATCAGTGGGTGAATTAATAAATGAAATGTGGCACATCCAGACAATGAAATTATTATTCAGCACTAAAAAGAAATGAACTATCAAACCGTGGAAAGACTTGGAAGAACCTTAAATGTGTATTATTAAATGAAAGCCTCATTGCTAATCTGTTACTCATATTACTAACCTGAAAGCCTACATACTGCATGATTTCAACCATTGGACATTCTGGAAGAAGCAAAACTATAGAGACAGCAAAAATATCAGAGGTTGCCAGGCACTGGGGAGGGGGGAAGAAGGGAATGAATAGGTGAAACACAGGATTTTTAGGGCAGATGATACTCTGTATGATGATACTATATGTATGATACTACAATGTATGATAGTATGATACATACTGTATGATATTATAATGTTGGATATATGTCATTATGCATTTGTCCAAACTCACACAGAATATACAATACCAAGAGTGAACCCTAATGTAAACTATGAAATCTGGGTGATAGTGATTGCCAGTGAGGGTTCATCAATTGTAAAAAATACATCATCTGGTGGCGATGTCGATGGTGGGGGAGGCTGGGGATGTCTGGAGGGCATGGGGGATGGGGCCAATCTCTGTGCCACTCTTGACTTTTCTGTGAACTTGTAACCACTCTACAAAACATAACGTCTTTTTAAAAATGACCCATATTTGGTAGGTTTACTTTTAAAAGCATTCGTTTAAACATATGTTAGTGTTTTAAAGAGAATTTGAAAAGTTTGACGCAAACAGTCAAGGAAACACGGCATTCTTTTTTTTTTTTTTTTTTGGCTACGCGCAAACCCAGGCCGATGAAAAGGCCTCATCGAGAGATGTGGAGGAAAACCTGTGGTCAGAGGAACATTTGGAACTACTGTTCAGACATTTTGGTATGTAGCAAACCCCAGAATTGTCTAAGAAAATTTATTTTGCAACACTCTGCCAAGTCCCAAATGCCAGAGAATCTTGGCAGACGCCTGGGGAATTCAGTGTATCTGCTCCGAATCGCTTTCCAGAGACTGGGCTTTGGGATGTTCCCTGTAGCAGTGTTGAAAGGAAGCAAAACTGCTCAGATATCATCCTATTTTAGAAACAATGCCAACAACCAAATGTGCTTTGAGTTCTACTATGGAAAGATCCTCGTTAATAATGCCTTTTTATTCTATTTGGGTTTTTTGTCATTTTACAGTTGCATGTTGAGGGCACAGTGCTATAGGTGAAGTTTCTTTTCTATTCTGGCCTATGTCTGGAGAGAGGAATTAAGCTACATAAAATGCTCAGAGTGGACCCTCTGTTTATATATTAATTTGTTACATTTAAATGGTTATACCTAACATATCACTGACGGATCAAAGCTTTTGGATAATGCTCTGCATTTCATTCTTCTAGGATGTTTCTTATCAACAGTGAAAGGATGATAATTTCTCTAGTCAATGTAGTAGACCTTCACACAGATGGAACTCATTATTTCATAGGCAGGGGGTTAACAATCTAAATGCTATAGTAAACTATAATTCTTTTGAGGCAGGGGAGGAGCAGAGGGGGAGAGGAGAGAGAATCTTAAGCATGGAGCTAGTTGTAGGGCTCAATCTCACAATCTTGAGATCATGACCTGAATTGAGACTGAGCACTCAAGTGCCTCATAAACTGCAATTTATCTATTGGAACAAAATCTTTAAAAATATGACTTTGTGATTTTAGAGTTAATTTGGACATGTCTTGTGAACTTGGGTCCTAACATATATTTTTCTGAAAAAAAATTTATGGCTTTCTCAGTAATGTGGCCTCATCACCTGACCAATGGCAATACTCATGCAAAACCACAAATACACACTTTTCTTTAGGAGTATTTTTCAGATAAAGGAATCTGATCTCTTTGAGAGTAACTGATTTCATTTTGAGCATTTTGAGAAAGTATCCAGCAGTATGAGGAATTTCTTATTATTGCTAATAAGCAATGATACATAAGAAAACGTCTAGGGTAATGCTGAAAGGACAAAGAACCATCTTAAAGCTGTTGTTTGTAGTCAAGATGTAAATAGTTGAATTACATTAAGTTACTATTTCTAATTAAAACGAGTTGCATCTGTGTCTACAAAATGCCATCAATTCACAATGACATTCAAAGAGATAAAAGTTAAAAATGAAGTATATAAGAGCTACTCCTAATACAATTGAAGGAAATATTATAGGGCATATTTATTTTGATGAACTTTACTTGGGTATTGATGCATTTGGGGATTTAATTTTTTTTATCAGATACCTGTTTATAAAGTATTGATATGTACTTTTCTTTTAGGAGATGGCAAAACACTGGAAATTTGCAGTAGGCTGAATAGTTCTAGAAAAATATGGGGTTTTCCTAAGAATAAAAAGAACAAATGACCACTTGTGGTCAACACTTTAACAAGGTGGAAGAGGTCCCATTGTGATTGGTAAACTGATAGATTAGCCACTTGTCCAAATAAAAAACTGTAGAAATAAATCACTGTAAAGATGCCTTTTCTCCCATTTCCTGGGAGATAAGATCTCGAGAATAACTTTACTAATTTTAACAAAATACCAATCAGACAGACATAGATTTGTAGAATTGTTAACAGGTCAGGTCAATACAAGATATTGATGTAGCAATGGATTACAAAACTTGAAGACACATCATTTAGTTAACAGAAACTAAAATCCATGGGAGAGACAAGAGCTTTAAAAGTTCCTTGGATGTAAAACTGAAGTTTATCTATGCAACAAGGACCCAGCTTGAAGACCAGAAACAAGACAGAGAACTTGCAAATGCAATTTGGTAAGATTACTGAAAGCTGAGGAAGATACAGAACCACGCAAGTCCTGAGATGACATAGAAATAAGTATCAAGAGGCAGGATGCTGTGTGGGGTCCCTGGGAGATACTGCTGCATGGCCGCTCCAAGCCCGGCTTTGTGCACCAGCCAGCTGCTCACTTCACTCCCGGGAGTCTCCTCTCTTGTCTTCATTGATCAAAGCCTTTCTGAATTCTTCAAGAGACAGATTTTCCAGCTGTTACTCCCCAGGTAGGCTTCTTATAGGATAGCTATCTTATACTACTTTGGAATTTGGGAAAACAGGCCAAACAGGACTCCTTGTGTTAGAGGAATTATGACTCATGTGTAACAGCTTACCACCTTCTAGGCCGGCTGGCTATGTCCATTCCAGAAAGACAAGGGTAAAAGGGCAGAGGATTTCACAAATACAGGCCTACCAGTGTATGCCATTTCTATTTCTGTAGGCAACAACAATGCCTTGGAGACTTACTTTGCTCATTGGTGAAATGGGTCTGCTTCAGTATTTTACAGAATTATTGGGAGATTAAAGAGAGAACATACATGGGGCTGCCCGACATTCTAGAAGTGGCAGTAGAATCTGAGCAGAATCTCACTGCTCTATAATGGACAGTCCTGTAACAACATAAGATTAGAAGCAGAGTCCATGCTGACATTTCTGTCTTCTCTCCTCTAGTCCTGCATCCTCATTATTGTTCCGCACCCCTGTCATAGTTACTATTTCTATCTTCTCTTTACCTACTCATCTTTTTAACTAGAAATCCAGGAATATTACTGTTATAACACTACCACTAACAATGATTACCATCTTTTTATTGAGTGCCACTCTGTGCCAGGAATAGTGCTAGATGCTTTACAAACATTATTTCATTTTATTGTCATAATCCTCACAAAGTAACTGTAATTATCACCATTTTACAGATGAAATAAGCCAGAAGAGATAACTTCAAATAAACTTTATATTGTCAAAAGGCTATATAATGACCAAACTGAGTTTCCAATGCCAATCTGACTCGAAAACACTTGTTTTTTTGCTGCTACGCTCTTTGTGGAGCATGGTGTGCAGAACATGATAGCACAGCCTTTTTCAAACTGTAGGTCAAAGCTACTATAAAGAAATGAGATAATAAACACATTAGAGCACATCATATATAGTATTATTCTATAAAAATGTTCATTTATGAGTGTGTGCGTGTGTGAATAGGACCACAATATAAATTGGATTCTCACTGTTGTCATAGTAAACAACGCCTGAAAGTCTCTGCTATTATATTTGCCAGCAATACCACTCAGTCTCCAAAGAAGGATCTATAAAACCAAAGGGTTGTACCATGATGCAATGTATTATGGGAAGAAAATGTTAGAATCTTGATTGGATCTATTTGGTTTTAGTGTGAAAAATAAGAAATGTTAGCACCTGTGTTTCATATAATAAACAAAGTTAGAAGAAATCAGGCATTTATTACATGCTTTTAACTACATGAACTTTTACAAAATGGACAGGTATCTAGAAACACCTATATCCTATACGTGGTGTTTCATGGCCATGCAATAGGTAAGGACAAATGGAAATTTGACAAGAAGTCATACAAAGAAACCCCCCGCAAAACAAACAAACAACCAAACTAAATTATCAAGAAGACTGTTCAGAATATGGATTTGCATTCACTATCCTTAATGATAAAAAATTTCTTAAACTATGCATGGTATCCTCAGATACTAACAAAAAGTGGTATGAGGTCATGCCATAACAGTGTGGAAGGCATTTAAAAACTGAACAAATAAGTTATGAAAAACAAATGTCTACATATTTTTATCAAGTTCAAATTATTTCACACACAATCCACTTAGCCAAAGTTTATGCTAAAGGTTTAAAAGTTTGGATTTTACTAATAGCAGAAGACAAACAGCCACATCCTGTTAGAGAAACATTCATTCTTCCTATTATAGCAATGAAAGTGGCTGAAGTCACAAATGGATAACAACATGAAGGCAAAGTAAAGTGCAGTCCTTTGTGAGTAAATAAATACTCAAATTATTGAGATAAGCAGAGAAAACATTGCTTGAAGTTGAAAAAGCTTGTATTAGAATAAATCATGCAGTTTTGGACAAACGTTAACTACACAGTTAATTGTAAGCAAACAGATGTTTCTAATATGTCATAGCTATGGTATTTAATAGCATAATAAATCAGTTATAAAATGCAAGAAAAGCCACTTTTTGTGTGGATCGCTAAAGGAAAGAGGAACCAGAGAAGGTATAAGAAGTAAATGATCCTTTTAATAAAAAAAAAAGTTGTCCATAAGTACTTCATCAGGCCTCATCGCCCTCCTGTCTACTGGCTCCAAGTAGACCATATCGGCTTTCCCGCCTGGCTTTGTATCTATGGGTGACCTGTGGTATATGGAAAAGTAACAGGGTGATCAGAGTGAGAGACGCACAAGATGTTTTTATAGTCTGCAGTTGGAGGGTTTGAAAAACCCAACAAAATGTAATTCAATATTTGTTTATTGGCTCTTTTTTGACAGATTGTTGAAATTAAATGAATTGAAAGGAAAAAAATTCCATATTTCATGGAAAAGATGTAAATGTGTAATCACTAATGAAGCAGTTACTTTGACTATAATAAAAAAGGATGTCAGGATAAGACTAAAGAGCTAGAACTTCTCACAATAATTTTTCACTGAATTATTCATAGGCGAGTTATTGTAGCAAAGAAGTCACAACCAGAAATGCACAAAGTTCTACAGGCCAATATCTATATCTATATAGTTAAATTTTACAGTAAGACCTTTAAAACATGATAGAATATTGGCAGTTTTTTTTATTGAAACAGGAAATGATCATTAAGTATTTTAAATATATGATTCACTTATTATTTCCTGGCAAAGCAGCTAAAAGAGTTGTTGAACTTAAAGATATTACTTTTTAAAATAAAAAAATGGCATTCCACATTTGCAGACATTTTCTATAATTTGATGTATTATGTTACTAGGCACCGGTTTTTAAAATGCATCTAATAACTCTCTAAAGATTCAAATAAATTTTAAAAAATGCATGCGATTTTACTACTTTTCAAATGAAACCCAAGCTATAGAAAGAGAATTTAAAAAATAGCTTCCTAAGGATCCCTGGGTGGCGCAGCGGTTTGGCGCCTGCCTTTGGCCCAGGGCGCGATCCTGGAGACCCGGGATCGAATCCCACATCGGGCTTCCGGTGCATGGAGCCTGCTTCTCCCTCTGCCTATGTCTCTGCCTCTCTCTCTTTCTCTCTCTGTGACTATCATAAATAAATAAAAATTAAAAAATAAAAAATAAATAAAAAATAGCTTCCTAAAAATATTTCCTCCATCATAATATTAGGTGTTGAAAACAGTATTTGTGCTACTCAAAAAAATATTTGTGAATATAGACTTAGAAAAATTGGACACCGTTTTCTAACCTCTGTAAAAATTTCAAATGAATAATTGCAGTGGATATTCATTCTATTTGCTAAAAGGTAAATTGAACACCTTCTTTGTTAGTTTATAAGAACAACTGATTGACATAATTACTAGCTGAATTTCAACAAAAAAAAATCTTTGCAGTGGGTGAATGGCACTGAAAAAATCAATTTCAAAATCCAGTTAGTACAAACAACAATGTACTTCCTCTCTTTGGATTTACACATAATTTTGTGAAGTGTCTTTCACAGCTATAGATGGCCATCAAACCCAAGGATTAAAAAAAAAAAAATCCAAATGAAAACCAGCACTTCAAAAGGATGTAAGAGTAAGTATTGTAAGTGTTGAACTAAGTAAGTGTATTACTTATAATAATTCTAACTACAAATATACCAAAAATGTCAGTCTTGACAATGTAGAGCTTTATTTCTCATGCATTGTCCCAGGATGGGAGTCCTAGGTCAGTAGGCGACCTTCCTTAGTGTGGTGATTTAAGGAGCTCAGACTTCTGTTGCTTGGCTCTACCATCCCCTATGGCGTTGCATATATATATCCAGTTAGTGGAAACATAAAATAGGAAAACATTGTTTCTTAAAAGCTTTATTGTGGAAGTGGCATATTCATTGAATAAAAAGTTGTAGGACAGGATACTTGTGCTTTTTCATCATACCACAATTTACTAATGAAAGTGACTAGTCTGATAAGATTCCACCCTCACCAAGCTATCAAACTTGATGTTATCAATCACAGGACAAATGACATATGTGCCTTCTCACAGAATGCAATGGAAAGCACATATCACCTCTGTGGTACTCTTGTCAAAAATTCTAACCCAAGTCTAATCATGAGAGGGAATAAAATCAGATGGACCCAGATTGTAGGACATGCTATAAAACAACTAGTCTGGACACCAAAAATGTCACTATGACAAAAGGCACAATATGGTAGAAAAGGATCATTTTAGATTAGAAGAGACAAAATGGTCCCTGACTGGATACAGGATTTAAAAAAAATTATAAATGATATTTTGGGTAACTGCAAAATTTTAAGTATATACTGCTAATACAATATTGTACCTAATACAATATTAGGTAATATAGGGAATATTGTATCAATGTCAAATGTCTTGGGTATGAAAATAGTATTGTGTTTATGTAGGAAAATGTTAGGAGATACATACTTAGATATTTATTTATTTATTTATTTATTTATTTATTTATTTATTCATACTTAGATATTTAAAGGTGAAATGTCATGATGTTTATTTGCCACTTATTCTGAAATTCTTACCAAAAAAAGTATGTATGTTTGTATGCATATATGTAGGTGTGTATTTATATATGTGTGTATCTGTGTATCTACCTGGAAAAAAAGATAAAGTGCATGTTGTAAAATGTTATAATTAGTGAATCTCCATAAAAGATACACAGGTGTTCACTGTAGCAGTCTTTCCATTTTCTATAGATTTGAGAATTTTCAAAGTAAAATGTGAGAGAAAAAGGATATGTATCACTTGCTTGACATATTTACATAATGCTTGATTTTATTATCAGTGTTGGCTTTTATAAATGCAAAGTCATACTTGTACTTACAGCTAAACCTTTTGTTTACAAATATAAATTAATTTAAAAGACCTTAGGCAAGGAAGCTTTTATATTAGAGAGAGGAAGAAAAAGAAAGATAAATTTCAGTTAAACTAATATTTCCAGGCAGATATAAAAAATATAGGAAAGTGAACAAAATGTAACTAATATAAAATAACATTTCTATGGTGTTTCTAATCTTGACATTCAGCAGATTAGCTGTTATTTAAAAATGACTTTGTATTTTTTGACTGATAGCTAAAGGAAGTGACCCAAAAGCAACTGTATGTGCTACACGAAGCCAAACTACCTGAGAAAATTTAGGCGCACATAATCTATTAAGAAAAAAAGTATTTGTAATCACTAAAAATAGTAGTAAACAAGTCACCCAGTTTTCATGTCATTTCATTTTATTTTTACTACATTTTGGAGTTTGCATATAGGTCTTCTTTTTCTTATAGCTTTGGCTCAAAGCCAAGGACATGAGGAAGAGCTAGCATTTCTAGACACCATGTGGGTGGGTGGGAAAATGTGGCAGCATGCTTGTCCATCCAAGTGTCTCCCCAGTTCTTTCTTAAATCGGGTATGTTACTGGCTAAGCAAGCCAGACTTGCAGAACCTTCTCCAAAACACTTGATTTCAAGTGTACTTGGTCACATCTCTAGTTTGGAGATTAGGGATTTCAATTTTATTTCTGTTTACTATTTTAGACTATTAGCATTCTTTACTAAATGCATTTTAAAAATCTGTACGTTTTTTTTTTTCACCACAAACGGCTGTTATTTAACTGATCACTTTAAAAAATTCAATGCCCTGGGATGCCTGGGTGGCTCAGTGGTTGAGCATCTGCCTTCCATTCAGGGTGTGATAGGGTCCTGAGTCTGAGTCCCAAATAAGGCTCCATGCAGGGAGCCCTCTGCCTGTGTCTCTGCCTTTCTCTATGCCTCTCATGAATAAATAAATAAAATCTTAAAAAAAATTCAATGCCCAAAAAAGATAAAGAAGAAAAAAGAAACAAAAAAAGTATTTAGTACAAAGGGAGGAAATTTTTACCACATAATGTGTGGCACTGCGAGTAAGACCATCTGACACACAAAGGAGGAGTCTCTGTGGCCCATGGAGACTCTGTTTTTTTTATGTCCATTTGGGAGAATGTTGATCAATGATGTTACTCAGAGCTGGCTGGCCAATGAGCTTCAGAGTCAGGACACTAGTGTATTGCATAGGGAGGGCGTCATGGCATTCGATTCTACAATGAGTTTACAGGAGCCCTGTTAAAATATTTCTTACAGGCTGCCTAAGGATCATTTGCTATCTAACTATATGTTGTCATCTAGAAAACACACTCAATGGTAATTACCGTCCTGCATGAGAAAGGTTAGCACAGCATGGTTGGAGAGGCGAGCCCCTTCCCAGACCACATTAATTGGAAGTGACAGTGATTACCTCCCTAACCATCCATACTACCTACTTCTCATTTGGAAGAAAGAAGAAATTCTTCATGGTGAATTTTCTTCTTTTTACTCACGTTGTTCTAAAGCAGGTAGGTAATCTATAACTCACCAGATTGAAGGGGTGTTTTATGCTTTAAACAGAAATCTGAACTAGAATGTTAATATTTGAAGCATTGAAAAATAGCAGTACATAAAGTCAGAAGAGAACACTCAATGGGGTAACTCGGTCCGTACGTCCTCACAGTAAAGATCCTCACATCTATGTGGGAGTTTGGGAGGAAACAAGCATGATGTGCTCAGTATTAAATTTTGAAAAAAATAACTTGAAATAAATATTTCCCAATATTAATTCTGGATTTAGGAAGTAATATGTACTATTATTATTATTAAGGCTCCTTTCTCAGTGTTTGCATGAATAATGACATTAATAATGACATTAAGTTTTTTTCCACTAAGTTATTTTTTGACAGCTGTACTTTACTTGGCCAGAGTCCATGCAGGGGTGTAGTTTACATCTGTAACAGACAAAGGCATCTTCCATTTGAGGAACGTGATCATTCTTATAAAACAAAACTCAAGTATTCCAGCATAAGAGCATATTTGGGAAAGGGGAGGTTGGGAGAAACTCCAGAAGACAATTTTATGAATGCACATTCATATGTCCCAGCCTACTTAGCATGAAATTTCTTTAACAAAAACAATTAAAAATAATTTACTTAAAACAATAGTTTAATATGTACAGAATTATTTTTTAAAAAGTCTTTAAAATACCTTGTTAGTAATATTTTAAGTGAAGATTTTAAAAAATGGTAGGGTTTTCCTTTTTGTTATTTCATCATTGTTGGTTCCTAGTTTGGACTGACATTGGAGTACATGTGTAAAGTGTATGCTGCTTTATTGACATCTCAGATCTTGAAAAATCACAGAGTGTTTAAAGTACCTATGAAGACAGTAATTTCTCTTTAAACAACTGAATGAACAGTTTAAACTAGCATAGACACTATATTCACAAGGCAATAAACAATTCACAAAACAAATAGATCTACTGAAATAAAAGTAAAACCAGAAATCCTTTAAAAAACATATATAAGGGGCACCTGAGTGACTCAGTCAATTAAGCATCTGACTCTTGATTTTGGTTTATGTTGTGATCTTGGAGTCTTGGAATTGAGCCCCACATTAGGGCTCTGGGCTCAGCAGTGAGTCTGCTTGGGATTCTCTCTCCCTCTGCCTCTGCCCCTCCCCCTGCTTGCATGTGTGCTCTCTCTTTCAATAAATAAATAAAAATCTTCAAAAAAGTAAAATAAAATAGGGTTGCCTGGGTGGCTTAGTTGGTTGAGAAGACAACTCTTGGCTTTGACTCAGGTGGTGATCTCCAGGTTAGGATTGAGCCCCTTGTCGGGCTCTGAGTTCAGTGTGGAGTCTGCCTCAGATTCTCTCTCCCTCTCCCTCCCACTCACTCTCTCTTTCTCTCTCTCAAATAAATAAAATATTTTTAAAAATACAAAATAAAATAAATAAAAAGTGTATATAAGAAAAAATAAAAGGTAAATAAAATGATTTGAAAAACATAGTAATATTAGGAAGAAAATCTAAGAAAAAAATTTGCAGCTATCATGAAAATAATACTACAAAAAGTTATCATCTCAACTTATTGAATTAATTTGCTCCTGGTCTAATAGAATGGCTTGCAACTGATTTTTGTTTTAGACTATGGACTATTAGGAACACGTGTATCACAGTTCCCATGTTTCAAGGGAAAAGGAGTTAGAGATAATAATTAGTATCAGAGGACAAATAATTTTTTTAGGAATTACTTATGTATACACTTCAGCAGTAGGGATAAGGCACTTGACCTACAGATTATATGTATTTAAAACTAGTTATTGAAAAATCATAGGTTAAAATATTGTTGATGAAAGTCGACAATGCTTCCATTGGTGAATTTTATTTTTTAATTAAAAAAATATTTTATTTATTTATTTGACAGAGTGAGAGAGCACAAGCAGGCAGAGCAGTGGAAGAAGAGGGAGAAGCAGACTCCCTGAAGAGCAGGGAGCCCAAGGCAGGACTTGATCCTAGTACCCTGGGATCATGACCTGAGCCAAAGGCAAACGCTTAACTGACTGACCCACTCAGGCACCCATCCCCCCATGGTGAATTTTAAATGAGTAGTCACCTAGATTGATTACATTAAAATGAATGAATATATCATTAAAAAATAAAACCCTGACCAACATAAGACAATTCTGACAATAATCCCTTGAGTATACTTCCCCACAAAAATATTGGAAATCCACTGCCTTTATATGGTCTGACAAACCAAATGAACATCTACAGATCAATAAATATTTGTATATGTTCCCACTTAAACTAACACTTTAATTCATGAATAATTACATTTAAGATGTACGTTTGATATGGTCAATGAGTTTGTTCAGTATAACAGAGACATATAGGAGGAGAAAAAAATGAGAACAAATAACATTTTAATTCTATTACTTTAGTTTGAGTTCCCTAAGAAGCAGACCTCAAATGGAATCAGAAGTGCAAGAGAATTTTTCAGGGAGGGAACAGAAGGTGAGGACAGGCTTCAGACTACAACACAGGAAAGAGATAGAGAGGGAAGTCTCAAGTCCAAAGAGACTTGAACAGCAGCAGAGTTCCAAGAAAGATTAGACCAGGCCAATATGGAAACCTCAGGCTAGTTACCACTTGATGTCTTCCCACACCTCAGCAAGAGGGGGATGGCCTTGCCCTTGTACCATTCCCATCCATAGCTAGCTAGAGCAGCCAGCAGAAGTGTGGCTTCAGAGCTCAGCAGTGGATGCAGCAGCTGGGACCATCTGATAACTCTGTCTCCAGGAGCAGGAGTCCTGAGTAGTGCATTTTCACTCCCACCAAAGTTTAAATTTTGCCTCACACAGATTGACTTCTTCATGTCAGTCTGGAGCTAACTTCTTCATGGTTCTGTGGGCCTCTTTCCTTAAAGGGAAGTGTAGAAGTCAAAGCTTAGTAGGAGGAACTGCAGCCCCCATTGCTATGGTTGGTCTGGGGGCTACAACTAGTTCTCATCTTTGCCATCCTGCATTAACCATTTTGAGTTTTTCTCATCCTCCACTATCACCTTGACCAGCCTTGGTGGCTTACCTGGTGATGTCACAAAAACCTTCCATCTTCAAAGTTCTGAGCTCTTGGCATCATACCCTTTTCAGGCCAAAGTTGTTGCCCATGTCCATTCAAAACTACCATGAGGCAATCCAGAGGCATCCAAGTGGACTACCCTACTCCTATTTAAGAGCAGCCTCTTTCTCCTGCAGATCAGGGTCGGCAACTCCTGCCACATGATGACTCATTTTTTGTCTACTGAACCCTGGGTATAAGGAGTCCAAATTTCCTTAGCATCAACCAAAGTTGCAATCTAATAGAACCCTTGTTGTGTTGCCTTGTAAGAGTGTGCTCCTCTAAGGACTAGAACCTCCATAGGCCTACAGTCACCTCTTTTGCTGTGAAGAGGATGCCCTAGATGAATGTTATGTTGTGTGGGCTTCTGTGTCTGTGAATCAGGCCTCATATAAGCACCAGATAGTGGTGTTGACTGAAGATTAGTGCCAAGCAACCCAAACCCATATCCTAAATAGGTCTCTGTTTGAGGATAAATTGCTTCTCATCCAGAGCAGAAAGGACCTAACATAGGTGGCTTGTCCAAGTAGCAGGTTGTTCTCCTTGAGTAGTTATCTCATATCAGGGACTTAGCTTAGGTCTCTATTGCAGACAATTGGACATTTAGAGGTAGCAGTAGCTAGTGCGGGCTTGCTAAGTGGGAGTGCCTGTTTTGGGGTCCATAACCAAACTGTTTTTACCAACACAAAAGCCACCATGCTCATGTGTTCATTGTAGTATTTATGCTAATTCCAAGGCACCAATGACAAAGTTGGCTACAGCCAAGTAACTGTATCATCTTGTCTACTTGGCTGTTCAAGGACTCTTCCTTGGTGGATGTTTTCTGCAAGCTGTTAAGATGTGATACAAAAATCTTTTATTGCTCGCTCTTGTATGCCTTTCTGTATGTCTCTATCCAGACCTCCTTATCTCAGACATGCCATTCCCTTTACTTTCCTTTGCAGGCCAGTCCTTTGGCCACTACCCAGTCATCTGGATATATTTTTTCCTTGGACTACTTTTCCTTCCCCTCAAAGTGAATGACCAGGAGCATTCCTTGTAGCTCTGCCAATTCAGATTTTTCCTCTCCCCTGTCTTTCAAGGGACATTACTGCTCTATAGTAGTAATGAAGTCCCCATCAGCTTAGGCTTGTTCCCACATATGTAATGGACCTATCCCTAAACCAAGCTTGGCCATTTTTTCTTCTGCATTAGTCATGTGGGAACCCTCCCTCCTCAATGGCCATAGGGGTGAGGTGGGGGAAGGCACTGATAAATCCATGGTGTGTCACATGAGCATACGGGCTACCTGCTCAAGAAGCTTACTCACGTTCTTTTTATCTTGGCCAGGCTCAATCCCAGATTTGCCAAATCCTCTTCTCTGAGCTTTGTCTTTCTTCCTCTACCATCTGACAGGGTACCTCAGGCATCTTCACTTTGCTTTGCATTGGCTGTCACCTTTACCACACTTCTAAAGGACTCTAACAGTGGTTTTGTCCATTCCCTTGATCCTTGCCAGGGTATGAAGTCCCATGTCCCAAGAAAGTGTCTCCTCATTAAAAAATTATTGCTTATCTAGTTCTAGCTTCCTTTATCAAAATTCTTAAAAATTCAATCCCAGATGTACCCCTGACCTCCTGCTATTGTTTTTTTTTTTTCAACTGGCCTCAACTTGTATAGAGACTGAAGTAAATGTTTTCCAGGGTGCCACTTAAGGAAAATTTTTCTCAATTTACAATCTGATCAGTTTCAAGTATAAAGGAAAGATTTGTATTTCCAAAGATGCTTTAGGAGTGACACTGTCAGAGAAATAAATTATATACATGGTGCTACTATGGAAATCAATCCCTAAATGAATAAAACCTGTTGCCTTTGGGCAGGACTCACCACAAATCTAATGTTCTATTTGGCATGTATTTATGACCAAAGAAATTGATTCACCTGAGGTCATTAACACAATGGTATGTATAACCCTTAGTAGAACATCTCACTGAAAACCATGATATATAAGGACCCCCAAGAGTGCCTTACTATTAGGAAGTGTGGATAATTAAACAAAGTGTAAAGTGTGATCAAGAGCATGTGCTGTTCATTTAGAACTTCACAGACAGGTTAGGGGCATGTGAGATTCCTGCAAGGGATTGATTGTCTCAAGCCTCAAATATCATTGTTCTGGCGGGGAAATAAGGAGCATGATTTTTAGGTTATTAGCTCTCTTCAAGACAATGTAAGTTCATCATTTATCCAACCAAACTACTCCCCACACACCTACACATTTGGACCTGAATATGCTTTTACCAGGGAAGGATTAGGAAAATTCTGATACTAGGATTGACATGAATTTCTCATGTATTCCATGCTGGACACTTCACTGATGTAGATTATATACAATTCTGTTGAGATAGTGAGTGAACTTGTCCCAATTTTTTTTCATTTGTAAATATGGAAATCATAATAACTATTTCATAGTGTTAGGGCATATATAAGATGCAATGGTTTTGTAAAGCCCTTAGCATGGCACCCGGTTTATAAATGTAAATTCCTCTGAGTATAAGGATATGAGACACTTCTGCATTGTCTGACCAGATGGCTATTTTCTACTTTTCCTACAAGCTGTGCAAAATTCAGTCATTAAAAAAAAGAAAGCATGTATGAAGAATATATATAAACTCACTTAATATTGGTTAAAATGACATGTAAAGTACTACTGACATCATAGGAAAGAAGACAATATCTGCTGGTTAAACACCAGTTTAGTATCTGTAACTTAATAATAAAGATAAATTTAACTATGATAACTTTTGTGACAAATAAGACATGGGGTATACTATATTTTCTGGAGTTTCTTACTATCTTTTTAAAAAATTACAACCCACCTCTCCTAATTCTCAAAATAATATTCAGTTGAAACAATGATTGTGTCATAGATGAGTAATTATTTACGGCTTACTGGTTAATTTCAGATATAACAGAGCTTCATACTTCTACTGTTTATTTACGGCTTACTGGTTAATTTCAGATATAACAGAGCTTCATACTTCTACTGTGAGTTTAATGTGAGATTGTAGATTTACTTGTTTTTATCTTTGGCCCAGTTTTTTGGACCATCATGAATGAGAGTTCTAATATTTACTTGAAAATGTTTCACTTAGGTTAACCATTTTAAGACTATTCAGATTTGAAAATTTTATATTATCAGCAATTAAACTATTGAAATCAATCCCCACATACTCAGAAAAACTAAAAAAAAACTAAGAAGGTAAGCATGATGCATAGCATATTACTTTAATAATAATAAAAATATTATGAGAATTCACTCAAAAGAATAACTGTATTCATTGGTGTCTAGTGACTAAGACTCATTAGACCAAAATCTGAGGCTTATGACAGGCTTATTTTGTTTTTTAAGATTGATTGATTGATTGATTGATTGATTGATTTATTTATTCATGTGTGAGAGAGAGAGAGAGAGAGAGAGAGAGAGGCAGAGACACAGGCAGAGGGAGAAGCAGGCTCCATGCCGGGAGCCCTACGTGGGACTCGATCCTGGGACTCCAGGATCGCGCCCTGGGCCAAAGGCAGGCGCCAAACCACTGAGCCACCCAGGGATCCCGACAGGCTTATTTTGAATTATGTTGTACAGAAAAAAGGTGAATAAAATTCATAAAGGTTAGGTTTTTCTAAGTAAAGGGTCATGCAGACTGATAAAAAAGCAGTTATTTTTTATTGGTTTAAAAAAAGAGAAGAGTAACACTGGTATAAAAAAAGTTATTTATACTATACTATTCTGTTTATTATCTTTCTCTTTGAGGCTCATTGGAGAAGCTGAAATCCTGCAGAAAGGAATCAGACCATCACTAAAAATTTTCCTCTGCCCATTCCAGATTTCTTTCCTAGGTGCTCTGTGGCTAGCAAACTTTATGCTGGATTCATATTGCAGATTGGGTGGGTGAAGAGACCTGTGACTAGATGCCAAATCTGTCATCGTCCCTCTGGTCTTTGGCACTCCCCGAATGGTGTAGTGGTTGGCAATAAAGGGTTGAACTTGCTGCTTATCTCTTCCATCTGGTCTCATTTGTGTTGCCCATACATTTACCCATGTCTGTGGTGGAATCAACTCAGGATAAACAGATCAATTCTCCATATCATTTTACAATTATTCTGTAAGTATAATGATCGGGTTTTTCACCATATTTTTGGAGCCTTTTAATCAGATTCAACAAATTCTGTAATTATTACTAAACATCCCACATCTTCTTACAGTCCATCTATTTTATTACTTTCTTTATTCCGCTTATGTCCCAAATAGGAGGACCCTATATCACATTTCTCACCAAATCTAACCTTCTGTTCCTTCAGTTCCTCCTCACTGGAGCAAACCATAGTACTGAAGATAGTCACAAGGATGCTGAGACATTGATCTCTTTGGTTTCAAGGAAGCATGGACCAGTCTTTAGGCTGGTGCTATCTAGGTATGAGCAGTGTTGTGCATTTGTTCCAATATGCTGCGCAAATTCTGATGTGCTCTATATGGGAAAGGGATGGTACAGCTTAGTTCTCAACTTGTCTAGACCCTTCTTCCCTGCCTCTCCCAGAGGTTGGCCCTATCACTTTCTAACTCTCCCTCTCTCAGATTTTCAGTGTCTGCACCATGTCCTCTGCCTCCAGCCACAGCACAAGCAGGACTTCCCAGTCGAGCATGCCAATATGAAAATAGGCACATAAAGATACTGCTATCTCTTTTTAATGGCATAAATTACTAATAACAACAGAGATAAAGAAAACCACCTTATTCAATTAAAATAAGAGACCTCTGGAAACTCAAATCACAATAATTAAGGAAGGATGACTATAAGCAGGATGGGAGGCCAGTAGAGGTCAAGAGGGAGGGAGGCTGGAGAGCTCAAAGTTCCCTAAGCGTAGTTCTCCACTCGGTTTTCCAAAGCAAATGTCATATTCTATGAGAAAATAACTAAAACATAATATATTGTTCAAAGCAATGGGAACTTGGTGCACAAACTGGTTGTGGGGTCTTCCTGAGACTCATTTTAACAGGGATGATTGAAGAAGAAAGGAGGCAGATGCATATTTATAGGAAGTAGTATGTTGTGGGAGTGGGGAGGAGAGTCTCTCTATGGGGAGCAGCTGCGGCATGGCGGGTCATTGTGGCCTGGACACCTCATCCAATCATGCAAGTTTGTGTCCTAAGGAGCTGTGCTGTGCATCAGGGAGATTTCCTAAGAGCCTTCAACGTGAAGCTTTGAAAGCCCTGGCTCCTTCCTCGTTGGAAGTGCCCACTACTACTGGCCCAGGAAAAAATTTCTTCTTAAAAACTCTACTTTGAATAGAAAGCACCGACAGATTAAAAAAAATTTTTTTTAAGACTTTATTTATGCCCTTTCACGAAGATGGCGCCGAAGGCGGAGAAGGAAGCCCCTGCCCCTCCCAAAGCCAAAGCCAAAGCCAAGGCTTTGAAAGCTAAGAAAGCGGTGCTGAAAGGCGTGCACAGTCACAAAAAAAAAGAAGATCCGCACGTCACCTACATTCTGACGACCCAAGACCCTGCGTCTCTGAAGGCAGCCCAAATATCCACGGAACAGCGACCCCAGGAGAAACAGACTTGATCACTATGCCATCATCAAGTTTCCCCTGACTACTGAGTCAGCCATGAAGAAAATAGAAGACAACAACGCACTTGTGTTCATTGTGGATGTCAAGGCCAATAAGCACCAGATCAAACAGGCTATGAAGAAGCTCTATGACATTGATGCAGCCAAGGTCAACACCTTGATCAGGCCTGATGGAGAGAAGAAAGCATATGTTCGACTGGCTCTTGATTATGATGCTTTGGATGTTGCCAACAAAATTAGGATCATCTAAACTGAGTCCAGCTGGCTATAAATCTAAATATAAATTTTTTCACCATAAAAAAGACTTTATTTATTTATTTGAGAGAGAAAGCATGAGGGAGGGAGGGAGAGAGAGAGAGAGAGAGAGAGAGAGAGAGAGAGAATGAGCAGCAGGGAGGAGTAGAGGGAGAAGAAGGAACAGACTCTCTGCTGAGCAGGGAGCCTGACTCGGAGGACTCAATTCCAGGACCCTGGGATCATGAGCTGAGTTGAAGGCAGACACTTAACCAACTGAGACACTCAGGTGCCCCAGATTTTTTTTAAGGAAAAGAGAAAAAGAATAGAAGAAGCACACCAAAGATGAAGAACACTTAGGAAAATGTTGGAAGAGGACAGTGAAAATTTTGCCCAAATGGATTTTTGTGAATTCAAAACCTTGATGAAGCAAATCAAGAATAAAATGGAATCCAAAGCAAAGATGTATTACAGTTATATGGCTTGGAGAAGAGATCAGGAACCTTGACCTGGAGCCACATTGCCACCCATGATTAAAAAACCACACGTGGGGAAAGAGCCATGCTGAGCAGAGCTGTAGCTCCTGGGTCTAGACCCAGACCTATGCTGTGGTCCTCACCAGCAGAATAAATACCCCATGTACTTCTTCATGACATGCCTGGTGCTGGTCACCAGACACTAGGCTTTTGCAGATATCCATGCAACATTACTGCACTTGCCAGTAGAAACAGCAGAAGTGGCATTTCCATGTCACCTCTGTCTCCCAGCGCTCATGAGAGTGCATCTGATTTATCAAATCTAAATCATATCTGGAGCTGTAGCTACAAAAATGTCTGAAAAATGAGATTTCAGCTTTTCAGTCACTGCAACAGAGGGAAACAGCTAGAATGAGAGCAAGTAAAATCAACCTGCCACATCCATCAGAAAATACTTCAAGGGAATACAAATGTAAATCATATAATCAATGAAATTTGGTGGTATAAGGTAAAAAAGGTAGCTGATATCCTATAAATGTAATGATTTCATCTTTGCTCATATTAGGTAGTAGATATTGAATATACAGTTTTTTCAAATCAAGAGCCACATAGAAAATAATATTCATAAAAAAAGAAAATTATATTTATATACCAAATGCAGCATATAGGTGAGCCCCCACTTCCACCTTATTACTGATGACATACCTATAAGCCACCATACAGCATGCTGTGCAATATACCCATTGAAAAGCTCTGTTCTAAAGAATAAGAGAATTAAGTGTGAAATGCCCTTTGTGAATTTTTGTCACAATTATAAATTAAAATACCCTAGGTATTTATTTTACACATATAACTTCACATGCGTAAAATGACATCTTTATATAGATATTCACTGAAGCACTTTTGCAATGACAAAAGCTTGGAACCAATTTTTTTAATCTTCTTTTTATTTTTTTATTGGAGTTCAATTTGCCAACATATAGCATAACACCCAGGCTCATCCCAGCAAGTGCCCCCCTCAGTGCCCATCATCCAGTCACCCCAACTCCCCCACCTCCCCTTCCGCTACCCCTTGTTCATTTCCCAGAGTTAGGTGTCTCTCATGTTTTGTCTCCCTCACTGATATTTTCCCTCATTTTCTCTACTTTCCCTTTATTCCATTTCACTAATTTTTATATTCCCCAAATGAATGAGACATATAATTTTTTTTGTTTTTGTTTTGTTGTTGTTGTTGTGTTTTTTTGTTGTTGTTGTTTATACCTTCTATCTCTTTGTTGAAGAATAATCTTCTTAATGTATTGTTGTATCCTATTGCCTAGGATCTTGTTGAGAATTTTTGCATCCATGTTCATCAGGGATATGGGTCTATAATTCTCCTTTTTGGTGGGGTCTTTGTCTGGTTTTGGAATTAAGGTGATGCTGGCCTCATAGAACGAATTTGGAGGTTTTCCATCTCTTTCTATCTTTTCGAACAGCTTTAGTAGAATAGGTATGGTTTCTTCTTTAAACGTTGATAGAATTCCCCTGGGAAGCCATCTGGCCCTGGACTTTTCTGTCTTGGGAGGTTTTTGATGACTGCTTCAATTTCCTCTCTGGTTATTGGCCTGTTCAGGTTTTCTATTTCTTCCTGTTCCAGTTTTGGTAGTTTGTGGTTTTCCAGAAATGCATCCATTTCTTCTAGATTGCCTAATTTTTTGGTGTAAAGTTGCTCATAATAAGTTTTTAAGATCATTTGTGTTTCCTTGGTAATGGTGGTGATCTTTCCTTTCTCACTCATGATTTTATTAATTTGAGTCTTTTCTCTCTTCTTTTTAATAAGGCTGGCTAATGGCTTATCTATCTTATTAATTCTTTCAAAGAACCAACTCCTGGTTTTGTTGATCTGTTCCACAGTTGTTCTGGTCTCTATTTTGTTGAGTTCTGCTCAAATCTCTATTAACTTTCTTCTGCTGCTGGGTGTAGGATCTATTTGCTGTTTTTTTTTTTTTTTCAGCTCCTTTAGGTGCAAGGTTAGCTTTTGTATTTGAGTTCTTTCCAGTTTTGGATGGATGCTTGTATTGCGATGTATTTCCCCCTTAGGACTGCTTTTGCTGCATCCCAAAGATTTTGAACGGTTGTATCTTCATTCTCATTAGTTTCCATGAATCTTTTTAATTCTTGTCTAATTTACTGGTTAACCCTTTCATCTTTTAGCAGGATGGTCCTTAACCTCCATGTGTTTGAAATCCTTCCAAACTTCTTCTTGTGATTTAGTTCTAGTTTCAAAGCATTATGGTCTGAAAATATGCAAGGGACAATCCCAATCTTTTGGTATCGGTTAAGACCTGATTTGTGATCCAGTATGTGGTCTATTCTGGAGAAAGTTCCATGTGCACTTGAGAAGAATGTGTATTCAGTTGCATTTGGATGTAAAGTTCTGTAGATATCTGTGAAATCCATCTGGTCCAGTGTATCATTTAAAGCTCTCATTTCTTTGGAGATGTTGTGCTTAGAAGATCTGTCGATTGTAGAAAGCGCTACATTCAAGTCACCAAGTGTATTATTATCTAAGTATGTCTTAACTTTGGTTATTAATTCATTGATATACTTGGCAGCTCCCACATTCGGGGCATAAATATCCATGATTGTTAGGTCTTCTTGTTGGATAGACCCTTTAAGTATGATATAGTGTCCCTTTTCATCTCTTACTACAGTCTTTGGGATAAACTTTATCTGATATGAGGATGGCTACTTCTGTTTTCTTTTGAGGACCATTTGCCTGATAAATGGTTCTCCAACCTTTTATTTTCAGACTTTAAGTGTCCTTAGATCTAAAATGAGTCTCTTGTAGACAGCAAATAGATGGGTCTTGCTTTTTTATCCAGTCTGACACCCTGCGCCTTTTGATGAGGTCATTAAGCCCATTCTCGTTCAAAGTTACTATTGAAAGATATGAATTTAGTGTCATCATGATATCTATTCAGTCCATTTTTGTGGATTGTTTCCTTGGACTTCCTCTTTCTTTAAGAGTCCCCCTTACTATTTCTTGGAGAGCTGGTTTGGTGGTCACATATTCTTTTAGTTTCTGCCTATCTTGGAAGCTCTTTCTCTTGCCTCCTATTTGAATGAGAGCCTTGCTGGATAAAGTATTCTTGGCTGCATGTTCTTCTCATTTAGGACCCTGAACATATCCTGGCAGCCCTTTCTGGCCTGTCAGGTCTCTGTGGAGAGGTCTGCTGTTACCCTAATGCTTCTCCCCATAAAGTTAGGGATTTCTAGTCTCTTGATGCTTTAAGGATCTTCTCTTTATCTTTGGAATTTGTGAGTTTCACTATTAAATGTCGAGGTGTTGAGTGTTTTTTATTGATTTTAGGGGGGGATCTCTCTATCTCCTGGATCTGAATGCCTGTTTCCCTTCTCAAGTTAGGGAAGTTCTCAGCTATGATTTGTTCAAATACACATTCTGGACTTCTGCCCCTTTCGGCGCCCTTGGGCACCCCAATTAAATGTAGATTTTTCCTTCTGAGGCTGTCATTTATTTCCCTTAACCTTTCCTCATGTTGTTTTAATTGTTTTTCTCTTTTTTCCTCAGTTTCCTTCCTTGCCACCAACTTGTCTTCTATGTCACTCACTCGTTCTTCTACCTCGTTAACCCTCATCATTAGGACCTCCAGTTTGGATTGCATCTCATTTAATTGATTTTTAATTTTGGCCTGATTAGATCTAAATTCTGCAGTCATGAAGTCTCTTGAATCCTTTATGCTTTCTTCTAGAGCCAGCAGTAGCTTTATAATTGTGCTTCTGAATTGGCTTTCTGACATTGAATTGTAATCCAAATATTTTTAACTGTGGGAGAGAGGACTGTTTCTGATCCTTTCTTTTGTGGTGATTTTTTCCTTCTAGTCATTTTGCTCAGTGCAGAGTGGCCCAAAACAAGTTGTACTGGAAAAAGGATAAAAAGAGAGGAAAAAAAAGAAGAAAAAAAAAGGAGGGGTTGGGGAACAAACAGAAAACAAAAAAACAAGGGGTAGTATCCTCTGATTCTATATACTGTAAATCCCTCGACTTCTCCTGGAACTTTCCAGTGCTGCTTGGTCAATAACTTGCTTTTCCCCTGTCCTTCCAGCTGGTCTTCTCGGGGAGGGGCCTGCTGTGCTGATTCTCAGGTGTTTGCACCCAGGGGAGCTGCCCAGCCCCCTGCCAGGTGCACGGCTCAGTGGGAGCTGTTTATCCTGTGAGGTCCCTGCTCAGTCCCAGGTACAAGGTGACACCAGGGGGAACAACAAGAGTGGCAGCAGCCAGTCTCCATCCCTGGAGTCAGCTCCAGCAGTAACTACCGCAGCTCCCAGTCCACAGGGGCCTGGATGCTCCGGGGGGCAGGGGGCCCCATCTGCACAGCTCGGGGCTGCCCGGCGGCAGGAGCGTCCTTGCTGTCTTATATCCTCCTGGCCTCCACCTGTCCCGGGGGGGGAGCGCCGGATCCTGAGCTGTGTCCCCGGTGCCCTGGGCTCTGGGGCCTGCGCCGCTGGAATCGCGCTCCCGGCCGCACAGCTCCCTGGGCGTGGAGCCTCTTCCTCCGCCAGAGGCCCTCCGAGCTGCTCCGGTCCCGCCGTGCGCGCTGCAGCCCTTAGGGAGCTCGGCGCACTCTCCCGGGGCGCAGGTGTCTGTTAGTGTCCCCAGGAGCCCGAGGGCATCCCCGCCCTCCTGGGTCCTGCTCCAACTCCTTGCGAGCCCCTTTCCGCCCGGGAAGGTTGGTGCAGCTCCTGCTCCTCCGGGACGGGGCTCTCCTGTCCTGGGGACACTCGCCCCGGCCTAGCCTGGCTCCTCGCGGGGCCCCTCCCCCTGGGAGGCCTTTTGTTCCTTTATTTCTTTTTCCCCGTCTTCCTACCTTGATAGAAGCGCGGACTCTTCTCACTATAGCATTCCAGCTGTTCTCTCTTTAAATCTCAGGCCGAATTCGTAGATTTTCAGGATGATTTGAAGGTTATCTAGGTAAGTTGGTGGGGACAGGTGACTTGGGGACCCTACTCTTCCGCCGTCTTGCCCCTCCTCTCCTTGAAACCAATTTTTACTTATATAGAGGGCCAGTAAAATAAATAATGTTTCCATAGTATAGATAGTAATATGCAGTAGTCAAAAGTATGAAACATTTCTATCAGTATAGCATGGTCTTTGAGATGCACACTGAGTAAAAGCAGCAATACGAAATTAATGTTTCCAAAAAAAGGATACATCAGTGCACATATGTGTTTGTGTGTACTTGGAGTCTGTTCTAGTGATTCTCCGTCTGTCTCTCCAGATGTGCTCCCTACCCTTCTCTACCCTTCTGTGTGTTCTGGGTAATTGACCTGTATGGGCTACGCACTTGCCTGTTCTCTGGGTTCTGTTGGCCTCTACAGATGGTGAACCCTGAGAAGAGACTGGAGGGAGGAAGGACAGGGGACCCAAGGTCTATTACCTCTCCAATGTGGCTTTATCCCTGTGGATCACAATGGATTATTTGTGGGGATTCATGACTGTGTATTTAGTTCTCAGATCTAAGTCAGTTTTTACATCAGTGATCCAACTGAGATAAGAATCTGTATATGGTGATTCTTTGCCCAAACCTTTTCTAGAAGGACCTTGGCCATTTATCAAGGTGATTGCCCTATGAAAATGGAAATGCATAGATTTTCTGAGGATTATTATTATTCTTTCCTGGTTTAACTGGTTGCTAATACCCAGAGACAGGAAATAATCCTTTAGTACACTGGTGAAAGTGGGAGCTTATGGAAATCATGTGATGAATGAAATGAAATGAAATGAAAATAGCTTCAGTTCATCCCAGAGAGAGTCCAGTAAGAGTGCAGACCCATCCTGTGATTACTTCCCCAACCCCCAAATATATAATGGAAATAGATATGCTTCGTAACAAGATAATTTACAATATGGCAACCCAAAAGCAATAGCACACTCCTAAGGAAATGACAGAGGTTTTGCTACCATTGACAAATTGAGAGGTGCAAGAGTAGTTATTCCTACTTTATCTCCATTTAGTTTGCCTTTTCAGACAAAACAAAACCAGATGGATCATGGGGAAAGATTCTATATTGCTGCAAACCTTATTAGGTGATGGTGCAATCACAGCTGTGATTCCAGATGTTATTTCTTTACTGCAGAAATAAACATAGCCCCTGATATCTATTTACTGTCTCTGTATTTTCCCCACTGATATCAGCATGGATAATCAGAAACAGTTTGTCTTCATATGGCAAAGATAAAAGGAAGACCTTCCTCAACAACTCTGCTCTTTGTCGTCATATTGCATAAGGCTGTGCTGACCAGTTAGGGAGCCACTAGCCACATGTGGCTATGGACCATTAATAATGTATCTACAATTACAGATGTGCTGTAAGAATAAAATATATATCAGATTTTCGAGACTGAGCATGAAAAATTTTAAATGTTATTAACATTTTTTATTAGTCGAATATTGAAATACTATTTTGATGCATTGGGCTAAATAAAATATTATTAAACATGTTTCATCTGTTTATTTTTACTTTTTAATTAGGGTACCCAAAAATATTAAGGGGCAAATGTGGCTTTCATTTTCTGTTCATATTATATTTCTTTTTCTTTTTTTCAGAGAGAGATAGTGCAAAGGAGAGAGGGAGGGGCAGAAAGAGAGGGAGAGATTGAATCTTAAGCAGGCTCCACTCCCTGCACAGGGCCTGATGCTGAGTTCAATCTCATGACCCTGAGATCATGACCTGAGCCAAAATCAAGAGTCAGATGCTTAACCGACTAAGCCACCTGGGCGTCTCTGTTCATATTATATTCTGTTGGACAGCGTTGGTCTAGAAGAAACTAGATTGTATTGGTAACCAACAGTTCACCATAAATGTCCATTAAATTGATGAAATTAAGTAAAAAGGAAGTAGGGCATCTCTGATGCCTTTGTAAATTTTATGTATGTCAAGAAGTAAATGATTCAGAGACCTGCCACACCAGTGAAGATTCTGAGGCTCAGGAGTCTTTGTGATATCTCTCCTAAAGTGAGAAATACATAGATGCATCTTGCATTGCACACCATATATAAAGACATACAATGTTTGGAGCCACTTTTCAGATTTTAGAGGCAACAGGTCCCATATTTGGGCATGTTGCTTTGACCTACTTTATCTGGTAACCAATAAGACTCAAGTAAGACCCCAGGTAAAACCAACCAACGAACCAAGCAACAAAGACACTTTTAAAGACTCAGCAGTAGGTCCCGCTGCCCTGCCTCATGGGCCTTATGTCACAATAGGCCCTTTGATCTCAGAGGGTCTGTTGCAAGCTCCAGAAGGGAAATCAGTGTGAGTCTCTTGGGCTCTGGAGTAAAGTCATTCTCTTTTCTACTACTGAGAATTATTCTCCTTCTGAAGGGAATCTTACAGATTGCTACTGTACTTAGTAGACAATGAATGCTCAACCATGGTATATCAAAGAACTGTCTGGCATGAACTGGGTGTTATACAATCTAGCTAATCATAAAGATATACATACTCCAAACATTCCATTATAAAACAACATGAATCAATAGTGCTGGCGAGCAATTCAGGCTCCCAGGATTCTTTTTTTATTTATTTATTTTTATTTTTATTTTTTTATTTTATCATTTTATTTATTTATTTATTTATTTTTGCTCCCAGGATTCTTGTTCTTAATCATTTGCCATTTTCCTTCTCAGCTCAATTCCATGGCCCCATGGCATGTCCTGATGACCAATTAACTAAAAGAGGAAAAAGCATAGGCCTGGTCTCCTACTGTGTCTACTGCACTTCTGCTTTGCTCTGGGGTGGCCCTGGAGGGAAATCTTCTTAGTGGCTGTAGCCTTAAATTGAAGGCATTTTGTGAAATGAGAGACGGCTTCAAGTACAAATCTACACTGAATCATAAGTTAATGGTCAGGCAGGCTTGGACATGAACTGAAAAATAAAGCAAGACTGAGTAGTTGCTGAAAACGTGATTTGAAGGAGGAGTACACAGATAGAACTTTGTGAGTTGTCCTGGGATGTGGAAATATTCATATGACAGGTTAGTGTGCTCCACAGCCTCTTTCGGCAAACCCTCTAGTCAGTAAGACTGTGTGCAAAGATGCTGGCAGAGATGGAGGACATGGACTTTGTCTTACCAAAATTTATCTGGCTGTTGTGACTGCTGAACACACAATTTGTAAACAGGCAAAGCCAACACTGATACCCAGTGTATGATCTCCCCTAAAGAGTCCCCTTCTGGCAGGTTGACTATATCTGACCTGTCCCATCAACCACTGACTGTCTTCAGAAGCCTCAGGGGGTGACTATAGAAAACAGAAACATAACAGCTCTGTTTATGATACCTGTTTCTTCTATCTTCTCCTTATTCCACTAACTTATTTAAACTACATTAGTGATGGCTAATGTTTTAAGTTTTAGGGAGAAATATCAGATTGATATCACTCTGTGATGACAGTGTAGCTCTGTCCCTAGAATGTGTCCTCTGTGTAGAGATACAAACTTTTCACTGGATAGAAAGGTAATTCTGGTGGCAAAAGGATATAGGGTAACTATACTGGATACTTTCCATTTGTACCTACAGATTTGCTTACCACCTCTTCATAGTATTCTCTACCTGTAAGTTTGGCCTGTATGGACCACATTGATGAACACTCTTGCTTTCTTCAATTGGGTTTAGTAAATGTGGAGCACTAGAAGAATACATTGTTAAAGTTTTTTTTTTTTTTTTTTTTTTGAGGTGAGAAAACTGTCCTCATGGAGTTTACAGGTTTTTTAAAGCTATTATTATTTACTTTTTTATATTATTTTTAAGATTTTAATTCTAGAATAGTTCACATACAGTGTTAAATTAGTTTCAAATGTATAATACAGTGAATCAACGCTTCTATACATTACTCAGTGCTCATCATGGTAAATGTTCTCTTTATCCTCTTCACCTATTTGACACATCCCTCCACCCACCTCCTTTCTGGTAACTATCAGTATGTTTTCTACAGTTACGAGTCTTTTTGTTGTTGTTGTTGTTTATTGGTTTGTTTCTTTTTTTCTTTGTTTATTTGTTTGTTTTTTATATTCCACATCTGCGTGAAATCCTATGGTATTTGTCTTCCTCTGACTGTCTTATCTCACATAGCATTATACTCTCTAGATCCATCTATGGCAAGATTTCATTCTTTTGATGGCTGAATAATATTCCAGTGTGTGTGCGTGCGTGCGTGCGTGTGTGTGTGTGTGTGTGTGTGTGTGTGTGTGTTGTGTGTAGGCTGCTTCCATAATTCAGCTATTATAAACAATGCTGCAGTGAACATAGAGGTGCATATATCTTCATATTAGTGTTTTTGTATTCTTTGGGTAAATACCCAGTAGTGGAATTACTAGATCAAATATCAATTCTTTTTGAAATTTTTTGAAGAACCTTCAGACTGTTTTCCACAGTGGCTGCACAGATTTGCATTCCTGTCAACAGTGCATGAAGGTTCTTTTTCTCCAAATCCTTGCCAACACCTGTTGTTTCTTGTATTGTTGATTTTAGCCATTTTGATGATAGGTATTAGGTGATATCTGATTGTGGTTTTGATCTGCATTTCCCTGATGATGAGTGATGGTGAGCATCTTTTCATGTGTCTGTTGGCCATTTGGATGTCTCCTTTGGACATGTCTTTGGTTCATGTCTTCTACTAATTTTTTAGTTGTATTATTTGGGCTTTTTTCAGTGCTGAATTGTATGGATGGAGTTTACATTTTAGCAGATGAGACAAAAAACAAACAAGTAAGTAAAATAATATCAAGTAGCACAATGAAGAAAAATAATTAGATGGGAACTTATCTAGAGGCCTCTCGTGGAGGGAGTTTTATTTGAATTAGGACATTAACAAAATGAGAGGTAGTTCCAGAGAAGATGTGGGGGAAAGTATCAAGGCAGAGAAAAGTACACCTGGGGTATTGCTAGATGCTGGAGAAGAAAATGGAGAGATGTAAGAGGTGAGTTTGGAGCAGTAGGCATTTCAGATTGTGCAGAGCTTTGGAAAGCATCACATGTATCTTAAATGGAACCTGGACTGTAGGAGGAAATTGGTAGGTGGTTATTGTACTAGAGAGTGGTGTGATCTAATTTACATGCAAAAATATCACCCTGGCTGCCACCTAGAGAATTGGCTGGAGGAGGCAAGATTGGAGACATGAATTGGCTACTGCAGTGCTCATGCTGTGGGCTGGTGTCAGCTTCAAGTAATATGGAAACAGAGAAAGTGGGAAGAGTTTTTTAGATTGTGGAGAAGTTGGACCCTGAACTTTATGGTCAACTAATATTTGATAAAGGGGGAAAGACCATCCATTGGAAGAAAGACAGTCTCTTCAATAAATGGTGCTGGGAAAATTGGACATCCACATGCAGAAGAATGAAACTAGACCACTCTCTTTCACCATACACAAAGATAAACTCAAAATGGATGAAAGATCTAAATGTGAGACAAGATTCCATCAAAATCCTAGAGGAGAACACAGGCAACACCCTTTTTGAACTTAGCCACAGTAACTTCTTGCAAGATACATCCACGAAGGCAAAAGAAACAAAAGGAAAAATGAACTATTGGGACTTCATCAAGATAAGAAGCTTTTGCACAGCAAAGGATACAGTCAACAAAACTAAAAGACAACCTACAGAATGGGAGAAGATATTTGCAAATGACCTATCAGATAAAGGGCTAGTTTCCAAGATCTATAAAGAACTTATTAAACTCAACACCAAAGAAACAAACAATCCAATCATGAAAGGGCAAAAGACATGAAGAGAAATCTCACAGAGGAAGACATAGACATGGCCAACACGCACATGAGAAAATGCTCTGCATCACTTGCATCGGGAAATACAAATCAAAACCACAATGAGATACCACCTGACACCAGTGAGAATGGGGAAAATTAACAAGGCAGGAAACCACAAATGTTGGAGAGTATGCGGAGAAAGGGGAACCCTTTTACACTGTTGGTGGGAATGTGAACTGGTGCAGCCACTCTGGAAAGCTGTGTGGAGGTTCCTCAAAGAGTTAAAAATAGACCTGCCCTACGACCCAGCAATTCCACTGCTGGGGATTTACCCCAAACATGCAGATACAATGAAACGTGGGACACCTGCACCTTGATGTTTATAGCAGCAATGTCCACAATAGCCAAACTGTGGAAGGAGCCGTGGTGTCCATCGAAAGATGAATGGATAAAGAAGATGTGGTTTATGTATGCAACAGAATATTACTCAGCCATTAGAAATGACAAATACCCACCTTTTGCTTCAACGTGGATGGAACTGGAGGGTATTATGCTGAGTGAAATAAGTCAATCGGAGAAGGACAAACATTATATGTTCTCATTCATTTGGGGAATATAAATAATAGTGAAAGGGAATATAAGGGAAGGGAGAAGAAATGTGTGGGAAATATCAGAAAGGGAGACAGAACATAAAGACTCCTAACTCTGGGAAACGAACTAGGGGTGGTGGAAGGGGAGGAGTGCAGGGGGTGGGGGTGAATGGGTGATGGGCACTGAGGGGGGCACTTGACGGGATGAACTTGGGTGTTATTCTGTATGTTGGCAAATTGAACACAAATAAAAAATAAATTTATTATAAAAAAACCATTAAAAAAATAGATTGTGGAGAAGTACTTTAAAGGTAGGGTTAAAAAGTCAATAGGCTATGCTTTCAGAATAGATGTGGGCTTAAACGCAAAGAAATTGATAACTAGGGTATAGCCTTAACAGCTAGGCCCACAGCATCAGCATTAGGAAAGATGGGAGGGAGGTTTGTGAGTGGGAGGGAATTAAGAACTCTGTGTTATACCCTTTATGTTTGAGATTGCCATTTTCCAGGTAGAGTATATTGGAAAGGCAGTTGGGGATAATATTCAACTTTGAAACTCAAGGGAAAGTCTGGAATAAAAGCATAAGTTTGAAGTACATTAGTGTTTAGATGAATTTTAAAACCAAATACTGGCTGTAGATATCTAGAAAATTTGTTCAGATAAAAACAGGATATGGCTGAGTTTTGAGATATGAGTCATGCCAATATTTAGACTGTAGGAAGATGAAGAAGTGCCAGCGAAGAAGAGAAGAGAAGAATAATGAATTTGGGAGGAAATAGCATGGTATCCTGAGATCCAAGTAAAAAAATTGACTTTAGTTAGAGGAAATGATCAATTGTGCCAAATGGAGTCTGGGAATTGGCCATTCAATTTGGCAAAGTGGAGATCATTGTTGATCTTGACAAGAGATTACAATATAATAGTGATACCAAAAGTCTAAGTCAGAGTGAAGTAAGAAGTGAACATGCAGTAATAAGGTGACACATCTGGTAAGAAAAATTCTCTGAGCAAATTTGATGTTAAAGGAACAGAGAAATGGGTTAATAACCAGCAGAATCTAGGGATTCTACAAATAATATTTTAAGGGGGAATATCAAGCATGTTTGAAAATTACAACTAGAAGGCAGATAGGAAGTTAATTAGAAATATTTTATGTAGTAGATAATGAGGTTCAGATTGGAAGTTGAAGGAAATAAAACCATGCAGTGCAGTACTGGTAAAATGGGAATGCTGTTGATGGGGAAAGAACAAAGAACAATAAGAGCTGGAAAGACAAAGTTCATCAAAATCAGCTGTATAACATTGTCCTTCTAGATTCATAGCACATTGGCTAGAATCCCCATTCTGATGCTGTGAAAGCTTCATTCCTCCCATTGCCTCTGTAGATTCAGTTCTAAAAGCAGAGACTGTCCTCTCAGGCTTCAGGCTTCCTGGAGCTTCACCAGTTTAATGGGTGAGCCCTTCATTTTGTGTATGCTGGCCCTGTTCCTCCTCTATCAAACCAGATGTGGATTTGCTAATTTTCCAAGGCCTCTACATGTAGAAGCCACATGGAAGAGTCCCCATATGAAGCAGACTGTATAGAAGCTCTGCAGTTATGGAAGGAGTCACATCACAGAACACAAATCACTTGAAATGGAATGTTTGATCAAACTTGTTTTGAAAAACCTCTCTCCATCACTTCAGACTCCAACCTCCTCCTGTGAAACATAACACTCTCCTTGTCTGGCTGGTCTCCCTTGACCTTTCCTCTCTGATTCTTTCTTCTCTGATTCTTGTTTACTTTATATTACTGAGGCTTAATCTAGCTTAGTTTCCTTTTCTTCCACCAAACCATATCCTGAGGACTTGTCTACCACTCCTAGATCACTTTTAAAAGCATTTTTTTAAAACGAAGAAAATTCCCTCCTTTCTAAAATTTCTGGCTCCGATAGTCATGGCCATCTTCCCACTGGGCTATCCGACAGGGTTATTGCAAGTTCATCTTTGATGTGAAGCTGTTTTGGAGTGAGGTTCTTGAAGAGAACCGGGAGTTATTACCAAACTGTGATATTTTGAGTATTTGTGACACTAGTATGTTGGTTGTGTGTCCATGTGGATGTTAAAATTAATCTATCTGGACTGTAACGTGAGGATGAAGAGACAGGTAGCAGAAAGGGCCAAAGTCACAAAAATCTGTGCCCCAGATGATAACAATGAGCTGTCAGCTGGGAGCTGAATTGTGTGTCCCCCAAATTCATATGTTGAAACCCTAACCCCTTGGCACCTAAGATTGTGACTGTTTTTGGAGATAGAGCCTTTAATGAGGTAATTACATTAAAATGAAGTCATTAGGATGGGTTCTAATCTAATAAGCAAACTGGTTCTTCCCCTTGCTATGTCCACGACACACCTTCCAGTATGGGAATTTATGGTGGCAATACTGAAGGATATAAAAAGTAGACTCCACTTTTATAAAAGAAATTCTAAAAAAATGGAAAAAAAATGTTTCTACAGTTGTTACACTGTTCATTTTGTGTTCCAAACCCATGTGGCTCTGTGTTAATAGAACTGCTGACAGTCCTGGCTTGGCTCCATTTTTGGATACCATCGCAGGTTTTTCTTATGCATCTCACAATTTGCAACCAGTTTTGCCCTACTCTGGGGTGTGTCCCAAGATACTTCAGCTTCTATCTCTGCCTGACAAAAGTCACCCAAGGAATGTGTCCTCATTTTTAGAAAAACAAATTGTATGCATTGGTAAAAATTTGTAGGAACATCTATGAGAGTTTTAAGGACCATCTCCAGCACACTAGTTGTAAAGTGCTACAGAATGAATGCAGTCGCCCATAAGACTGTGGCTGAAATCCTCACTTAAAAGGATCCCCATAGGTGGAAATGAAGAACCTTTGCTGTTAACTGCCTTGGTGTTTCTGTATTAAACTTTCTATAAATTCTAACAACAATAACACCCACTAACCATCACATGTTCATATTGGAATTCACTCTCCTATCAAAGACATTTGAATATCCCTGTGTTGTTTTTGCCATTTGCTCCTGATTGGTTGAACACCTTCACTCCATGTGCAGGTGACCTGGCAGATGAAGACAGGTACCCATTAAACAAGGGTGTGCTGGAGGTCATCTATCATCTGGAGGTTATCCAACGATAGGGAGGAGTGACAACGCCTTTGCCTTTCCCTACCAGCATGACTTCATAGAGCAGTTAGTGATGGATAAACTGCAAGGGAGATAAAGCTCCTTGGCTGGATCAACAGAGATAGCACTACTTGGTAGAAGTCAGGGGGAGCTGTCAATGCCAAGCAGCTGTACAAGAGAACCACTAGACTGAAAATCGCTTTTTCTCCCCCAATGTTTGTGTGTGTGTGTGTGTGTGTGTGTGTGTAGAATACTTAAAAAAAGTCCTTTGGGTAACATTGTTTTATATATTTAAAAATTTTATTCTTTAAAAAATTAATCACTATGATAAAATATATTTGAAGATCTTTCATAACTATTTTCTCTCAAATTATATATTCAGGACTGACATTATTATTTCAGATAATATATTATTTAAACAAAAAGGATGTACACTCAAAGCAGGAATTTTCTTACTCACTCTAAGCAAAATTTCTGGGATCCCTGGAGCACAGAATGAGTTATCCAGAATTGGTTCCTCTTTTAGCATTTCTGGGTGCATCTGATTTATCTAATGTGCCTGTCTATATTTAGTTATATTATGGATTAGTAGTTTTTGCTAAGATCAGTCGTGTCAAAACATGCTATCTTTGTATTCACTTAATTTGTTGTCTGGTCAATTGAAATGGATGCATTTAATCTTTTTTAAATATTGAGCTTATAGTTCTTTGGTTTTATTTCTGCTTTTCTGCATAATCTTTTTTGCAGTAATTCTTCTTGTCCAACCCACTAAATGTGGAGACAGGACCAAAATACAAGGGATGTCTCATTGTTAACTCATGCTTACGACAGCTGTTCATAGAACATAACAGAGGTGATTATCCGCTAATAATGCACAAACAGACATATGTGCATTTTTTAAACTCACATATAATGATATCATTTTCACATGCCTTTTCTCTGCACCCAGGCTACTCTTTTCTATATTCCTGGTATTCTTAGATCATCCAAGTTCAAGTTCCAACTTCCTGTAGACATCTAAAAAGTCATGATCCACTTCTGACCTCAGTGACTTGTATCTCACTTCTGCTAATACCTTATTTCTTACAAGACTGACTTAATTTTGTACACTGAAACCGCACTTGTTGTCTTGTGCCAACTCCTTCTTTACTAAATTACTTAACAAAGTGTCACTAGTCCACTAGTGAGAATTAGAAGGTGTCCTTTCTTTCTTTCTTTCTTTCTTTCTTTCTTTCTTTCTTTCTTTCTTTCTTTCTTTCTTTCTTTCTTTCTTTCTTCTTCTTCTTCTTCTTCTTCTTCTTCTTCTTCTTCTTCTTCTTTCTTTCTTTCTTTCTTTCTTCTTTCTTTCTTTCTTTCTTTCTTTCTTTCTTTCTTTCTTTCTTTCTTTTAGAAAATGTCCTTTCTTTAATTATTTTACTTCCACTTGTAGAAACTGCAGTACACATTTACAATCCAAATCAGTAATGGCTATTGTGTAAAGGTGGCTCTCAGAAGAGTGTAGTACCAACCACCTGCAGATCCCTGCCTGAATGCCCAGTATCCAATTCCTCCAGGACTCTTGACTCTGGATGCTTCTTTTTATTTTAATTGATGTACAGTTGATACTCAATGTTACATTAGTTTCAGTTTTCAATGTTTGATTAGTTGTAATGTTACAAATAGTGAATCAAGGAATCTATACATTACACAATGCTCACCACTACCATCTGTTACCATAAAACACTATTACAATATCACTGACTATACTCCCTATGCTGTAGCTTTCATCCCCATGACTGATTCATTCCATAACTGGAAGCCTATGCTTCCCATTTCCTTTTACCCATTTTGCCCATCCCTGCATTCTCCTCCCCTCTGGCAACCACCAGTTTGCTCTTTGCATTTGTGGGTCTGTTTCTGCTTTTGTGTTTATTCATTTGTTTTGTTTTTTAGATTCTACATATAAGATAAATTGTATGAGATTTGTCTTTCTCTGTCTGACTTGTTTCACTTAGCATAGTTGTCTTTAGATCCACTAGAGACCTCTTCACTTTTAAAATCTTTTTTCATAAAATTAATTTTTTTAAAAAAATTATTTATTTATTTGAGAAAGCATGCCTGAGAGAGAGAGAGAGAGAGAGAGAGAGAGAGAAGGAACAGGGGCAGAAGGAGAGGGAAAAACAGACTCCCTGCTGAATAAGGAGCTCTACACAGGCTAAATCCCAAGACCCTGGGATCAGGATCAGACCCAAAGGGAAAATGCTTAACTGACTGAAACACCCAGGGACCCCTATAGACTTCTTTTTAAATCCTGATTATAAAAGTAATATTGGACAAATAGAAAAATCATAAAAGCATAATGAATATAAAAACACAATGCCACTACCCAGAAATAATCACATAGCTAAGGGATTATTTTGGTCAACCGACGAAAACTCAAAGTTGCTCAAGTAAGAGGAATTTTATCAAAGGAAAACAATAAGCAATTTCACAAAAGATCGCAAAAAATAAGAACAGAAGCAAGAAAGTCAGGATCAACTCTGAGGTTCTGTTCCATCAGTATACTTCTCTTAGCAGAGGAGTTTTGCTACAGTTCTGATTCCCCATTACTTTCTTCTCCAACTGGACTTGTCCGCATCATTGTCTGACTTGCTCTCTGTATCTCTTAATTCAAATCTTCAATAAAATAATTTAAATAGCTCATTCAGCCCAGGACTGGTCATGCTTAGGTCAGAGACTTGCTACTATCCCAGTCTTAAAAAAAGTCATGTTTGACTTTTGATTGCAATTGCATTAAATCTTTAAATTAACTTAGAGATTACTAGTAACTTAAGAATGCTGACTGATATAGTAGAGAAACATGGTATGTCCATTTGTTTTGTCAAATATTTCTTCTTTTATATTTTAGTAGTTTTGAGTTTCCATATCATTTTAATTCCTAAGTATTTTCTGTTTGTTATTGCTCTTATAAAACAGAATGATTTTCAAATATACTTTCAAACTCATTTTTGTTGACATATTCAATAATTACAAATTTGCACATATTTATCAAGCAAGACTTGCTTTAATAATTAACTATGTGCTTTTAAAAAAAATTCCTCTTTGAGGATGTTGGAGAGGTATAGGAAGTCTTACTCATCTAAAACAGACCAACGGATGAAATGCCAGTCAGAGATTGTTCCATCACAGGAACATTAGATCAATGACTGGGGCTCTCTTATCTGTTATGTAATCCCCTTGAGAGCCATCTAGGATTTCTGCATTTCTTGTTCAGATATTTTCTCTTTAACTGTGTCCAATATTAGGGATACAATTTTTTCCTTGTGGAAGCTTCTTCATGCTTCTTGATTACTGGGTCTCTGATCTTTTGATACACTACATATGTTCAAGATAATATCTTACATCTGCCTGAGTGTGCCCTTCATAGCATCGAAGCTGATTGTATTCCCCTGCTTGGCCTGCCCTACACCAGCAGACAAACACTGTCTTTCCAAGTCAGACCCATCTCTAATTTCAGGCTTTCTCAAGCCCATGTTTTCCAGAGAGTTGATTATGCTTTTGTGGTCTCTACTCAGGCACTTTTGAAATTTTTAAATTAACCAGTTGGTTACCCATCACACTTTGGTAGTGTTCTAAAATGTGTGTCAGGTTATGTATTCTTGATTCTTTACTGACTCAGTGATGACAACAATAAAGTATAATGAGGAAGCCCTAGTAAAATAGAATGCACACATTTTAATTTTTTACATCTTGATTTATTGATGTTAATCTTAATCAGTGGTGACATGCTGCATAAGGTAGACTTTGGAAAGAATTAGGAAGAAGCATGGAGGCAAACAGATTGGACAATCATAAAGTCATAGTCATTTCAAAAGTGAAATGATTTCTGTGTGTCACTGCATGGTCTTTCCTTTAAAATATTTGCTAACTGGAGGGCGGGGCAAGATGGCGGAGGAGTAGGGTCCCCAACTCAACTCTCCCCACCAGCTTACCTAGATAACTTTCAAACCATCCTGAAAACTACGAAATCGGTCTGAGATTTAAAGAGAGAACAGCTGAAATGCTACAGAGAGAAGAGTTTGTGCTTCTAACAGGGTAGGAAGACAGATAAATAAATAAATAAATAAATAAATAAATAAATAATAATAATCCGGTAGGTGAGGGGCCCCCGTGAGGAGCCGGGCTAAGGCCGGGTGGCGCGTGCCCCCAGGACAGGAAAGCCCAGCCCCGGAGAAGCAGGAACTTTACTAATCTTCCCGGAGGGAAAGGCTCTCTGAGGAAACTCGGGCAGGACCCCAGGAGGGGCATTGGAGCCTCCAGTCTCCTGGGGTCACTAACAGAGGAAGTGCGCCCCAGGGGAGAGTTTGCCACAGACTGTGGGCCGAGCTCCGTAAAGGGCTGGAGCGCGCCCGGCGGGGCCTCGGGATCAGCTCGGGTGGTGGCTCTGGGCAGAGGGCCCTGCGCTCTGCTGCCTTCGGGAGCCCTGCCCCGGGAGCAGGATTCCAGCAGCGCAGACCTGAGATCCCAGGGCGCTGGGGGACACAGCCCCCGATTCTTTGCTCCCCCCGGGACAGGTGGAGGCGAGGAGGGTGCAGGACAGCGAGGACAGCCCTACCTCCAGGCGCCCCCGAGCTGTGCAGGTCAGCACGCCCTCCTCCCGACCCCGAGCATCCAGGTCCCTGCAGGACTGGGAGCTGCAGTAGTTACTGCAGGAGTTAACTCTAGAGCTGGAGAGCTGGCCACCGCCAATGTTGTTCTTCCTGGTGTCACCCTGTGCCTGGGACTGAGTGGGGCCACCAGGGAGCCGGGGGCTCACAGGATAAACAGCTACCACTGAGCCCATCACCTGGCAGGGGGAGGGGAAACCCCTCGGGGTGCACACACCTGAGAATCAGCACAACAGACCCTCCCCGCGAAGACCAGCTAGAAGGACAGGGGAAGAGCAAGTTCTTGACCGAGCAGCGCTGGAAAGCTCCAGGGGAAGTCGAGGGATTTACAGAATATAGAACCAGAGGATACCGCTCCTTGTGTGTTTGTTTGTTTGTTGTTCTTTGTTGCTTTGTTTGTTTCCCCCCCTTTTTTCTTCCTTTATCCAGTACAACTCGTTTTTAGACACTGCACTGAGCAAAATGACTAGAAAGAAGACTCATCACAAAAGAAAGAATCATAAACAGTACGCTCTCCCACAGAGTTACAGAATTTGGATTACAATTTGATGTCAGAAAGCCAGTTCAGAAGCACAATTATAAAACTACTGCTGGCTCTAGAAGAAAGCATAAAGGATTCAAGAGACTTCATGACTGCAGAATTTAGATCTAATCAGGCTGAAATTAAAAATCAATTAATGAGATGCAATCCAAACCCGAGGTCCTAATGACAAGGGTTAATGAGGTAGAAGAAAGAGTGAGTGACATACAAGACAAGTTGATGGCAAAGGAGGAAAAAAGAGAAAAACAATTAAAACAACATGAGGAAAGGTTAAGGGAAATAAATGAGAGCCTCAGAAGGAAAAATCTACATTTAATTGGGGTTCCAGAGGGTGCCAAAAGGGACAGAGGACCAGAAAGTGTATTTGAACAATCATAGCTGAGAACTTCCCTAACTGGGGGAGGGAAACAGGCATTCAGATCCAGGAAAGAGAGAGAATTCCCCCCCCTAAAATCAATAAAAATCACTCAACACCTTGACATTTAATAGTGAAACTTACAAATTCCAAAGATAAGGAGAAAATCCTTAAAGCAGCAAGAGACAAGAGATCCCTAACTTATATGGGGAGAAGTATTAGATTAACAGCAGACCTCTCCACAGAGACCTGGCAGGCCAGAAAGGGCTGGCAGGATATATTCAGGGTCCTAAATGAGAAGAACATGCAGCCAAGAATACTTTATCCAGTGAGGCTCTCATTCAGAATAAGAGGCGAGAGAAAGAGCTTCCAAGATAGACAGGAACTGAAAGAATATGTGACCACCAAACCAGCTCTGCAAGAAATATTAAGGGGACACTGTAAAAGAAAGAGGAAGTCCAAAGAAACAATCCATAAAAACAGGCTGAATAGGTATTATGATGACACTAAATTCATATCTTTCAATAGTAACTGAATATGAATGGGCTAAATGATCCCATCAAAAGATGCAGGGTTCAGACTGGATAAAAAAGCAAGACCCATCTATTTGCTGTCTACAAGAGACTCATTTTAGATCTAAGGACACTTACAGCCTGAAAATAAGAGGTTGGAGAACCATTTACCATTCAAATGGTCCTCAAAAGAAAGCAGAGGTAGCCATCCTCATATCAGATAAATTAAAGTTTATCCCAAAGACTGTAGTAAGAGATGAAGAGGGACACTATATCATACTTAAAGGATCTATCCAACAAGAGGACCTAACAATCATGAATAGTTATGCCCCGAATGTGGGAGCTGTCAAGTGTATCAATTAATAACCAAAGTAAAGACATATTAGATAATAATACACTAATAGTAGGAGACTTCAACACAGCACTTTCTGCAAATGACAGATCTTCTAAGCACAACATCTCCAAAGAAACAAGAGCTTTAAATGATACTCTGGACCAGATGGACTTCACAGATATTTACAGAACTTTACATCCAAAAGCAACTGAATACACATTCTTCTCAAGAGCACATGGAACTTTCTCCAGAATAGATCACATACTGGGTCACAAATCAGGTCTAAACTGATACCAAAAGATTGGGATTGTCTCCTGCATACTTTCAGACCAAAATGCTTTGAAACTAGAACTAAATCACAAGAAGAAATTTGGAAGAAATTCAAACACGTGGAGGTTAAAGATAATCCTGCTGAAAGATGAAAGGGTCAACCAGGAAATTAGACAATAATTAAAAACATTCATGGAAACTAATGAGAATGAAGATACAACCATTCAAAATCTTTGGGATACAGCAAAAGCAGTCCTGAGGGGGAAATACATCGCAATACAAGCATCCCTCAAAAAAACTGGAAAAAACTCAAATACAAAAGTTAGCCTTGTACCTAAAGGAACTAGAGAAAGAACAGCAAAAAAAAACCTACACCCAGCAGAAGAAGAATTAATAAAGATTCGAGCAGAACTCAATGAAATAGAGACCAGAAGAACTGTAAAACAGATAAACAAAACCAGGAGTTGTTTCTTTGAAAGAATTAATAAGATAGATAAACCATTAGCCAGCCTTATTAAAAACAAAAGAGAAAAGACTCAAATTAATAAAATAACAAATGAAAAAGGAGATCATTACCAATACCAAGGAAGTACAAACGATTTTAAAAACATATTATGAACAGCTATACACCAATAAATTAGGCAATCTAGAAGAAATGGACACATTTCTGGAAAACCACAAACTACCAAAACTGGAACAAGAAGAAAAAGAAAACCTGAACAGGCCAATAACCAGGGAGGAAATCAAAGCAGTCATCAAAAACCTCCCAAGACACAAAAGTCCTCGGCCAGATGGCTTCCCAGGGGAATTCTATCAAATGTTTAAAGAAAAAACAATACCTATTCCACTAAGGCTGTTCTGAAAGATAGAAAGGGAGAGAGTACTTCCAAACTCGTTCTATGAGGCCAGCATCACCTTAATTCCAAAACCAGACAAAGACCCCACCAAAAAGGAGAATTATAGACTAATATCCCTGATGAACACAGATGCAAGTATTTTCAACAAGATACTAGCCAATAGGATCCAACATTACATTAAGAAGGTTATTCAGCATCACCAAGTAGGATTTATCCCCCGGATGCAAGGCTGGTTCAACACTAGTAAAGCAATCAACATGATAGATCATATCAACAAAAGAAAAAACAAGAACCATATGATTCTCTCAATAGATGCAGAGAAAGCATTTGACAAAATACAGCATCCATTCCTGATCAAAACTCTTCAGAGTGTAGGGAGAGAGGGAACATTCCTCAGCATCTTAAAAGCCATCTATGAAAAGCCCACAGCAAATATCATTCTCAATGGGGAAACACTGGGAGCCTTTCCCCTAAGATCAGGAACAAGACAGGGATGTCCACTCTCACCACTGCTATTCAACATAGTACTGGAAGTCCTAGCCTCAGCGATCAGGAAACAAAAATAAATAAAAGGCACTCAAATTGGCAAAGAAGAAGTCAAACTCTCCCTCTTTACAGATGACATGATACTGTACATAGAAAACCCAAAAGACTCCACCCCAAGATTTCTAGAACTCATACAGCAATGCGGCAGTGTGGTAGGACACAAAATCAATGCCCAGAAATCAGTGGCGTTTCTATACATTAACAATGAGCCTGAAGAAAGAGAAATTCAGGAGTCAATCCCATTTACAATTACACCCAAAAGCATAAGATACCTAGGAATAAACCTAACCACAGAGGTAAAGGATCTATACCCTAACAACTACAGAACACTTCTGAAAGAAATTGAGGAAGACACAAAGAAATGGAAAAAATAGTAATAGTTCCATGCTCATGGATTGGGAGAATTAATATTGTGAAAACGTCAATGTTACCTAGGGCAGTTTACACATTTGATGCAATCCCTATCAAAATACCATGGACTTTCTTCAGAGAGTTGGAACAAATCATCTTAAGATTTGTGTCGAATCAGGAAAGACCCCGAATAGCCAGGGGAATATTAAAAAAGAAAACCAGAGCTGGGGGCATCACAATGCCAGATTTCAGGTACTACAAAGCTGTGGTCATCAAGACAGTGTGGCACTGACACCAAAATGGACACAAATCAATGGAACAGAATAGAGAACTCAGAAGTGGACCCTCAACTATCCACTGGAAAAAAGACAGTCTCTTCAATAAATGGTGCTGGAAAAATTGGACATCCATATGCAGAAGAATGAAACTGGACCACTCTCTTGCACCATATACAAAGATAAACTCAAAATGGATGAAAGATTTAAATGTGAGACATGATTCCATCCAAATCCTAGAGGAGAACACAGGCAACACCCTTTTTGAACTTGACCACAGCAACTTCTTGCAAGATTCATCCATGAAGGTAAGAGAACCAAAAGCAAAAATGAATTATTGGGACTTCATCAAGATAAGAAGCTTCTGCACAGCAAAAGAAATAGTCAACAAAACTAAAAGACAACCTACTGAATGGGAGAGGATATTTGCAAATGATGTATCAGATACAGGGCTGGTATCCAAGAGCTATAAAGAACTTATTAAACTCAATAACAAAGAAACAATCCAATCATGAAATGGGCCAAAGACATGAACAGAAATCTCACAGAGGAAGACATAGACATGGCCAACAAGCACATGAGAAAATGCTCCGCATCACTGACCATCAGGGAAATACAAATCAAAACCACAATGAGATACCACCTCACACCAGTGAGAATGGGGAAAATTAACAAGGCAGGAAACAAGAAATGTTGGAGAGGATGTGGAAAAAAGGGAACCCTCTTGCACTGTTGGTGGGAATGTGAACTGATGCAGCCACTCTGGAAAACTGTGTGGAGGTTCCTCAAAGAGTTAAAAATAGACCTGCCCTACGACCCAGCAATTGCACTGTTGGGGATTTACCCCAAAGATATAGATGCAGTGAAACGGCAAGACACCTGCACCCCGATGTTTCTAGCAGCAATGGCCACAATAGCCAAACTGTGGAAGGAGCCGCGGTGTCCATCGAAAGATGAATGGATAAAGAAGATGAGGTCTATGCATACAATGGAATATTACTCAGCCATTAGAAATGACAAATACCCACCATTTGCTTCAATGTGGTTGGAACTGGAGGGTATTATGCTGAGTGAAATAAGTCAATTAGAGAAGGACAAACATTGTATGGTCTCATTCATTTGGGGAATATAAAAAATAGTGAAAGGGAATAAAGGGGAAAGGAGAGAAAATGAGTGGGAAATATCAGTGAGGGAGACAGAACATGAGAGACTCCTAACTCTGGGAAACGAACAAGGGGTGGTGGAAAGGGAGGTGGGCAGGGGGTGGGGTGATTGGGTGACGGGCACTGAGGGGGACATTTTATGGGATGAGCACTGGGTGATATGCTATATTTTTGCAAATTGAACTCTAATAAAAAAAATAATTTAGGGATCCCTGAGTGGCGCAATGGTTTAGCGCCTGCCTTTGGCCCAGGGCGCAATCCTGGAAACCCGGGATCGAGTCCCACGTCGGGCTACTGGTGCATGGAGCCTGCTTCTCCCTCTGCCTGTGTCTCTGCCTCTCTCTTTCTCTCTCTTTCTCTCTCTCTCTCTGCGACTATCATAAATAAATAAAAATTTAAAAAATAATTTAAAAAATAAAATTTTGCTAACCAACAGACTCATTCCTTCAATACCAGCAATTTCCTAAATGAAAACAACTTTTTAGTCACCCACATAAAATACTAGGTTTTTGGAAACAACAGCAGGAAAACCCAAAGCCACAACAATAGTTTCAAAAGCATCAATTGTAATGTTCCCTCAAATTACCTTGTCAAGCTTAGACTGATCAGCCTTTGAAATAGCAGAAGTTAAACACTTAGTATGGTTTGAAATGTAAATAAAACTATAATTCCTTGATTCTTTGTATTTGGTGAATGTGTACAGTATTTTACTGCAAAACACAAGTCAAATGCTTGCAGTAAAATACTCAGTTTGTTTCACACAGAACAACAAGCTAATCATAAGCAGTTCCCAAGCATGGCTTGGCAACTCAAGCTATCATCTGAGCAGCTAAGAACACCCTTCTTAAAGGGTCTGCTGAGTCTAAGTCTTCTTGCCTCTCTGGAGTGGGATGTGCTCAACAAAGTGTCAGATCTGTTTCCCAGCTTTATCTCTTAGCACATTTGTGAACTTGGGCATGCCAGTGAACCCTGTCAAACTTGATATTCCTTACCTGTAACTCAGTGGTAAAAACACCTGTCTTATAAGCTTGTGGATGATACGTCAAATAAATCAGTTTGAGTAGATCAGTGGGTGGCTTTGTGAAAGTGGAGAGCAAGGAAGCCAGAACGGAAAGCAAGGTTTGAGTTGTTGAAGGGCACACAAAATCATAGTAGGGACTTAGGCTTTTTTTGCGGGATTTGTATTAGCCCCAGATTTGTGATTGAACTGCGTATATTTATTTTCATACCTAATTCTTCATTAATCTTTTGATGTGTTTATTACATCCCAAGCAAACAGCACCTTTAGGTGTCCTGAAGAAAAAAATCACACCCTTTACTTAAGGGGGCCTGTTTCAATTAAACCCTGTCACCTCTTGTGAAGGCACTGCTTGATAACTTTGGAAACAAATCACATGGGAGCGAATAATTAAACAAATGTAGTAAAAAAAAATAGTAACACTGAGATGAATAATGCATAAAGTACATGTAATCCAATTCATCACATGTATCTATGGAAGTCCAAAACTTGTATTTTGCTATCTAGACCTGCACTTGGCAGCATTATTGCCACATGTGACTATTAACCACATGCAGTGTGTCTGGTCAAGAATAATCTGTGCTGTAACTGTAAAATATACCACAGATTTCAAGCACTTAGTATGAAACAAAAATGAAAAAATCTCTCATTAACATTCTTATATTGACTACAAGTTGAATGATAATATTTTAGAATACTGTTAAATAAAATGTATTATTACAATTAATTTCAATTTTTTATTTTATCTTTTGATGGGGAAACTAGAAAATAATAAAACTGTTCATGTGGCACATATTCCATTTTGATCAGAAAGCATTATACTAGATCATTCTGGAGCAATACTAGAAATACTACTATGATTTTCTCTTTAGGTACCTTCTGAAGAATGATTAAAGCAACTTGAAAACAGATGTTATGGTTATCTCTTTATTTCTTGGAGCCAATACAATATATATTGATGAGTGTGGGTGCACATATGGCCATTGTGGCTTGTGCTTTAAAAAAAAATAGGGAGTTGGGAAATCACCGTGGAAACTCATGATGTTCCTGCCAAAGCTTGAGCCCTGAGATGACCTTTGTAGCTTGCTATAGTCAGAGTTTTGAGGCAGCAGTGTTAGTCCCAAGACCCTTTCTTGAAAGAGCACAGTGTTGTGCTCTGGACAGCAGTGTCCAGAGATGGAAATAAAGGGGCTCTAAATAAGGGGATGGTGGTCTGTATATCATGGATGTACAATCTCGGAAAGCTACCATTGCCATTGAGTAAAAACTTAAATCATTTGTATTCTCTTATTTCTTGTGATAGGGTTTTGTCTCTACTTATATATTTTTGAAGGCAGGAACTATACATGAACCCAGCATTATATTCATGCAGGCAGGAGTTTGATGGATCCTTTTCAGTGATAAAGCTCTTATTGTATTTGATTTGCTCTTTTGCAACTGTGCTAATGACATGCACTACTACACAAAGTGCTTATTTTAAAAATTATTTTAGCTGCTAAGTCTCAGCATTAAAGATTTTATATGTGATGGGAAAACATACCACTCATGTATTCTTATTAGATGATCTGTGAATTGTAAAATTATTTCTAACTGGAAGAGAGCAGAAGGTGGTTTCCTGTGAAAATCAAGCTTAGTGTTGCCCCAGTTCAATGCATTTTTACCTTTTTGTGAGCTTGCAAGGGATTATTACCATAATTCCAAATTGGCTGCTATATGTTCCAGATGTATGATCCCAAAGAGGTAATACACTGAGATTCCAGAAATGCCTTTTGACAAAAATGTCTGCCACATTGGTTGACATGCTAAAAATGAAATGAATTGCCTAAGTGTGTGAAGATGCTGAAGATAATCCTTTGATCACACCAAAATCGCTGTGCAAGTACCATCATTGTAAGCAGATTAGACTCTGATCCATTTGTCCTGGCAATAAAGAAAAAAAAAGCATCTTTGAAGGCTTATAAGCCTGTATCTAAGAATATCTTGTTGTTTTTCTTTGTAAGAATAGAAATAAAACCTCTTTATCAGTTGTTAAGTGTTGAATCCGGTAAGGATAATGAAACAAACAGTGAACATTAATCTTCAGGCTCACCTGCCAGTTTCATCTTCATCCTCCTATGAAAGATGTACATGTTAGGCCAGTTGGTAAATTTAAAAGAGACTTTAAAGACCGCACTCACTGGCTGGAGGGTCACAATAGCAGGCACATACTCAGAGCTAGAACTTGTACTTAACTGCTGGCACAGGACCCTCCGCAAAAGCCAGGGATGATTCAAAGCCATGATAAAAGAAGAGAGCTGCTGGAGTAATAATAATAATTCAATCCCGAAGGTTTTCACAGCTGATGTGTCAATTTGGCATGGCTGTTCCTCTGAGCTGTTAAGTATGTCAGATTTTCTCATGACAAACACAGAGGGGAGGGTCTCACTGCTGGCATGTTCAGGTCTGAAGAGCTTAATGATAATCACTCTGGGTTCTGTGCCTGCCCCACAGGAGCTATTAGCTAATTGCCCAGAAAGCCCTTTGCAATGAATATTCTCAGAGCCAGAATTTTGATGCACAGGCTTCAATTTGATGGAATGTCAAGAGTATTCAATATTAGCCTAATAACACCAGGCATAAAATAATGTACATTTATGCATTAAGTATTTAGGTACTTGATCATCCTTCAGACTCACTAAAGCTTCCCCCCCCCCCCCAGGATTTTCTCTTCAGAGAAAGGGCTCTTTTCTTCAAAGCGCTATCATTAATATTGTCATTTCCAATAAAATACAATTTTAAATGTCTTTAATATTTGGATATATACTTGTGGACTTGATGTTCCTTTGACATTGAAAAGATAGCAAGCTAATCTAGATGGAGTCTGTACCACATGGCTGGAAAGCTGGGTGGGGGTTTGGGATAGAATTTGCAGACTCTCAATCTAGTGTGTATCTCACCTAGCAATAGAGCCATAGCAAAGGTGGAACAAGATCACTTCAAACAAAGGTTAATATCAGTGTGCCCACAAACAGGGCACTATTAAGCCATGGATGTCAGGATGCCCATTGTGACCTGACCCAGTATTGACTCACAGCCTGTCTGGGGACCAAAGCCTAATGGCTTATGTTGCTCCAGTGTCATTCCAGAATGGAGGATGTGTTCAGGGTTGCTTTAGCTTCAGCATTTCGTTGCCTCTAAAATAGAATATGCCCATCTGGGAGAACCTGATGTTATGAAGAGCAAAGGAACCAGCACAGAATAATAATAAAGCCGCAGGGTTCTTGCCAGAGGCAGACAAATGCTTCAAGGCTTACCATTTGTACACTCATAAAGGCAATTTATATCTTAGCCATTTAGCAACAACTACGTTTTCTTTTCTAGTCCTGTTCTTTCTCAGGACAAAAATTGTATAATTGAAACAGTGGGTATTTTACTGCAGCCCTAATATGAATACTAGATCTTTACCTTAAGAGGTTTTCACCCTGTATCTACAAGGGCTTGGTCTCACAGAGTATGGGTGGTGGCAGTGGAATTGTGGCAGAGGATGTCGAAAATGAAACAGACATTTGGTCAGGAACTTCACAATTCTAATTTGTGTGGCTACTGCTGAGGGAGTATAGCCTTTGGAGTCTGAGCCTGGATCTAGGCTCCATAGTTGAGGGCAAGACACTTAACCTGCCACAGCATCAGTTTCCATATCTGTGAATTAGAGTTGTAATAATGCCTATTTCCAAAGATCCCATGAGCCAAGAGGTATTAATGCTCAGTAAACTGGCACATACTCCTTAAATATTAGCTACCATCAATTTCTATTATCTCAAATCCAGGAATTATGGAACCAATTAGTGGGAAGGGGGATAATCTAGTATGGTCCAAAGTTGGACCAGAGCATGGACATGGAGGGCTCAGCATCTATCGAGACAGACTCACAAGGTTGATCATTAAGAAAATGTTCAGTTCTTTGGCTTGGGATGCTAAAGAAAATATTATTTTTCAAAAATTTTATTCTCTTCAAAAAAAGCTCTTTCTTTGACGTACTTACATTTCTTAAAGGAACAAGTGGATCAGTCACCTGAAATTGAGGTGGGTGGTTTTTGTCTAAATCTAATAGGCATTTCAATATTATAGGTAAAGTCAAAATTTATCTTTGGTCTCCAATAAGAGAATGTGCAGGTCTTTTTTGATGTCTGTTTTCATTGTTCGAAACATTCAAAACATAACCTATGTGTTCTCTGAAATTTTTTTCTAAGCACATTCTTGATTAATTTCAAGGCTTATATGACCGTATGGTTAGTGGTTTATTAGTATATCTGCATTCCAGTATATATAATTCAGAGGCTGTGACACCGGAGCTCCTTAGAAAAGTTACTCACCTCACTCATATCACAATAATTGCAAAACAAATCTTTGTGTATGGCTTCTTTCTCTCAACACATTTTCAAGCTTGTTTTCAACTATGTTGTAGTTCAAATAAAGTTGCAGTTCTGTATCAAAACTCTGTTTCCATTGTATAGATACACACTGCCTTTTACTTATTCATTCACCAGTCCACTGATATTTTCCGTGATTTATTTATATAAAAGTTTTCATGTGGACATATATTTTCAATTCTTTTGGGTATATAGCTAGGACTTGTCTGTTGTCATACACCTGCCAAGTCAAAGGGTAACTATATCACACCTTCTGAGGAATGACCAGACTGTTTTCCACAGTGGCAGCATCAATTTACATTTTCTACAAGCATGCAAGGGTTCCAGTTTCACCACATCCTCACTAATGCTTGTTCTCATCTTTTTAAATTTTACCTATCCCAGTGAGTGTGGAGTGGTACCTCATTGTAGTTTTGAGTTACACCAATGGCTAATGATGATGAACATCTTTTTTAAGTGCGTCTTAAAATTGGTCTTTTGACTATCTTCTTTGGAGAAATGTGTAGTTAGCTTCTTTGCACATTTTTTAATTAGACTATTTTTATTGACTTGTGAGATTGCTTTATACATTCTGAATATAAGTCCCTTCTCACATATATGATCTGCAAATATTTCCTCCTATTCTACAGGTCACCATTTTCATGTATAGATGATTTTGTTTTAGCATAAAAGCTTTTAATTCTGATGATATCCAATTTATTAATTTTTGCTTTTGTATTTGGTGCTTTTAGTGTTATATCTAACAAATACTTGTCTATTTCAAAGGCATGGAAATTCACACCTTTGTTTTCTTCTAAAGCTTTTATAATGTTAGCTCTTATATTTAGACCTTTTATTCATTTGAATTAATTTTTACATATGGTATGAGGGTAGAGGTCCAATTTCATTACTTTGCACATTGATATCCCATTGTCCCAGCACTATTCGTTGAAAAAGCTTTTCTCATTGAATTGTCTTGCTGTATCAATTATCAATTGATTGTAAATGTGAGGATTTATTTCCAGACTCATAATTCTATTCCATTGATTTTTTACATCTATTCTTATTCTAGTTTCACATTGTTTTGATTACTCTAACTTTGTAGTAAGTTTTGAATTTGGGAAATATGAGTCCTCTAACTTTATACTTCAAGATTTATTTGGCTATTCTGGGTCCTCTGAATTTGATTAGGAATTTTAATATCAGTTTGCCTATTTCTGCAAGCCAGCATGAATTTTGATATAGATGGTGTTAAACTTTTAGAATATTTTGGGGAGTATTGGCATCTTAACAATATTAGCTTTTCTGATTCATGAACACAGCTGTCCTTTCATTTGCCTAGATTTAATTTTTTGATTAAAATTTTGTATTTTTCCAAAGGATCAGTTTTGCACTTCTTTTGTTAAACTTATTCCTAAGTATTTTATAATTTTGATACTGCTGCAAATACAACTGTTTTCTAAGTTCATTATAAATGTATATAAGTATAATTGGTTTTTTAATATTAAGTTTTGATCCTAAAACCTTGATAATGTATTAGTTCAAATAGTTTTTTATCAAGATGAAATTCACTTAAGATTTTTAAAGTGTACAATTCGATGGCATTTAGTACATTCCAGTGTTGTGTGACTATTACCACTGTGTAGCTCCAAAATATTTTCATTCACCACAAATAAAGCCCTGTGTCTCTTGAAAGTCACATCCTATTCCCATTTCCATGCAGTTAGCTTTCCATTTCTATGGACTTTCCTATTCTAGATATTTCATATAAGTGGAATCAACTGGTTATATGTATATATGAGTTTATTTCTGGACTTTCAATTCTACTTTGACTATATGTCTATCCTTACCCCAGGACTATTCACTGTTTTGATTACTAAGACTTTGTAGTAAATTTTTAAATCAGAAAGTTTGTATTTTCCAGCTGTTCTTAAAATTGTGTTTATTATTTAGGCCTTTTACAATTCCATATGGATTTGAGGATCAGTTTTTCCATTTCTGCAAAAAAGAAAGAAAAGAAGGAAGGAAGGAAGGAAGGAAGGAAGGAAGGAAGGAAGGAAGGAAAAGAAAGAAAGAGAAAAGAAAGAAAGAAAGAAAGAAAGAAAGAAAAGAAAGAAAGAAAGAAAGAAAGAAAGAAGAAGAAAGAAGAAAGAAAGAAAGAAAGAAGAAAGAAAGAAAGAAAGAAAGAAAGAAAGAAAGAAAGAAAGAAAGAAAGAAAGAAAGAAAGATTGGAATTTAGGGATACATCAAATAGGATTACAATCGAATGTGTAGATTGCTTCAGGCAGTATTGCTGTTTTCATATTAAGTATTCCAGCCCATTAAAACAAGAAGTCTTTCCATTTATTTAGATCTTAAAAAAAAAATTCTATTTATTCATGAGAGACAGACAGAGAGAGGCAGAGACATAGGCAGAGAGAGAAGCAGGCTCCCTGTGGGAAGCCCGATGTGGGTCTTGATCCCAGGACTGAAGGCAGATGCTCCACCCCTGAGCCACCCAGTGCTCCCAGATTTTTTTAATTCTCTTTCAAAAATGTTATGAAGTTTTCAGTGTATTTCACCTTATTGGTTATGTTTGTTTTTGTTTTTAGGTTTTTTTTTTTTTTGTATGAATTCATTTGGGATTTTTTTTTTTTCATTTGGGATTTTACATAAAGGATCATGTCATAGGTGAATAAAATAGTTTAATTTCTTCCTTTCCAATTTGGATGGCTTTTATTTCTTTTTTTTTTTTTTTTTTTTTTTTTGCTTAATGTTTCTGGCTGTAACCTCTAGCACAATGTGAATATCTGTGATAAAAGTAGGTGTCCTTGTCTGATTTTAGTGCAAAAACTTTCAGTCTTTTGCCATTGAATATCATTTTGGCTGTTGGTTATTAATGTATCTATTTTATTAAGTTGAGGAAATTTCCTCTATTCCTAGTTTTCTGAGTTTTGTTTTGTTTTTTAGTGAAACGGTACTGGATTTTATCAAATGTTTTTTCTTCGTCAGTTTAAATGATCATTTTTTTCTTCATTCCTTTAATTATGGGGTATATTACATAGAGTTTATGTTGAACCACCTCCAAATTTCTGAGGAAAATCCCTCTTGGTCATGGTGTATAATCATTTTACTACGATATTGGATTCAGCTTTTAGTATTTTTTGAGGATTTTAAAATCTATAGTCATGGCATATTGATCTATAGTTTTCTTGTGGTATCTTTGGCTTTGATAATACTGGGTAATACTGGTATTTTTTTAAAAAGGATTTTATTTATTTATTCACAAGAGACACACAGAGAGACAAAGACATAGACAGAGAGAGAAACAGGCTCCCTGAGGGGAACCCAACATGGGACTCGATCCCAGGATCCCGGGATCACTATCTGAGCCAAAGGTGGATGCTCAACCACTGAGCCACCCAGGTGCCCCGTAATACTGGTCTTGTAGCATGAATTAGGAACTGTCCCTCCTCTTCTATTTTGCTTATGTGGTCTTTTTTTTGGGGGGGGGGTGGTATTTAAGAAGTATCAGTGGATTGATGTTAATTCTTCTTTAAATAGTTTATAGAATTTACCAGCAAAGCCCATTTGGTCTGGGACTTTTTTTTTTTTTTTTTATTGAGAGATTTTTTGACTACTGATCCAACTTCTTTATTTTTAGGTATTTACTTAGTAGTTACTATGTGGATTACAACAAACATCCTAATTTATAATAGTCTACTTTGAATTGATATCAATTTAGCTTCAATAACATGCAAAAACTGCTTTTAAGTACCCTCGTATGTTGTGATTATGTTGCTTTTGCCACAAATTACATTTTTATACCTTATGTATAAGGCAAGGAAGACAGAGTGTGGCAAAGGCAAATAAAAATGCCACAAAGCTTTCTTTCTGCTCTATGTTATCTTTTTCTCGTTTGCTTGATTTCTGTGAACCTTTGACAAAATTGATTCTAACAGTTTTTGCTCCATGTTTTGAGGTTTTTGTGAAACCCTTCGCACTATCTCATCTACATATCCCTGACATGACTCCTCTAATAGTTATTTAACTGGGATTCCTTATCATTCTCTATATACATTCGTGTCCTACTCAAAGAGATTTTTTACTTCTTCCTTTTCAATCTAGTTGTCACTTTATTTTCTCCCCAAATTGCCCTGGCTAACCTCTCAACACAAAATTGACTAGAACTAGTGAGAACAGACATCCTTATTTTGTTCCTGATCTTAGGGCAAGCTTTTGGTCTCACTATTAGTTACGCTGCTTGATATGGGTTTTTATAGATGTCCTTTACTAGGTTGAGGAAATTATCTTTCATTTATTTGTCATTTGTTGAGTTTTTGTTTGTTTTGTTTTAATCAAGAAAGGGTGTTGAATTTTGTCAAATGCATTTTAAATATATATACTGAGTTGATCATATGGCTTTTTTCCTTTTTTTCTATTGAAATGGTATATTACACTAATTGAGTTTTCAAATATTAAGCCAAGTTTGCATTCCTGTGATAAATTCCACTTAGTCATGGCATATACTTCTATTTACGTATTGCTGGATTTGGTTAGATAGGAGTTTGTTTATAATTTTGCACTTATATTGATAAAGGAAGTTCTGTAGTTTCATTTTCTTTTTTTTTTTTTTTTTTTTTTTAATTTACGATAGTCACACTCAGAGAGAGAGAGAGAGAGAGGCAGAGACACAGGCAGAGAGAGAAGCAGGCTCCATGCACCGGGAGCCCGACGTGGGATTCGATCCCGGGTCTCCAGGATCACGCCCTGGGCCAAAGGCAGGCGCCAAACCGCTGCGCCACCCAGGGATCCCTGTAGTTTCATTTTCTTGAGGTATTTTTGTTTTTTATATGACAGTAATACTGGTCTTATAGAATGGATTGGGAAGTAATTCTTTCTTTTCTAATTTTTTGAAAGAGTCTGTGAAGTATCGATGTTAATTCTTTAAATGTTCGGTATAACTCATTAGTAAGGCTATTGGCCCTGGATTTTTCTTTGCGGGTAGTTTTAAACTATGTATTTCTGTAAAGTAATTTCTTTTTCATTCCTGATTTTTGTAACTTAAGTTTTGTTTTTGTTTTTGGTGTATTCATATGCTCAGGGTACTGTAACAGAATACCATAGGCTGGATAACTTAAACAGCAGAAATTTATTTTCTAACAGTTCTGGAAGCCAGGAAGTCCAAGACCAAGACCAAGGTAATGGCTGATTCAGTTTCTGTTAATACTCCCTTCCTGGCTTGTAGATGGTTACCTGTTTGCTGTGTGCTCACCTGGGTTTTCTTCACTATGTGCATGCAGAGAGAGAGAGAGAGAACAAACTCTCTGATGTCTCTTCTTAGAAGGACATGAATCCTATTGGATCAAGTCCCCACTATTATGACCTCATTTAAGATTAATTATTTCCTAAAAGCCCTGTCTCCAAATATAGCCACCGTGGTGGGAAGTGCTTCAAAATATGAATTTTAAGGGGACCCAAATATTCAGTCTAAAACATTCCACCCGGCCCTCAAAATTTCACATCTTTCTCACACGCAAAATACATCCATCCCATTTCAATAGTCCCAAAAGTCTTAACTCATTCCAGTATCAACTCTAAAGTCTTATCTAAATACCATCTAAATTAGATATGGGTGAGCCTCTGGGTGTGATCCATTCTGAGGCAGAATTCCTCTCCAGTTGTGGAACTATGAAACCAGACAAATTATGTGCTTCCAAAATACAGTATTGGTTGGACATCCTATCGACGCTCCCTGTCCAAAGGGGAGAAATTGGAAGGAGGAAGCAGGTGGGCTTTGTTAGGTCTAAGCAATTCCAAAACCTAGCAAGGCAAATTCCATTAGATTTTAAGTCTTGAAAATTATCCTCCTTGGTGCAATGCTCTGCCCTCCAGGCTCACAGGGGTGACAGTGTCACCTCTAAGACTGCAGAGCAGCCCTAACCCTTCAGCTCTTCAGGGTAGCCATGCTCCTTTGGGCTTTTAGAGCAGCATACCCACATGACTTTCTGTGAGGATTCTGCCCTGAGGCACCAGGCAAACATATGCCATCTCTCTTAAACCAGAGAAGTGGTCACACTCATTGAAATCGAAGAGGAAAAAAAAAAAAGAAATCGAAGAGGAACCAGTCCTGCCTTCTGGGCCTGTGGTGGACATGGCACTTTTGATGACCTCTGAATCATCATAAGGATGGAGCTTGAAGTACTGGGTATTTACCCCAAAGATACAGATGTAGTGAAACACCAGGACACCTGCACCCCGATGTTCCTAGTAGTAATGCCTACAAAAGCCAAACTGTGGAAGGATCCACAATGTCTTTCAACAGATGAATGTATAAAGATGATATGGTCTATATATACAATGGAATATTACTCAGCCATCAAAAGGATGAACATCTATCATTTGCTTTGACGTGGATGGAACTGGAGGGTATTATACTGAGTGAAGTAAGTCAATCAAAGAAAGACAATCATCATATGGCTTCACTCACATCTGAATATAAGAAATAGTGAAAGGGACCATAAGGGAAGGAGGGAAACTGAATTGGAAAAAATTAGAGAGGAAAATATACCATGAGAGACTCCTAACTCTGGGAAACAAAGGGTTGCAGAAGGGGAGGTGGGTGGGGAGATGGGGATAACTGGGTGATGGGCACCAAGGAGGGCACAAGATGAGATGAGCACTGGGTGTTATACTATATGTTGGCATTGAATTAAATAATTTTAAAAAATAATTAAATAATTATAAAAAAAGGTTGGGGCTTGAGCTGTTAGGATTTGTGTCCTTAAAATAGGAAACAAAAGAGAGCTCTCTCTTTCTCCATCCATGTGCAGGAACCAAAGAAAACGCATTTGAAGACAAAGCAAAAAGATAGCCATCTATAAGGCAGGAAGAAAGCTCTCACCAGAAACCAAATTGGCTGGAACCTTGATCTTGGGCTTTTTGCCTTCAGAACTGTGATAAAGAAATGTTTTAGTTTAAGCCATTCATTTAATCTCTCTAAACTCTCATCAATCTTGGTTATTTTTTTGAAGACCTAAAACTTTATCTTACTTTTTCTTTCTTACCTTTTTGTATTGTTTTGATTCTTCAACCTTTATACTCATTTACCCCCACAAGCATTTTTCAAGTGCTAGCTCCTATGCTAAGATTCTAGGACTATAGATGAAGTTATTTTTCTTGCCCGCACGCAGTTGCATTGTTTTCTGCATTATTAAAAAAAAAAAGTTTTATTTATTTATTTATTTATTTATTTATTTATTTATTTATTTATGAGAGACAAAGAGAGAGACAGAAACATAGGCAGACGGAGAGGGAAGCTCCTCCCAGGGAGCCTGATGTGGGACTCGATCCCGGATCCTGGGATCACACTCTGGGCTGAAGGCAGACACTCATCTGCTGAGCCACCTAGGCATCCCTGCGTTAGTCTTAATTTTAGTGTGAATAAATATCTTCCCCTAAAGTTACTAAAAAATTAATAGTGCTAAATCACATATAAATAAATTATATTTTATTAGCACTAGGCCGGTACCTAGCTCAGGTGCTAACCCACCCCACCTAAGGATAATTAGGTGTTTATTATGTACTCGTTTATGAACCATACACAGAGATTTATAACTCTAGTGAGTCAGATATGAGAAGGTATACATAGGATACAATGAGGAGGGGCTCTGGCAGAGGTATGCAGATGTGACTGAGAATTACAAAACAATAGGGTTTAGAGGTAAAGTCAGGGGTGAACAATGAAAGCCATCAGAAGGAATGATAACTGAGATAATTTTAAAAGCATAAATAAGTCTTAACCAGTTGGAAGACTGGGGAAGAGAAAGCTAGAGAAAGCTTCAGTTGGGGAAGAGGTCAGAATAAGCAAAGACAAGGGAGGGGAGATAGCCTCATCCATGCAGGAAATTGCAGGCAGTCTGGTACTGGTGGAGAGTAAAGCGGCATCTCTGTAGCAATGGCTTGCTTAGTTATGCTTGCTTTTCTTCAAACATCACCTTTAAAAATCTGATCTGAGTTTAGTTGGGTTGTCATTCTTTGAAGAAAAACTGTGTGGATTTAAGGTTTACATTCTTTTTGACTAGAGGCATCATCAAGGCAGTGCTGTTCTAGTAGAATTTACTTCCAAGGGATCCCACTGGTTCATCAGATAGACTTGGCATATCAGTGAATTGATTTTCAGGGTATATGAGCAGCCGCGTTGTGGTGATTATATTAAACTTAACATCTATGCCAGCCAATTAATTATTGGCAAAAGCAAACACAGGTGCTTTGAGAGAAGGGACAATATATTTAGTGTCCTTTTAACCCAGAAGAATATTATATGTACATGTGGATGATAAATGGGAAGTAGTAGAATTGACAATGACTGTATAAAACCAAAAATAGGGGCAGCCCTGGTGGCGCAGTGGTTTAGTGCCGCCTGCAGCCCGGGGTGTGATCCTGGAAACCTGGGATTGAGTCCCATATCGGGCTCCTTGCATGGAGTCTGCTTCTCCCTCTGCCTGCCCGCCCCCCTCTCTGTGTCTCTCATGAATGAATGAATAAATAAAATCTTTAAAAATATATTGTTTTGGGATCCCTGGGTGGCGCAGCGGTTTGGCGCCTGCCTTTGTCCCAGGGCGCGATCCTGGAGACCCGGGATCGAATCCCATATCAGCCTCCCGGTGCATGGAGCCTGCTTCTCCCTCTGCCTATGTCTCTGCCTCTCTCTCTCTCTCCCTGTGTGACTATCATAAATAAATAAAAATTGTAAAAAAAAATATTGTTTTAAAAAATAAAATAAAATAAAACCAAAAATAAAATAAAATAGAGTCCAATTCTCAATATGTGCATTGGAAACAAAGTAATTTGAGGTATTGTAAAATATTTTTCTATAGATACTTGTATTCTGTACATTTATATTTGTAGTAGAAATATTTTTAAACCAGACCAACTTGCTTTACAACTCATCTTCTTGATTGCTCACTGAAAATTATGCTGCTACTCCAGTTATGGAACTTTCTTCTTTGAAATTTTTGTTAGGCTTGTAGAATTAGTGTGGAAGAAAGCCAGAATTATTAATTCTTTGTAATTTCCTATTATACTCAGCTCTCCAAGGAGATTTAAAATTCTTTTCTTCATTGGATATAAAGGTTGTTCTTAACAGTAGAAGATGGGCCAAGGGGAAGTTTTTAGGAAAAAAATAGCATTGCATAGCCAGGTTAAGCTAAGAGCAGGATGTTCTTTTCCCCTTGAGTCATAGCATGGCCTCTCCATGGAATGAGAATCAAAGGGATAGAGAAAGTCCTTAGATACCTCATCAACCAGAGCATTTCTTTCTTCATTTGCTTCTGGCCTTATTTTTAAAATAATGTGATGTTTTGAATAGCATGAAACTATTGGTACCTAGGGTAGCATGTACCCGGTGTAATGAGTTATGATAGAAATTATTATCTTCCATCTGGTCTGCTTAAGTAGCTCTTGAATAAAGAGCAAGTCAAGGGAGCCTTTCCAGAAGCTCTTCCCAAATGCAGTTGGATACTCAGTGACTGTAGTTACAGTTCTTATGGCTGGCCACTTCTCTTCGTCACATGTGTCATGCTTTTGACACAAAATGCTAAAAAGTCAAGCCATGCTTTTACATGATGATATTTAAAATTATATAAAATAGGCAGCTGTCACCCAATAAGCTCTTATTAGGAGTGTACTGTGACTACTTTCAGTACTTTTTCTTCAGCTTGAAATGAAAAGTCTATTCTTGAGGCTTTAGGCTTTTCTAGATCTCTGTTTCCTTAACTATAAAATGAGTGAGTTGGACAAAAAGTGTCTACTTTTCAGTTCTAAAATTCTGCAATTAATCTTATGACATCCAAAAATTGCCCCAGTGAAGATAACAATTATTTATGTTGCATTACTTATGGATCATTTATAGATATAATCTGTGAGTAGTGCTGACAGATGCTATGTCATTCCCAGTGCTCCACATATCTGCCACCAGCTGAAATGGAGTGCACCATGGAGCAGGTCTTAATTTGCTATGAACATTTTCATTAAAATAAGAAAAGTGATCCTGAAGAAATTGCCTTAATTATGTCTCCCTGAAAACCTTGAATAATGCTCTAGTGTTAATCTGCTTCTAATTTTAGATAACTCAAAATGGACCACTTAATAGATACTTATCACCCAAACACAAATGATGAAGATGTGTTCAAGTGAGTATAGGAGACCAAACGCAGGATATGTAGTCAGTTGACAGGGTTACAGGATCATGGGCAATTGCCCAACTTTTATGGATTTCAGATGTCTCATCCTTTTATAAGTGGGCTTCAATTTAAAATATTCTATATGTGATTCTCAAATTCCTGATGTTGTGAGACCTTGGTTTGAATGGACATACTTTCTTATTTACTCTCTAATGGAATCATTTTACTCTTTCAAAGTTTCTCAGTGACTGAAAGGAACAGAAAGGTCAAACCAAACAGCTAAGTTACAACAGAAGGAAAAAAAAGAAAAGCCACTCAGTGCTTCCTCCAGAAGTAGAATGTTGTTTTAGAGAAATAAATATTATCAGCTTTAGAGACTAAAAATAAGAATTATGTTTTGTTGAGAACTCAAATGCAGTCAGTAATGCTGAACTTAACACTCTTTTAAAGTATGTATGTAGAGCCAGAAATCTCAGAATAATTACAAGATAATTGTGAACATTTGACACTTACTATTCATTAGAGTTTTTTTTTATATAAATTTTTATTTATTTATGATAGTCACACAGAGAGAGAGAGAGAGGCAGAGACACAGGCAGAGGGAGAAGCAGGCTCCATGCCGGGAGCCCGACGTGGGATTCCATCCCGGGTCTCCAGGATCACGCCCTGGGCCAAAGGCAGGCGCCAAACCGCTGCGCCACCCAGGGATCCCCGTTAGAGTTTTTATCAGCACTTTGCATGTGCCTTCTCTGTTCCTTCCCATAAAGATACCTTGAGGTAGACATCACCTCTCTCTTAACTATGGGGTAACTGAGACTGAGAGATGTTAATAACTTCCATAGGGTCAAATTTTATTGACCATACTTGTTCTACTCAAAAGGACCATTATTCCTTTTTACCTTCTTTGACCATAAGCTATTCCATCATGCCAGTTCATGGAAAATTCCACATGTATCACCTCTTGTAGTTGTCCACACATGCACATACATGCACCCCCCCCCCCACACACACACACCCTCATGCACAGGAAGGGACCCTGGATGTCACAGCCAGATACACAGCTAGAAACATGGACAATGATATCTTTTTAAGATAAATAATTTCCATGTATAGCCTTGTAATTAATATGAGTGCTTTAATCTTAGGTGAGATTCAACCTCAAAGTTGGAATGAATTTTAAGTGTCATCAAATCATATTATAAAATTGATCATGATGGGAAGGTCTTGGATTTGCCGTAGCTGAGTGTCTCACTGAAAATAGAAATGAACCAGGTCAAGAGACTCGGTATAGGTCTGGATCAGGATCAATAAACAGTGTGTTTGTTTTATGATAACTACTACATTGTGCTTCAGGAAGAGAAGGCATGCTTCCATCCCTACGGCCAGCCTCCAGGGTCAGGCATCAAGTCTTCAACTCTCACTGGGAGAAGGCTGCTCAGCAAGAAGAAAAGTGAGTAACACTTTTGCAGATTTCCTGACTTTTGCTTATATTTCCTTTCTTTGAATGGGGAGCGAGGTGTTGCATAAACATGTAAATGTATTATTTTAGGCAACTTATTTCTTTAAGGAATCAGATGGTTTTTCTGCTATTGACAATGTTCTCAGCACATACCTTACATTCCTTGATGGCTATAATATGGAAAAGGTGACCAGGCATCTTGCCTTAGGAGGACAAGTGCCCTGTTTCCATGCTCTGCCTCTTCCAATTCATTCTTAGTATGCTCCCCACAGACCTTTATCTTTCTTAGACAAAGGCATCATATTTTTCCTTGCCTTCCCATTTATTTGCCCTCTCCTGATATTTCTCTCATCTTCTTTCCTTTCCCTCCCTGCTCACTTACCAATACCAGTCACTGCAGCTCTGTGTCTTGGCTTAGGGCAGTAGCAGCTGTTAGGAACACAGACTGCACAGGGGTGATCCAGTTCAAATCCCACCTCTGCCGCTGAACTGTTCTCTGCTACTATTTTTTTTTTTTTAATTTGTAAAACAAACATGAAAACCTCCTAGAGCTTTTGTTCTGACCTCCTGGAGCTTTTGTGAAAATGGACCCTGTAAAACACCTAAGACAGCATCCAGCATTGCCCAGAATTTAGTTGGGTTGGTTTTCATTATCACTGCCCTCAGCCACATCTATGCTCAGTGTAAGAGACAGGTGCAGTCCTGAACAGTTACAGAAGAACTTAAGTTTGGTGCTTTAGTGTTCTCATTCAAAAACTAAAGCTGATAATTACTATCTATATCAGGAGTTATTTTCAGTGCATGAGCTGCACCAACTTACATTTTCCTCACTTTTGAAGGTGAATGAATTCTTCAAAATTGTTGCCATATTCTTTAGGAAAGAGTCCACTGCTCCATTAATTAAAATAAAACTCCACTGGCTTAAGCGAGACCAGATACCTTCAAAAAGTAAGTGTCTGCCTCCCTGAATCCTGAGAGGATATTTGGAAAATGGCCTTGGGCTCTTTAGAAGTGTCTAAGTCCCAGAAGGGCACTTCTTGAGTTAAGTAGTCACCTTGCCCTGAGGGTCATTGGTACTTCTAAATTCAAAAAGCAATTTCTCTCTTGAAGATAATATGTTGCCTTTGAGAAAGATGGTTTGCACATCTGAGCACAGTTCTTTTTCTGATATGTTATGACTGGTTAGAATTAGGTGACATTAAGGACAGCTGGGGAATGCACAGTGAATAACAGACTGACCAACTCATGCCAATTTGTTAGATGAAACTGGGTGGGACATAAATATTATTTTCTCTTCATTTTCCTATCTTGACAGATACCTTTGTCTCCCTCCTCAGAAAGGTCTCAATTTATTCCAGGAGTCCTGGCCCCCAGCCTGAGAAAGATAAACAGATAAGTCAACTCTAAACCTTAGGAGGTCAATTCTAAGGACAGCTATAGTACCCCAAGGGTACTGTCAGGATAGGGAGTCTCTAGTCAGAAAAGTTTTACAGAACAAGTCCTGTACCCGTTTCTTTCTTTTCTGTCTTTCTTTCTTGTCTTGGAGGGGAGGGGAGGGAGTGTGGGGGGTGGGAGGGAGGGGAGGGGGGGATTTTTTTTTCTTCTTTTCTTTCGGAGGGCGGAGGGGGGGGGGGGGGGAGATTTAGGGTTCTTTTCTTTTCTATTTTTTTCTTTTCTTTTTTCTTTTCTTTCTCTTTTCCTTTTCTTCTCTCCTCTCCTCTCCTCTTTCTTTCTCTCAGTATTATGTGTGTGTATGTTTAGCTTTGAGTTCCTTTGGGCTCTTTGGCTAATTTGAAATGAATGCCAGTGTAAGGATGTTGACTGTTGGCATCTTACCTTTAGAGACATCGGGATCTTAGGTGGCAGCAATACCTACGAATGTGTTTTCATATCCCTGTTCCATCAGACATGTCAACCTTGTTGGTGGTTGCTGATGAAAGACATGACTGGAATCTGAAGACAGGTTTTAATTTAAAGCCTGTTGTGCTTCAGAGGGAGGGAGTACAGAAAGACTTTGCTCTCCAAGTTGCCTAAACCCATAAACTTGAAATACTGCTTGATGGGTTTAAATTTCAATCTCCTGCTGCTGAACTGGAATTTCCTCACACTCAGTTGGCCCTCCTGTGTAGGTTGGGTGGAAAGTAAAGCTCCATTTCTGAGTGGCAGGGGAATGGTAGGGACGGACCCCAGGTGCTGTCCCTAAAACTCAGGATGGGCACATTGGGAGCACAGGAAGCCCTGCCAAACTGCACACTCTCCCTGCTCCATCATTACGGAGACTTTGAAATAATTATTTCCCTGAAAGAAATCCTGACAAGTGCTGGCATTGTCATCGGATTTATATTTGACAGAAATAAAATGACTTGTATTGAGTTCTTCCTTTGTACCAAGTGCTCTTCTGAGCATTCTGTATGTCTTTAGCATTTAATATGTAAGACAATGACATAATTCAAACACTATTAATATCCTCTTTTTGTAATGAGGGAACTCGGGTAAAATTAAGTTAAGTAACTTACTCTAAATGATGAAGAATGGATAGGAGGTAAAAAAAAAAAAGAAAAAAAAGCCAAAGTTTGAACCTCAACCCTAACCCCAACCCAAATCTAAACCTACTGCTTCCAGAAACCTCATTCTTTACCTCTATGCTATAATGAACTGTTACATGCTCATGAATATTATTTGGGGACCAGTGAAGCATTCAATATAAAATAAAATAGGTAGGAATTACTAGATAATGAAAAATAATATAATTTCATTAAATACATTGATGAATTCAGTGAATGACCAAATATTATGGTTTTGAGCTAGTGAGATGAAGAAGATATCCAAAAGATGTAATTATCATTTATGCCTAAATTCCACATAGTTTTCAAGTAGAAAAATGCTTAATAGGATTAGAAGAAAAACCATTTGTGAGGGTAACAAAAGTAGGGTTTAATTTTTAAAACTACACTGACAATCTTAAAAAAGGTTCTTTTTTCTTGTAAGACTTTATCTTCCCTCAAAGATGCTAGTAAATACCATCTATATTTTACTATTGAAATAAAGTGCTGCCAAAATGTTAAATTAGTTATATAACAATCCAACTATCAAGAACACAAATATTAGGTCTGTTGCACCCCAAAGACTGGCAAGGTGCAAAGGAAAATGGAAAGCATCAACATTCAAAATGATTTTCCATGAACTGAAGCTCATTTAGAAAATGATAGATTCTTTCCCCTTGTGAGCTGAACACCAGCTGTAGGTCAATGGATATTAAATTTAACATTCAGTTTTATATTCAAACACAGTAACAATGGAAATGAAATCCGGTGTCTACAAGAGGCCAGATAAATAAGGCAAAGAGATAGTAGAAGTGTGCATTTCTGGAATCCCGTCCAACTCCAGGAATTTGCCCTGACAACATTTAGAGCAGGCCCTCACATGCCTCATAGATACTTAATACCTACTTGTTGACTGAATGAAGAAAGAAGTCACCCCAGATGGTCTCCAGCTTTGAGCAGGTCCAGAGATAAACCTCAGGATATTGATGATCTATACCATACAATTTTAGTTAAGCTGCACCTTCAAAGAGCATATGGAGAGGATAATGTACTTTTTATGTGTTTGGGGTTTTTTTCTCAACTGACAGAGACATAAGTTGCTTCAGCTCATTAAAGAATCTAAACATGTTAAAAATCACTCCTTGATAAAAAAACTTCTCTCCAAAATAAGATTTGTTCAGGAATAGTGATTGGACTCTAAATTTACATCTATGTAAATTGACCAGATTACTTAAGATGATAAAATTTCCAACAGAAAAGGAAAAAAGGAATGTAACACAGCAGGTCATGGCTTTTTCTGGTGTTTATTCCTTTATCACAGTAGAGGGTCATTGCGGTGTGTGTCTATCTCAAGGTATGTCAGTGCTAACTCATTTCAATCAGTATCACTCTCTGTTCCTCCTTCCACATGAACTGAATAATAAACTTTACTGTGTGTCTAACATTGGGCTGATTGCTTCATAGAAATATGTGACAGGAATATAACATCATATCACTCTCTTGCCTAAATACATTCACTGGATTCCTTTGTCCTCAGAATAAAACCTTAAATTCATGGTAGTGACTTCTGAGACCCTCTGTACATCCTCTGCTAATTGTGCTACATCATCTTCTATCAATTTCCTCCTCGATCACTAAGCTTCAGTCAATACTGTTTTGCTCATAACATTCAGTTCTTTTTCTTTTTACTTGTCATGATTTATAATCCTATATCTATTTGCATGTTCTTTCATTCAGTGTCTTTTCCTCCAATTGGTAATGCAGATGAACTTTTAGGATTTGTGCTTGTTAAATAAAGGAAGAAGTGACTCTTGATTTCAAGGACACTTGGAATGCAGTGGGGACACAGAACTAGAAACATAAAAAAGGGAATTATATAAAAGGAGGCATGTCAATTGTACAGCATTCTCTGACTGTACTGTGAACTCTATGGCAGTTAAGGACAATGAGTGATCTGAACTGGAGTTTTTGAAGTAAGTTTTTTGTTTTTTAAGATTTATTTGTTTTAGAGAGAGAGCATGAGTTCGGGGAGGGGTCTGGGAAGGGGGAGAGAATGCCAAACAGACTGAGCACAAAGCCTGATGTGAGGCTTGATCTCATGACCCTAAGTTCATGATCTGAGCTGAAATCAGGAGCCACTCAGGCACCCCTTGAAGCAGGTTTTGAATAGAATTAAGCCTGAATGGATGTAATCAAACTTGGTGGGGAGAAGCATTTTAGTGGGGAACTGACTCAAGGTAGGGATGAGAAGGAAGGAAGGAAGAAGAGCTGACCAAAACAGAGAAATTGTTATTTTACTTGATTAACCCTTTGGCTCTCAGAGCACTTAAGGCAGATGTTGCTCCTGGCCCCTCACTTTCCCCACAATATGGACTGGAATACAGGTCTGATGGAGTTATGCTGTACACAATTCCCAAAATCCTGTTAATTCCTCCTCTGAGGATCTGGATAGATTTGACAGAAAGTTTGAAAGGGAGCTCAACATGCTGCTCATATTCACCTACCTCTTCCTCCCTTCTCTCTGTCCTCTTTTTCCACACACACACACACACACACACACACACACACACAAAAAAAAAAAAAAAAAAAAAGCAGAGGCAGTGTTATCTCAAATTCATGAGACAACATCTGAGGTACAGTTGGCTTCATTAATGATATGCTAGATCATAAATTGCAGAAAAAATATGAAGTGGAAGATGCTGACTAGTGAGTCATCCCCCAAAGTTTGTTTTCATTCTTTGTCAAGTCCATTGGCTTCATTCTTGTCCCACACGACTTTCCTCTGGTTGAAATTAATGCAACTAATTCCTTCACTCAATCTTTTGCATACATAGAACAGTTTATTAATTAGTACATGCATATTTTGAGAAATAGCTACAGTGGGAGTTAGCAATTTAGATCTTTGGATTAAAAATCAGTCTTTACGTTCTGTCTCCCTTTCTGATATTTCCCACACATTTCTTCTCCCTTCCCTTATTCCCTTTCACTATTATTTATATTCCCCAAATGAATGGAGACAGAACGTAAAGACTGCTAACTCTGGGAAATGAACTAGGGGTGGTAGAAGGGGAGGGGGGGTGGGAGTGAATGGGTGACGGGCACTGGGCGTTATTCTGTATGTTAGTAAATTGAACACCAACAAAAAATAAATTTAAAAAAATCATCTTATTTCTTCATTTATCTGTTGAAAAATAAATATTCCTTGATGCTGAACTCTACTGTGTGATTAGCATCCTAGTGGAAATTAATTTTTCAGAATTTTTTATGTGATAGAACTGTGGAGGCAACTAAGTACTTGGTAAGTACTTGGTTTATGTGAGGGAAATCGAGTCTAGAAAGGAAGACAAACATAGAGCCTTCATGAACACTGTATTCACTTAACTCACCATGGAGGCAACCAGTTCAATTGGGATGTTGTGTCAAAAGAGCACCTGGAAAGCAGTGTTTGGACCATTAGACAGAAGGATGTTAGCCTCAGAGAGACAACTGTCCAGATTCTGTCGGCATCCACCAAAAGCACTGCACTGGCTTATGAAGATCTTTTCTGTGTTCTATGCTCTGGATGAGCCCAGGGGTGAAGGATAAGCAGACAGAGCCTCCTTCCACAGCCAGAAGCATGCATGCTTCTGACTCCCAGCCCAGGGCTCTTGCACAAACCATGTCTAGGGAAAGATATCTCCTAGAAAAAGAGGTAACTTATTTGACATGTTGTTCAAAATAGCTGATTTTAAAATAAATCAGTCTGCTTTACATGAACAAATAGTTTATGACTCCAGCGTCAAACTGGTACTTTCATGATTTAATATATTACCTTTTTTTCCCCAAATGCTTTACATTTGTGAGTTCTCTCAAAGTTTATATTGTTGCTCATTATTCTGAAAAAGGGAGAAAATTCTTAGATTGTATTCAAAGGCATTTTAATAAATGTAACCATTGCAGAGGATTGTCATCTTGGCCGTCCTAAACTGAAGTGTCGTGTAATACATAGAAAGTTTATCTATAGCCATGAAGCACTACAGTTTTGCCTTTATCTTTGGGTTATAGCTTTGGATAAAAAATTTCCCCCTCTTTCCCCCCCCTTAATATGTATTTTCTCCCCCAGCCTAAAATGTTTTGCATCATCGCAAGGTGTTCCTCCGGAGTTATTTCCATGTATGTCATACCTACTTGAGAATTACTGAAATAGTCATTCTAGAACATAGTTGTTTACATATTACCCTCCACTTCCATAAAAGCTTATGATCTAAAACAACAAACTTTGATGTAATATTAATATGATAATGCAACAAATAACCTCTTAAATATGAATAAAAAATTATTAATCACTCTTCCTTACATCTTAACAAAAAACTAAAATATGTTCTCCCCCTCAAAAAAAAAATCAATGACACAGAAACGTTTATTTTTCTTTGCTCCTCAAATTTGTCTTTTAGTAGTTGAGAGCAGATGAAATCTTTTATCACTATATTTAGACGTCAACCAGGCAGGTCGGTGCCATGGCAACTGCTGCATGAAGAAATGTTAGCAAAGGAGGCGCAGGCGTGCTCTGAGGAGGTGCTTACTTAGTGCTACTCGAGGGAGACGAAAGGTACTATCTGGCCAAGGCTACATGCCCCGCTGCTCCAGGACCCCTGCAACAGGGGAAGGCAGGCCATCTGAGCACCACCATCACCCTGCACCTCAGAAGTCCAAGAAATGGCTGAAGGATAGATGCAAATGAGCCTCCGTGCCTTTGTCCCCTCCCCTGAATCTAGGCTCTTCTAATCACTAATAACTCTGCCTTGTCCTTAAAACTCCTCCTCACCTTGAGTCCCAGGATTATTCTAGATGCTCACTTTATGCCCAGATACCAATGAAATAAGTTCATGTCCGTGCATTTGTACTCCATGTTTTTCCTGCACCCTATCTGAGGGTAAGAACACATGCAGGTAAGAGGTTCTTACTGAGAGCTTATCTTTTGTCTAATACTGTTTTAAGCACTAGGCATAGTCCTTGTAGGCAGGGTCCCTGTCTTCTAAGACCTTAAATTCCCTGGGAGAGATGAGGATGGAATACAATTACATATAAGAATACCACATGTGTAGTAGATATTCATTTAAAACACCATATGTGTAAGTGATGCGAGGACTACCAGATGAGGCAGTTCTCATATGAGGGGGCTTGGCTGGTGGATGGAAAACCTGGGGAAGGCTGCTCTGAAAGACAGAAACTTGAGTTGAGACTTGAATCATGAGGAGACCAGCCACCCAAGATCCGGAGGATGAGCTTCCAAGGGAGGGCAGCAGTGCAAAGGCTCGTCAGAGAGAACAGCCCCGTCATATTTTATGAACAAACAGAAGTCCAGTGTGATGGGAGAGCAGCGAGGGCCAAGCAAACACCAAATTGTACTTGTCTAATCTACCACCCCCATGCTTTTCAGAAGCACCCATATCTTCAAGCACCCCTCAGACAGGGGTGGGAGTCCTCAGGGAGAGTGTCCCTTGAGACCCAAAAGGAAGAGAGTCGGGCCTGCCACAGTGATTGCTTATACCAGTGCCAGGTTGACAATAGCAAAGCTCTTTGTTCATGCTTTTCTTTTGTGGAAGTCTTCTTTCCCTAGGACTCAGTGGTGACCTACCCTGGAGCTGAAGAATAGGCAGCATGCCTGGCTTAAAGTTATCCTTCCCTCTCAATGGTCCTTAGCTTTCAGCACCTCTACTCCTCTTCCCTTGAGGTGAATTCTTTCTTTCTTTTCCAGGAGGCTTTCTTGTTTCTCATGTGATGCTACCCTTACCAAGTCTTCCACAGGTACAGCTAGACCTAAATTTGAGAAGTTAGGGTTCAGTTTGGGTTCAAGTTGGTTCTTTATTTGAGAGTGCTTACCTGCAACTCTGTGTTGGACACCTCTCTCCCTAGCATTATTGAGAAATGTGCCATGTATAGGTGAGCTACATGGACTGGGCCCCAGAGTTCCACGATGCTTCTTGAAAAGGAATGTGAAATCAGTAGTTTTCCTTTCTCAAGTGTGAGGGTTTTCTCTTATTTGATTACAGCAGGATTTACAATGATCTGGGCAACTGTATACTCTCACTGTCTCTAGCAGAGCAAGCTTAAGAAAAATAAAGGAGTCTTAGAAAATGCAAAAGACTGTGGGAGATGGTATCTTAGACTAGCCATGCTGCTATTCTGTCCATTCTCTAGTGAGGGATATGAATTAGAAATCAAATAACTGATTTTCTTTAAAAAGAGAAGAAGACATGTAGGCAGGGCAAATAAGAAGCTATGGTTGTGCAAATATGTTTTTCAGTTTAAAAAGTAATTTGTTCTGTTTCATATGAACTTGCTATTCAGAAGGAGGAAATGGATCTTCCTCTTTGAGATCCTGACTCTTAAACTAGTGACGAAATTTATTATTTCTCACATTTAATAGGAACCATGGAGAGAATCAGGACATTTGGCAACTTACTCAAGAAATATTATGAGAAACCTACCAAGCAGAAAACAGTATGCTAAGACTTTATAGTGGCTGAGCCCAAGCAACAGCAAAATACCACTGCTTGTTTATTCACTTAATGCACATCTATTGATTACATTTGATGACTGGTATTCAGTTTATAGCTGTGTTAATCACACTTTCTCCCAGGGTTTCTTGTGAGAAATAAATGAGATGAAGTTACTTAACAATACTTGTTAACTGGTAGGGAATTAGTAAATAATTATTTTCCTGCCCCCTTTCCAACCTTTTCAAGATAACATGCTCTACTCTTTGTCTTATGTTTATGAGTCTTAAAAAAAACAAGCAAACAAACCTCATAAACAAAACAAAACACTTCCAACACCTAGCTAAGCTTATTTTCCAAGTTTTATGTCTAGAACTCTTATTACAAAAATGGTATGTTAGTCTGCTAGGGCTTCCATAACAAATTACTACACACTGGGGGTGTCTTAAGCCACAGAAATGAACTTTCTCATGGTTGTGAAGCTAGATGTCCTAGAGCAAGGTGTCAGCAGGGTTGATTTCTTCTAAGTGCTGTGAGGGATGGATCTGTTCCAGGCTCTTTTCCTTGGTTTGTGGAAAGCTCCCTTTATCTGCCCAAATGTCCCCTTCTTGTAAGGACACCAGTCATACTGGACTAGAGTCCACACTAATTATCTTATCTTAACTTGAGCAATTTTATCTGCAACAATGCTTTTTCCAAATAAGGTCACATTCTGAGATACTGTGGTTAAGACTTGAACATAAGACTTGGGGGAAGCAGAGAAGAGGGACAATTCAACTCATGACAAGTGGTATTGTTTTATTTTAAGTAAACCCACCCTCTTCTGCTTTCTCCTTTACTCTTTCTTCTCTCCTGAAATCTTTCTGTTGAAAGCTCTCACACCCTTCAAGTCTAATTCAATGCTCACCTCTTCCATGTAGTCTTCTTGATTTCTCTAGCAAGAGTGGAATTAATTTTTTGAATCCTATGTGTAGTTATTTTACTTTGTTTTTTAAAGCAATTTTATTTATTCTAGTACTTATTTTCTTTTAAAATGTTTTTTAAAGAATTTTATTTATTTGAGAGTGAGAGTGAGAGACCACAAGCAGGGGGAGTGGCAGAGGGAGAGGAAGAACGAGGCTCCCTGTTGATCAGGGACCTCCCCCGCCCCCCTCCCACTGCTGCCAATATGTGGGACTCGATCCCAGGACCCTGGGATCATGACCTGAGCTGAAAGCAGACACTTAACCAACTGAGCCACCCAGGCGCCCCAGTCTAATACTTATTTTCTATATCATTAACATATGGTACTATCCAATCAATAAATACTTTGAATGAATGAAGGTATCTGTTAAGATTTCTTCTTCCTAAAAGGCTATAAACTCTCAAAATGAGGGATCATATTTATATTTATATTTATATTTATATTTATATTTATAATAAATGTTTTTAAACACAGATCCTTATATGTAGGATGGCTGAAGGGAGAAAATGCTCAAGTGGGAAAAGATATAGATTATTATGGAAAAGAATCCCAAAGGATGACACTTCCTTGAAAACGTTTTCATGGTACAGAGGTTAGTTCTTCATCTTGTTGGTTTTGAAAACTGATTCCAACAGCAATGGAGAGTGGTTTCATCTTTAAGATAAACGCAGGCATGGTCAGTGGATAAAATCAGAGCATCGATTTATTAATTCACAGTGAGAAATGAACTGTCATAAACACTGAAGGGCAATGTCTCTTGGTTAGTTCTATGTGGGAAGTCAGATATAATCAGAAGTTTGCTGGATGAGCCTGGAGTCAGATCAAGGGAAAATCAATAAGTGATTTGAATATTTAATGGCATCAGACTAAGATAGTCTGATGCATTAATCTCCACAATTGTGATTATCTTGCCAATGGAATAACATACTTGAGTCTATTGGCTTAGCACATAGGTACTACCAATGTTTGAATAATCTTGAGGTATTATTTCTCTTTGTGTAAAGTGATTATCCTATATTATAATTTTCTTGGGTGATAGCTTCCTTTTAATAATCCAGACAAAAATACTTTATGGCTCCCATATGGTGTGACTGTAAAAATATTCAGTTATTTCTCAAATATTTCTGAGAATTTTTTGTCCTAATTATCATTTATTATCTCTCATTCCAAAATCCTGCTCTTAGAACCCCCTCCCCAGTCACTTTTTGCCAACTTACTACTATCTCTATGTTGTTTTTTTCTCTCACTCATATTACTGAGTTCCACCACCTGTATGTAACCTACTCTTTAGTTCCCAGAAAGAGAGGAACACTTAACTGTCCTGTTTAAGTAGTTTTCTGGAAATGTGTGCCCAAAGGGAATTCCAGAACAGGGAAGGGGGTAGAAAAGCTAACCAGCCTGACCAGCTATCACTGCTCCCAATTATTATTAGCCATAGTCCATCACAGACCATCCCCTGGTGGTAATTTCTGCACTACCATGCTGTTGCAACTCCTATTCTACTCCATTAAGAGATTTGTGTCTTCTCTGCATACTCCCAAACTCCCAAGCTACTCCCAAATCTACATGTAAAAACAATAGTAAAATCCTTTATTAAAAAAAATACATGTACTTGTGTATCCTATTTTTGCTCTTAGCTTTTTTCTTTTTTTTTTTTTTTTGCACTTAGCTTTTTTCTAAAACTTTTTCATATTGTTGCCCAAACTGAATGGTTATTTTAATAATTATTTAGTTGTTCATTGATTTTTTTAAACTTTTATTTATTTATGATAGTCATACAGAGAGAGAGAGAGAGAGGCAGAAACATAGGCAGAGGGAGAAGCAGGCTCCATGCACCGGGAGCCTGACGTGGGATTCGATCCCGGGTCTCCAGGATCGTGCCCTGGGCCAAAGGCAGGCGCTAAACCGCTGCGCCACCCAGGGATCCCTGTTCATTGATTTTTGACCAAAATATACATATATACTACTTTGATGATTCCATAGAGATACTTTCCTGCTGTTTAGATATAAGAGGAGCACCATTTATTTTAATAATAAAAGGTGTCATATATAAGTATTAATAAAATAACTGCTGAAGCATTCTCATTAAAAATAATAAAAATAATAAAAATTAAAATTTAAAAATCCCCCTTTTATATAATCATACTATCATTTTCAGAAATTGTTTATTAAATGCCTACTGTGTGTCTAACACTGTGATAGGTCTCAGTATACAATAGAGAACAAAGAATATATAGCACATATTCTCAAATATGAATTAAATAAAATAATTACATAAATGAATATATAATTAAAAAGTGAAGTTAGTACGCTGAAGAAAAGAAATATTGTCTTTGGAGAGTATTAAACAATAGCATCTACTCTAGGCTGGGCATCAGGGAGGGTGAAGTCACATTAACACTGACCAGTGGACATGGCAGGCTTGAGAAGGTAGAGAGGGAGGAATGGGCAGAGGCACAGTCTTCCAGGAAAAGGAGGTGCCTGGTCACTTGGGATAACAGATGTCTAGTGTGGTTGGAGGGCAGAGGGTATGGAGGGGAATGGTATGAAGCACATGATGAGGCTAAAAAGAGAGGCAGAGAGGCCAGGCCATGCAGGAACTTACAATTTGTTAAAACTCAAATTTATGTTTTATAAAAAAGCCAATCTAGTTGTGTGGAGAATGAACTGGAAGTGGACCAAAGTCTGCACAAAAAAAGAGTCTGATCAAGAGATGATAAATGTTATAACTAAGAACCACTCTCAATTGAAGAAGAAGGAGGGGGAAGGATTTGAGAACCATTCAGGGAAGAACAGCAATAGGAATCACTGATTGGATTGGATATTATCAGTAAAAGAGGGATAAAGCCACAAATGTGACTTGCATGCCTGAAAAGATGAAAGTGTAATACACTGAAATAGAAAACCCTAGAAAAAGAGCAGGATTTGAAGGCTAAAGTGTTTAGTTCAGTCTTGGTCATGTTGAGTTTCAGATACTCAAGGCAACTCATTAGTAATGGCTGGATATGCTGACTGGAACTCAGAACAGAGACCTGGGCTCTCTCAATATTTGGTTTGAAGAGGTAGTTGAGGGTGCATGAGATTTTCTTTGGAAGACAGTACAATATGAAAAGAGAAAAGGGCATGAGGTACCAGCATTTCATGGCTGTGAAGAGGAGGGTATGCCCAGAAAGAGGGATGAGCAGGAGCATGGGGTGCCCCATAAAGTGGAAGAAGGAGAAATGAGCCTGATAGAACGGAAAGGAATGGAGCCAATCAATAGGGACCAGTCACTCAGGAAGCTTTTTATGAAGTAGGAGAAGAGAAAAAGTTTGGGGTGCAGACAGGGATATGTGATAAAGATTTTTCTTGGGCAGCCCAGGTGGCTCAGTGGTTTAGCGCCACCTTCAGCCCAGGGTGTGATCCTGGAGACCCTGGAATGAGTCCCACATCAGGCTCCCTGCATGGAACCTGCTTCTCCCTCTGCCTGGGTCTCTGCCTCTCTCTCTCTCTCTCTCTCTCTGTGTCTCATGAATAAATAAACCTTTAAAAAAAAGGAAAGATTTTTCTTGATCAGTTGGAGGAGTTTTAATGCTGATGGCAATAATGGGGTGGATCCATGTGAGATAATTGGTAATTTCAGTTTCCTTAGGATCAAAACACTGGCACAGGGATTAGCTTTGCATAGGGGAGGGGCATAGCTGAGAAAACCAGTAGGCAAAAACCCTCCTGCACTGTTGGTGGGAATGTGAACTGGTGCAGCCACTCTGGAAAACTGTGTGGAGGTTCCTCAAACAGTTAAAAATATATTTGCCCTACAACCCAGGAATTGCACTGCTGGGGGTTTACCCCAAACATACAGATGCAGTGAAATGCTGGGACACCTGCACCCCGATGTTTCTAGCAGCAATGTCCACAATAGCCAAACTGTAGAAGGAGCCTCGGTGTCCATCAAAAGATGAATGGATAAAGAAGATGTGGTTTATGTATACAATGGAATATTAGTCATTAGAAACGACAAATACCCATCATTTGCTTCGACATGGATGGAACTGGAGGGTATTATGCTGAGTGAAATAAGTCAATCAGAGAAGGACAAACATTATATGGTCTCATTCATTTGGGGAATATAAAAAATAGTGAAAGGGACTAAAGGGGAAAGGAGAAAAAAATGAGTGGGAACTATCAGGGAGGGAGACAGAACATGAGAGACTCCTAACTCTGGGAAATGAACTAGGGGTGGGTGGAAGGGGAGGTGGGCAGGGGGTGCGGGTGACTGGGCGACGAGCAATGAGGGGGGCACTTGACGATATGAGCACTCGGTGTTATTCTATATGTTGGCAAATTGAACACCAATAAAAAATAAATTTATATTAAAAAAAAACAGTGGATGTTTCTAGACAGAGGCAGGCTGGATAGGTTTGGACATTGAAGGATATTCCAAATGATGGCTTCTACTTTTTCTGGAAAAAAGCTTAATCTTCACCTGGGGAGGGATGGTTGGGAGGAGTAGTAAATCGGAAGAAGGCAGAGAAATGTTGAAGTGATCATTGGAGATGAATATGATGAAAAGAAGAAAGAGGCAGTTTAGGGTGGTGGCAAAGCTGTCTCAGAAATGGAGGGACATGCAATCGAAGTTGGATAAGAGGGACACAAAGAGAGATTTGGGACATGGTGATTGGAACATGATTGTGACATGGGGGATGCATTCTCAGAGGCCCATCAGAGCTATGGGAAGAATGTGGGATACTTGGGGTAGATCAAGGTCAAGTGGTGACAAGTCCTGGATGTGATTTTAAGAGAGTATGGCTTAGGCAGAGGAAAGAAAATAAGCCATATACCAGGAGGCAGTCAGGGAACTAAGAGACTGAGGTATTGGATGTGTCAAAAGCAACTCAGTTTCTCATCTCAATCTATCTCTCAAGCCTAAATCCTGGAGCAATAACTTATGGAACCTAAAAAGTGCTTGAGAATGCTTTCCTAATCAAAAGAGAAGCCTTTTTCTGAAGATAAATTTTGTTTGCATCCTGAGAGGTTTTTTTCCCTCACGCCCAATACGTGGTGTCTTTTCCAACACCAATCCTACAATATTCAGATAATAAGTATTATGGACTGAATGTATCCCCTCTCCCCATGTATGCATTGAAGCCCCAACCCAATTTGGTGAAGCCTCTCTCTATCTCTCTCCCTCTCCACACATGCATGGAATAAGGCCTTGTGAAGAAGATGGACAAACCAGGAAGAGAGTTCATACCAGGAACTGACCATGCAGGCACTTTGATCTTGAACTCAGCTTCCAGAACTACAGGAAAATAAATTTTTATTGGTTAAGCCACCTAGTCTATGATGTTATGGCAGCTCAAGCAGACAAATATACTAACTATCCATAGTGAATGCATATCTCACAAGTTAACGAGCTCGGTTCCACAAGACTGCCCTTACTTTAGAGATCAGTTGCAAGTTCCAAGTCCCCTGGGTCCCTGCACTTCTGTCTAATTTGGCTATAAATTCAGGGGTTCTTGTGACCCCTCTACAGCTTTGATAATTTGCTAGAATGACTCACAGAACTCAGGAAAACACTTACTTACATTTATTGGCTTATTATCAAGTATACAATGCAGGGACTGCTGAATCAAAGGGATTCATAGGGTAACCTATGTGTGTGAGAGATCGAGGAGCAGAGCTTCTATGCCTTCCCTGGGTGTGCCATCCTCTTAGCACCTTGATGTGCTCGCCAACCCAGAAGCTCTCTAAATCCCATTATCTAAGGGATTTCTGTGAAGGTTCTATTACACAGGCATGGTAATTAAATCATTGGCCATTGGTCATTGATCTCACTTTTTAGCTCCTCTCTCCTCCCCAGTAGCCAGAGGTAGGGGTAAGAAATGAAAGTTCCAACCTTTTAATTGTACCTCAGTTTTTCTGGCAACCAGCTCATTCAAAAGCTGTCTAGGAGCCCTCACACTTCACCAGCATAATTCAGTTGAAAGGGGTTTGTTATGAAATACTAAAGATGCTCCTGTCCACTCAAGAAATTCCCAGGGCTTTAGGAACTCGGTGTCAGGAACCAGGGACAAAGACCAAAAATATATTTGCCATTATACCGCACATCCTTTTTTTTTTTTCACACATCCTTTGAATGGTGAACTTGGCAGCAGACATCTTTTGAAGTAACAATTAACATTTCTTGCTGCTTGTCTTCTTTGGTGGTCCAGTTTTACTCTTATTGACTAATTCACACATTCAAGCAATTGCAATCAATCCATTGTAGTATAGCAGCCATCATCCTTTCCCAAGATGCCCTAGGGATCTTTTATTTAAGTCATTATATTTTGATTTTATACTTTAACTCAGAAGATATAAATGATTGGGTGCCTGGGTGGCTCAGTTGGATAAGTCTGTCTTGGGCTCAGGTCATGATCCCAGGATCTTGGGATTGAGCTCTGCATTGGGGCCTCTGCTCAGTGGGGAACCTGCTTCTCCTTCTCCCTTTGCCATTAACCCCACTTGTGCTCCCTGGCTCTCTCTATCCCTCTGTCAAGTAAATAAATAAAACCTTTCTTAAAAAAGAAGATACCCATAATTTTTTTATTACCAAGTTCTGGAGGTCTACCCTATAGTAGCCTTTATGTACTTAACAACTATATGAAGTGACTAAGTCCCATTAGAGAACAGAAATAAGTAAATAAGAACAAAGGCTACATTCTTTCTGTTGCTTTTAAAAATGTTATCCTTTTGGATGTTTTGAATTAATATTTATGGAAGATGTCCATTAGTTTTTATTTTATGTTACTTAGATAATTAAATGTGGTATCTACATAAGCATACCCTTGTATACATCACTCCTTACACTGATTGCTTAGTTTTTTGTGCTCAAGGATATGCTGACATTAGGCATGATTGTCATAAAGAGACCCTTTGGCTCACCTGATAACCATGTCTGGGCAACCACAGACAACTCCTTGGCATAACAGAAACTATTCAAGGGCCCCATTTCACTTTGAGATTCCTTAAATAGAATGAGGAATCATCACAGTAAAAATGTTTCAAATTAATAAAGTTTCTCTGAACTTCTTGCCTGATGCCTTTGGAATAATAGTCCTTGTCCATCATGCTTCTATTTTTTTTATTTGGTTTTATGGATAATGACACACATACTCCACTCCCAATCTTAAAGAGATTTTCTCAAGGTGCTTTAAGGTTTTAAAGGGAACTTAGCTTTTTTTTTTTTTGCAAGAGAGTGGTAAATTTATTAAGGCTACATATTATATATTTCAGAGTGAAATCAGTTATAAATGAATATAATAGTATTTGCTTCCTTAAGTATTGTTAACAGTCCTTTAAAAAAAGCCAAGGAGGGAGGTTTAGTTTTATTATTAAATCTAATCAAATAATTTTGTAGATAAGAAAATTTAGCCCAATAAGACTAGCCTAGGTTACAGTTTAGGCTGGGTTACCCCAAACTTGTACTCCATTCTCTCTCCAGAATGGCAAATGGACTTCAAAGTCACAAATCAATACAAAGACAAAATATACTGTCCCTGATTCTTGTTTCCTCCACCTTATATTTCAAAACAAACTTCTCAGAATTCTTTTTTTTAATAGATGATGTGTGGCTTGTGCATTAAATTGACCTGTTTGTCAGAGCTCAGTATTTCAATATTTGGTATTTGATTATGAATATTTCTGCCAGGAGGTATTGTGACATAATGGCAAACAGTCTGCCCTGAAGTCATGCAGACAGAAAGCCTTGGACCTGGTGGGATAATTATGAGCTCTGGAGTCAGATGGAGGAGCCCTTAAGTCTTGACTTGGTAGCTATGTGACATTGAGCAAATCATTTAACTCCTTTGGGACTTAACTTACTTATCTGTCAAGTGAGAAATAACACTTAACTTATAGGGTCATGTAAAGACTAAATGTAGTGCTTTGTTGGTGGGAATGCAAATTGGTGCAGCCCAATAGGAAAATAGTATGGAGATGCCTCAAGAAGTTAAAATAGAACTACCATATGATATAGTAATTCCACTACTGGGTATTTGCCCAAAGAAAACGAAAACACTAATTCAAAAAGATACATGCAGCCCTATGTTTATTGCAGCATTATTTACAATAGCTAAGGTATGGAAGCAGCCCAAATGCCCATAGATAGATGAATGGATAAAGATATGGTATATATACACAATGGTATATTACTTAGACATAAAAAGAATGAAATTTTGCGACAAAAGAGATGGACCTAGATGGTATAATGCTAAGTAAAATAAGTCAAAGAAAGACAAATACCACATGGTTTCATTCATATGTGGAATTTGAAGAAAATAACAAGCAAACAATAAAAAGAAGAGATAAATAAAAAATAGGGTGCCTGAGTGGCTCAGTCAGCTAAGTATCTGCGTCAGCTCAGTTCATGATCCTGCGGTCTTGGGATTGAACCCTGCATGGGGCTCCCTGCTCAGTGGCAAGCATGCCCCTCTGCTCCCACTTGTACTGTCTCTCACTCTTCTTTCTCTCTCAAATAAATAAATAGATAATTTTTAAAAGAGACAAAAAATAGACTGTTAAACACAGAGAACTGGTGCTTGTCAGAGAGAAGGCAGGTAGGGGGATGAGTGAAGTAGATAAAGGGGATTAAGAGTATCCTTATTTTGATGAGCACTGAGAAATATATAAATTGTTGAATCATTATATTGTACATCCAAACCTAATATGTCACTGTATGTTAATTACACTTGAATAAAAAAAAATAACAAATAAATGTAGTGTCTAGCACAGTAGTAGATGTTTAGTAACTAGAAATGCTTTGTGTAGTTTCTCTATTTTATGTATCACTTACCAGATTTGTGAATTTGGGCAAACTGTTTACTTCTCTGAGTCTCTGTATGCTCACTGGCCAGACAGAGAAAATCAAATCAACTTCACATGGATGTTGTGAGGATTAAAAGATAAAAACGGGTACAGAGTGACATTCAATACATATTTGTTCATTTTTCTCTTCTTTCTCCCGACAGTAAATTGTTCTGATTAATCTGAGCCTGTGAACTGTTTAGATTAAAATATAGATTAGCTGAACTTGATGGAAAGGATCTTTATGTCCTCAGTTTAGGTGACCCACCATCTGCCTGGATACTGTAAAGCAAAAACAACTAATGCACTGAGTTGAGGTTTTCTTGGTTTTGAAAGCATCTCTTCCAGGGGATTTCTACTCAGAGGTTCTTGCATTTAGAACAAGTGTCTTTAATTATGGAAACTCCAGCTCTGGGCAGACTTGGTTAAACATGTCCCTCTTAGAAGAGGATCCAGATGTATAAGATAGTTTAAACACAAGCTGTCAAGTTTATCTTACAAAGAGAGGAGGTTGGAAATTATGACTCAGCTTTAGTCGGAGTCAGCTGTTTCTCTTAGAATGAAAGTTTTGTCTCACTTCTCTCAGGTTGCATACAGATGAGGATTTCATCATTGCTAAACAGGACACAACCTCTGGCAGGTGGATGCGTTCAGGGTAGAAGCAGTTGTTTTTGTGCCTTTGCAAACGTTGGATGTGAAAAGGATGCAAGGCCTTGACTAGTGTTTGAAAAGGTTGACTGTGAGAGAGGGATCCATGAACACAAAGGCACTGCTCTTCTGGCTCAGACCTGTTCTGAAACAGAATCAGAATGTTCACTGATTACATTACAAATTACAAGTGGTTTGTTCCCCCCTGCCCTTTTAAAAAAATCATTCCTATAATAATTATCAGTTTGTTAATATTTTTCTAAAATTGTTTTGGAAGAGAAGTGTTATAGCCAAGCATTTTTGTTGCAGTTGCTGTTAGAGAACATCATAACTGTTTCCATTTTATAGCAAAAAGAAGAGCTTGGACTGGACTCAGCATAACAGACAAAGCTGTAGTCAGCAGAACTTGATTTTTATTTCTAATTTTGGAGCTTACTTATTGAAAGAACTTGGGAAGAGATAATACAGTCACCCAACAACAACAAACCTTAGATTCTCTGAGCTATAGCAACTGAGAACAATGTGAGATCTAACTGGAAGATCCATGCATGTAAAATTTATTACAAGATCCAACATCATGCACAGAACAGACCCTTCCTGCATCTTGTCCTGTTTAATTAGGAAATGCAACTGGAAATTGAAGTCTGGGAATTTATTAGATCCATTTAATACTGTTCTCAAAAAGTCCCAGTGTGATCCAATTGCAAACAGCAATATGCTTACATCTTACAGATTTTATGATTTATTTATATTATAAAAAAGAAAACATTTTGATACTTATTTGCATTATAGCCGTAGGACAATAACATGGTCTGCTAGTGCTTGTTAGTATGTGCAGATCACCTAATTTTTCATTATCTAGCCTTAATTTTGTTACTTTTTTTAAAAAGGAAGTGAATCATTGTCATCTGTTTTAGCAAATTGTTATTAACAATGTGCTATTAAAAATCTCGAACAAGAAGTCAATGGCATTTCTATACACTAACAATGAGACTGAAGAAAGAGAAATTAAGAAGTCAATCCCATTTACAATTGCACCCAAAAGCATAAGATACCTAGGAATAAACCTAACCGAAGAGGTAAAGGATCTATACCCTAAAAACTACAGAACACTTCTGAACACTTCTGAACACTTCTGAGGAAGACACAAAGAGATGGAAAAATATTCCATGCTCATGGATTGGCAGAATTAATATTGTGAAAATGTCGATGTTACCCAGGGCAATTTACACGTTTAATGCAATCCCTATCGAAATACCATGGACTTTCTTCAGAGAGTTAGGACAAATTATTTTAAGATTTGTGTGGAATCAGAAAAGACCCTAAATAGCCAGGGGAATTTTAAAAAAGAAAACCATAGTTGGGGGCATCACAATGCCAGATATCAGGTTGTACTACAAAGCTGTGGTCATCAAGACAGTGTGGTACTGGCACAAAAACAGACACATAAATCAATGGAACTGACTAGAGAATCCAGAAGTGGACCCTCAACTTTATGGTGAACTAATATTCGACAAAGGAGGAAAGATTATCCACTGGAAAAAAGACAGTCTCTTCAATAAATGGTGCTGGGAAAATTGGACATCCACATGCAGAAGAATGAAACTAGACCACTCTCTTGCACCATACACAAAGATTAACTAAAAATGGATGAAAGATCTAAATGTGAGACATGATTCCATCAAAATCCTAGAGGAGATCACAGGCAACACCCTTTTTGAACTCAGCCACAGTAACATCTTGCAAGATACATCCACGAAGGCAAAAGAAACAAAAGGAAAAATGAACTATTGGGACTTCATCAAGATAAGAAGCTTTTGCACAGCAAAGGATACAGTCAACAAAACTAAAAGACAACCTACAGAATGGGAGAAGATATTTGCAAATGACCTATCAGATAAAGGGCTAGTTTCCAAGATCTATAAAGAACTTACCAAACTCAACAGCAAAGAAACAAACAATCCAATCATGAAATGGGAAAAAGACATGAAGAGAAATCTCACAGAGGAAGACATAGACATGGCCAACATGCACATGAGAAAATGCTCTGCATCACTGGCCATCAGGGAAATACAAATCAAAACTACAATGAGATCCCACCTCACACCAGTGAGAATGGGGAAAATTAACAAGGCAGGAAACCACAAATGTTGGAGAGGATGCGGAGGAAGGCGAAACCTCTTGCACTGTTGGTGGGAATGTGAACAGGTGCAGCCACTCTGGAAAACTGTGTGGAGGTTCCTCAAAGGGTTAAAAATAGACCTGCCCTACGACCCAGCAATTGCACTGCTGGGGATTTACCCCAAACATACAGATGCAATGAAACGCCAGCACACCTGCACCCCGATGTTTCTAGCAGCAATGTCCACAATAGCCAAACTGTGGAAGGAGCCTCAGTGTCCATCGAAAGATGAATGGATAAAGAAGATGTGGTCTATGTATACAATGGAATATTCCTCAGCCATTAGAAACGACAAATACCCACCATTTGCTTCGATGTGGATGGAACTGGAGGGTATTATGCTGAGTGAAATAAGTCAGTTGGAGAAGAACAGACATTATATGGTCTCATTCATTTGGGGAATATAAAACATAGTGAAAGGGAATGAAGGGGAAAGAAGAAAAAATAAGTGGGAAATATCAGAAAGGGAGACAGAACATGAAAGACTCCTAACTCTGGGAAACGAACTAGAGGTGGTGGAAGGGGAGGTAGGCGGGGAATGGGGGTGACTGGGTGGCAGGCACTGAGGTGGGTACTTGATGGGATGAGCACTGGGTGTTATTCTGTATGTTGACAAATTGAACACCAATAAAAAATAAATTTATTTTAAAAATAAAAAATAAAAATAAAAATCTTGAACAAGTCTTAATAGTTTAACAAGTAATTATTAACAACAATGGATATTACAAACTTTGATACAAAGTATTTTTGTGAACTACAGAAATACAAGGAGCTTTTGCTGATTTTATCACAAAATCAAGAAAGAAAAGGTTGCAGTTTATTGTATATTATAATCTAAATAATTGGCTCAGTATTTGAAGTATCTGATTAATTCAGACACATCTAAACCAGTGAGAGCAATAATTATGTAAATGAAGCATAAATAATTAAAAATGAAAAATAGTGACTGTCTAGATCTAAAGCTTTTCAAAACATTGTATGTGTTCTAGAACCAGCTAATTATGCAAAGCAGTGTTTAGGAGGGTAAAGTTAAGTAGAAAATCACATTGTAGACTTCTCAGTTTAATCTTAATCTAAATGATACTCAACTGCCTAACCACAAATGAATACATATGCTCATTATCATTTAGATACTGTTTTGCCAAAACATTAATTTGGATTTCAATCTCATTTTCAATTAGAAATCCAGGAAAGCAGAAATGTAAATGCCGTGTCACTAAGACACTGATATAAGAAATTGGGAGAGGCATATGTCACCGCCACTAATATTGTGCCAGGTAGTTTAAATGTAGTCACATGTTGGCTGCTAATACATATGTGAGAATTGCCTTTCCCAGAGAAGCCTTTTTACATTTTCCTGTGCTACTCAAAAGTGGAGATGTGTTTAGAGTACATTATCCAGTCAAAACACACATTTTAATTTATTTTAACTTCTTTTTAGTACTTAGGTTACTGTCTGGTATAAGTTTAGCCCCAAAGGAAACATAGAAGTTTTCAAAAATAGTTCATTTTCCCTAAATACCTGTTTTCTGCTTTAAGGTGAAAGCAATATAAATGCTGTATACTTTGTTCGGTGCTATGCTGCCCAGATAAATCCTTGATTGAAATTAAGTGAAATGTATTGCCTTTTCATGAAATTTTTGGCTCTCACAGTTTTCATAATGAAGACAATTTTATCTTATATTTACTATATACCTCCTTATATAATTTGGTCAGAAAGTATATGAAGGGACATCTGGGCAGCTCAGTCAGTGAAGCATCTGATTCCTGATTTTGGCTCAAGTTATGATCTAAGGTTCTGAGATCAAGCCCTCTGTGGAGCTCTGCATCGGGCATGGAGTCTGTTTAAGATTGTCTCTCTCCTTTTCCCTCTGTGCCTCCTCTTCCTCAATCTCTCCATCTAATAAAAAAGAGGAAAGGAAAGGAAAGGAAAGGAAAGGAAAGGAAAGGAAAGGAAAGGAAAGGAAAGGAAAGGAAAGGAAAGGAAAGGAAAGGAAAGAAAGAAAGAAAGAAAGAAAGAAAGAAAGAAAGAAAGAAAGAAAGAAAAAGAAAATGGGAAATATACATAAAAGTTCAAGAAGAATGATAAAAATTTGGGCTAAATGTATCTTATTTGGAAGAATGTCTGCTTTCATATAGATGGATATTATATATATAACAAACATAAGATTCTGAAAGGTGGAGAGAAGGTAGACTGACTGGGGACATCAAAAAAAAAAAGAGACTTGATGAAGATGAATATGAAGATGAATTTTCTGCCTTTTCTTTTGTCCTAGATGTCCCAGACTAAATACTGCAGAAGCTAGTAACCTAGAAATGCCAATGGGTACAGATTAAAAATAAAAGTTAAAAAAAAGGATAAAATAAAAAAAAATCCTGTTTCTTTAGTCACATGACCAGGAAAAGGGCAATGTAGAAAGACAGAAAATCTTCTAGGCAATATCCACTTTACTCTAGCCAAGACCACAGAAAAAACAATGTGCTGCTTCCCTAACCTTCCTACCAAGGACTGAATGGAAAGCCTAGATATTCACACTCTCCAGGCTATAAACTGATACCTCACTTGCCTAGACAGGGTGATATCAGAGAAGAATGAGTAGGAAGTCAAAACTTATACCTCCGCTAGATGGCAATGAGACCCCCCTCCTTCCAGGGGGTGTTATTGTAGACCATATTGATGGATCCTGAACCTCCATCCTATTTGGTAGCAATGAGATGCTTTTCTACTTCCTCTCTGAGGTGGTATCGGAGAAGGATTAGTGCAGAGTCAGAACTTTCACCAGAAATGAAGCAATTAGGGTATCACTGCAGATCCTATATCAAAAGTCTAATAAAAGGGGAGCCTAGGTGGCTCAGTTGGTTAAGTGTTTGCCTTGGGCTCAGGTCCCCGTATTGGGTTTCCTGCTCAGGTAGGAGTCCCCGTATTGGGTTTCCTGCTCAGGTAGGAGTCTGCTTCTCTCCCCACCCCTCTTTCAAATACATAAGTAAAATCTTAAAAAAAAAATCCCAAAAGTGTAAAAAGAGAATATTATGTATAACTCTACACACATAAATTTAAAAACTTAGATGCAATGGACCAAGTCCTCAAAAATATGCAGTACCACTCACCCAATATAAACTAGATAATTTGAATAGCTTTGCCACTATTGAAGAAATTGTATTTGTAATTAAAGGCCATCCCAAAAAAGGTATCTCCAGTCCAGATAGTTTCACTAGAGAATTGATTTAAAGAAGAATTATGAAAGATTCAAAGGAGAATTAGCACCAGTGTTATACAATATCTTCTAAAAAAGAGAAGGGGGACATTTGGCAATTCATTTTATAAAGCTAGTGTTATCCTGATGCCAAAACCAAAGACAGTAACAAACAAGGAAAAATAAAGACCAATGGCACTCATGAATATAGACACAAACATCCCTAATAAAATATGAGTAAGTATAATTTGGCAGTATGTACAAAGAAGTTCATATCTTAAATGGTATTTATTTGAAGAATGTAAGGCTGATTCAATACTTAAAGATTAATAACACAATTTACCATGTTAACAAAAAAAATCACATAATTCTATCAATTGATGAAAAAAATCCTTGACAAAATTCAATGCTCATTCATGATTAAAATATCAGAAAAACAAGGAAGGGTTGCAAAGTTCTTCACTGACAGAAAACATCCAAATAAAACCCCCTATAACTAACATGATATTTAATGATGAAAAACTGAATGCTTTTTCCCTAAGTAGGGAGAAACAAGTAACAAGTAAGGATGACCAGTTTCATTACTATTATTGAATATAGTATTAGAAGTGCTAGCCACTTCAATAAGGCAAAAGAAAGAAATAAAGGCATACAATTCAGAAAGAAAGGTAGGACAACTTTCCATATTCACAGGTAGCATGATCATATATGTAAAAAATCCCAAGAGATATACCAAAAGAAAGAAAAAAACTTTTAGAATAATTGAGCAGAGCCACATCACAGGATTCAAGATCAATTCTAAAATATCAATTGTATGTCTATACACTAACAATGAACACATAGATACTGAAATTAAAAATACCACTTACAATCCCACCCAGAAGAGTGGTCTGTATATCAACTTCTTAAGTTGATATACAGGTTTAATACATCTCTATTGATATACAGATTTAATACATCTCTATTGAACTCATAGAAATCTCTTTTTGATATAGAAAGGATTATTCTAAAATAATATATAGTAAGGCAAAGGAACTAGAATAGATCAAACGATTTTGAAATTGTTTGATACCTTACACAAAAATAACTCAACATGGATCATATATTTAAATGCAAAATATAAAACTATAATAAATTTAGGGACACCTGGGTAGCTCAGTCAGTTAAATGTTTGACTCAGGTGATGATCTCATGGTTCTGGAATCAACTTGTGTGAGGCTCTCTGCTCAGCAGGCATTCTGTCCATCCCTCTCCCTCTGTCCCTCCTCCCCTTGTCTCTTCCCCCTGCTTGTGCTCTCTCATTTTCTCTCGTTCCCTCTCCCTCAAATAAATGAATAAAATATTTTTTAAAAACCCACTATAGGGCAGCCCAGGTGGTTCAGCAGTTTAGCACTGCCTTCAGCCCAGGGCATGATCCTGGAGACTCAGAATCGAGTCCCACGTCGGGCTCCCTGCATGGAGCCTGCTTCTCCTTCTGCCTGTGTCTCTGCCTCTCTCTTTCTCTGTGTCTCTCATGAGTAAATAATTAAAATCTTAAAAAAAAACCCACTATAATATGTTTAGAAGAAAAGAAAGCATAGAAGAAAAACTTCAGGACCTTTGGTTTCACTATAGTTCTCAAACATTAAAAACATAATTCATAAAAGAAAAAAATGAGAAACTGAGCTTCATCAAGTTCAAAACTTCTGCTCTGCAAAAGACCCTCTAAAGATGATGAAAAGATAAATACAGATTATGAAAAAAATATTTGCTAGCCACATGGCTGTTAAGGGAATCATATCTAGACTATGTAAAGAACTCAAACACAGCAGTAAGAAACAAAGAATAAATCCAATTAAAAAATGAACAGATGGCATGAAGGGACACTTCACTGAAGAAGATGTATGAAGAGAGCAAACAAGGGCCTAAAAGATGTTCAACATCGCTAGCCATTGGACTATGTGAAATATCTCTAAACATCCATTAAAACAAACAAAATAAGAAAATAGTGACAATACCAAATGCTGATGAGGATACAGAGAGACTGTCTCATACATTGCTGGTGGGAATGTAAAATGGGGCAGCCATGTTGGAGATTAGTTTGAAGATTTGTTAAAAAAACAAAACTAAACACATTCTTAACATGTGACCCAACAATTCCCCTTCTGGGCATTTATCTAAGACAAACTAAAAATGTTCTAAAATAGGTGAGTGGTTAAACAAACCCATACCATGGAATATTCCTCTGCAACACAAAGGAGTGCACACAAATAAAAGGAAATGGAACAACGCTGATATGTCTCAAGGATATCGTGCCAAGTGAAAAAGATCTAATATTTAAAAAAAAAAAAGCCATCACGTAATCTCTCATGTGCTTTCGCTTGTGTAATAGTCTCAGAATTACAAAATATAGAGCTGGCAGGGGTTAGGGTTGGTGGGGGTACGTAGGTGAGTGTGACTACAAAAGAGAACCACATGGGAGAACTTCGCTGTGACAAAATAGTTGTGTCTCTCACTGCAGTGTGATTACACAGATCTACACATGCAACACCATATCAGACCATCCACATACTTTGTCCTACTGCTAGTTTCCTCGTTTTGAGATTGTGCTATATGTAACCAGTGGGGGCAACTGGGTGAAGGTACACTGTTCCTCTCTGTGCTATCTTTGCAATTTCCTATGAATCTATATTTACTCCAAAAACAAGAAGTTTTTAAAATCCTAATTTGTCTCTGATGGTCTGTGGAACTCGCTGTCTGCATGACATCCCATATGGCAGAGTCAAGGAGCCCTTTAAAGTACATGTGCTTTTTTTTTTTTTTTTTTTAATTTATTGAGAGACTTGTCCTTTGGGTGATAATTTGGGTCACTGCCTTCTAGGTTCTCATCTCTTTGACTAAGGAACGATCAAAAAAGTCCTACTTGAGCTGGAAAGTTTGGGAAGCAGCATCTGTGTTTCTTCATAATTTTAAAATGCAGAATAAAGCAACAATGGATACTTTTAGTTGTTCTATAAATAAAACACTTCCTCTTTCTTTTAATAGAGACAGATGGATTGAGTCCCTGCTGAGTGGCCATTAAGGGAAGCACTGTCTGGTTCATATATATCTAGTTGCATAGAATATGGTCAATGATTCTGAAGCTAATGTCTGTCATCTAATATATTTTTTTCAAAGCAGTACATTTTTGGTATATTTAAAAATTCCTGAAAGCCATTTATTAATCCCAGATTTAATTCTAATTAAACTGGAATTCATTTAGTTTTTGTTTTAGAATTAGTATATGTAGAGTAAGTTTATTTTTTACACACTTCAAGTTTTTCATACAATGCATAGCTAAATGTTATTTGGGCAGCCATTCTAGTTTCACATTCTTCAATATCCTTTGGTTCTACTTTCCTATGCCAGGGTGGCCCAAATCATAGAACGAAAAAAGATCTTCCACGTCATCTGGTCCAGAGGGCTCAAATTGGCAGCCAGTAAGTGTTCTCTTGTGGAGCATAACTATTTTTTAATGGGATTGGAATGTCTTTGGATCTGGCACAAGATATCCCCAATTGGCCACAGCCCAAGCAGCCCCTCTGGGTCACATCCAGGGCTTTCCTTCAATGCATTCCTTGCTAGGAATTTGAGTGTGAAGCATCTCCTCCTTCTTTAGTGTTCTCATGTATGAGAAAACAGATTCCATGGGATATTCAGTTATTTTGTCAAGGTCACATGGCTAATTCATTGCAGAGCTGGGTCTATGTCTCAGCTTCCCCCACTTCCTCCACTGTCTTCTACACAAGCAGGCATTAAAAAAAAAAATAAAAGAAAATAAGATAAAATAAAAAACAGGTCCTAGAAGAGATCCAGAAACCCCACACATACAGGAGATTTTCTCTGTGTCCAAAATTGCTCAAAGGAGCAGCCCAGAAGGAGACTCAGACCTAGTTCTAAGGGATCTCTTAGTGCCTCACGTGGACCAGACCCTACTGCAGGGAAACAGCCTGTTTCTCTGCCAGCTCCTCCCACCCCCACCCCCAGTCCAAATTGATTTTGTGCTTCTTGTTTTTCTGTGCTTGACAAAGAAAGCAAAAGTAACACGCTGTCAATGGATAGTTGCCAAAAAAAGCAGAGTGGCCTTTTGAAAAAATCACTTGCTTCAAATTTTCAACTGCAGTTCAGAGTCGCCTTCCAAGCAGACACTGCATTATGCTAATAGTATGCTAAATCATTAAGGTCTTCCTATTTGTCTATTGATTGTTTAAGTAGAATGTTATGACAGGGAAGTTTTGGTGCTAGGAGTATCGATCGCCTTCAGGATGTTCGTAAGCAGGCAACTCTGGTGTATACATTACACTAACTGATAAATTGTACATCGTAAGTCATTTCATCCTGACCCTTGGTATTGCACTGAGACAGTCTTTTGGGAACCTTAACATTCTTGAAACGTTGAGAAAATATAGAGCATATAAAAATAATATTAATAATTACTTATTATTTATTGAGGGGCTTCTCTGAGCCAGTAACAATGCTAGGCATTTTACCTATATCATTTCGAATACATCTTTGCTACCTATAAGGATTACTGTCTTCTTAGTACATTTGGTGGAACTGACACTCAGAAGTCACTCTGCTGTACTTTCTTGAGAGCTAACGTCTATTATCAGGATTTGAACCTAGATCCATCTGTGTTGAAGCCCATGCTCTTATAAAAATGTCTACATGTTGCCTAAAGAATAATTCAAATTTATTTGATCATTTTTTTGTCTTTGAGTCCTGGAGATTGGACAGATAGTTTCAAACTTTTACTAAGTCAGTTCTCCTATTGGTGACAAAGTGAGGGACATCGGGGGCATATTACAGGCATCACAGCAGTGGCTCTCTGTGAAATAGTAACATATCTAATTCAGACACGCCCTTGGCACCACCCAGAACCCAGTGCACACTTACTGGTGGCCAGGGCACACTTACCCCCTGTGTAGTGACAGTCTCCAGAAAAGGTGGCAAAGGTGAAGTTTTAATGGGGAGAGAGAAGTTAGGTTTATTTATTTTTTATTTTATTTTTTAATTTTTTTGTAGAGAAGTTGGGTTTAGAAAGGGGTACGTTGACCCCTAGTAGAGTAAGCGGAATTTTCAAAAACAAGGATCATTTTTAAAAGGCTAACTGAGTTACAGAATGGTTTTCGAGTGAAGGTCCACGGAAATGTCTTAACACAGGAGACTGGAGAAAGGGACAAGTTGAAGAGGAAGGAAAATTGAAATGGTGGCACTCCAGAATCCAACTGGCTCGGAGCAGAGCAAGGCTTATTGCTCTTTGTATAGTACAAATAATATATAGGTTTTGTCCTTTAAAGAGAGTACTCCAGGGGAAAAAAACTCTGAAATCAGAGTTAAATTTGCTTGAAATATTTGGGAACTAATCATGGGTTATATAAAGACCAATACACAATAATAATTTTATAAATATAAATAAATATATAAATATAAATAATAATAATTATTTTACTTCAACTTCAGAATTTTGGAGATTTATATTTCTTGACTATATAGCTCTCTCTCTCTCTCTCTCTCTCGTTCTCTCCCATAGAAAGTAGGATTCTTTGACCCTACCACTCATCCTATGAACCTCCTTCTAAGTTTTAGCTTCTAAGCAGAGCACAGCTTAACATAACCATTTGCTAATTCTCCATTCATACATTACATGAACTAGCTTTCTGTCAAAGGGAGAGCTATTATATTCCACCAAGTAATTAATAACATTCTTTCTGTCAATGGGGACTAATCATTTTCATGCTGCCTTTCTAGAATACTACGCTTGGAGCTCTGAAAATCCTCTCTTGTTTTCCCAATTTTTTTTCATCTTTAATACCTTTTTCTTGTCCAGGTCTTCATTAATCCTTCTTATGCATGGCTTATTCGGTCTGAATGTGAGACTGCTCTCTTTCCTGCTCCTACCACAAACTGTTCTTTTACTAAGCTTTGGGCCCTGTTCAAAGTCTTTCAAAATACTGTTTCATCTTCTTTCCTTTTTTCCTTGTAACATTATTTACTTAAAGCATTTAGAAATGAAATTGCAAGACTTTTCCCCCAGAATTGACTCTCATCAGCTGTTTTCCGCGGATAACAATATGCCATCAAAAATTAGACAGAAAAATCCGGCACGGTTTTTATTTCAGTTCAAGAAACATTTGTTGCACGTCTCCTACTTACTAAGTCATGTGCATGGTCATAGAATTGCACGAATCAAATACATAGGCAGTGCCAGAAACTCTCCTGTCCGGTATCTTTAGGGTCACTCTCCATAACCTTACTCCTGATTTCTTTCCCCTCTTAGCACATAAACGTCCCTCTCTTCTCTTAAAAGAAAAGCAAACAAATTTGCCTTGAGTCACGCCCACCCCAGAAATTACTGATGCTCTCTGCTCCAAAGACAACCTTTACAAAACAACACATTGCATTTCCCATCTCCACTCCTTCCCTTCCTATCCAATGTTTTAACCCTTTCTGTTCCTGTTTGTTTTATATATATGTATCCTATCATTAAAAAGCCACTCCAATTATTCACACTGTATTTGTACAGGTCTGCTTATAAGTCTATTTTCCTTACCAGACTGAGTCCCATGAGGGCAAGGAGCAGGTTTTACTCTTATTAGGCTAAATCATGTGAAATTGCTGTTTAGATTGCCACTGTTTTAACTTAAAAAAAAAAAAAAGCAATTCTGGTTCAACCTATTACTCTGTATCCTTTGTACCAAATACAATATGTAACACAATGGTTAGGTTCAATAAATACTCAATAACTATGAATTAATACATAAAATATCCATGCTTTATGGACTTAATAAATATCTGGTACAAACTTTTAACTGGCATCTATATCTCAGAATTGATTTCCCCTTGAATGATTTGTTCTCTAAAGCTTTAAGCTTCAAAATACACTTTATTGGAAGAAAAAGTTATCTGTATACTTATAGAATCTAAATATTATATATATTCATATACTGAAAGAATACATGAAACCATATTTAGATCTCTGAAATAAGACATATTTAATTTACAATTGTTATTATATTATAATCATTAAAGTTGTAGTGAAAATTTGAAATTCATGTTACTACTTTGTGACAATTGTTTCATTTTGTATTTAGGCATGTTACTTTAAAACTAGATGATGTTTTCTTTTAAAAGCAAATTTCAGGGATCCCTGGGTGGCGCAGCGGTTTGGCGCCTGCCTTTGGCCCAGGGCGCGATCCTGGAGACCTGGGATCGAATCCCACGTCGGGCTCCCGGTGCATGGAGCCTGCTTCTCCCTCTGCCTGTGTCTCTGCCTGTGTCTCTGCCTCTCTCTCTCTATCTGTGTGTGACTATCATAAATAAATAAAAATTTATTAAAAAAAAAGCAAATTTCAAAGTTATATTTAGAATAGTAACTTGCATGTTTTTTATCTCATGGCCATGTTTAAGTTTCAGTTGACCCTGATTTCTAGTAGTTTTCCTGATTTGGGGAATCGAGTTCACCTTAAAATTTTTATCTTCAGAACCAGTGGAGGTACGGGGACTTTCTCTCTGATCAGAAGCAGTGTCCTAAAAAAGGCAGAAAGACATTCCAACCTTCATTCTCTCTAGGAAATGCATTTCATATTTTCTTTGTCTTTGAATAAGTAATGCTTTCCCAATTCTTTGTTCAATGGTTTGATGCTGATGCTGGATACTTTTGTTATTGTTCTATTGTTGTTGTTCGAGGTTTGTTTGCTTTCTTTTTTCCCCCAGTAAAATTGGAATCACATTATTTTCTTTATAAGTAAATCAAACATATTCTTTAAGTAAGCTAAAAGAGTTGAAAGAAAATAGATCCAACACAGATCTCAGGAGACATGGGCAGCTTTTATGTCAGGAAGAAAAATTATCATCCAGGCATGGAAGCCAAAATCTTCTCCTGGGATTCCACTACTGCTCTTCCCAGAAATCCTGGGAAGTGTGATGGAAGCAACTTTCACTACAGTGCATCCCCCTAGGAGAAGGACACACTTGGGTGGATTTGTTTGTCCATCTCCTGTGAAAGGCTACTGGAAGTAGGGTACAGCAGTTCCAGCAAAAGAATTCAAATAAGAGAAAAAGAAATTAGTCATTAGTCATAAACTATGTCCTTTGTATCTGTACATATCCATTTATTTAGGATGTAGAGTGTAATGAGGTAACTCAGATAAGGATTGAAGTTCTGCTTTGGCAAGGAAAGTCCCAAGGCCATGCCAAAGTTGAAAAAAGGCTTGTCATTGTGCAAATTTCACATTCACAAAAGGTATAGTTATTCTTTCTGAGACAGTTCAAAATGAAGGACGAACTCAACTTTCCCAAGGGTAAAATGTTTATGTAAAATCGTATGTTGGAAGAAATAAAGAGTTTGTAGCCAAATAAGGTAGATTAGAGTTGAACACAATGACTTTGGGCAAATGGTTTAAGTCTTGGATTATGGCTCCTTCAAATGAAAATGGAAATAAGAATTCTTGCGTCACAGGGTTACTGTGAGCATTGAAAGCATTGAATATTTGAAAGGGTTTTGTAAAGGAAAATGTGAAGTGAATGTTAACTATCCTAGCTTCTGCTTTCTGGGGAAGGAGTTAGCAATCTATGTATAGTTGTCTGGCCCTTAAAACTTTATAATTCTACCTCTTATCTTCACACTGACCTGGAAAGAAGGTGAGGCAAAGCATGAAGACTGGGGCTGGAGAGTCTGAAAGACCTTAATTTGAATCTGGTTCCATTACTAACAAGTGGGATAAGCCTTGGAAAGTTACTCATTGGGAGGACAAGAGGCAGCATGTGTAGTAAGTGACGTGGCTCTGTATTTTGAACTTTATCTCTATCACTTAGCAGTCTTCGAATCTTGGGCAAGTTGTCCAACCTCAATTGCTACTTGTTTCAAATGGAGATAATGAAGTATACTTCTCATAGTGTTGAAAGGAATCATAATGATGATGGATAATATTTGCTAGTGTGTGTTTTGAGAATGTGAATTATTCAGAACATGGACAAGCAGACCCTTGAGTCTTGGTAAGATGGCCTGAGAACACTAAGTGTCTGCTTAAAGCCAGCATTCAGAGAAGGAACTTGGATAAGCTTTTCAAGTCATTTCTACTTTTCCTTTCTTTCCTTTCTTTGGCTATGAATTAGATATTATAGCACTCCATCTGAAGGAAACTCATAGAAGAGACCTCATTTATGTTTCTGAAGTGAATGAATAAGTTTGATCCTCAAAACTCACCAGACAATCTGGTGTATAGGGAACTTGAGAGAAGGCCTTGTAGCAAATATGCAGACTTCTAATCTCTTCCATATGTGAGAAAAGCAAGCTGTCACATGAAGAGTCAAATGTGTCCACAAGGCTCACCAGACTAATTCTCACACTACATGGGCTGCCTACAAAATGGGCATAAAAAAGATTAAGGCTTTTAAAGATACTCTCCTCTAGATCCCAAAATATGGATCGTCTTCCACAACCCCTGTGGATACTTACATAGAGAATATAGGACACAAGGCAGAAGTTTCAGGATTATAAATCCTGCAGATTCTTCTCAGTACCAAGAAGAAGACAGGAGGTGCAATTTTATTCACACACAATGGGATAGAAAGTCAGTTAACCCTCACAGAACTCAACTCTGCTATTTGGAACTCACAGAGCCCATTCTACATTATGCATGAAGGAGACATGCCCCCAGCCCCCAGCCCAGGCAAGAGTCCCTAGTGACAGGCAGCAACACCCACCTCTGATTAGTGCAGTCTAAGAAAGATCCACAAACTATTTTGTAACAAAAAAACAAACAAACAAAAAAACAAACAAAAAAAAACTTGAGCTGCAAACTATCCCCTTGCTATAGATTTACCTCAGTTTTTCACATTCTTTTTGTGACCAAAACCCAAGAGAGATGTTAAATGCTTAGCTAAAACTCATGACCAGAAGTCTGTGCCACTAGAGTAGCTGTCTCTCCCTTTAACACAGAGAGCCAGCAATCTTTCAATGAATGTGGACCAGCCAATTTCTCTCTTTATAGAAATAAAGTTATAATAATAATAATAATAGTTATTATTATTCATAGAAGACTGTATAGTTTGAAAAGCCCTCTTCTATATAGGAGCTCATGTACTTCTCACAGTAATCCCAGGGAATAAAAGTTATGCATCATAGAGAAGAAACATTTGGATTAACTCCCCAAATAAGGAATTCTTTGTCAGCTGTCTACAGTCACCACATATTTTGAAGGAGACGGCCTCATAGAATTTTCCAGGCAGAGAAAATGTCTAACACTACATAAAACTTGCATTCCAAATCCCCTATGATCTTTTACTCTGGTGACTAGGGCTGGACCAAGATAAACCTTTCTTCTTTTAATCCCCTTTCCCCTAATATTACCTTTGTTCCCACTTGGTCATAGAAAGATAAAGTCACCTATTCTCAAGTATGAAGAGGCCACAGATAAATCTTAGATCACTGGTTATATAGAAGATGAATTGTGAGAAATGAAAATATTTCAAAATGGAAGTATGGAGTCTAAAAAGACCAAGAAAGAAATAGATAATCCAGTGTCAGCAATTCCACACAAAGTCAAGAACTGTGTTCTCGGCCCCAACGTGTCACCTCTAGCATCTCTGTCCAATATTCATTGGCAGCAATCTATCTCAGCAATTTTCTACAGAAATGAGATGGAGGAGATTTTGACCTTCTTCATTCATGTAAGATCCTAATGATACTAATGTCCTACCCAAAGAAAGATGATCACCAAATTATCAGAGAATCTTCTCTGTATCCCCCTGAGGCCAGTTTTCTGAACTTGTCTTTGCTTGTTTGTATTCATGATGTACCAATTTGACATTGCCCCAACCTACTTCTTAAAGGTGTGCTTCTGATTAGGAAATGAAACACAATAAGAACATTTTATTACCTCAGTAGCAACAAGAATAACCCAGATAAAACTACGAACATGTTTTCTACAGAGCTAGCAAGGAATAGAGGGCATGCAAGTGAGCCCTGATATACTGAATTACAGAAAGAAATAAGCTCTTATTTGGTCCATCCCAAACAATGGCAGCTTCCATGTATGAGACCTAAATACTCATGTAGTCAGGGAGAATTGGTTAGTTCTAATATAGAAAGGTATTTTGGAAATGAAAAGTCAGCTGAAACTTAGATCACAGTACAGGCTGGCAACACTAATAACAACTATGTTTGGTGATGGATGTTAACTGGACTTACAGTGGTGATCATTTCACAATATATAGAAATACAGAATTAGTATGTTGTACACCTGAAACTAATATAATGTTGTATGTCAATTATATCTCAATAAAAAAGTACGACCCGATTAGTTGTCAAACTAAAAACATTTTAAAAAAAGAAAATTTCTAATTTTTGATAAAAAGTATAGACCCATAGAATCAGGGAACTAAAAACAATTACAAAAGAGACAGACAGACAGAAAGAACCTTATGCAGTTTGCTGAAATACAAAAGTAATAATTAAAAAACCCCACTTTGAAGTAGCAAGAGGAAATAACACATTTATAGAGATAATCAACAATAAGAATTACAGCTGATTTCTTTTTAAAGATTTTATTTATATTTTTATTTATTTATTTGAGAAAGAGACAGAGATAGTGATAGAGATAGCAAGAGAGCATGAATGGAGAAAAGAGAGAGAAGCAGACTCCCCAATGACTCTGGGATCATGACCTGAGCCAAAGGCAGATGCTTAACTGACCGAGTCACCTAGGCACCCCTATAGCTGATTTCTAATCAGAAACAATGTAAATCAGATGATAATGGAATGGCATCTTTAAAATATTAAAGAAAAAAGTAATTAACAACCCAGAATGCTGTTCTATTATTTGGTGAAAATATCCTTCAAACATTAATGCACAATAGTGACGTTTGCAAACAAATGAAAGCTTTTTTTTTTTTTAAGGTTTTGTTTATTCATAAGAGACACAGAGAGAGAGAAGAGATACAGGCAGAGGGAGAAGCAGGCTCCTTGCATGGACCCCAATGTGGGACTCCATCCCAGGACCCCGGAATCATGCCCTGAGCCAAAGGTAGACACTCAATCACTGAGTCACCCAGGCATCTCAACACTTGAACTTTAACTATTTCAGATGGAAAGAAATGATACCATAAAAAACTTGACTCTATAGGAAGAAATGCATATATGTATGCATATAAATACAAAAGAAAACTTTTCTCTCTCTCTCTCTTTCTCTCTCTCTCTTTTTATTTTAGAGATAGAGGGAGAACATGCATGTGCATAAGGGTGGGAAGGGGCAGAGGGAGAGGGAGAGAGAGAGAATCTCAAGCAGGCTCCATGCTCAGCGTGGAGCCCAATATGGGGCTTGATCTCAAGACCCTGAGATCATGAGCTGAACTGAAATAAAGAGTCGGATGCTTAACTGACTGAGCTACCCAGATGCCCTGGTAGATCTCATATTTATTTATGTATTTTTTAGGAGTGAAATAGAAAACACAGCCATTGATCAAACATTAAAAGGAAAGTAATTATAAACACCTTTATGCCACTAAATTTTACAGGTTACATAGAATATAGACACATTCTTTAAGAGACAAAATTAGTGAAACTGACATACAAAGAAATAGAAAATGTGAATAATTCTTTATCTACTAAATAAACTTAATCTATAATTAGAAATCTTTCCATAAAGAAAATTCTGATCCCAAATGGCTACCTTGAATAATAAAAATCTTAGACAAAATCTTTTAGAAAATAGGTTATTGCTTCTCAACTCATTTAATGATTTTATGACAACCCTAAAACAAAACCTGCCAAAAAATTACAAAAAAAGAAATTAAAGACCAACATTTATAATGAAGCTAGACAGACAGAACCTTTAATAAGTATTAGCTAATTAAATCTAGCAATATACAAAAAGGATAATACATTATGTTTATTTTTTTAATACATTATGTTTAAATGGGGCTTATCAGGGAATACAAGATTGGCTTACCAGTGAGACATCCATCCATGTTATTCAGAATGTACATTAATGTAATAAAGGAGACAAATTATGTAATCATCTAAAGAGAAGAAAAAGCATTTGACAGAATGGAAGTTCTGTTCATCAGACAAGTTTTCAATAAACTATAAATAAAAGAGACTTCATCATTTTGATAATGGGCATGATAAAAGCCTCTAGCTAACATACCTAATGGTAGAGACTGTACTTTTTTTCCTGTATTAGGGCCTTCCAAAGAAATAGAAAAAATATGTATATATATTCATTATGATTGATTATTAATTAATTACACAATTATGGATATTAAATCCTAAGATCTGCAGTATGCAAGCTAGAGACCCCAGAGACCTGATGGTGAAATTCCAGTCCATGTCCAAAGGTAAGAAAATTCAATGTCCTAGCTCAAAGGTCAGGCAGGAGGAGCTCCTTCTTACAGAAGACTCAATGTTTTTGTTCTGCTCAGGCTTTCAACTGTTGGATGAGACTCATCAACAGGTGAAGGGCAATATGCTTTACTCAGTCTACCAATTCAAATGTTAATCTTGAGAAACACCCTGACAGACATTCCCAAAATAATGTTTGTCCAAATGTCTGGGAAACTCTGTGGCCCAGTCAAGTTAACAAAATTAACCATCACATCTTCTAATATCAGCAACAAGTCAAAGATATTCCTCTTTAACCACTTGTATTCAACATGTAATAGAGTTCCTAGCCTATACAATTAGATAAGAAAAAGAAATAAATGTCACAAAGCTGAACTGGAAAGGAAAAGTAAAATTGTCTTTATTTATTGGTGATGTAACCATATATGTAGAAAACTCAAAGAAATGTCCCAAAAAATAAAAATTCATTAAACTTAATAATTGAATTTATTGAGGTCATGAGATGTAAAATCAATATGCAAAATTAATTTTATTTCACTTTACCAGCAGCAAACAATGGTCAAATGAAATCATAAAAAAGAATGAATGACAGTATCAGAGAACATAAAACAGGAAAAAATCACATACGTGTTTACACATAGAAGTTTACTTCTACATGGAAAACTACAAAACATTTCTGGAAGAAATTAAAGAAAATATAGATCCATGGAAAAATACAGTATATTCATTGATTGGAAATTTCAATATTATTAAGATGCCAATCTTCCCCAAACTGATGTATAGTTTCAATGCAATCTCAATAAAAATAGTAGCAGGCACTTCTTCTGCAGAAATTGATAAACAAGTTATAAAATTTATATGGAAAGCCAAAGAACTAGAAAAGCCAAAGTAAGCTTGTAAAAGAACAAAGGGGACCTATGCTAGTTAATTTGAAGATTTGCCATAAAGCTACAATAATGCATAGAATGTGTAGTTGGTGAAACATTAGGCAAATAGGTAGAACAGAGTAGATGCTGTAAATGGTTTCACTCAGAGTTAATTTATTTCCACAAAAGCATCAAAACAATTCAATGAGGAAAGGCATATGTTTTCAAAAAATTAGAACAATTATTTAACTTCATGGTAAAAGTGAACTTTGACACTCTCATCAGACCTTAATAAAAAAGTTTATCCAATAAGAAGCACAGACCTAAATGTAAAATAAAAAAATGTATAGCTTCCAGAGGCACCTGGGTGGCTCAGTCAGTTAAGTGCCCGATTAAGCCCCCGATTAAGTCTGGGATTAAGTCCCCTGTTGGGCTCTGTGCTCAGTGGGGAGTCTGTTAGAGGATTCTCTCTCTCCTTTCCCTCTGTCTCTACCCCCACAAACACATGCTCTCTTTCTCAAATAAATCTTTTTTTAAAAAGTATATAGCTTCTAGGAGTAAATATAGGATGCTATATTTGTGACTTTTGAGTAGGGTAAGGATTTCTTAGAACACTGAAAACAAACAAGAAAGAAATAGAAATGGATAAATTAGACTATCAAAATTAAGACTTTTACTCTTCAAAAGATACCATTAAAAAATAAAAAAGGAGATGATAGCCTGGAGAAAATATTTACAATTATTGTATCTGACAAAGGATTAGTGTCTACAATACTTTAAAAAGTAGTAAAAGTAAAATAAAGTAAAAAGTAACATAAAAGTAAAAAAATAGTGTACTTAAGTTTAAAAGTACAAGAAAAGAAACTCAATAAAAATTGGCAAAACTGGGTAGCTCAGTTGGCTAAGCATCTGACTCTTAATTTCTGCTCAGGACATGATCTCAGGGTTGTGAGACTGAGCCCCATGACCAGCTCCACACTCAGCACAGAGTCAGCTTAAGATTCTCTCCCTCTACCCCTCCTCCCCTGCACACATGCACAAGAAAGAAAGAAAGAAAGAAAGAAAGAAAGAAAGAAAGAAAGAAAGAAGAAGAAAGAAAGAACTAACTTGAGTAGAGTAGAGAAGATCCCAAAAACTGCCAATAAGCATATCAAAAGGTGCTCAATATCATTAGTAATTAGGTAAAGGCACATTAAAACCACAAGGAGATATCATTCCATCCCACCAGAATCACTAATTAAAAAGGCTAAAATCACTAAATGTCGTCATTAGAACTAATACATTGCTGGTGTGAGTATATAATGGTACAATCAATTTGGAAAGCAATTTGCCAGATTCTTGCAAATTTAAACACAGGACTGTCTATGACAAAGTGAAACCCCATGCCCATATTTTCAAGAAGAGACTTGCATAATGATGTTCATCCTGACTTTATTTATAATTTCTTAAAACTTAAAAATAACGTAAATGTCCATCAACAGGAGAATGTAGAGATGTATTACAATGTATTCATACAATGGAATATTTCTCAGTAACAGAAAGAACAGCAACTACATAGATGCACTTCAAAAAACTTCATGCTGTTCAAATCAAGCATGCACGTAAAGTGTACATGCTGCAGGATTCCAACCATGTGAAGTTCAAAGAACAGGTAAAGCTTATTTATAGTGATAGAAATAAGAACTGTTGCGGAGATGTATAGTGGAAAGAGGGACAAATGGACTTTCTAGGTTGATAGTTACCATGTAAAACACAATTTTTCCCTTCCAATGGAGGGAAACCCAGTCTTCCTTACTATGTGATTATTTCCAGTGTGTCTCCTTTATTCCTCATATAAAATATTACTCCTGGTTGTCAAGCGTGTAGAGGCTTTTCCCCACATGAAGCAATTCTCTGCTGGGAGTCCTACATTTTAATTCAATTCTGAACCATCTATCTGGAGATAGCATAGATCTCACTGGTTAAGCGCTCAGTCCCACAATATTGCTCCCCCCCGCCACCCTACCCCTCACACATAGATACTACCTGTGCTTCTGACCAACTGGGTATAGATCAGAACTTCCAATGACCTACTCTTTGGGTTCAATTAATTTGCTAAAGCAGCTTTCAGAACTCAGGGAAATACTTACATTTACCAGTTTATTAAAGAAGATGATAGAGGATGCAGGTGAAGAGCCAGATGGAGAGATACATAGGAGAGGTCTGGGAGGGTCTTGAGCATATCAGCTTCTGTCTCTATGGAGATGGGGCGCATCACTCTCCCCGTGTGGATGTGTTGACTCACCTGGAAGCTCTCCAAACCCTGTATTGTTGAGATTTTTATAGAGGCTCCTTCACATAGGCATGATAAATTATTAACTCCATTCCCAATCCTACTCCTCTCTCGGGAGGAATAGGGATGAGAATTCTAATCATGGCTTGGGCTTTCTGGTGGCCAGCCTACATCCAGGCACTATCTAAGAGCACATTCAGAGTCACCTGGGAGCAAAAAAATGCTTCCAGTGCTCTTATCACTTAGGAATTTACAATGGTTTTAGGAGCACTGTGCCAACAACAGGGACAGAGACCAGTATGTATACTTTCTATAATCTCACAATGGTCTATATCTCAATCTGAGTGTGAGTTACACAGGTGCATGCATTCAGCAAAACTTAGTATCTATACATTTCACTGTGCAGTAAATTATACTGAAATTAAAGAAAAAGAAAAAGAAAAAAATACCCTTAGACCACATAGTAGGCCAGAAACCCACTCTCATCTCTATTATCTTGAATTATGCTCAACTGGATCAGCCAACAAAGTCCAGACGAAGTTGAATAATGTGTCCTTGGATTTTAACTCTGTCCATAAAACAGGATAACAACAATCTAAGTAACTTAAATTTCCATCAACTGAAAATTTTTTAGTCAGATTGAATTAATTCATTCTTTGGCTCCTTCTGATTAATTTGGAGAAATGAATGTTACAAGCCATGTGCAAATCTTTTCCCCTCTCATATTCTCCTTTTGCTCAGCCCTGGCCAATGGATCTCTTCTAAGTCCTGGTACAATCCGAGGTCTCTGATTCAGTAGCTGAAGTTTAGATCAGCTTCCATCTGAATTTTCCAGTTTCTTTTGTGCCTTCAAGGGTAGAATAAGCCAATGATAAGAGAATTACATCTGATTGTTTCAGTTACAAGAGCCAGGTGAACATTGCAGCAGATCACAGCCACTGTTCCACATCTACAAGATGTCAGAATCTCCAAATCCCAGAGCCTAATGGGACCTCGGCAGTAGCCAACATCCCATGTGCATAAAAGAACCTCATAGAGGTGACTGGGTGCCTTAGTTAGTTAAGCAACTGACTGTTGATTTTGCTCAGGTTATGATCTCAGGATGGTGAGATCTAGCCCTGAGTCAGGCTCCATGCTGAACATGAAGCCTGCTTTAGGATTCTCTCTCCCTCTCCCTCTGCCCCACCTCTCACTGCTTGCATTCTCTCTCTCTCTCTCTTAAAAAAAACAAACAAAAACAAAAACAAAAACAAAAACAAAAAACCATAACAACCTTATATAGTCGGTCTCCCCAGCAAAGGGCTATTCCCAGAATCCATACTATGCTGCCTTTGAGAGCTCTGTGCCATGATTAGCCATCAGGAAGAATAGAGGCAGTGTTGGTTAGGGGAAGCTGCATAGGGAAAAGGGAGAGACAAAAAGAGAAAGGTATTTTCCTTTCTGTTTATCCCAATTATCAAGACTCTCCAGTGAATTTAAAATGCATTTGGGGGAAGTTTCCCATAAATAGGTTAACTGCAAAAATATTCCCACAACTGTGCAGACTGCCTCATCTGAGGAACATGTCTTCAGAAACATTGTTTTTCTGACAAACTTTAGAAATTTTAAATGCAGGCAACACTAGCCCTGGGGTCTTCCCCAAGGCCTTCTTATTCTCCTTATTCTCTCTCTTAACATCCTTAATAAATATTTAAAGAACACTTTCTCAACCCCTGTCTTTAGCTTCTGCATTCCTGATACCTTAATCCTGAGCTGAAAAACACCTCTAGTCCAGGACACTCTTTATTCCTGTGAGCATTTGTAACAAAGATCTCCAAAATATACTTTGGCTTTGCATTTCCTTGGAAAGGAAAGAAAAAGGGAAAGCAAACATTATTTCATTCACCAGTGTCCAAAGGGCCAACTGGAAGCCCTCTTCAGGATCTTCCATCCTGAAGCAAGCCTTCCTGGCCCCCAAAGGATCCCTCTCTCTCCTGCAACTAGATGGGATGTGCCTATCCCATGGTCTGCCAGGATGCAACCTCAGGTACCTACAGTACCTGCCTTAGCCCACGTGCGAATCAGCCTCTCTCCCAAAACTTTCCTCTCCTGAGGAAAAGTATGCTAATTAGTCGTGCAGCTGCCTTTGCAGCATGGGGCTCCTGAGGGACCCAGCCTCTGATGAACACACCACACTTTGGTTTGCAAGCAATGCCAGATTTGTCACAAGAACAGGGATTTAGGAAAAAGGCGGGATCCCAAATCCTGGATGGGCTAACATAGCCATAGCACAGTACATCCCTGGGAAAAATCAACACAATTGTGCAGTGAATGCGAAAGTGTATGCTGTATTATCAAACCACAGCTTTAGCCTCAAATTTCTATCTGGAAGCTTACCCTTGTGAGCATGGTGGTATCTAACTAGATCAGGGAGGGCAAATTCATGGCCTGCATGCTCGGCAGCCCATGAGACACCCACTGCCAACACCAATAATCTATCAAGGCCTCAGAATCCTTCTCCATGTAACACTGTGGCACAGGAGAGGGAAGCTGTTTACAATCTTGCACTAGATGAAGAGTACATCTAAGAAGCCTATTCCTTAGGCCCTTTTTTCCTGGTGTTTGTTCCTTTTTGTTTTCAGGTGGGCAGGAATGGTAATGAAGGAGAGAAGGAGACTTCTTCTCTCCAAATGAGAAGCATGCTAGGTCCCTTTATAATCCTAGAAGAGAATTATTTAAAAAATTTTGAATTAGAGATACAAAAGGCTTGGGACCCACCAGACAGGTTTTCAAGTAGATATGAGACTTTCTTGTGTTTTATCTCAAACTGTGGCCTCAGAGTTCCTGATCCATATCAGACTTCTGACAAAGGATCATGGTGGGAAAGAGGCAGGGATTAGAGTATCCATTTGTGTGAGGATGTATGATACATATTTGCACTGTCATCACTGTACTAAAAATGATTGTTGTTTTCTTCATATTATAGATCAGGAAAATGAGGCCGAGGAGACATAGTTAACATCTTGAGGTCCAAGAGCCAGTGAGAGTCAGAGCTTAATTGGAAAGTGTCTATGACGCTAGTTTCTTACTTCACTCCATTCCTAGATAATCCCCTTGACAAGATGACTAGGAATCAGTAATGTCTGTGGATCTGGGGCACCTGGGTGGCTCAGTCAGTTAAACATCCAACTCTTGATTTTGGCTCAGGTCATGATTTCAGGGTCATGAGATTGAGCCCTGCATTGGGCTCTGAGCTTAGTTTGGAGTCTGCTTGGGATGCTCTCTCCCTCTTCCTCTGCCCCTTCTTCTGCTCATGCTCTCTCTTTCTCTCTCTCAAACACACACACACACACACACATACACAAACTCACAATATCAGTGGATCCTAATCAAGCTGGGCATAATAGCAGACTGAGGCAGAATGATTTATGGGTTCATGGAAAAGCCCACTTCTTACTTACCACCCCATTCAACACCAAGAACCGGGTGCTTGGAGCTCTAAGATAAAAGATTTATCATTTTGGAACAATTGTTACTCACAATGGACATTTTTAAAAATCAAAACATCCCTGAAAAATAAGCATCCTCTATCACTCCTATCTGAGCACTGTACCTATCTGTCAGGTGGCTCTTCTCTGGCACAAGTGACCAGCTTTAAAAAAGCACAGCTACCTACTTGAGAAAGAAGGAGACTGACTCCTGTAGGAGGGACCAGGCTTTACAATTGGGCAAAAAGAGCCTCCCCCTCACATCCATGTACCAAGAGCCTGCCCCTCTCTTAGGTGAACATGTATCAGCATAGGACTCATGGGTTTTCTAGCTTATTACCTGAGCTTAACTTGTTTTTCTGATGCTTCTCAGCTAAAGTGCTAACAAATCTTATTTTTATATTGATTTACTTGTCAGAAAGTTCATTATGAACACTGAAACGCCTGAAATTCAAGAAAAAAACCTCTCAGTTACCTCTATTATTGATAAAAGTGTGGAACTAACTTTTGTACTGAAGTCATTCTTAATTCCCAGGAGGCAAAAGACCTGGACACAGTGTGACTGAGTATGAAATTCAAGTGTATGCAGGTGGTGCTAAAAGTACAGGAAGCAGTGACTGGGAAAGAGCTCATCTGAACCTCTGCATGTCTCTGTTCTTAGGACCATTTGGATCCTTTGAAAGACCAAAGGTAAGTGCTGATAAGTCTGTCATATTAAGGAAATTAGCATTTCACTCACAGACACCATCATTCTTTTCATTTCCTTATTTAAAGAAAATCTTTGTAATGCTTTATATTTATGTCATCTACTTTTTTCCTTTTTTAAGAAACAGGGCATTGGCCTGTTTCTGAAGAAGCTACCTAAGTATAGGGAAAAGAGCAGGCTGGTTAAAAAGGATAAAGCTTTGACTGGCAAAACAGGATATTGTGATAATGAGGTTCACACTCATCCCTTAGAGTTAATGTTCATATCTTTTAATACCTGCTCTAGTGGCATGAGTCCTGTTTTGTCCTTAATTCCTGTACTGTTGCTGTGATAGTCGCAAAGGTATGTGAGAAGTTTCTGGGGCTATTTTCTTGGTTCCCCTCCCACATCAAATTGCTAATCAGTTCCCAAATCCTTCAAGATTTTCTTCCCTAATGAGCAATGTTTACCTCGACAACCACATTTAAAGCCCATATTTCCTAAAATAGATTAGGAAGAAGGAAGACAGATGCAAAGGCTAGTGAAGGGCTTCTCATCCTGCTAAAGATATTTTTAGGTGTCAAAACTCCAATAGACAAACTACTCAAGAAAGAGGCCAGGAAGGAACATATGGAATGTGGTGGGGATTTGATGGTGGCCAGGGAAGAGTGCAGTTGTTGTTGGGATTGGACCAAGATCTGATGCCCAAGGACAAAGAGCAAGATAATGAACACTTGCCCAACTTTTGTCAAAATTAGTTGTATTAATTATTGTGATCAGGACAGCCTATGGAATCATGATTCTTTTTTCTTGTTGATATGTTTATAGTATTCTAGAAGAGAGATTTTAATTCAAAATTTATTGCCATCCTTTTACTACCAGATTATGAGAAGTAATCTCATATTTCCAGACTAAAAAGGGTTTGAGCAATACAACAAAATGCAAAGCACTTATTCTATTTTATCCTTTCCTATCACTGGTCTTTCTGTGTTCCCAGGGCAACAATAATAAAAAGTAAAATATCTGAGTATGTTGGATATTTTCTTAAGCTGTAGTTCCAACTATGTTGCTTTCTGACTCAAAAGCTTTCACACTACAATCCAAATCCCTTTATATAGGGCTCAACCTTCCCTTTGGGCTTTTCCTTCTATATCCAAACTAGATGACTTCATGGTTTCTCAAGTTTAGTCCTCCCCCATGCTATCCTCTGACCTTCTTCTGTCAAAACCGTGCTAATTCTTTGAGGTCCACTTCATGATTTCTTCTGGATGTAAACTCTTCCTCTTTCTGTCCCCTTAGAATATTTGCAGGTCCATGTGTGTGTGTGCTTAATCTACTCTGCCTTGCTGCATTCTATTACAAATTATTTATGCACCAGTTATGTCAATGTCTGAGTATAAATACCTTTCTAGGGGGAAAGCATCTTCATTATGTGGTACTCTGCAGATGCTCTAACACTATAGATTGTACAATTTGGTGACACTAAATGCCTGTTTGTTGACTCCATTTGTCAAATAATGACTGGGTGGGGGCCTCATCACTCTATTACCACATTTCACAGGTAAGATGTGTCAGTTGATAACTTGGAAAGTGCATTTCTCACATTTAAAGAAGAGAATATGAACTCTAAGGAAAAACACAAAACATCCCAGCATCCATCTATATGGTGCAGTCAAAAAACTGAATCAGCCAAGACCTCAACTTTAAAAAAAGATTTATTTATTTATTTATTTATTCATTCATTCATTCATTCATTCATCCATTCATTCATTCATTCAATTACGACAGACAGAGAGAGAGGGAAAGAGAGTACATAAGAAGGGGGAGGGGCAGAGGGAGAGGGAAAGAATCTTAAACAGACACTTCACTGAGCATGGAGCCCGACAGGGTGCTCAATCTCTTGACTCTGAGATCATGATCTGAGCTGAAACCAAGAGATGCCAGCTTAACCAACTGAACCACCCAGTCACCCCCCAAGACCTCAACTTTTAATGTGCTGAGATCCCTATATTTTAACAGCCCCACCTCTTTCTATTTTAAAGGCTGAGATAGTCTGCATTAAGACAAAAAAAAAAAAAAAACTGGGACAACTAGAGAGAATTGAGTTTGGGCATAACACAAAAGGACTTGGTAAGTTCTCCTTAAGAAAACTATTACTGAATTGGAGCTATCCCAGATATCTATCAGTGTCTTTTATATTCAAAGACACTGCCACTGACTCTGTTGCTAAATATGTGCACGAAGAAGGCTGAAAAGACCAATGTGAGCAGCTGTCCTTTCTACAGTGCATTTGAATTAAGGCTGTTCTTTCCTTAGCAGCTGTGGATGCTGTTTGCTGAGCTTGTTGCTATTTTTGATTCTGCTTTCTTCAAAAAAGAAGACAAAAGAGAGGAAAAGTCACACCATCTCTGGTAGCCCTCATGTCCAGCTGTGCTCTCTCCATCCTTCCTGAGGCTCAGGACTATAAAGTACTCAGGTTTTCTGTTCCTCATTTTCAGTTCACTGTATTGTGATTTCTACTTATTGAATCCACAGTTATACATTAGCCTCACATCTGGAGCATCAGAGAAGTTGCAAACAATGTTTTAGTAGAGCTGGTTCACTGGCTGCATTCCAGGGCTTCATTTTTTTTTTTTTTTTGCATCTAACGATTTATTAATGGTTATTGGCTCCCTGGTGACACTGGTTAAACCGTCCAGAAGGATACATGTGAAATTTGAGGGAAATCCAAGCCTCCACACCACATGACTTTAGATCCCCTTGTCCCGTCAGCATTTAGACTTCCTATAGCTTGACACCTCAATTTATCCACCAGTCCCTCCACAGGCATGGCCATCACCTTGTTTGGTGCCCTGAGATCTGGTTATTGGACATCTTGCCCAAACTGTCCCCCAGGGCAGAGTGTGATGACTGCTTCTAGATCTCAACTGGTGAAGAATATCTCTGGCTTTTTGCAGATGAATAGGTAACATCTACTTCCCACAAGCTTGCTCTCCATCATCTTGACTGACAAACAGGACACAATTTCTTGCATAATATATAGGCTCTAGACATATATGCCCCTGGCCTACATTCACTGACATTTAAGATCATACACTCCTACCTACCAGGATTCTCCTATGTCACTAGAATACTCTATCTGAGCCCACTATCCCTTAGCCAGGCAGCTCAAATCTTCCCTGCTGTAACCTCCCCTGCATACAGCCTCAATATTCTTCCCATACACCAGGACGTCTTAGGAGAAAGCAAAAATTCTCTGGTATTTCCCTTTATACAGCACTCAGTGGAAACCATTTAAAAATATTCATATACAAGCTACAAACTATGATCCTCCAAAGTCCGTCTGAGTTCTCCTCCTCATGGTGAGAGGCACTGTGGCTTCAAGGTCACAAATATGATGCCAGACCTTTGTGACCTGGGTTCATTATCCAACTCCAAGTGCCTTGGAACTTATGACTTTTGAAAGCTATTTTCTCCTTCAGAAGTTAAGTTAAACTGTATAATGAGAATAACAATAGTTTTTCCATCATCCAATGCCATGAGACATAAATGATTTACTATACGTGCAATTTATACAAGTAAACATAAATTAATTAAGATGTGGAAAATTCTCATTCACACGAACAATTTTGTGTACACTGTGTAAAAATCAATAAGATCTACCAAATCCATAGTCTTTCAAGGTGTTTTAACTGATCAGTATTTTGCCAGAACTGAAGAGTTGACAGATGAGTTGCTTTAATCAGTTTCTTATTATCTATCTTTCCCTTTCTGGTTGTGATTTCAAGGAAATTCTTATCTTTCTTCAGCAGCTTAAAGGTCATGGGAAAAATTATGTAGAATATGTCGGCATCCTCTTCTACTCATGATTTTAGAATATTAGGGCAGACTGTCTAACTTTGGAAACCAATATCTGTATATATAATAGTGTTTACTAAAATATTAGCATGCAGAAAGCCACACATTTCAATCAAATTTCATTGAGCGTTTATAAATGCACTTAAATATGCTTGAGTCTACTGTTTTTTTCATGTGTTTTGTCATAAGTCAAATCAATGAATTACATGTCAGCATCTCTCCTTGGAATGGTGGTGGAAAAGTATATTTCTTACATTTTATGAACACAAATCAACTAGACTGTCATGATCACTTAGGGCAAGAAAACAACCACTCATGTTTATTAAATGCCAGAACCATGCTGAAATGTTAATGAAGAATGAGCTGATTTTATACAAGTGAGAGGAATACAAAGTGCCATTCTTTGGGATTAGTATTGATACTTGTATTAGCAGAAAGTTAGGTTAGTGAAACTGTATAAGTGGCTTATAGTTTTATCAATGAAGTGAGTGAAGATCAAAGAGGTGACCATCACAGAGCTAGCTGTCTTTTGACCAAGTTAATGGACCCTCCCACTGTAACTGCCTGTCAGCAAAGATGCCCTTGAGAACAGAAAATACAATTAGTGGTAAAAACTCAAAATGGAAGTCTGGAATTTTTATATGCTTACCTAAATCTCAAATATATTCAGTGAGTCCAAAAGCCTGAAGATGATGGTGTGAGTTGGCTTCTTTAATCTATTCAGTAATCACTATTTTTCTCAGAAAAAATAGAATCTCCCATGACTTGCTGTCTTACCTGGCCAAAGCATCAAGATCTACAGCATTAGGCTTTAACAGCATTCTTTAATGGCATCTCACCATGGAAGAAGAAGAAAAAAATAAAAATGTAGAAATTGGTCTTGTGTTACCTCATGTTGTTAATTTGATGTGATTCACTAAGCTGCTGTTTGGATTGTACTTTAAATGAGCTCAAAACTCACCTTCAGAGTTTTGAGACTTGTCCTCATAACCCCCACCATCACTACTAAATAACTTTCTAAAACAATCTGTAAGCTTTATGCTATGGCTTTGGTTTGGGGTCTGGGGAGAATAATAAATACCTCTCAAACAGGATTTCTCCATAAGCCTCAGGCTAGTGATAAGAATAAATACACAGAGATTCTTTATTTATATCTGAATAGTTAGCATATTAAAATATTTTGTCACTTGAGTATTTTTCTCCTATAGCTATGGCTGATTTTTTTTTTTTTAAGTAGCAATTACAGAAGTCCAGGGAGAAAATATAGTCTCTTCTTTACAACACAAATCTGTGTTTTGTCTTGGAGTGGAAGTGTCTTATAATTTGTATATTCTTCTTAAGTTTTTAATTTTAATTCTAGTATAGTTAACACATGGTGTTCTATTAATTTCAGGTGCACAATATAGTGATTCAACAATTCCATACATTACAGCAAGTGCACTCCTTAATCCTCATCAACTATTTCAACCATACCCCCACTCACCTCCCCTCTGGTAACCATTGTTCTCTATAATTAAGAATCTGTTTCTTTGTCTCTCTCTCTCTCTCTCTCTTTTTCTATTGTTTTGTTTCTTAAATTCCACATATGTGTGAGATCATATGGTATTTGTCTTTTTCTGACTTATTTTGCTTAGTATAATATACTCTACTTCCACCCATGTTGTTGCAAATAGTAAGACTTAATTCTTTTTTTGTTGTTGAATAATATCCCAGTGTATACATATACTACTTCTTCATTCATTCATCTATTGATGGACATTTGGGTTACTTTCATAATTTGTACATTCTTAATCTATTGATATATTTCCACTTTTATTACTAGACTTTCCAGCTTTCTTCACTATGTTAAATTATCCAGATCAAGGTTATTTTTTTTCAGTGATTTTATTTATTTATTTGAGAGGGAGAAAGAGAGAGAGCACAAGCTGCAGGAGGGCAGAGGGACAAGCTGACTTGGGAGCTGAGTAGGGAGTCTGATGAGGGGCTTGATCCCAGTACCTTGAACTCATGACCTGAGCTAAAGTCAGACGTTTAACAGACTGAGCCACCCTGAGCCACCCAGGTGCCCCAAGACCAAGATTCTTTTGATTGCAAGAGATAGACCCTCAACCACAAAAAAGGATATTTGTTGATTTGGGTTACCAGGAAACCCAGAGGTGGATCTTGGCCTGAGGCAAGGCTGATTCTAAAAACTCAAGCAACATTGTCAGTTTCTTTCTTTCTGTCTCTTTCTTTCCCATAATGTCTTCTGAGTCTCCCTTACAGAAAATGTGCTTACTCTATTTTGGCAGGGTAGAAGACAGGACAACCTCAAATTTACAATTTTTCAACATCTCCCTTCAGTATCTTTTAGACTTCATTTCTTCTCAGTCCAGATGTCATTCCTGAGAATGGACTCTGATTGGTCAGGAGCCCAGCCATGGATTCATAACTGCTGCAAAAGTATGTATAATTAGAAGAAATGGTATTGGAGAATGTGCTAGGAAGACCAAAAATGACAACTACCAGTTTGGCACACCTGACTTTAGCTTCTCAGGAGGGATAGCTAAAGATAAGACCCATGATTCCAACAGAAAAAATACAATGCTACTACTAATGATTACCTCCTCTCTGTCTTAGGAGACAGCAACACCTCCTCAGCACAGGAGTGTCCTTTAGTTATTGTTCTTTATAGAAGCTTCCCAGTCTCCTCTCTGCATGAGTAAGGTTGGATGAAACTCTCCTGTCAAAAACAGAAGTAGATTTCAGAGGTACAGCTGGGAGAAAACAGAATGGCTGTCAGGAAACAGATTACATAGTTATTAGAGCACAGGCTTTAGTGTCAGAGAAGATACAGGTTCAAATCTCAGCTTGACAATGCCTTGGCTTTGCGATCTAAACTTTTCTGAGCCTCAGCTTTTACCTCAGTGGGTTCTGAGGATTTACTGAAATAATATGTGTAAAATACAGGGTATGACACATGATGACAAGTGAGCTCTTAAAAAGCAGTAGCCACCATTGTTATCAATGATGTTGTTGTTGTTATTATTAATATTCTTCTGCTTCTCAAACTGGAAATGAAGAGTAGCAATTTAGGTGGTGGGGCCCATTAAGAGCCTGAGGTTGCAATGATATATACATTATTACCTAGGTGCACAAAAGTGTCTCATACAAAAGCTCTGTATTCTCTCATTTAGTCTTCAAAGTCCCCACTGCTTTAGATGTCATTAATATCCAGTTTTCAGGGGAAGAAGATGAAGCTCACTGGGACTGTGATTTTATCAGGTCACATAACTGGTAAGGTCATAGAGAAAGGATTCAAACATAGGTTTTCTGACTCCAAGTTCTGTTCTCTCTTAATTATGCCACACCGTAAAGATCTATTTTTCCGAGTGCCCAGCATGTGCTTGAGTATGGCCTTGCTAATCAGATGGCTTAATGGGTAAGGACAGTGGCCCAAGAACACCCTGAGAATTCTTATTGGGTTACCAAGATTTAGACCATTTTTACTAAGGATCGTCTCAGAAGGTGATAATAGCTGGCAAGCTGTGGCTGGCTTGTTTGAAAGAAAAGAGGTGGGATCCCTGGGTGGCGCAGCGGTTTGGCGCCTGCCTTTGGCCCAGGGCGCGATCCTGGAGACCCGGAATCGAATCCCACGTCGGGCTCCCGGTACGTGGAGCCTGCTTCTCCCTCTGCCTATGTCTCTGCCTCTCTCTCTCTCTCTCTCTGTGTGTGTGTGTGACTATCATAAATTTAAAAAAAAATAATAAAAAAAAAAAGAAAAGAGGTAAGAAAAGTTAAGAAGAAGGAGGAGAAGCTGAGTGAAAGAAAGAACAAGCTGAAGATTGGGATGGGGAAAATAAAATCTGCCTGATTAGGACTAGTGGGAAACTAGCGTTATTTTTTTTAAACTTCTTACATTTTTTGGTAAAAGAAAATAACTTATCCTCACCCAAAGGCAACACTTAGTAGTTAGAGTTTAAGAAAGGAGAAAAAGAAATAATAATGTCCATTTTGGGAATAAATCTAATTAACTTTTCTCTTTGATCTTTAAGATTTTTTAACCTTTGGAAGGGGATACCCTAAGGGATTTCTGTAAATGCTGACTTATTTTGCTCACTTGGTTTACTCCTCTTTCCATTCAAAATCCCAAATTCTAACTTATATATTTAATTACTCAAAATATCACCCTGTAAAACACTTTATCTAATATTGACACAGGGATTTAATTTTTAATTATTACTCTAAACTCAGTTGTCACCTTCCTCCAGTTTTCTCTGACATTCTCACCTTCTTTTATTTTTTTATTTTTTTTTAATATTTTATTTATTTATTTAGGATAGTCACAGAGAGAGAGAGAGAGAGGCAGAGACACAGGCAGAGGGAGAAGCAGGCTCCATGCACCGGGAGCCCGATGTGGGATTCGATCCCGGGTCTCCAGGATCGCGCCCTGGGCCAAAGGCAGGCGCCAAACCGCTGCGCCACCCAGGGATCCCTCACCTTCTTTTAGAGAAGAGTTTTGAGGGTCTCTTGAAGAGAGCAGCAAATATGTATATATCAAACATACACACTTGAACTTTGAAAAATGTCAAAGGAGGCATTCAGGAGATGAAATCACAAACCTGTCCTCTGGACTTTTTATTTTTATTTATTTAATTCTTGCCTTTTGATTCTCTGCCATTCTCTTCTCTACGTACACAAGCTAAAGTAAGTAAATGTATGAACCGAGAAAATGTTATATAGATTTTACTTATTCATTGCACCCATCAATATATGTTTAGAAGGGGCATGCAAGGCTGATATATATGATCTCCAAGGTGGGATAATTTCACTATAATACAGAAGAGAGATATTGCATACACAGTTTTAAAACAAATGTAAACTCAAAATGAATGTCTGATTTTGTTATCAGGGTAATACTGACCACAAAGAGTTAGTTAGGAATTGTTCTTTCTACTTTTGGAAGGGTTTGAGAAGTATTAGCATTAATTCTTCTTTAAAAATTTGATAGAATTCAAGGCAAGGCCATCAAACCCTGGGATTTTTTTTAACATTATTTTTTATTACTGATTCAATTTGTTTACTTGTTGTAAATCTATTTAGATATTCCTTTTCTTTTTGAGACAGTTTTGATAGTTTGTGTCTTTCTAGAAATTTGCCCATTTAATTTCTCTCCCATCCACAGAAGAAAAAGAGCTGAAGAAACTGGAAATCAACCACTTTTCTTAGATCCACCAGATAACTGAGGTCACAGGACATACTGCTGTTCTGTGTGCCTAGAGACAGACTAGCAATGCAGAGAATCACAACTTAGTGGCATGGAAGCTTAGGAGGAGAAACCATCAGGAACCAGTTCCAGGATAGGAAATCTAAGCTATCACTGAGGGATTGCTGGGGGCTCCAAGTAAGAGTGAAGAATTCTGGGGGGACCAGTCATAAGACACCCCCACACTTTTTTGAGTTTTATCTCCAGAAGCTCTACCAGCTTACCATAGTTAAGACTAGAGAAAAATCCCCTCATGCTTCTGGAAAGGGAAAGAAGAAGGGAATTGTTTCGAAATATGCCAGAATCTTTTATTCTTGGAAAGGCTTGCTCTCAGGAGAAGCCTTCACCAGAGCCTCAACAATTGGGGTTTTATCAGAGCTTCACTCCCCAGTGAATAGGAGGCAACCACCTCCAGCCCCATCTAGGCTTGCTGTCTTATCCAGAGGGGAAAACAAAATAAATCAAAGCTAAGAAGCACTTGTGAATATCATACCTGAGGGACATGAGGTCAGAAAAAGACTGAGACCAAATCATAGGACAATAGAAACTGAAAAATATTTAAAGAAACTTATATGTCCATAGAAATATCTTTTGTTTCAAGGATCCAAACTCCACTCAAATCTGTTCAATTAAAGCAAGAAAGTCTTCTTTTGAAGGAAGCCGACTGGTTTTACAAGAACCCCAGGGTCGGGGAAAAAAAACAAAACAGATTCTGAGGATACAGGAAGGCTGTCTATCAGTCCCCCACATGGCCAATCACCTCTCTTTCCTCTTTGACTCCAGGTCTTCCTCCCTTCCAGCCTCATCATCCTCCTGGCTGTAATGCCAGTATGCTAGATGCACTCTGGCCTCAAAGCATCAAATCAGAGGGATGTTTCTTCCCAGGTATCACAGCTTGCTACTTCCCCATTCAGACTTCTGCTCAGTGTGACCTGCCCTAGATGCCTTCCTTGAAACCTGCTGTAAAAAAACACTTATCCTTATTCCTTATACCTATCTGCTTTACCCTACTTTATCTTTGCTCATAGCACTTATCAACATCTCGACTTGTATATGCCTTTCTGTTTGTTTATTTTCTCTTTCCCCTTTAGACTTATCCATGGCAAGCTCTTAGTAAATATTTGTAGAATAATTGGATAAATAAATGGATGAGTGAAAAACAGATACCAAGTTGGCTTTAGGGACCAGTCTCTATGCCTCTCCTGTCTCTTGGTTTCTCAGCTTCTCTTTCTGTGTTTACTTCATTTTTCTTGTTCTGCCAATTAGCTTCTGATCCTCTGCTCCCTTATTACACTGGGGACACATGACCTAGTCAAGACACCCTGCCCTGTTCTGCTGATAGCCCTCCTCAAGTGTTTATCTCCAACTGCTACTTTCCTTTCTGTCTCTTAGTTCAGGGACAATATTTGTCCAGCAGGAGATTTCCTTAGTTTGTCTAGTTTTTCCGTTTTGATTTTTTGTTTTGTTTTGTTTGCTTTTGGCAGGTGGCGGTGAGAGTGGAGAAAGAGGAGTTGAGTATAACAGATGCTGCTACTTACTCTTTGCACATTGGCATTCTTCTAGGACAGAGTTTAGGAAGTGAAAAGCAGGCATTTGAACTATGTTTTTTCAAGGTAAGACTTCAGGGAGCCAAAAAGTAAAGAAAGGAATTGTATCTCTTTTTTGAGCCACTGCTAATTGCCAGATACTGTGCTCAGCACAGAGAATGCACGTTATTCAACCTTTTATCAAGCTACATAAGTTTTTTTTCACAAAGACGAACTTATCATCATGCAACATTAGACTAGGAAATGTGGAGTGCAGATGCAAACTCCAAAATCAATTCCCTTCTGATATTTTTAAAAATATTTTATTTATTTATTAGAGAGAGAGAGAGAGAGAGCCCAACTCGGGGGAAGGGAGCTCAATCCCAGGACCCTGGACTCATGATCTGAGCTGAAGGCAGATGACTAAATGACTGAACCATCCAGGCACCTCCCCCTCTCCTACCATTTTACCTTTGGGTAGGGTCTACTTTAGAGTAGAAAAGGGTATAAGGAAGGGCTTTATAAAGGAAGGAGCATTTGCAAGGAGATAGGCTTGGCGTTGCCAGATAAAAGAGAAAGGCACTGCTTGATGGAGAACAGAAGAAGCAGGTGGACACACTGAAGAACTGGGAGAGGGAGCAGTCTGGGTTGCCTGGAACACAGAGGGGAGGGAGGGAGAAATGGGGCTAGAAAATCATTTGTGATCAGATCATATCAGGCTAAAGACTTTGAATATAATGGATGTCATATAGCTGGTGGTTATACATTTCCAAGAAACAGAACCATTCAAATTGTGCAGCATACATTTTAGAAAGTGAGATTTTCTAGTACTATAACTCTCCAAGTAGATAAGCTGTATTCATTTTCCTAAGTTTCTATAACAAAATACCACAGATTAATAGCTTAAACAGCAGAAATATTTATTTTCTACAGTTCTCGAGGCTGGGAAGTCCAAGACCAAGGTGCCAGGTGATTGAATTCTTGTGAGGGCTCTCTTTGGGCTTGTAGACTGTGGCCTTCTTGCTGTGCCCTTACTTGACTTTTCTTCGGTGCATATGCAAGGAGAAAGTGAGGGGGTGGGGAGTAAGGGTAAGGGGACATGAGGGGGGGTGAAGAGAGAGGGAAAGAGAGAGATAATGAATGCTCTCTGGAGTCTCTTCTTATAAGGGCACTAATCCCATCAAACCATGACCCCACTCTCATGACCTCCCCTAATTACCTCCCAAGACTCTGCCTCCAAATATCACACTGGAGATGTGGGCTTCAACACATGAATTTTGAAGGAACACAAACATTCAGTCCATAACCTAGGCCAAGTCAAATAAAATAAGAAAACACAATTAATATATAAAGATAGTTTTAGTCTTCCTAATGAGTACCTGTTTCCTGCATGAGTCAAAATGCCCTTCCGAGGGAGCTGGCATCAGACAAGGCTGACTTGGGAATTTATACTCAGCATCCAACACTGAAGGGGCCCTTCTTTATAGCGTTGTTCAGATTTAACTTTTTGAGTAGTGCTTTCTGCAAATACAAAATATGAACCGCTGCTCAAACATGAAATGTTCCTCTTCAAGCTGTCCTCCTGTCTTTGATGTCATCCCCAAATCCTCACTGATCACCTCTTCTGACTGCCATCCAAGAGGTTTATGAACCAGGAAGAAAGTCTATAGCTCAAGAACTATCTCATTTATAGCAAACATAAAGAAGGAATTTTCTCTTGTCCTGAAATACCCAAATAATCCATCCCAAAAAAATGAAATAATAAATCTCTCACCTGGGCTCTTTGCTTTGCTTTTATCTTCAGCATTACTTCTCAATCATCTCAACCCGGCACAACAGGCTCAAAATCATAAAATAATCTGTGTTCGAATAAAATACAGGAGTAAAGGGAAGGGGGAACCCTGGGAGGCTCGCAGTTTAGCACTGTCTTCGGCCTAGGGCGTGATCCTGGAGTCCTGGGATTGAGTCCCGCATTAGGCTCCCTGCATGGAGCCTGCTTCTCCCTCTGCCTGTGTCTCTGCCTCTCTCTCTGTCTGTCATGAATAAATAAATAAAATCTTTTTAAAAAAAAAGTTCAGACCCCTACAGTGTTTTGATCTTTTTACTACACAGAAAAACTGAGGCTCAGAAAGATTTAATTATTTGTGGAACTCACTCACTGGTCAGTCAAGGAGCCAGCTGAGAAACCAGGGTCTCACGTCACCATTGATGTTACCGTGTTGCTGCTCATAAAACTGTAATGTTGAAATCTGCAGGATTTTAGTCATTTGAAATAGTGCATAGTCTCCCAGCAAGCCTTAACAAAGCTTTAAATCCATCCTAAGTCAGAAGGCAGAATTTCTGTGAATACATCCTTTATCCAGAAGAGGAGTGGGATTGTTATGGGGGCTTCACCAGGCCCACTACTCATCACCTGTTATCACTGAGGTGTACCCAATACTCATGAGCACATTTTGTCCCTCCCGGGGACCCTAAAGTTCTCTAGCGAAGGATCACTCCCCCTCTCTCTGGCATAATGCTTCTGTGTGTTCTTTTGGCATCCTGCCACCATGCAGTTCAATACTTTCTCACTATTTTGAACTACATGATCAGAAGAAGGTGTACATTGTCTTTGGATTTTTAACAGCAATTCCTACATCCCTGCATCAGTACTTGCCATTCTCCTACGTAATGAGACCAACCAATATCTTCAAGGAGCCAGATACTTATTTGTGATGTAGAATTTTATATCAAACATATATTTGTAAAAAAGAAAAGAAAATTCTTCACATTTCAACTCTTTCCCTTAGATTTTCTCACTGCACCTAATAAAACTGGGAGCAAAAGGTGGGTCTTCAATAGGTATTTCTTGCATGTGTGGTTTGGATAAAGTCTTAGACAGCAACCTGTTATTTTTTTCCAGTGTGACTAAAAAACACAATTTAGTTCATCTTCAGGACATGAGTAGGCTGATTGGGTTTCAGATAAAGTGGGGATTAATCCTTACAATTAGTGAGCATGTTTACTAACTGCCTCTTGGATTTATGTTGGGCTATACCTGAGGCAAACATGTTTTCTCTCTCCCTGATGCAGGTGATTTTTTTTTTTTTTTTGATGCAGGTGATTGACAGAGTATGATGATGTCAACTACCTCCTTGTCATGAGCTTTGCCAATGAATATGCTCTAATTTTTTCTCAATGTTTATTCTCCATGTACTTCTCTTTTTTCCAGCAAATGCTAATTTTATTTCCCAGATTTCTTCATATGAAATTATGAGGGTCCCATAATTATTTATGAAGAATATCAAAACAATACATTAATAACATTGTAAATTTAAAGATTATAATATGTAATCCATTCATGTACAATACTACATACTTTGCTAGAATGATGTGTAAATAAAGAACAAAAAAGTCTTGTGCTGTTTGGGGTCTGTGTATATTTTTGATACACGCAAGTTAGCTCCTATTCAACTCTTTGTCCTTCCACTCAGTAGTTCATGGTCCATGTGACTTTTAATAAGATGACATGAGAGAATAATGATCAGATGTGGGCATACATTTTTTTTTCTCTAAAAAGTCTTTCACTTGATCTATATAAAGAAACATGGTGATGCATTAAATTAATAATATTAATAGCTGAACTGGACTGGATATTTGTCGAAAGGCCTTTCTTTCTCTCTTTATACAAATTCCCAGCTGTGTTCTTTGGATAGGATTGCCTTCATGGCCTACTGAAGGAGTGAGCCTTGACTTAGCTAAAACTAAGAAGAAAATAAAATTCTTCACATTTCAACTCTTTCCTTTAGATTTTTTCACAGCACCTAGTAAAACTGGGATTAAAAGGTAGGTTTTCAACGGGTATCTCTTGCATGTGTGGTTTGAATAAAGTCTTAGACAGCAACCGGTTATTTTTTTCCAGTGTGACTAAAAAAAGGCATGCTAATGGCTGCAACCTTCCAGGTATCAAAGAAAGATCATACACCTTTTAGCAATAATTTCCCCAAGGTCTCTGTCTCTTCTTCTTTGGATATTTCTGTTTCAGAAAGGCCTTAACTCTTTATTCAAATTTTCATAAATAATTTAGCCAAGATACCTTAGAGAGTTCCCCACTTGCCTCTTAAAGGAGTTTGAGAGTCAATCACTCAAAAAGTACTTATTGAACACATATTATGTGACAACTGTCCTCTCTTCAAGAAGAGTGCTTCCACTTTCATCTGTTTTTACTGTTTGATGTACACATAATATGTATTTGGAATAAACAATTATGCAGTTAAATATATGAACCACTGGTTTAGTCTAAGCTCCTCATCTTAAAAATTGCAAACCTGAGACTAAAAAGAAGTTAAATGATTTGTCCAAGATAACACAGCAAATTTCAGACTTAAAAGAAATTCCTGGCTTCTTGATCCATGGTCCAGTGGTCTTTCATTACATTCTGCTGCCTTCTCACATTGATTAGCACTACCTTTGCTAATAATTATAATTTTATTGTTTAATCACAGGCTTTAATTATGTAGATCACTTTGGTCTGCAAAAATTGAATCAGAAAGCTAAGAAGAACTGACTTCCTTATGAAATTTCTAGTACTTCCTATTTTCAGACAGGCTAGAAATACTCTGTGAACAGCCTTTCTTATAAGATTTGGCATCTGCCTCTTGCTATGATCAGAAATAAAAAGTATAGAGGTTGGAGAAAATTAACTAGGAAAAATGAGCCTGAAAGGTCTTAGTTCTACATACACATGGGAGGTTTCAAATGTCAGATCCAGACCCTGATATTGCCCGAGCTTTCCTGATATTTCCTTATAGATCAAATGTTTGTCTTGACTTGTTTTATCTTTACAGTAATTATTTTCTTTTTTTTTCTATTTTACATGCATTTATTTTATTCTATTCACATTGTACAATTGTTATACAACCTACAAAAAGTACAAAACAGTAATTATTTTCTTAATACAAAGTCTATATGTTGCAAGAATGCTAATTTCAAGATTGAAATAAAACCTTTTTGTTTTTAAAAATCAGGTTCAGGAGTGACTATTGACTGACCATGTTCCATAGACTCCACCATATTTCTCGACAGAAAACCATACAATCCTCTTGGAAGTTTATCTTTATTTCTCTGTGTCCCAAAAAGTAATAATTCAAGTGGTTCCTGAAAGAATCTAAGTGGCAAATAATGACATAATATTAGTTCTTCAGAAACATAATTTCCTTTTGTACTGCTACAGGAGGGCCTGGAACCGATTTTATCTCCAATCCTGAGAGTATAATATGGTTACTTGGTTTCAATATTTATTATCTTAAACCACCTCATTGTGACTAGCTATGTGCTCTGTTTCATTAATGTGCCTTTCCATTAATTGTGTGTAATATTAATTCTCTTTAATACCATATTTGACTTTCATGCACAAATAAGCCCTAACTAATCTATTTGTTTTCCACTACTGATAAGAATACTTTCTTTTTGTGGTTGTATTACACCTGGGGCCTGAAGAGCTAGCCTTTACCACACCTGAATGTCAGATCTATGTGCTCATCCGCTGAGGATCAGCAACATGGGGAATGTACTTTGACCTCCATACTGTTTCAAATATGTTTTTATTTTGATCAAGCAATGAGGGTGCCAACTGCCTACTCTGATTTTAGAGATTGTGCTTTGGAATTATCGTTTTGGGCCTTTCAAGAGAAGAATAATTCCCAAGTTGCTTATGTGAATGGAGTGCTGGGAAGAACAATTGAATGAATAACGAGAAAGGATTTATCTAAAAAGGAAAAAGAAGATAAAAACTGAAGTATGGAGTATTGACTTTTAACAAAGAAAAAGTATTTCTTTTTCTGCTTTCTAAAATTTCTAACACTTCATATAGATATTTAATACCGGAGATTTTGGGTAGGTGGGTACATAGTCACATACCTGTACACATATTTAACTGATGTACTTTTAGTAAATAAATCACTCCAAAAAATCCATGAAATTCATTAGGGTAAAAAGATCTATAGAGGAATAAGAATTTTTATACTGACAAGTATTTTCTGAGTTAATTCTGATAACTTTGATCTTGTCTCCTTTGGCTATCATTACTCTAGAAGAAAGTTGTTACCTCTGTTGTCTGTACCATTTAGATGATGGGTAGGATGCCACAAGGTATTGAGTTTTGTCCAATTGAGTCTTTCCCAACAATACACACTTGAATACACCCCTTTGGATATATTACAGTTGTTATTGATAGAACAAAAAATGGATACTACTCAAGGTTTCTTAACAGTGAAATTTTGTCCATAATTTGTTCTATGGTATGGGCACCTTCAACGATTTTTACCGTGTGCTTTCAGCACAAGCTAAGCAGTACACTTGAATATTTTGTTTTTAAAATCTCAAAATACAAGTCCATTTCACTCATTGGTTTCATCTGACTTACTCACTTATTTGGAAAGCACAACCATAGCCAAATCGTATTTTAAAAGTTGACATGGCCTTTCATTGGTGGCCAAGAGCAAGAAATTCTGCCCTGATACCCCAGGGGACCTGTATTGGCAAGGTGCAAGTGGCAAGATGCATGGTAATTAATATAGTGTTCCTGAGTGAAGACCATTATCCTTTTTTCCACATTCCTCATATCTTACAGGTCATTATACCTACATTTCTGATGCACTTGGGAATGCAAACTATTCCCAAGGATGGCTTGGCAAGAACACTCTGGCAAGAACACCCTGTTATAAACAGGTACTTCGAGGGCTTCAGCTAATTTTGATTATCAATACAATTCTTTTCTGTGTTCAAGTGCAACACAACATTCAGGAATCCAGAGCTAATCTTTATTCCCTCTGTTGATCTTAGAACCATGGCAATAACAATTCTTGACTTCCCTCTCTCCCACTCTGGCCAGATCCTCTTCTTCTCCATGAAGTATTTCCTGTACCTATAACCATCACCTATGAAAAAAGCTGTAGGTTCCCCATTTTATTGATTCAGAGAAGTCAGTTGATTCCCCTCAAGCGGGAAGCCTAATCCTATCTCACAAAAAGCAAAGTCCAATTGACCTCTGTGCCCTAAGACTCAATGACATCCAGGCCTCAGTCAGAACTGGAACCTGTATGAATAAAGCATATGTCCATTTTGTTTGTAACTTGCCTGTTCAAAAACATACTTGTGTCAAATATATGATGTGACCTCTTGCTTAAGTCCAGGAACTTTTGAGTTCTTGGGGAGGCTTTAATATCCATTGCTCATCTCTTGCATGGTTAAGTGAACCAAATGTCCCATCTGATTCTGCCTTATGAGAATTATTTCATGGGAGACTACAATTTTTTTTGTTCTTGTTCCTATGTGAAGCAGTTAGCCCTAACCTTTATAAATTTAGAAAATAAAAACTACAATGGAGTAGAGAAATTATTTTGCTAGGCTTTTTATGCTATTTAATTTAATTATTCACACCAATCTTCTAGACATTTTGAATATATTTATGCAATTCCTTAAGATTTGCTCATTGTCCAAAATAATATCTATATATTTTGGTGGATGTTTTACTCGCCAAAGTCTGTTTCTCATCACCTTAAAAATTTTGTCATGATTCAATTTAATTCAATTGAATTTAAATTTTTCTGAGATTGTTTATGTAAAAGATTATCACATCTTTATTACTCCTGACAAGTAGTTTATGATGTTTCCACAATTTATCTATAACATACACTAGAGCATTTTGGAAGCAGCAGAACCATTAAAACACTAAATACCTATTATAATTCTGGAAGAGTGTTGGGTGTTTTTGTTTATTTTTTGGTTTGGGTCTTTTTTTTAATGTAGTATAAGCTTGAGTAAGAGAAAGAATTATTCCACTATTTCTCATTTTAATTTTTATGTTTAATCATATCTTTTTATCAGAATAATTAAAAACAATTTAAATCTACATATAATTCATGAAGAAGTTACGTTGAAATGTAAAGCCACTGGGTTTTTCAATGACTTCCAGTTTTATTAGACAAACAATAGGGAGTTCCCATTTCTACTGCCTTCCACTCCTTCATATTTTCTAAGGCATGCATGAATCACCTCAGTTTGCTATACTTCTCTTTCTCAAGGAACCTGGAAACCTAATTAGGAAAACGGAAATCAGCAGCCTCTAGTACAGGGCCCAGTAATCTCTCAGCCTTCAAAGGGAGCTCCTGATGCCAAAGTGATTCAGGAGGAGGAGATGAGAGGTGAGCATGGGATCTCTGGGCACTTCAGGACCTGCTTTGTACATTCTCTTTGAATGATGGAAACCCAGGGAGCCAATCTAGAGGAGGATTGACGGTAGTGGGGGGCAAGTACCATGGAACAGAATTCACTCATATTAGTACGAGAAACATATATATTACAATGACTAAGGTTTTATTTTATTTTTTTTTTGACTAAGGTTTTAGTATACTCATTTTTCACTAGGTATCTTGAGTTTATTCCATTTAGATTCATGGTTTTGAAAATTCTCTTATCCCTATATACTTATCTTCTTGTGAAATTTAATTGCATATATTTAAGCAACTATGGTCTACTTATTTCATGCCTCTTTACTCTTAGAAATTCTGCTAGCTCTGCATGGAATGCAGTTCCCCCTTCTGCTTGCCTGATAAATTACTACTAATTCTTTAGGAACCCTCATCAAATATCATCTCCTCTGCAAATTCATCCCTGATTCCAGAGAGTTAATTATACACTATGAATCCTTATTCTAGCTTTTATGTATCATTAATAAATTTTTCATCTTATGTTACCAGTATTTATGTGTGTTTGCTGTACTAGACTTAAAGCTTTTTGAAGAAATGATGCATATATCCTCTACTTTTTAAGCTCATCTATCAGGTGTCATGTTTCCACACACACACAAAAACACACACTCTCTCTCTCTCTCTCTCTCTCTCTCAGTATATATATATACCAATTCCAGAGGGGTCTGGAGTGGTGGTAACTAGGGTAGAGGGAGTACCGTGAACTCTGGCCCACCGAGGTGAGGACCTTCAAAGGGTGGTGGGAGGGGTCGGTAGAAGCTGGTGACCCCGAAGCCTCTCCGAACAGTATTTAAGAACTTCTTGTGGACTTACCAAGACAAACAAAGGAAGCCCACACCATGTAGCCTCCAACTTCTTCTGGGGAAGCTGAATCCCAGGAGCCCCTAATGAGGTCTTCAAGATAAAGAGACTGCGGCTGGCTGCCCAGAGTAGCTGGCCTTGTTCTGTCCTGTCCACCCTCACTACCCTAACTCCCATTGTTTTGTGAAGATAAAAACTGGAATCTCTTTTGTTTAAGTGTCACAAGACATGGAGCACCTCCACAAATTTAAGTTCATATCCAATTGGAAATTTGTTTATGCATGTACAATTTGTCGGAGAAAAAACATCAAGTTGTTTTTTGTATGCATATAAAATGTGATTTATGCAAGAATTAACAGTAAAAAACCCTGACATATATATGTATATTATCATCTATCTATCTATCTATCTATCTATCTATCTATCTATCTATCATCTATCTATCTATCTATCTATCTATCTATCTATCTATCTATCCTATCCATAATTGTTGATATTGGCTCTAATTTTTATAGCAGTTTCATAGCCATCACACAAAGAGGCTATAATATCTCCAATTTATTTTCAGATGAGGAAACTGAACTCAGAGTACTTTGTTCACAGAAGCAACATTCCCAAGGAGAAGCATGCAGAATTCTAGTCCAGAATGAAATCATGGCCAGTTGGACCCTAAAGTCTGGGCTCACTTAAGGTACCACTGTACTCACGTTCCGCAGACTGCTATACAGATTGCATTTACAGATAATTAGAAAGTATTAATTCAATGTTTGTTGAATTAATGAAGTAACTGATTTTAAAAACTCAGACCACTCTTGGTGGTCTATACTACATGCATGATGATCAGCTCCTGGTCATCAAGACAGATGCCTGTTTCTAGAAGTAATAGATCCTAGAAGATAGAGCTACTACATCATTTCTAGTTCCCCAGAAAATCTCCCTCAAGTTGATGCTGCATGGTTAAGAAAAGTGAGATACACAAAACACTGAAGGTACCTCCCTCACAGTCCCATAAATGGAGTAGAACCCACAAGGTTGGAGGACATGTTTCAAGTTAAGCATAACTGTTATGGAGCTGTAGGGGACTGTTAAAGGAGCTTTAGCCAGAATAGGTGATGATCTGGACTTAATGGAACCAGCACATGCTTGGTTAGTACTTACTCCTCTGTTCTTTACCATTAGGCATGGTTTAGCCTATCATTTTTCTTTATTTTCTTCTTTATTGAATAGGATAACCTGTACCTTGTTTTGTTGTACAAGATCATGCCTTTACCTTTACATGTTTGGACTTTGTATGTCTCTTAGACTCTGAGTATGGTGGGGGAGGGTATCAAAGGATAAAATGCCTAGTGTAACCTGCCTTGGTTCCCAAGTGTGAAATAATCCCAGATCCACTATAAAAATTTCTGCTCTGGGCATTGATGACAAGAACTCACAAGAAGAATATGGGAGAAGGTGTCCAAAGCAGAGTTGGCAGTAAAAGTTACATTTGTGGTTTCTCCGAATAGTGCTCAAGCGGCCGCTATTCAGATGTGGGTCCTTGTGGCAATGAGACACACTGCAGGGAGGGCAAGGGAAGAGTCAGTGTAGACTAAAAAAGGGTGAGGAAATATTGCAGTGGGTGAAAGTGTGCGTGGCATATAGCCTGGGCCAAACTACTTACTTGACTAAGGTTGGAGACCATCAAAACTTGTCCCCATGATGCTGGCTAGAAAAACCACATCACAGAAGTCTCTTAGGTTTCTGTGATCCAGGCTTTGTATCCATTTATTTCTCTCTTAACCAAGATCCCCAAATGCCACAGCCACAAAAAGAGGGGTTCTGGTCTATACAGCATTTAGAACCCAGCTTTCTTGACTCCCAAGGCAGAGAAGCTTCTGTTACTGAAACTTCTGGGGTGCCTGGCTGGTTCAGTCCATAGAGCATGTAACTCTTAATCTCAGGGTTGTGAGTTTCAAGCCCCACATTTGGTGTAAAGCCAACTTAAAATTAAAAATTAAGGAAAAGAAAAAAGAACCTTAAACCTCTGTATTTTCAGGACCATGTAGAACAGTGACAGATGCAAAAAGCAGGAAGAATTTCAAGGAGATTGATTTTGTTAAATCTGAATTCAATTGATCTGTATTTTTGTTTAATCATGAATCAGAGTTAGATTTAATTTGGTGGTTTATTCTAAAGGCAGTATTCTCTTTAAAAAACCATTGATATTACTTCTTTATTAAAATTCTAATTTTGTATTTTTATTAGAAATATTCTCTTAGCGGGGATCCCTGGGTGGCTTAGCGGTTTAGCACCTGCCTTTGGCCCAGGGCCCGATCCTGGAGTCCTGGGATCGAGTCCCCCGTCGGGTTCCCGGCATGGAGGCTGCTTCTCCCTCCTCCTGTGTCTCTGCCTCTCTCTCTCTCTCATAAATAAATAAATTAATTTAAAAAATTCTCTTAGCAAAGAAGCAGATCTTAACTATAGAGAACAAACTGGTGGTTACCAGAAGGGAGATCAGTGGAGGAATGGGTGATGGGGATTAAGGAGTGCACTTGTGATGAGCACCAGGTGATGTATGGAGTGTTGAATCACTAAATTGTACCATTGAAACTAATATTACACTGTACGTTAACTAACTGAAATTTAAATAAAACTTAAAAAATACTCATTTATTTTAACAATACCATTATTAATTTTCTATTTCTTAGTTTTTTTATTTTAGTAACTTTTCTACAAAGGAAATTATCAATGGAATTCAGAGCTAATTTTACTTGGTACTCCGGACAATTAGAAGAAAATTTCAAAACAGTATTAGTCGCATCAAGCCAGGTCAATACAGCATCACATATAACTTCACTGCATTATCTGAAGGAGCAAACAGAAAAGAAAACAAAGAGGCAAAGAAAGAAGGAATGGAGAGGGAGAGGGAAGGGTGTAATAAAAACTTATGAACCAAGTCTATAAATGTGTTAAAGGACCACAGTACCCCCTTCAGTTGATCATCAAAGTCTGTTTCACATGTTACTTTTTTATACAAAATTACTTCCAATAAAGATATAATTTCTTATCATTCTATAAAACATAGGTAGGAATTACTGTATGTAAAAACATTTTTCTAATCTTAAAGAACCTACAAAATAGATCTGAAAAACTTGTTACTAGATAAAATAAGGATAAAATAAAATTATTATATCTAATAATATGGTTGGCTCTGAAACTGTGTGTTCCATATAGAAATTTATGCAACAAGGAAGTCACTTTATTTCCAATTTGTATTATGACCTGTGATTTGAGCACAGCGGTGTGCAACACATGCATGAACACACATGCATGTTCACACCCTACTTGTACCCCACCTCCTATTAAAATAATAGTTTTCATCTTTACTGTGCTCTTTCCTTCCAACTTTACTTTTCCTTTGCAAACAAGTAAAAACATATTAGGTCAAAATTAAGTATGGTGTGCGTGAGTGGCTCAGTTGGTTAAGTGACTTTTTCTTGATTTTGGCTCAAGTCATGATCCCAGGGTGTTGAGATTGAGCCCCTTTTTAAGATCCTTTCTTTCTCCCTATTCCCTTTGCCCTTCACTTCCTGTTTGCACTCTCTCTTTCTCTGTAAAATACATACATACATAAAAAAGAAAGAAAGAAAAAATTAATTCCAGGTTCTGACACCTAGAATAAGGGGAATAAAAACAAATTCACGATGAATCCAAAAAAGCAGGTAGTAATATGATTATATCATTATGACCCCATCTCTGCATATTTTTGGTAGATGTGTATATTGCTTTCCTAGACCTGCCATAACAATTTACCACAATGTGGGTGGCTTAAAATAACAGAAATTGATCCTTACAGTTCTGGAGTACAGAAGTCTGACCCTGAGATCATGACCTGTTCCAAAATCAAGAGTCAGCCACTTAACCAACTGAGCCACCCAAGCGCCCTGGAATTAATTTTCTTTTAGCCTTTTGCACTTACTGGTCCACACAGTGTGATGTACATTTGACCAAATATGTTTTTGCATGTTTGAAAAAAAATAAAAGAGAAAAAGAAAAGAAAAGAAAAGAAATTGCAGGGCTATGTTCCCTCGGAAGTTTCTGTAGGAGGATCCTTTCTTGCCTCTTCTAGCTTCTGGTGACTCCTGGCGATGGTTGGCTTGTGGCCACATCACTCCAACATCTTCCCATGTTGCCTTTTCCTCTGTATTTCTATGTGTTCTTTCTGTGTCTTGTAAGGAAGGGCACTCTCATTGAAAAAGAACTGTATACATGTGTTATTGCTTGAGATTCTCTCTCTCCCTCTGCCCCTTCTCTACTCACATGTGTGCTCTCTATCTCTCAAAAGAATAAAATAAAATAAATAAAATTATGGGTTTTTTTGTATCATTTACTTTCTGTTACATTTGTGCTATTATTTAAACAAAACAATAGGACTAGTTAACAGAGGCAAGCAGTAGTATTTAATAGTAGGACTAATTAAATGATATGTATGAGAAAATTAATAATTTTCATATTTCTGTCCTTACTGACAGTAATTTATTTTAACTCGTGGATATTTAAATTTCATAGCTCATATTGTATATTCTTAATATAAATAAATATAAGACTTGAAAACAAGGAAAATATGAAGACAATAAGACAATTCAACAGCTATCATGTATCACCTTTATTTCATTAAAAAAAACAATGAAATGTTTCTTTTGACTCCATCATTACTGTAGGATATTTTTACTTTCTGTTTCTTTTCTAAAGTACTTCTCTGAGCTGCCTTCATCCTTTAAGATCTTCTTCTCCTTTAAAACTAAAGATGGTCAAACATAATATTCACTTTGATAAGCATCTGTGCTCTTATCAAGCCCACATTAGACTGATTCTTGGTGTCAGTCCAACTTGATGACATCAAACTAAATATGCTTTCCAAAGAAGGATTTGAGTATGGAATACTACTAAATATTACATACTAGAAGCAGGAGGTTTTTTGACTTGTAGGAATTTGTCCTCAGCTCTCCAAAAATGCCTATTCACTTAGTACTGGAGCCTTGTCTTGGTAGATCAGCTGTCAGTCGATAAGACCCTCTACATCTATACATTCATTGTTATAGGCTGTTCTGGACTCAAATAGCCATCATTTTTTAACATTCCAAAACACATTAGGTGTTATCAAAAATTAAATCTTTCTTTCTCAGGTAAAAAGATTTTGAAGTAGAGGGGTAATCTGAACTCATGAATTTGAAGTAGGATTCCAAATAAGTTAAAATTTTTTTTTTTTTAATTTTTAAAAGATTGTATTTGGTCGGGGGGGAGGGGCAGAGAAAAGAGAATCTCCAGCAGACTCCCCACTGAGCATGGAGCTGAACATGGGGCTGGATCTCATGACCCTGAGATTACGACCTGAGCCAAAATTAAGAGTTGGACACACAACCAACTGAGTCATCCAGGCACCCCCAAATTAAAATTTTAGTAAAGAAATGAGAGAGTTCGACAAAAAAAAAAAAAAAAAAAAAAGAAAGAAAGAAATGAGAGAGTTCTATTTAAATCAGGTGACTTTCTGGTGACATTTTCTGTTTGTTTTTATTTTGAGTTCTGAAGTAGTCTTCTTTTCAAAAACAGAGGGTCTTTGTTCCTATACAAGTTTTTGTCACAACCCACATAATATTGAATAACTTGGGTTTAGTTAGTACTTTGGCCTCTTTATGGCCTCTTCAAAGATCATCAAGCAATTTTATTATTTTTAAAAATTTTTTTAAAAGATTTTATTTATTTATTTGAGAGAGAGAGGAAGAGTCAGAGAGTGAGAGCATGAGCAAGGTGAAGGGCAGAAGGAAAAGCAGACTCCCTGCTGAGCAAGGAGCCTGACACAGGGCTCCATCCTGGAACTCTGGGATCATGACCTGAGCAGAAAGCAAATGCTTAATGGATTGAACCATCCAGATGCCCCTATTTTTTAATTTTTTATTTGAGATGTAATTGACATACATCATACTTGTTTTAGATATACAACATAGTTATTTGACACAATTATCACAATAAATTTAGTTACTGTCATTAGAGTACAGTATTATTGGCTACATTCATGATGCTATGCATTATATCTTCATGCCTTATTTATTTTATAAGTGGAAGTTTGTACTTCTTGATCCACTTCACACATTCCCGCCTCACCCTCAAATTCCATCCCCTGTGGTAACCACCAATCTAGTTTCTACATTTGAGTCTAGGATTTGTTTGTTTTGTTTTTTAGGTTCCTCATATAAGTGAGATCCTATAATGTTTATCTTTCTCTGTCTGACTTATTTTACTTAGCATAATGCCCTCAAGGTCCATTCATGTTGTTGCAAATGGCTAAATTTCTTTCCTTTCTATGGCCAATTTTAGTGTGTGTGTGTGTGTGTGTGTTCACTTTTTCTTTATCCATTCATCCATTGATGGAAACTTAAGTTTCTTCTCCTACTATTATTGTAGGAAAAATTGCTGTCAATTTTTCCCTTTGGTCTATTAATATTTGCCTTACATGTTTTGGTAGTCCTATATTAGGTTCAAATATATTTATAAAAGTTACATGTTTTTTCTGGACTGTCTCCTTTATTGTTATATGGTGCCCCTTCCTTGTCTTTTTTTAGTCTTTTAAGTCTGTTTTGTCTGATATAAGTATAGCTACTCCAGCTTTCTTTTTGTATTCATTCACTTTCAATCTGTGTATGTCCTTACCACCAAGGGAATTTCTTGTAGGCAGTATGTAGATGTGCCTTGTTTTTTGTTTTTTAATTTCTTTATCCATTTAGCCAATCTATGTGTTTTTTTTTAATAATTTTTATTTATTTATGATAGTCACACAAAGAGAGAGAGAGAGGCAGAGACATAGGCAGAGGGAGAAGCAGGCTCCATGTACCGGGAACCCGATGTGGGACTCGATCCCAGATCTCCAGGATCACGCCCTGGGCCAAAGGCAGGCGCCAAACCGCTGAGCCACCCAGGGATCCCCTATGTGTTTTGATTGGGGAATTTAGTCTATTTACATTTAAAGTGGTAACTGATGGGTAGGTACTTATTGCCTTTTTGTTAATTATCTTCTTGATGTTTTTGGAATTCCTCTTTGTCCCTTTCTTCTCTTTCTCCCTTTCCTTGTAATTTGATAGTTTTCCTCAGTGTTATGTTTAGATTCCTTTCTCATTTTCATTTTTGGATTTACTATAAGGTTTTCTCTGTGCTTACCACAAAGTCCACATATATCATTCTTTGTAGAGAGCAGTCTTTTTTGAGTTGATAGCAACTTAAATTTGAACATGTTTCAAATTTTTACATTTTAATTTCCCCCACTATGTTTTATTTTATTGATGTCATATTTTACATTTCTTAAACTTTATGTACCCCTTAACTTATCATTGTAGTTTTTGTTAATTTTACTTCTTTGTCTTTTAACCTTTATACTAGCTTTAGTAAGTGATTAATCCATTTCCTTTAATATATATTTACCTATACCAAAGAAATTTTTACTTCTGTGTGTTTTCTTGCTATTAGTTTTAAGCTGTTTCTATTTTTCTTAAAAAGTCTTTTTAACTTTTCTTGTAAGGCAAGTTTAGTAGTGTTGAATTCCTTTAGCTTTTGCTTGTCTGAAAAACTCTTTACTCTCCTTCAATTTTGAATAATTTTACCAGAGAGAATATTCTTGGTTGGAAGTTTTTCTCCTTTTAACACTTTGCATATGTAATGCCACTCTTTTCTGATCTGCAAATTTTCTGTTGAGAAATCTGCTGATGGCTTTATGCAGCTTCCTTTTGTATTTTATAATTTGTTTTTCTCTTTCTTACTGACTTTAAGATTTTTTTTATCTTTGACTTTTGACATTTTAATTATAATGTCTTGTCTTGGTGTGGATATTGTAGTATTTATCTTATTTGGAACTCTCTGTGCCTGCTGGACCTGAATGTCTGTTTCCTTCCTCAGGTTAGGGTAGTTTTCAACATTTTCTTCAAATAAGTTTTCTGCCCCCTTTTCTCTATCTTCTCCTTGTGGGACCCCTATAATTCAAATATTTTTCCACTTGATATTGACCTATAGGTCCCTTAAATTATCTTCATTTTTTAAAACTCTCTTTTCTTGGAGCACTTGAGTGGCTCAGTGGGTACAATGTCTTCTTTCAGCTCAGGTCCTAATTCCTGGGTCCTGGGATTGAGTCCCACATCAGGCTCCTTGCTCACTGGGGAGGCTGCCTCTCCCTCTCCCTCTCCCTCTGCCTCCTTCTGCTTGTGCTTGCTCTCTCTTTCTCTTTGTCAAATAAATAAATAAAATATTTTAAAAATTAAAAAAATAGAATTCTGTTTTTCTTTTTGTCTCTCTCTCTCTGGATGAGTTCAATTGCTTTTTCTTCCAGTAAAGCGATTCATTCATTTTGAATCCTTTACCATGTAGATTACCTATCTCCAGGTCATTAGGTCTTTCTCTGGCATTGTTCTTGTTCTTTCATTTGGAACATATTTTTCTGTTTCCTCATTTTGTTTGTTTGTTTATTTAAAAAAATAGATTTTATTTATTTATTTGAGAGAGAGACAGAGCACAGTAGTGGGGAGGGGCAGAGGGAGACAGAGAAGTAGACTCTGCTGAGATGGGATCTTGATGTGGGGATCCATCCCAAGACCTTGAGATCATGACCTGAGCAGAAGGCAGACACTTAACCAACTGAGCCATCCAGGTGCCTTCTCTGTGTTTGTTTCTATATGAGAGGTGAAATGGCTACCTCTCTCAGGCTTGAAGGAGTCACCTTGTATACATGATGATCCTTCTCATTCAACATTGCCTTAACTCTTGGCTATCTCCCAAACCTTTGTGATTCTTTAAACCACTTAATTTATTCTTAATATTACCCTGTTATTGAAGGTGTGCCAAGATCTGTCAGTGTTATAATGGGAGGGATCTCATTTAGTATCAAGTTTCAGGTTGATTAAAAGCCAGACCCTCAGGATGCAACTTTTAAAGTATGCAGATATATACAGTGTGTAGAACTGTAATCACAATCTTTGCTGGCCTACAGACCAGGAAGTCAAGAGATGTCCCTTGGGTCACAGTTGTAAAAAACAGACAAGTATATAAGCTCCTTTCTTGGAAGTCTCATTGACCTGTAGTGAGGTCAAAGGATGTCTATTTGCCTATGTTTTTTCCAGGAGGGCCTTCTTAGCCTCCAGATATTTGGGAAACCTGAAGTATGTCACCCAAGCTGAAGCTTCAGGCTAATATGAGCTTTTCACAGGAATATTGAGGTTGTGTTTTAGTCCGCTATTCATGCAATGCCCTGGGAGTAGTGGGCTGTTAAGAACTGTCTTTCCAATTGTTATATGCCTATGGAGCTCAGGAATGCCAGCCCCTTGGCCACCAGGGCCAGGTAATCAAGGGGTGTTCCCTGTGTGGATTGTGCATACCCACTGGCTTTGGTTGGGCAGTTGGAAGGATAGGCAGCAGGGCATGCTCACTAGTTTCAGAAAGGTGGTGGGATTGTGTCACAATTGCCCAGTCCTACTTGGTTAAGTAAGGGACCAGGAGGATGGCACACCCAAACTCACTCATCTGTTCTATCTGGGAAGGTGGACAGTACAAAAAGAGTATCCATCAGTACCTCTGTCTCCAGCAGTCCAACTTTCCTCTGCACCTCCTGCAATAAATCTTTACATAAAGTCTAGATACTTTGCAAACTGCTGTTTTGTTTTGTTTTTTTCAGTGAGTCTCAGGGTGAAGTGGGAGTGCACATGTATTTGTTAAAAGATGAATCTTAGTTTCCTATAGCACTTTGGGGCCAGAGAATGTGGCCCTCCCCCTACACACAAGGTACTCTGGGGCTGGCTGCACCACACTATGGTGACTCACCCACCTCCTTTTCCTCATCTTGTTCAGCCTTTCTGCAATTTCATCTCTTTATTATTACATTCTTGTTCTTTTCATTCCTCCAAATTCCAGCTGAGCCCGCACAAAAGTCTTGCTTCACTTCTTTCTTATTTATACTCCTGGTCTTACACAAATTTTGTTTGTTGTTCTCTACATCCCGAAAGTCCTATATTAAGAAAAATGTTAGTGATGTATCTGAATCATAGAAAACAAAGACTATATGTTTTGAAGTAAAATTATAATAAAGAATCCTTGCTGTTAGTTTCTAATGCTCTTGAGAGTGGGAGGGTCTCCTTCAATATCTTTATAAAACTCTCTTTTTATGCTTTATATGAGAAAACATAATTTTTTCTAATCTAGTTTTAGGTTTACAGAAAAGTTATAAAGATGTCACTGAGATTTCCTATATATACCTCTACTTAGTTTCCTCTATTGTTAACATCTACCATACTAATGAGTATGTACAAATGTACATACTAATGAAATCAACATTGATACATTACTACTAACCAAACTTTGGACCTAATCTGAATTGTACTGATTTATCTACTAATGTCTATTCCAGGATCCTATCCAGGATACCACATTACACTTGGTCATCATTTCCTTAGCTTCCTCTTGGTTCCTCTAATGATCATTTTTGGTACTTGTATCCCTTATCGCCAATCTGTTCCTTCTTCAACTTATTTCTAAACTTTAAATTCCATAGTACTTTTCTAAATTTTATTTTAAAGCCCAGTTTTGTTGACTTTTGAGCAGTCCAGATGTCTATGCTTTTGGAACTTTAGTGTTTTGAAAGTCACGCTTATAGTTCTCAAGATTGTCCTCAGAAGTATAGGTTATTTGCCCAAGAAAACTTCTCCCAGAATATTTATCAAGTGCTTGTTAATATGGCAGACACTGTATTAGGCTCAGGGCACAGAGTACAGACATGGAAAATTAGTAGAATATCATACATCATATAGGATCTTATACAAGATCTCTCTTTAATTCTCTGCTCTGCTACTAGATTGCTCATTCCAAAATGCAAAATTAGTCATGCCGTTCTTTTTATATTAAATGCTTCAAGAATCTCTATAGCTATTTTTTTTTTTTTTGTGGGAGGGGGATGCATCTTCTTAGCTTATACCTTAAGAATTGTGATACTGAGCAGTCTTCCAAACTTTCAAGATCTCATTTTACTCTCTTTCTTTTTTCAAATGATGGTAAAATCCCATCTGCATTGTTTTTCAAATGTCTCATGAGGCAATAGTGTTTGAAAAACAGGGTAGGAGATAATTTTACTTCCTCTTGGTTGTAAAATTTTTCCTTGTTTTTTAAAGATTATTTGAAAGAGAGAGAGTGTGTGCACACACATGTGAGAGAGCATGAGCAGGGAAGGTACAGAGGAAGAGGGAAAAACAGACTCCCAGCTGAGAGAGGAGCCTAATTGGGGGTGGTGGGGGGTGGAGGGGTGGGGGGATGAGAGGGGGAGGTGGGATGGGGGAGTGAGGCAAGTTGGAAGAAGGCGGAGGCTCCATCCAGGACCCTAGGATCATGAGCCAAAGGCAGCTATTAACTAACTGAACCACTCAGGTACCCTTATTTTTCTTTCTTTTTTTTTTCCATTTAAAAAAAAGCATATATTCTTCTATTCATTTAAGTGGAAGCTTGCAGAATGGACAGGAGTTAGGAAAAACGGTTTTGTGGTGGGGCAAGGTATGGTCCAGATGTCTGGAGAAGAGAGGAGATCTCCCTACATCTGGGGGGTGGTATAGTGAAGGGTGTCCTGGCATATAGGAGGGGTTGCTGGCCAATAAATAAGAGCAAAATTAGGGGTTTCTACCAATTCTTAGAATACCCTCCAGAGGGTACTTCTGCACTAATTTGAAATGACTGGATGTGAAGTTTTATAATCCTCACAGAATTATGCTTGATACTTTAAGTGAAAAATCTTCAATTTTTCCTGGATGGACTCCAGAGAAAAGTTCTGGGTCATATACCACTGGTTTATTCATCAATTTCAGTAGCATTCAGTTATTTCAGTAATATAAGGTTAACATTTTTTTTTAAACGAAGTTCTTATCAGTAAACAAAAATACAAGAGAGGAGTATAAGTATGGACAACCACCCTGTCTTAGTCTACTAGACTGATATAACAAAATACCATCAACTAGTGGTGACAAATACCCAGTCCATGCCATACCACAAGTAGAATCCTTAATTTGGTTAATATTTAACTACTGATTTTCCTGGCTAACCATAGGGAATAGCTGGATCTATTTCATTTTTCACCTCTATCTTTTCAAGGTAAAATAAATTAAATCAGAATATTTAATAATGGCTCTCTTTTACTCCCTAACTCTCTCCTGAGTCCATATAGTCCCTCTCTAAAGTTGAATTGTAAAAAAAAAAAAAATAGAAACACTCTAGGTAGACCCTAACAAAGTCTGCTTTCCACCCTCACCTAATATGTATCTTTGGGGCACATGTTAGCATTAATGTGTATTCTGATATAGCTTCTATGTTGGAACCTACAGGATAAGCTCAGTACTTATCAGGAAATATGTGGACTCTCTGCAGAACAGGGAGGTTATCCTGCTGCCCATGCTAGCTGCCATAGAACAAGGTAGAACCTTGAGTGGGAAATCACAATTTTGAGTAAGGGCTTTACGTAGATAGGCAAAAGAGTCAGACCTCTTTCTCTTGGCCTAGATGGTAAGGACTAAATGTGTAAGTAAGGTGAAGAATGTCGCCCTCTATTCAAAATAAGGATTACCAAGTTGGAGGCGAAGGGCCTCATGAGTGAGAATTTGAAGTGAAGACTTGAAAAAAATGAAATAAACCTTATGGATACTTGGAGAAGCATCCCAAAAAGCATGAACAGCATCTGCAAGGACCCTAGGCCGTATCCTTCTAGGTGTTTCTGAGGTTTCATAAGGAGAGCAGTGTAGATGCAGCGGAGGGAGAGAATGAATGAATAGGGTCAGAAAGAAACTGGTTCCCCAGGAGTCAGATTGTATAGGGCTTTGCATGCTAATGTGAAAAATTTTTTTTTTCTATAAGGTGAGAGATGAGAAGATGTTGGATAAAGATAAGCTGGGGCCAGCTTCATGAGTGTGTGACCAGTGCAAGTGCACAGGGTTCCATGCTTAGAAGGGCCTCATGCTTTAACACCTTGCATTTGCCAATGTTTACTCTTTGAACCTATGTTTTGTAAGTGAGTTTTGATAGGACAATGAAGCATGTGCCAAAGACTTGGAGCCTTAGCTCACAAGTGGTTCTGTTTCTGCTTCCCTTGGATGGATTCTCTACCTCTTCTCCACCTCCTAGTGCTCGAGCTCTGCTTGATCTCCCCATCCATACTCTCACCCATACTCTCACCTGGTCCCATTATCATTGTCCTCCACTGTTAGTGGAGCCCTGGGCACAGAAGTGGGGATATTGAGGTCAAGTTTGTGCTCCATGGCATTTCAGGGTGAGGCAAGGGGTAGTAGCCTTCCCTTTCTTGGGTTGGTAGCACCAGGAGCATTCAGCAGTGGTGTCTGGCCTATCCAAGATCTAGATCCTGAGTATGTCTCATTGTGAACATTGTAATCGCTTGAGGATTGCTTGTCCAGTATGTGTTGAAGCAGAGGTTCTGGGAAAGGAGATTGGTTTCCTTGCCCCTTGCCAGGGTCATTTTGTAGTGGGCCCTACAAATTATGTAGCTGACCCTGATATGAGTAGATGAATAGCATGATCTGACTTGCTTATCTGAAGTACCACTTGGACTGCTATGTTGACTGTAGGGAAGCATGGGAGCAAACAGGAAGACCAGTAGGGAGGCAAGAATCCAGGGGGTAGATAATTGTGAATTAAATCAGAGTGGCATCAAGGAAAATGGTAAAAAATGATCAAATAAAAATAGATTCTGAACATAGAGCCAAAAGTATTTTACAGCAGATTAGATACAAGGCCTAAGAGAAAGAAGTGGCCAAGGATGGCTCTACTATTTATTTATTTATTTATTTATTTATTTATTTATTTATTTATTTATGAAACAAAAGGAAAGAGTTGCCATTAATGAAGGAAGAAGGAGGAACAGATTTTGAGGGGTGAGGGAGGATTTGAAGTGCAATTTCAGACTACTTAAATTTGAGATGTCCATTAGGCATCTGAATACAGACATTGAGAAAGCTGTTTGGTATATTCTGGGGTTTAGGGCATATCCAGCCTGGAGAAATAAATATGGGAGCTATTACCATATAGATGGTATTTTAAAACATAAGATTTCATGAAATTATTGAGGGAGCAGGAGTACATCGAGAAGGATTTGAAGACTGAGCCTATTTAAAGATAGAGGAAATGAGAAAGAATTAGCAAAGGACCCAGAATTAGCAGAGAAGCAGTCTTTGAGACAGAAAAAACCAAGTGTGTGGTACAGTGAAAGACAAGTGAAGAACATATATCGGTGAATAGGGAGCCAGTGGTCAACTAGGTCAATGCTACTGAAGGTCCTGAGTAAGATGAGAAGTGGGATGTTTAGTCAAGTAGAAATTGATAGTGTACACTTAGTGAGAGCAGTTTCACTGGAGCAGGTCTGGGTGTATTTGAGTGAGCGCAAGGGGAACTGAAGAAAGCCAGGTTAGCCCACTCTAGAGGAACTTGGTGTGAAAGGCTTTAGGGGGATTTTGTGGTGGCTAAAAGAGCATTGGAATCAAAAGAAGTTTTGGTGAGTTTTTGTTTGTGTGTTTGCTTTTTTTTTTTTTTTTGCTTTGTTTTTTAACTAGTGGATGAATAACAGCATGTTTGGATGCTGACTGGACTAATGGAGCAGAGGGAAAAATCTATGGTTGTTGAAACTAGCCTTGAATTGTGCTTTTGACCAGTGAGAGAGGATGGCTGGTGATCAAGAAGGGTCTCCTTGTACAGGCAGGAGATTGAGTATGTGGGTACAAATGCTGGTTGGTGGGAAGGAGGTACTGAGAGCTTTGGGTGTTGTGTTGATTGCTTCATTTTTCTCAGTGAAATTGGAAGCATCCGCTGAGAGTAAGGGGAAGGAGGTATTTAAAGTATGATAAGGGAACATAAGAAAAGAAATAACCATTTAAAAAGAGAAAAGGGATGAGGAAGGCATGTGTGATGCTGAGCGGGCCTGAGGTCTGCTGCAGGTTTCCTGTGATGATGGATCTAAAGGGAGCTCAGTTGCATGGCTGCACCCTTGTCCTGCCATGGCCAATTGCAGGGGCTCAGACCTGCAGTGGGTGGAGAGTGAGGTTTAAACAGACTTGGTGTTCTGTGAAGTAGGACGGACAAAAACGATGAAGATATGTTCAAGGCAGAGCCAATGGCAGCTGACCATGGAAGCTCAGCTATGTAAGAAAAAAGGTGAGGGCCAGATTGGGTTAAAGGGCATAAAAATGAAGTGGAATTGAATCCAGGGGTACTTGAGGAGGTGAGTTAACCACTTAGGAAGGATTAATCACGGTGAGATGCTTGCAATGGAGGTTATGCTTGCAAGTTCGTAATGCCACAGTTTAGATTACGACAATGGAAATGAACCTCTGAGATAAAATGGAAGATAAGATCATGGAAGGAGAGATTACAATACTGGTAGGCCAGGAAACTGAATCAAAAACCAACGGCGTCTGATGAAGGCGGTCTAAGGACTGTGTTTTGAGGAAATCTCATTTTAGGTAGAGTTAACTAACTGAACATAAAGTTTTCGAGTGGAAAAAAAAAAAAGAAAAAAAAAGTTTTCGGGTGGAACCAGAAAACATGAAGGGGTAGAAGAAACATGAAGACTATTAACAAAATGTTGTGTGTTTAGTGTTTCAATGGGCTGGACGCAGTGTCAGTTTACTGTGTCATTTAGTGTATTCTTGGCATAAACTGTGAATACTAGAGACTGTTGTCATCCTACCTTACCTTACAAATGTTGAACAGGAGAGCCAGGGAGGTTAAATAACACGCCCAAGGACACCACTGCCTGAGTCTGAACTCTGAGTGCCTAAAGGTTATGTTCATCTTCCTTGACTGCCACAGTGATTATGATAGAGCAGGTGATATTAAATCCGCATCCTGAGATGTGAATAGTAGACTTATGAGATTAGAGGTTCTTGAGGACAATATTGTATATAAAGCCCAGTAATATGCATTATCTCATCTACTCCTCTTATTGATTTTGTGTATTAAGCAATTTGCCCAGATCCTAGGGCTGGTAAGTAGCACAGCCTGGATGTGAATTCTCATTCTCTGCTCTCCTACTTGTACCCTCCTTCTACTAACATCCACCATCACTTTCCAGAGATGTTCTAGACAGAAACTTTAAAAAGAGTCTAGAGAGTTTTGCATAAATGTATTATTAAGGAAACCATTACTAGTTATTTCTTTTTTAGAACCTAACAGGATAAGTCTCATAATTCCTATGTTTCCATGGGAACATAGTTAGTACAGAATGTGGCATTCTTCCTGTTGTGGAATGTTCTTTCTATAAATTCATGCATTCATTCAACTATAATTTACTGAGCTAATAGTCTGTGCAGGTGCTGTGCTAGGTGCATAAGAAACATCCTTGCTCTAAAGGAACCTTCAGTCAGCTCCAGGCCTTTAGGAACCTCAGATATTCTGCAAGGCCTTTTCACACCTGGTGCATTTTTAAGGCAGTGCATTTGACCTAGAATACACTCAATCCCTTAGGACTCGGTCACCTAAGAGATCATACCTCTCCCGGATGGTTTGGCACACAGTAAGATCAGCTGTAGTGCCCTGGAGATGGAATCTTAGATTTGGACCTTGGGGAAACAGTACCAGAGTGTTATTCTAAAGAGAATTTTCTTACTCCAAAAGGATCCAAGTTTAAAGCTAGATTTAAAAATACACCCTTTGCCTGGCATTCTAACTGGCTCAGTGGTACTGCGCTGACCTTTATTCCTCTTAGCCATGCCTTTTGCTAGAAATACCGGATTTGTACATGCCATGTAATGTTTATGGGCTCTGCGGCCCAACACCTTCCTGCTACACAGTCAGGCAAAGCCTAGGAAAGCAGCTCTCAAAGTGCCCATCTGTAGGAATGAAGGAGGTCCCGGGGGTGGGGGGTGGGGTGGGGTGGAGTGGGGTAGGGAGGGGTGGGGTGGGGAGAATTCTACTTGGTTCAGGTTGGTGCTAAAACAGCAGATAAGCTTTAGCACCAGATGTCTGGGGTGGCTATTTCTACATGCAGAAATTTTTTTTTTTGTGCATTTCTACTCCATGATGCTACTAATTAAGAATGGCACATACACTAGTGCAACCCGAGCCTGTGTCTACAACAGGGAAGGAGGGGAGGGTGTTATGTTTTGCCTCCAGATTTAGAAGACCACAACTGGTGCTCTTAATGGCAGTGTAACACGTGTTGCCTCACTTCCCTCTGGTCTTAAAACATGTGAGTCACAGTGTAATTAAAGAATTACACTCTCTGTATCTTACACTGCAAAAGTTAAGTGAGGCAAATCAGACTAAGTTTTTTTTGTTGAATAAAAAATGAGGATCCTATATGTATTGGGTTTTTAAGAATTTTTTCAAGCACCCAAATATCCCATATATTCTCTTTATATCTAATTTGGTGAGCCACCCCTATCACAGATTTAATTGCTTTGGGTCATTTCTGGAGTTGTGGGACCACAAACCAAGTCCGTAAGTCCTATAGCTCTAAGAGAAGGTAATTCTCGTCTTGGAGTAGGGGAGGTGGCGCCAGCTCGCGGCTCCGCGGCTCCGCACCCGCCGGCCGGAGCTCAGTTTCCCCGCAGCTGCGCGCCCCGCCCCGCCCCGCCGCGCCCCGCCCCGCCGCGCCCCGCCGCGCCCCGCCGCCCCGCAGCGCCCGGAGCCGCCGCCAGGGGTGCGGAGCCGCCCACCGCCGACGAGACGGCCGCGGGGAGCCTCCCGGCCCGCCGCTGCACCTGGCTCGGCTGCTTCCCGACCGAGCGGCGCGGGCCTGGACCGCCGAGGGCGCCCGGCCGCCGCCTCGCCTCCGGGAGGCTGACGCCCCGGGCCGCGCCTCCCCGCCGAGGGCGCCGGCTGGGGCTCCCGCCGGACCCGCCCCTCGCCGCGGCGCCCCCGGCCGCCGTCCCGCGCCCCCTCGGGGCCTCTGCGGGCCCCGCGCGCCGTCTCCCTCCCCAGCTGTTGCAAGGCCGGGCACAGCCACCGCCGCCGCCGGCGCTCGGGGCCCTGGCGTCCGAGCTAAGCGCGCCCCCCGGCCGCCGCCAGCCCCAGCCGCACGCGCACCCACCCCTCCTCCGGGTACCGCGGTCGGAGCCGAATACAAAGAGGCCTCGCCCCTGAGCCCTGGCCTCCGCCGCGCCCGCCCGTGCCCACTGTCCTTCGACCTCCGCCAGGGCTGGACGCCGGGACCCCTCCCCTCGGCGCCCGCCTGCCCCTCCCCCTGGTCGCTAAAATCCGCCGGGCGATCCCCGAAGTCCCGTGAGCGGGGCCCTCGACCGTCCCCCTCCGGCCTCTCGGCCGCCGATCCCGACCCCCGGGGCCCGCCGGCCGCCCACCCCGCTGCAGCCGCGCGCCTCGGCCCCGGCCCCTCCTCCGGGGCCCTCCTCCTCCCTCGCCCCGCCCGTGCCGGGGTGGGAGCGGCGGCAGCTGGAAGAGAAGGGATGAGGTCATCCTCTCCCTCGGAGTCAGCTGGTGGAGGAGAGGAAGCGGGAGGAGGGAGCGCGCGCGCGGGGAGGAGAGGAATGTGCAGGTCCGAGGACCGCCGCGGCGGCCGCTGCTGCTCCTGCTGCTGGCGGCGGCGGCGGCTCGGACGGCAGCGGCGGGGCCGGGCGGGCGAGGAGCGCGGGCGGCGGGCAGGGGCGCGCGCGGGGCGCCGCGAGCAGCTTGGCTCGGCGCAGGCAGCCAGGCGGCGCTCCTGCCGGCCCCAGGCGCGCCGCTAGCCCGGCCCAGCGCCCAGCCCGGCGGGCGGCCCAGCGCCCAGCCCAGCGCCCAGCCCAGCGCCCGGCCCAGCGCCCGGCCCAGCGCCCGGCCCAGCGCCCGGCCCGGGGGGCGGCTGGCGGCGGGCGGCGGGCGGCGGGCGGCGGGCGGGCCGGCGCGGGAGCAGGGCGGGAGCCCGAGGAGGGGGAGCCGCGCCGCCCGGGAGGAGAGCCGGGGCGAGGCGAGGTGGTGGCGGGAGGAGGAGACAGCGGGGAAAGGTGTCAGATAAAGGAGGGCTCCCCGCCGCTCCGGAGGCATCATGGCCGCTAAGTCAGACGGGAGGCTGAAAATGAAGAAGGGCAGCGACGTGGCGTTCACCCCGCTGCAGAACTCGGACCTGTCGGGCTCGGTGCAGGGACTGGCGCCGGGCTTGCCGTCGGGGTCGGGGGCCGAGGACGAGGAGGCTGCCGGGGGCGGCTGCTGCCCGGACGGCGGCGGCTGCTCGCGCTGCTGCTGCTGCTGCGCGGGGAGCGGCGGCTCGGGCGGCGGCTCCGGCGGCGGCTCGGGCGGCGGCTCCGGGGTCTCGGGCGGCCCGGGCGGCCCGGGCGGCGGCGGGGCGGGCTCGGCGGCGCTGTGCCTGCGCCTGGGCCGGGAGCGGCGGCGCTACTCGCTGTGGGACTGCCTCTGGATCCTGGCCGCCGTGGCCGTGTACTTCGCGGACGTGGGCACGGACATCTGGCTCGCCGTGGACTACTACTTGCGCGGCCAGCGCTGGTGGTTCGGGCTCACGCTCTTCTTCGTGGTGCTCGGCTCGCTCTCGGTGCAGGTGTTCAGCTTCCGCTGGTTCGTGCACGATTTCAGCACCGAGGACAGCGCCCCGGCCGCAGCCGCCTCCAGCTGCCCGCAGCCCGGAGCCGATTGCAAGACGGCGGCCGGCGGCGGGTCTGCAGCCGCGGAAGGCGAGGCTCGTCCTTCCACGCCGCAAAGGCAAGCGTCCAACGCCAGCAAGAGCAACATCGCCGCCGCCAACAGCGGCAGCAACAGTAGCGGGGCCACCCGGGCCAGCGGCCAGCGCAGGTCTGCGTCCTGCTCCTTCTGCATCTGGCTCCTGCAGTCGCTCATCCACATCTTGCAGCTCGGGCAAATCTGGAGGTACCGTATCAGGGGCGGGGAAGAGGGAGATTTGCTGCTGCTACTACATCCTCGCTGCTTTGCTTTTGCACGGAAATTGTTTAGGGTTGCTCTGGCAGTAGCCCTAGGCACACTCTTTCGGGTTTTTTTTTTTTTTTTTCTTTCTTTCTTTTTCTTAAACTGGGTGGTTTTGCATTTTTAAGATTTGTGATCAAAACCTGGGGGGGGGTGTGGGGGGGGGGGAGTGAGAAACAAGGGACAGGCAGCAAAGTGGTTTTGATCAACCCATCCCTTCCGTGTTCTCACTCTGCTTCGCTAGCTTCTCTATGTTTACATGATACCCCCTCCCCATTTTTCGTGATACCGTTTCAGTGAGTAGGAGAGGATTCCTGTCACATCTTCTAAAAATCCTTTTTTATTACGTTGAATTCGAGGTGTGTATTGCAATTTGGATGGCTTCTTTTGTTCCCTATTGCTAATTTTAGTTATATGGGAATTCTTACTGCTGTGAAGTACCCACATTTTACATCTCACCGTTAGAGAAGCACTGCACTCCAAGTAAAAAGCTTAGTAGGGAGACTGCTTGTCTTTTTCTGGAGAACACCTATACCTGTATCTATATAATCTGTATTTTATGATGCACTTTCTGATTATCTTGCAATATCCCCATATTCTGATTTCTCACATAACTAATAACCCTTGGAAAAGGGGTAGTGCATCTTGTAAACTTTAATCGTACTTGGCATCTTCATTGGTTGCTCTGCTACTTGTCATCTGAGCTACCAAGTCTTTTTACACAGATATCACTTCCACTTAGAAACTGGAATACAAGGCTAAACTTGCTGGGCAGAGGGAGCTGCCATTCAAACAGTCACTGCCTAGATTTAGGAATATAATGAAACGGTTTGCTCAGAAATATATTCCACCAACTTTTATATGTTTTTAATAGCTTTATGAAGCAATGTTTTACATCTGCAAAATTTTTTTTGGATTGTAGCACTTAGATGTTGACATTCCGGAGCTTTTTTTGGTTTACAATGACTAATAAGTATGTAGCATAAGTGAAATGAGAAAACTTCTCAGTAAGGGCACCAATGTGGGGCTACATGCTGTCCATTACAATTTCACTTGTCACATGTTTGTGACAAAGGTGTCAGAAATCATCAGCTATGCTGAGGCATCCCGTGTAGAAACAGTTCAGAGAGTTTGTGGAATAGGACTAAAAACTTCTTTTATTCGTGGCGAAGAGTAGTGTTTCCGCTGAGAAGAGCAAATGTGGTTATTTTACAACCTTTCTGGGACCATTGCTTTGTGAAGCAGGGTAAGCATTGCCATAGATGGTGACTTTTCAAATTGTGAAAACTTTTTTTTTTTTTCCCAAACAGATACTTTCTGGAAAAATGGTATATGATATGCAGTAGGTCAAATTGATGTTGGAAACCAATGTATTTTGGACTCAAACAACTTTGAAATGTCAGTTAAGTGTGATAGCTGTTATGTTCCATGAGTGACTATTATGAAGACTTAGAAGTTGATGCTCTTATTCAAGTTTGATGAAGAACTCAAATGTCCGTGTTAATTACTGAAATTGTTTAGTGGCTAGGTGCATATGATTAGTAGTTTTAAATGATAATGTGGAAAATGAAGCTTAACATTCCATTTGTTAACTTTTGCAAACTTTATGCAGGATTTGGAAATCACTTCTTTTCAATCACCTTTAAATAATGCAAACACTTCTCAATATATTAATGGAAGAACTATCCATGCTTCCTACAGATTGATACTTTGTGAAAAAGTTGATATCAAGTTGGGTGAACTGAAAAAATACTTTTAATTATCATTAATTAAACAATTAATACTTTTAATTGTTTACTGGACCTTCTAAACCCAATATTTTCCCAATTGGAAATCGACATTTAGTTATCTAAGGACATACAATGCAGAAAGTGATAAATAGTTCGGAAAAGGAAGGACCTAAATACATGTCAGTGAGACCACAGCCACTGGGCCAACCGGCCATATCGACAGGAGGAGGAGGGATGGAAGGTTGCGTGCAGAAGGAAAAGCACACAGAGGCTGTGGGACAAATGCATTAACCAACCCAACCCTTGGAGAAATTGTGGTCCCACGTGACTCCTCTTTGTTAAATATTTCTACAGTGTTTTCCTTAGTGGTTTTGAAGTTTTTCCTGCTAAGGCATGGTTGTCTGGGAGGACGTATTTGTTGAAAATATTTTCAGATCCTAGTCTATGTTATCAGAATAATGTGCTTAATATGTAAGTCTGAATTATCTAATCTAACTGTTCTTGGATTCTAGTTAAGCTATTTGGAGACTAGTGGGGTAACTTGTTGGAAGCATGATCTAAGACCCAGCCTCATTTTCTCTTTAGAAAGTATGTTTAAACAAACAAACAAACAAACAAACTTCAGCCTAATGTAGGACATTGGAAAGGGATCAGAAAGTTCATGGAATTCAGTTGCATTCTGAAATGGTTTCAACTTCTCTGTGTGTGGAATATTGGAATGGAACTTTGGGTAGCAGATGCACCTTTGAGATAATAAGCTGGTGAGATGCAGTTTCACCTCAGATTATTGTATCAAACCATTATCTTAGACCATTAGGATGCTTTAAATTAGGAGCATCCCTCTGCTCCTTCTAGCTTTACTTTTCCAAGCATTATACACAAATGTTGCAGAAACACCGAGATACTGAATGGTTCAAAGCTCAGAGGTCATTTTTCATGTTTTAACATGCTACTTTCTAAGATCAATAAAATAGATTTTAGCTAGGTTGGTAACTGTTCCTTGTATTTCCATGAAATGCTAGTTATTTTAGGTAAGGGCAAGATTCTAAAAGCTTTCTGTAGATACAATCCTTTGAAATAACATCAAAGTGTTTGCTTGTTCAAAATAGCTATTTGGAACATTTTGGGTGAAATCTGAATGTATTTATACCTTTATTACAAATGCAACTGCTGAGAGCAATGATACATGTTCATTTTAATTAAAGTTTACTAATGAGAAATTAATGGCAGCTTTTAAAGTCATAGGATTTGATTCTGAGAAACAGCTGTTTGAAATAATGAAGTGAACTTTTGCTACCATGTGAAAAGAGTAATTATGACTTTAAAGGAAATGTACCTGCAAATGAATACTTACTTTTTTTTTCTTGTTCATTTCATATGATTCCAGAAGTTACTAAGAGGGCACTTCAGCCAGTGGGAATCACAAATAGCCAATTAGAACCGTTTTTAGTCTTCACACTGATAATCAATTATATCTAGATGCCTTCTTCCTTCAGAATTCATGACTCACTCTTAAAATTATACTTTAATTTTTCCTGTGTATGTACATACTTGATTGTCTTCTAAAGGCAAATAGGCATATTGCAAACAATAAGTCAGTGAGTCAATGGATAGTAGAATGGGGGGTATTTTTACTATTTTACTATTTTGATTTTTGTTTTTGAATATCTATCATGAGAGTCATGTGGAGAAGATCTAGTGAAAGACCATTTTGGCTTTTCACATGCTTGATATTCCAAACGGTATGACATGTGTTCCCTTATTCAAATAAATTGGAAAATGGTGGGATAAATGGAGTTAAACAGATCTCTCTACAGCAGGACTTCTCAGAGCCTTTAATAAGCTAGTGTGCAGTTATCGATAACTTTTTAAGGGTACGCTTATTAAATACTCTTGTGACAATGTGGCGCACAGGGCACTTTGAGAAACATTTTTCTAAGTCATTCTTAAACCTGGCCAAATAATAATAATAGTAACAACTTTATATAGCACTTAAAAATTTATAAATGTTTCTATACTCTTTATCTCATCTAAATTTTATAGTAACCTAAGAGAAAATCATTAGTATCTCTATATATGAGTAACCTGGCTCAGAGACATTCATTAACTGGCACGAAATTCCCCACCTATTATGTGATACAACTAGGAGTCAAAGCCAAGCCCACCTTACCCTAAAGACTATGCTCTTTCCGGATCAGTTAGCTATCTCCAAATGTCAACTTGGATTATAATGACAACAATTCATGAAAGTGACACTTTACCTCCACCGAGTGTGACAAAGTTGGGGACTTTGCCATTTAGACAGGACAGGAGATCTATCCAGTAACACACCAGTAGTCAACCAGCAGAATAGGGACTGGGGCTCAGCTTGGCTGACCTTAAGGCCAGTGATCTTCTTGCTACACCATGTGGACATGCTGAGCTTATTGCATTAAAACCCAGCTGACTAACACCATCTTGCAGTTGACGATTAAATGACAGAATGCATGTGCACATGTCGGAAGTGCTTTGCAAATGATAAAGAGATTCTAGAGATCAAGAATGGGTAGAGGAAATAGCATCTGGGTTACACCTTCGACTACTGAAAAAGTATTGATTGGGAGTTAGTTCTGAATTCTGATATAGGTCAGGTGGGGTTGATTATCACTTTCCTGTATATTTGTGTTCTCTCTACTGCATATTGATTAATTTATTCATTCAACATATAGTGAGTGCCTACTCTATGCAAGGCACTGTGCTAGTTGACTACACCAAGATGGATAAAATTCGTATTATCTTTCAGGGATTCTACTGTCTGGTGTGGAAGACAGGTAAACAGATCATTTCAATACCAGGAAATAAGTGCTATGATAGAAACAGGAAACCTAGACCATCTTAGTGATTCAGGTGAGACACTGGAGCAGGGGTCATTTGAGGGAAGGTTTGAATGGTGAGAAAATCTGCTGTCTGAATAAAGTGGGGCATTGGCTGCAGATATTTGGATAGGACTTTGTTGAAAGGCACAGTGGTTGTGGTGGGGCAAGAAAGAACAAGGTCTAAGTGTGTGCTTTGAATAGAGAGCAGTTGAGAGATAGAAGCTAGAGATGAGGAGGGAGAATTTGTTGTGTCCGCAATAAAAGGGATCTAGATTTTATTCAGAAGGCATTGAGGAATCCTTGAAGGATTATAAGGCACAGGGAAGGGAGGGATTGTTAACAAAGTATTAAAACATTGTTTTATCTAAAGGAATGTCACAAAGCTGAGTTTCAAGGACATGTCATCAGTTCCTCTCTGATTGTCATGTCTTTCCATTTATTAAAATTCATTGATTTTAAAAGGATCGAATTTGGATGTAATTGGGGTGTATAATAAGTAGGCCCAACAAGGCAGGGGAGTGATTTTTCAGAAAAACACTAAAGTAAAAAAGTTTATTTTCTGCTACTTTTTGAAAGATTTCCCTTAGGATACAGTAGTCTTTGCCTTACTGACATTTAGCTTTCCTGGTCCTTAGAAACTTGTTCTTTCTATTTTTGTAACAGTTTTCAATTTTTTTAGAGGACTTCACTGTCTTTCTTATTTGATCCTTTTGAGGGTCTTTGAGGTAGCACTTCCATTTTGCAAATGTGGAAATTGAGACCAAGAATGTTAAATGTTTCTCTCTTAAGTTCATATAGTTCTTCACTGATTCTAGGCTAGAATTCAGTATTGATGTGGGAGAGAAAAGAAGGCAACACGAGAGATGGTTGATGAGATTGGGGATCATTAGGTAGAAAAGAAGGCGGAGAAGTTCAATGGTGTCTGGTAAGCACTAAGGTTTGTAACAGGGAGGAAGCATTGGACTTTTGTGTAGGCCCTCTGGGACAAGATGCAGAGGAGTTACAGGAGAGATTCTGAATCAATGCAAGGAAGCATATTTTGACTAATCAAAGGCATCCAAAGATCAACTAAGATTCTTTAGAAGCATTGAGTTCCCCATCATTGGAGGGTCTAAGCATAGTTTCAAGAAGTGTAGGTAGAGTTGCCCTGGAAAAAACTTTTAAGGATCACACAGAAGGTTGAACTAAAAGATCATCTTCCAGCCCTGAGATTTTATGACAGTTTCCATCATTACATGCTGCTCCAAATACAGTAGACTAACCTTTGCTTTTTTGTGCATGAAAGAAGTAAGGGTTTTCTTGAAACACTGCAGTTATGTTACTTTGAATCTATTCATTGGTTTATGGACTTGGTGTCTTTACTGGGGCATCACAAATCTATGTAACATCCTTGAGTGCTGGGCTTGGTACTTTAATCTCTGAGTTACCTAATGAATATAAATCCACACAAAACCAGATGGTCCTCTGTGTATTTACTGGAGATTCTGTAGGAGTTGGAATAATTTATGCATAAATCTATATGATCAATATACCTAATTTCAACATCTTTGCAATAACTAATGCAAAAGTTGTATTTTTTTCTGTTCACTTAAACTAGATCCTGCTTCAGAAGGGTGAAAACAAGTGTTATGCTTGTTACATTCTGATGGAATTGCAGACTTCCTTCATAGAGCAGTTAAAAGTAGTATCTATACAAATGGGTGCTATCATTTTTTAACAGTATCCACAAGTCCTTGAGTCAGTAGCTTTGAAGGTCTTTGCTCAGTCACTTACAAAATATTCCTTAATGTTTGAATATCCATGTACACAAACTGCTATTAAATGTGTTCTGTATTTTACAGTTCGAATGAAATTGTCTACTATGATATTACATAGCACCAATCACCAAGTAACAGATAAACAGAATGATACCTTTATATGGACTCACTGCCTAATCCGGTGACTTGCTTTAGAATTTGAATGGTGCACGGACTAGGCCTATGGAAGCAAGACTTAGGGATTAGAATCAGATTTATTATTCTTATGCATTATCAAATATAAGGTGGAGTGTGCTGCTAGTCATGAGAAAATACTTATCAGATGTAATTTTATAAAATAGTTGTAATAGGGAAAAACAAATTCTCTTGGATGACATTGCATAATTCTGACCACCACCAAGTGACTCCCTTCTACCTATCTACTGGTGTCACCGGTAATTGATGGCAAGGCCAGTAGGGAAGAAAGACCACAGGCAAGTCCTTGAGAAGTTATTCTAGTGGTTGTAAAAGTTACATGAATAAGAAAATAGGCTCAGTAAATATTTACTACCTGTGAATGGAGCCCAGGCATTATTCTCTCTTCTTTATGAGAAAGGGGCAGAAATTGTTGCTTGTTTGCTTCTTGAATTTCTAAGGGTACAGTGAATCATAAGGGGTGGTGTTATCTAGAAAAGATACCACTCATTATCCTAAATCTTTTTTATTAGATCACTAGCATTAGAGAAGTGGAGACAAATTTCACAAAGTACTAGTTCTTCTCTGAGAAGGATGCATCCAGAAGCCCAGCTTGACATTCCTATTCTTGCTGATCGAAAAGTCAGGGTCAGATAGCTTTGGGATAGATCTTTTTCACTTAATTCTTACCTACACTTGACTACCTGAGAATATATTTATCTATGGGACAATTTCTGTATTTCTGATGCTTCTATTTGTCTATGCAATGAAGGTTCGTAGCTTCTGCTGTTACTACTACCACTCCCATCAATGCCATAATTCTTATCACCATAAAACAGTAGTTTCATGCCTTATATATGTACAAAACTAATATAGATTATTGATTGCAAAAGCAATGAAAGAAGGGTTAAAATGGAAAAAAGTCAGTCCAGAGATTTTCTAGGCTGAATGACAACATTAGATATTTTCCAACCTTAAGTTGATGGACCAGAGTTAGAGTATCAGTGATGAGCCTTCTTTATAGAGGCAGCTGTCCTTTGGGGAGGTGGACTATGTAAGAAGAGATGAATTGGCTGCCTGGTAGCTCAGACCCCAGGCAGGTCACCTAAGTGCTTTGTTACCTATGTCAGTGTGACGACACAGAATAGCTCCTAGGTCCCCACAAACTTTAAATATTCTTTTGGCTTCCTCCTTCTGAGTCTTAATTTTCTATTGGTGTGATATGATTGGTCAAAAAATAATATTCAGGACCTTCTTTCCCAGGTCCAAAATGTTGGTTTTTCTCTTATTATAAATTCTTTCTATTTGCCTATCCCCAGAGTATACGCACCATGGAGTCTCTGTGTGTTCTTCTAAGGCCACCATTATAGTATTTCTCTGGTTATGTAAGTCAAAGGGGATCTACAAGGGACTTTCCAGAGTTGATAACATTAGAGTCTAATCTCTAGGAACCAATATGATTTCACACATGAGGAGAGAATCTTCAGCTTGTTTGTATAATGTAACTTATTTTGTGTCATTTCTGAATTTTAGTTATAATCAACACTATATTCACAAAAACCCATATCTAAGCATTTGAAGCTGATGTGGAAAGTGCTCCCATATCACTAATTCTAAAATATCTACCATACAGACCTGGGAAGCCAAAATTACCATTTCCATTTCATGTAGTAAGGTATGCACAGCTGGAGTGCTATGATTAGCAAATAAGAACAATGCTTCACGGTCTTAAAAAGAACTATCCATTATGTCAGTGCGAAAGCTGTTGCCAGAGCTAGGTTTGCTTTTAAATTAAAACCTGTCCTGGGTTACACTGTCACTGATTAAATATGCTAGAATTGAATTTAAGCTCTGTACAGAGACGGTCTCCAGACCTGTACTCATTAAGGAATAGGGGGGATATGTTACACTTTGCTAGAACAAGAGAACAGTGCATTAACCTTTCTTGGATAGGAATTACCTCGATCTCTAAGATGTTAGACATCTGTCATGAAGCTGAACAATTTTCAACCCCTTGACGACATTTTAGATATTTGCTTAAAAAAAAAATTTAAGCATCTATTTTAAAATGACCTGAAGTATGTAAAACCATTTTTTTTATCTTCATGATTCATAAGTAGGCTGTTTGAATCAGTTCTACTTCTTTTGTTTAATTTATGCACATGGCCTGTTTTCCTGTCAGGGGAATCCTTTTATATAAACAGGGCAGTGGGCAGTGTGTGGGGTAGGTGAGGATTAGTCAAACAGAAAATCATGCATGTATAGAAAAAGTAGGATCTACAGTGCATATGAGTCTAAAAAGACTTGAGATGACTTTGATTTGGCTTCCCATCAAGTACACTCTATTTAAGGAGGACAAAGTCACCTTTCTGAACCACCAATCTGAGAGATTTCATCCACATAAAAAGCAGTTGGACTTTTTTCTGCAGCTTAGATAATAGTCATGAATAAAGATATGGAAATTCTTTACTTATCAGGTCTTTTTCAGTAGCAGAAAGCCAATAATCAAAACCAAGGTAGCCCTTGGAGCAGTGACCATAACACAATGGTCCTACATTATTTGCATTTTTGGTTTATGGCCTAATCACAGTATCAAGGTGACAATAACAATGAAGAAATGATCCTTCAGAAAAGCAGGGGAAAGGATTTGTAAAAGTGTCTTTATTTTGGTAGATTTGCAGCTCTTTAACTAATTTCCTGCTTTATATATTTTTTTTAATTTCCTGCTTTATAGAAGTAAAATTGATAACAGTTACTTTTTAAAAATGTAGGTCAATTCCTGAAGACTCTCCAAAGCGATTTACAGTACTTGGATCTGTTATTTTAATATAAATTAGGAAGTATGTCCCACAGGGTTTCATATTTCCAGGGGATGTACTATTAGGAGTAATAGTCACAGATATCCTGTAGAAATTTTGTTGATTTGGTGATGGTTGGGTCTGAAACACTGAGTTCTACATAGGAACAGATAATGTGAGGCTATTCTAATGAGGGCACCAGCTCCGCACTGGGCGTGGAGCCTGCTTGAGATCCTCAATCTCTCTCTCTCTCCTCCCCCCCAAATAAATAACTAAATAAGTAAATAAATAAAATAAGGTTGGAATCAAATTAGTGAGGGAGAAAACCTGAAGTTTCTTTTTTTTTTTAAGATTTTATTTATTTATTCATGATAGACATAGAGAGAGAGAGAGACAGAGGCAGAGGCAGAGACACAGGCAGAGGGAGAAGCAGGCTCCATGCACTGGGAGCCCAATGTGGGACTCGATCCCGGGACTCCAGGATCGTGCCCTGGGCCAAAGGCAGACGCCAAACCGCTGAGCCACCCAGGGATCCCTGAAAACCTGAAGTTTCTATCAAGAAAGCATGACCAAATGCCCTGGAAACTGTCACTGAGTTCCATTCTCTGATCTGTTCATAGGAGATGAGGGTATTGTAGGTAAGGCATGAATTTATTAGCTTGAGGAAGAAAAAAATATGGCCATGAAAGAAGGCCATGACAGAAATGAACAAAAATGGAGAATTTTGTTCCAGAATCAGAGGGTGAAATTTCAATCCTTACTAGTGTGAATGGGAAAATTGTACTGACATCCATTATAAAACTCATCACAGCAAAGCTGAAAGCAAGGCTTCACTAGCCAGGCTAAGTGAGCTGGTTCTAGGAATGGAGGGGAAAAACTTCAGTTGTGAAAATGTTCAGGTTTAAGTCAACTTGATATTGAGGGCACCAGTGGCATCTATAATTTGGAAGTGTTTGACCTGAGAGCCCTGAGAGTCTGAGATCTGAGAGTCACAGAACAGAAGTAGGGAAGAAGTCAGTGGCCATCACAAATTGGAATATAATGCAAACCTGAGAACCTGAGGGTAGGGCCAGGAACAAACCTGCTAATGGTAAAGGTAAGTGAGTATCTGAGATCAAGTGCATCATGAAAGGAAACTGTAACATCGTGCTTCACAATGTAAATCTAAAGGGACATTTGTGCTTCATTTATGTCCTTATTACATAATTTCTGCCTGGTCAGTTATTGAGAGTAAGGCCTCAGCATGGAGGTCTGGTTCTGATCCCAGGAAGGGGAAGGCAAAGATCTGGGATCATAGGTAGGTTCTCACATTCAACCACTGTTGATATGTGCAAATTCATTAACAGTCTACTGACAAAATCATGACTTGGCCATTATAATCAGTTGCTGAGAATATAATGACAAAAATAAAGACCAGTGATAACCTTTTAATCATGAATGGCACAAACATTTGCTTCAAATCATTGTAAGGAAAGTGTATGAAGAAGAATATACTCTCAAAAGGTTTATCATCTAGGAGAGGAGGCATGTCACATACATACCTCCAAATCTGTCTCTGATGTGTGCTAAAAATGGAGCTATTGCCTTGAGACTCCTTGTAGGTAGGATCTGCAGCCCGCAGCATCCACATCTCTCAGAAGCATCTCAAGAATGCAGAATCTCAGGCTCACCTAGACCCACTGAATCATGACCTACAGTTGAACAAGATCCCCTGAGGATTAGTATGCACACTGAAGTTTGAGAAGCAGGAGAGTAATCCCATTCAACTGAAATGATCAGGGAAGGTTACTCTGAACTGAGTATTAATGGAAAATATGGTTGATCTGGATGTTTTAACTGGCTTTCTTACCAAAGTCAGCTTATTTGCTATGAAAGCAAGGGCTGGTGCTTAGAGGTGGTAACAATGGGCTCTCCTTATAGGCAATGCTATAAGCAAAGATATGAAATCTTTCATCGATGAAGAAAGGGAAAAGTTTTAATAAAATCTTTATTAAAAATCCACTACTTTATAGTTTTGCTGTTCAAAACTGATCTCTAGGAAATTGATGAAGCATATTGATCACCCACCTGTCATAGTTTTATGGTTTTTTAAAAAAGATTAATTATTTGAGAGAGAGAAAAGGCATGCACACATGCATGGGGCAGGGGCAGAGGTCAAGAATCTTCAAGCAGACTCCCTGCTGAGCACGGAGCCCATCAGGGGACTTGATCTCACAATCCATGAGATCATGACCTGAGCCGAAACCAAAAGTCAGACTCTTAACCGACTGAACCACTCAGGCACCCCTCACAATCCTTCAGATGGAGTGGACAAGGTGTGATGAAAAAAGAGAAACAGACATTAAGGAAAGCACTGGATTCAAAGTAAGCAGACAGAGGATAGAGAGAGAGGAGAGGGAGGCAAGGTGACAGTTCCTGCCAAGACATAATGATTGCTGTCTTTGCTCAGAGACTTGGAGCTGGACTGTTAATAGTATTCCTTCCTATTCATAAGTTTCTGAAAAAGCAAGGACTCTTGAGTGTGAGCAAAGGACATTGGGGCAGTGGAGAGAGAAGTCAGGTTCTGGGCATCTGTTACCCCCAGCTTTTAGCCTGATAGCTCAAGCAGCCTCTGTATCTGCCAGGAGAAGGAGGAACAGAAGAAAATGGAACTAGATTTCCAAGACCTCAAGACTAGGCCCCGGTCAGGAATTAGCAAGGTATTTTTATAAAATGATATGGAAAGATTTCTGATGACCAGCCTGTTCCACACAGTTCAACTGCCAGTGACCCCAAGACCGATAGGCAGGCTATGTCATGGACAGATTACATGCCTTATTATTTGTCATCCTAAGTGAGAACTAGGACGTTCAACATTGTGACAAAATACGTCAGTGTCTGCATTGTAGAATAAGAAGATAATGAGAATGTTGCTTTATTAAATGTATATTCTTGTAAAGGTATTACCAGTTTCCTTAGTTCAAATTGAACAAAATAGAAAAAGAATGACCTTCCCAGAAATGCTTCTTTTCAAAGTAATAGTTTTCTAATTTCCCTTTTGTACAACAGCTGGTGTTGCTATGCTGTCACTTATGTTGCTAGGGCTTCTTCCCCCATCTATGTGCTAGAATGTGATTGTTTCTATCAGTGATCTTAAGTGTTTCCATGGAGAGTTACTAAGTTAATTTTTCTAGGTCTGCACTATCAGTAGGTGTGGTCACCCTGCCAGGCTCTATACCTGTATGGCTTTCCAATATGGTAGCTATGAGCTGCACATGGCTATTGAATGTTTGAAATGTGGCTACTCCCAATCGATGTGTGTCATAAGTGTCAAATATGTTGGGGATTTTGAGGACTTAGTGTGAGGGAAAAAAGAGGGATAATAAACATCTTATTAGTAATATCCATATTGATTATATGTTGAACCAAAAACATTTTAGATATATTGGGTTAAATAAAATATATTGTTAAAATTAATTTCACCTGTTGCTTTTTATACTTCATAAATGTGACCATCAGAAAATTAAGATTACATTTGGGGCTTGTATTATATTTCTGCTCTAGGTAATGTCAGAATTCAGTTCTTGAGAAGTAAGAAGAAAATCCTAAGTGAAGATTTCAAAATACTAAGATAACAATTTACGAGAAGTTACCAGAGAAAGAGCAGTGGGTTGTTTCACTAGGAAGCAGGTTGACTTAATGGATTTTGCAAATAAGGTTACCTGCTGGTAAAAAACTGACTCTTTGGGAGATAAAACCCCTAATGTGAATAAAGCCCATTGTCTTCCCTGCTTTCTGCTTTGCTTAAGGCCTAGTGACATGCTGTGCTTATTTGGTGGTTTAATAAATAGTGTTTGATCATGACAATAAGTACTAAATCTTTGTTAAATGCTGTTGCAGCTTGCCAAGCACATTTACCCATATTAAATTATCCAATCTTCTGTTCAGCCTCTCAAGGCAGGTATTATTATTGTTCTCATTTGAAGATGAACTCACTGAGGTTCAGAGGAGGTAGGAGACCTGGCCAAGTGCACACAGATACTACTAAATAGCACTTACCTGTGCTCACAATCTGACTTCAGTTTCTGCATCTTGTGCTTTGCCCACTATATCTTACTACTCTTTGATTAATCCAAGAGAATCCTTGGGAGGAGTATTTCCTGCCCCTTCAGACTGGCAACTGTGCTCAAACCTAAAATGAGTTCAATTTTACTGTGTCATTCATGGAAATTAGCTAAGACCAGTTTTGAGATTTTGCTCTGACTACCAGGAAAAGGGAGAGACATACCTGATGACAGAGGTCAGATTTGATTCTTGACTCTGCTGTGAACTTCTCAACTATCAAATGGTGGGTGGGAGTTACCTTCGATAATTTGTGAAGTTCGTTTCAGCTCTGTAATTCTGTGAAACCTGGTACCTGCATGGAGCTTATCAACTCTTTTGATACACCTTATTGAATACTCATGTGGAAACCAATATTCATGCTTAATTGACCTGGGCTAGGTTTTTTGATAAATACTCCTGAGATTGATATTTCACACCAAACTTCAAACACAGAGACTATGGATCAGTTTTATCCATAATGTGTCACTTTTATTTGATAACCTACTAATAAAATACATGTTCTTTCCACTGGGAAATGCACGACACTAAAGAATACTAAGTAGATTCCAGCCCCACGTGAATAGTATGTAATTAACCTGTATTTATATCCTCATTTTGTACCCAGTCATGCTTTGCATATGCCAGCGTTCTCCTCCACATATGTTCATGAATTATGAATTCAGCTACAAGCATGCAAGACAGAACCTCTCTGTCAGTCACATCTCTTTCTCTGAGACCAGCAGGATTTATGTCTATGTAACAGGACTTCGAATGCAACTCCTAAGACCTATCTCAGAGGACTAGCACTATAAAAGTCTAGCATATGCAAGTGCTAGAAAATTCATTCTCAAATGCACACAATTCAGAATTTTCAGAATCAGATTCAGCTCCTTTTTATAAAGCCAATTCCAAATGTTTATTCCTAAAAACAAAAATTCCCCTCTGCCTACTTAAAAGATACACCTCTCCAAGTAGATATGATTTGCTTTGGAGGGGCTTACCAACTGCTGTTTGGTCCTTTTTATAGTTTTTTTTTAAGGGGGGGATCTTTTAGGGTGTGTGTGCAGCATTCAGTGAAAAATATGCAGTATTGTTTTTCTTGATGTTCAAGAGTATCTTTGCAAATGTAGTTTTTACAGAGACACTAAATGATTTCCAGTTTTTTTGATGTTTATGACATTAAATGGATTCTGATTTACTGGATTTTTTTTATCCCAAGTAATATGTTCTAAGAAATACATATATATCTATGTCGTGGTCATTTTTCTCATGATTTTCTTCTATGTACGTACCTGATGATGTGATTATGTAGGTTCGGTTGGAGAGAGCAGAAATAATTTAATAAAACTCAGGTGGTCTGGAGTAAAAATGCCTTCATTCATTTAATAAATATTTATCAGACTTTCACTGAGTGCAGGCTCTGTGCACACCAAGATTCGTGAAAGGCACTCCCTCACTTGAAGGAGTTCACGGTCCTGCAAGAGGGTTTCTCATTTATAATTGTTTATACCTCCTAGGGTAATACGTCATCAATAAAGGCAGGAATAGAATTGTTTGAGAAATGGAGAGGGAGGACCTCTTTCCAGAAGTTTTCACTTGGAAGTGACATTTGAGTAAGAACAAAGAGAGTTGCAACAGAAAGAAAAGAAGGGACAAAGACATCTCATGATGTGCTTGTGTAAAGGGCTGAAATGAGAGATGTGAGGGAAAGACTGTCAACAGATGAGTTTCGAGTGTCAGGTCAAGCTAAAGAGGGTCTCGGTGCTTTCCAGAGGAATCTGGACTTGATTCTGTTGGTGAGTGGAAGCCCAGGGAACACTGTCAGGGATGTATTTTCTAATGGTTACCTTTTATAAAATAGTGTATATATTGGAGAAGAAAGTCTCCTGCTTCAGAGACTTGTTCAGAGGCAGGGAAAAGATGTGAATGAGGGTAGACTTGAAACATATTCAAAACTTGAAAATAATGAGGACTTAAGTGCAATGAAAGCGCTTAAGTGGGCTTGGACAGTTCTCACTGAAGATTCTGATAGTACTGGTAAGAACTCTATTTAATGAGCTATTGGAAAAGGCATAAACATAAACAGAGTTGGGAGCATGTTAAATAAAGATGCTCCGTAAATGCAGACTGGGCAATTAAAAAAGATTTACCAGAGAAAAGCTAAATACAGTATAGTGGATAATTAATGGGCCTTTGACAACTCAGTAATAAGTACCCTGAACTTTTAAAATAGCACATTAACATCTGTGCATGTTGGAAAGAGGGTTTGCATTTACAATCAACACCAGTTAGCTATGAAATTTCCCCACAGAAGTTAATTAGCGATTCCCAGTAAAGGAGCCTGCTGGTTAACCTCCTGAGCCAAAGGTGACCCTCTGCTATTCATTCATGGGTTTCTTACTGAGCCTGAAAGGAGTTTGGTTATAAATTCCCTCTCCTTTTCCTCAGCTCCCTTGGCTCTAGACACTATTTTAGCCCTTTTTTTTTTTTTTTTTTTACTATTTTAGCTTTTAATAGGATTTACCTTTCTTAGTTTAGGAAATGAACTTCTGTTCTCTTTGTAAGTAGGGGAACTCTAACCTGGAAAGGCCTCTGTAGGTAAGGGACCATCCCCTGGACTGACTGGGCCACTCATTCTTCATTGGAATGTGGTGAACACTCCACCACCGATGGTACTTGGCTCGGTGACGATTCCTGGGAGGAAGGTACTTTTGAGACTCCACAGACTTCTTTTGTTTCACTACATCTCCACTTAACACACTTAAACAATTTTTTAATTTTTTAGTTCATAGACTTTATTTTTATTTTCAGGCAGTTTGGGGTCAGAAAAATTGAATGAGAAGTACAGAATTCTTGGGTACTTCCCCTCACCTCCATTCTTCCCTGATACTGACATTATATATTAATATGGTACATTTGATAGAATTTGTGAACCAATACTAATACGTTATCATCGACTAAAGTCTATACGTTAGAGTTTACCCTTTATGTAGTAAATTCGATAGGTTTGACAAATATATAATGGTATCTATCCACCATTACAGTAGAGTACAGAATAGTCTCACTGCCCTAAAAATCACCAGTTTATCCCTGCTCACCCCAGCCCCTGCCAACCACTGATCTTTTTACTCTATCCTTGGTTTTGCCTTTTCCAGAATGCCATGTATTTGGAAACATGCAATAATACATAGGCTTTTCAGATTGGCTTCTTTCACTTACAGTATGCATTTAGGGTTCCTCCTTATGTTTCTGTGACTTGATAATTTATTTCTTTTCAGCACTGAGTGATACTGAAGTGTATGGATGCACCACAATTATTTATTCACCTACTAAAGGATACCCTGGTTGCTTCCAAGTTTTGACAGTTATGAATAAGGCTGCTATAGACATTTGTGTGCAGGTTTTGTGTAGATGCATTTTCAACTCATTTGGGTAAATACCAAGGAGCACAATTGCTGGGGTCATGGGAAGAGCATGTTTCATTTTATAAGAAATTACCAAACCATTTTCTAAGTGATTGTGTTATTTTATATTTCTGTATTAAACAACTTTTGAGTACCTACCATGTGCACAAAATGAGTGAGCCAAGACACAGAATGTTATTCTAGAAAGAATTAAGATATCATGCACTTGTCCAGGTTATAAATAAACTAAAATTTTGGAGTGGTTTACTGATTAGGATCTCTGCTTTATAGCACGCACCACATAATAATTCTTAAATGAGAAACGGGTAAAATAATAAACACTTAAATTATAGTAAAATACTACACAATCCAAAGATGCATTTAAATAGTTTTACAAAATTATTCTGCCTCCGCATCTAGATATTGAGTTCTGGTACCAACTCTGGTTTCACAGGGATGAAAGAAAAACTGTTGGAGCAACACTAGTCTTTTTTTATAATGTACCCTTCAGATTAGTGATCTCCACAGATTTAAAAACTTGCTTAGTTATTATTTCTTGAAAACTGTAACTGTGTGGTAAATGCTTTCTGTTTTTCAGATAAAAAAAAAAACATAGCATGCAGTGCACATACACACACACATACACACACACCCCTTCTGAAATACTTTGGAGTTGTGCCAAAGACTTGAACAATTACCCCGGGGTAGCAGCAGCCTGATTCACTTACTCCTGCTCAGTTTGGCTTTTGCCTCCAATGGACTTGAATGGAAATTGTACACAAATGAATGGTGAAAAATTGGTTTCTCTGCCTCTTAAAAGGCCTTGTCAGAATATTTATTTGAATAGTGATAGTATTAGGTAAGATTGAGCAGAATTACTTTTGTAATTCCTTTTTATTTTTGTAATTCTTAAAAGCAGACAATTGAAATTTTTGTCCTCTTCTGTTCAACTAAAACAACAAATAAGATGAACATGTTAATCCTTTTTGGTCCAAATTATGTAATCAGATAATTTTCTTTTTTCCTCTGCACTGTATAAAAGCAACCTGGGTATCAGTGTCAAATGTCTTTGCATTATGCATAAATATTCATTTCAATACAAGTTCTTAAATTTGTCTCCGTATCTCCACCTTTTTGGGTTTTAAAATTGTATACAAATTTTTGAACTGAAAATTTTACATGGTATGTAAAGACAATTCTAGCAAGACTACCTGGCTAGAAAAGGACACCCAAACTTTACTAAGTGCATTGAATAGCATCAGTCATTCTGTTGAGATCTTTTAGCTTTGAAAAGATTTGAGATGCTTGCTTCTCTGTCTCCACTATAAATGTAAGTTTGTTGATTAGAATGGGATAATTTGTGAGTAGGCAGCGTGTGGGCACTTTTATATTATTTATTTATTTAGTAATTAACAGAGAAATGCTGAAGAATCACTTTCTCCTGTGCCCGAAAGGAAGAACAGTTTTAATCTGATATAGACATGAAAGCCCTGAAATCTACTGAATTAAGAATAAGGATAAGATACAAAAACAAGAGAAAAAGAAATGTTCACGTGAACTCTAGTCTAAATGCTGTGACTTGGAGCAAAGGGCTGTCATTCTTTTCCTCTGTATAAGAAATAATTAAACTTGCAGTCCCCTGAGGCTTTTCCTGTGGTCCCATGGGTCCCCCTAGAGAAGTGAGAGCAAGAAGAACTGGAAGGATGGCAGAGGACAGGAAAGGAAGGTTGTGGATCAGGTGTGTGCAGAAACGCCTCGTGAACTCACTTGGACTGGTGAGTATTTATATACTGGTTTGCACTACAGTCATCTCTCTGGCTGTTGGTTTGCAACCCTCTGGAGCTTCCCAGGTGAAATTCAGAATTGGTCCCTGGAAATGGGGAGCAGGGAGAGATGGGGGAAAAAGAGGCAGACCATTCCAGAGAGGTAGGTGGCAGTTTTAATAAGCAGAGGGAACTTACGTATGTGAGGCTTGTCTTGGGCAGCAGCAAGATAAGTGGGTCCATGTGCCCACTGCCAAATCTTAGAGTTTATATAGACGCCTTAACTGGGTTCGGTTAAGTACGCTGTGAAGGCGTTCTCAGCTCCACATCCTTATCTCAAGGCTCTGTCCTTGAAGCAGCCCCTGGGAGCCAGAAAGACATTCCAGGGAAAGGGACCAGGGTGAGGGGTCTCACCTGGGTCCAGCTCACAGATCAATAGGTGGTCAGGTCTTGCCATAACCTTCTCCAACACTTGCTTATTTCTGAATATGGTTATTCCAAGATTGATGCTTGGTTTTGTCAACCTCACAGTAATTAGTTTCAGTTGTAAATTCTGACCCTTTCTGGAATGTGTGCTTTGTGAAAGCAAAAACAGATTTGTTCTCTGCAGGATCCCCAGCATATAGTATGGTGTCTTGCACCCTGTCATTTAATGTGTATTTGTTGATTAAATGAATAAAATGAAAACCAGCAAATTCTTACAGGATTTTATTTTCATTCCAATGAAAGGTGTATGTAGTCCTTATTTCTATATGTTTTGTATCCTTGTGAATTTAATCCATCAATTAAAACAGTATATGATGCCCAAGATAGCCTCTTTTAGCATGGCTGGAGCCCTCCCTAGTAAATTTTGCAGTTGACATCAGGCCAATGGATGGAAGGACAGGATTTCTGCAGTCAAGACTGACTCTGACCCCTGAGTGTAGGCATTAGGACCCGAGAGCTTCCAGGCTGCAAAGACACTGCATCCTTGAGTTTGCCTGTGGGTTCCCTTTAAGAACATCTGAGGAATGGCTACCCACTGAGAACACTGTGTCTCCTGTCCCAGCCTGGATGAGCCTGGCCCTTAAAGAAGGAGAAGCTTTGGTCCTACTGGTTATGCTGCCCCTTTCCAGAAAACAGCCTCAGAAACTTGTCTTTGCGTAATAGGCTCCTGAAGCAGATGTCCCTTGGGGAAATACTCTGGGGCTTCCTGGTGACAGCCTTGGTTTATTGGTGGTCCCATTCTTATTTCGTCTTGTGGAGGAGGAATGAGCAAAAGATACAATTTGCACCATTTTCTTAGACCCTAACCTACGTTCCACACTTAATAATTCTGATTGAAAACAACAAATGGCAAGAGTAATTGAATTAGCACATCATTTTTACCTGCTTGCCTTTCACCATAAAGTCCATTTATTTAAAGCAATCTCTCAAAGTCTATTTAATTTTTTTTCTTTTTCTTTTTTGCCACTCTCTGTAAAACCAGATGAATTCTCATGTTTCATTTGTGCCCCATATTCCCTCCCCCTTGCACTCCCCCTCTTAACTTGGAGATGGTTCCCAAATGCTTCCCCTGGCTTACTCCTACCAGTTTGCCATGCTGGGTCTACTGCCCCCCACTGGCCACAATGCTTTCTGTAAATGTGACCACTTCTCCAGGGCTCCTTGATTATTTACTTGCTATCACTGCCTGTCCCAACACTGTCCCCCCTCTTTAGCATTTCTTGTGACGTGGGCACAAGTTACATCTGCGCTCCTTCTCCCCAGCGTCTTCTTCTTGCAGAGCATACTGCATCCCTCCCCAGGGCAGGGGCAAAGAGGCACTGACCAGTCCTCCTCTTGCTTTCAGTTTGGTTCTGAATCCAGGGCAGCTACTTGACTTCAAGCCCACTACTGTTAATGACATTGGCAGTGCAGTAGTGGCTGAAATATGGTGGTCTCCTTGTTTTTGTTTGTTTTCACTTTTATCTTTTTCAAAATATTCTCACAAACTTTCAAAACCAAATGTATTTTTATGACAGTTACTTGTATCGCATCACAGTAAGTGTTGAAACTCTTTTAGAAGACCTTTCAGCATCTGGATAACATGGAAATTCAACTGTGGTTTTACTGTTTCTTCTCAGAGATGTAGACACTATCCAACTTATTTTCATTATCCTTGTTTTTAACTGGAAGGCTACACTGAAATTTGTAAACATAAGAATACAAGATCACCATCGTTTTCTTCAATAATAATTGATCTGTTCATGCTTGAAATGTTTAAGTCAAGAATTCATTAGAACTACTTAATAGGGTCCTACTGAATGTTAGGCAGAGATTCATGGCAACACTTAATGTCTCTGCTTCATCCTATAAAGACACTTTTTACATATAAATGATAAATCTTAGCATGAGGCCATTTTCATAGAATATGGTGTTGATGGGAGAAATAAGTACACCTGATGTCATCCAATAAAGAAATCCAATTTAACAGGTGTTTTTCAGATGGCTACAGATTTTGTGTGGAAACTATAAGAAATACTATTTGCCCACCAACATTAACTTGCCGGTTTTCATTTCTTTACAAGTATATCAGTATGCCCAATAACATAGTAAAGTATCCTTTCACACACACACATTCCTGTCAAAATACATATGACACACTGGCTAAATATCTTTACAACACATATTATATGTTATTGATAGAGGGCTATTTCTCCTAACATAAAAATTCTTATCAGTCAATAAGAAGAAATGAGCCACTAACCACTTAAAACTGGACAAAGAACACGTGTAGATGGTTCACAGAAATGTTTTTAGTACACAGAAAGATGAACATTTTCACTTACAATTACAGAAATTCATCTTTATTTTCAGGCTCTGCTTGCATTTGCCCAATATATAAAATCTGCCGTGTTTCTCTTGAAAGCAAATGCAGGGCCTTGTATTATGGCACAGGTTGCACATCCCTGGAAACAGAACCCTTGTTTATGTAGCAGATATTATAGATTGGGCCACCAAGCCCCCACTCTAGCTCCCTTCTTTCTGTGTCTTATGTGATAGAAACTGGAAAGCTTTAAAAAAAAATTAAAAAGAAGGAAGGAAAGAAGGAGGGAGGATAAGGGAGAGAGAGGAAGAAAAACTTTCAGATCTTTCATGTAGCTAGAGAACCCAGGTTCTGGCAAAAAATTGCATTCATGGTAATTTGGAATGATGAAGTAAGCAACTCAAGGTGCAGGCTGTGTGCTGTGAAGTGTTTTTTTCTTCTGGGGAAAACTGTGCCAGGGATTGGAATGTCCTGTTCCTGTAGTCCTTCATGCTGAGCAGCAGGTGGTAGCCACAACAGAGTAGCTGGAAGAAAGGTCTCAGGATGTGGTAAGGCACTCTCCAGCTGCATTGCTCTGGGCCACAGAACATCCAGGCTTGGTTCCTTGATCAGCCCAGTAATTCTTCAAGTGATCTAATATTTTGCAATAAATCTTTCTCTACTTAAACCGTCTGGCATAGTTTCAACAGATGCATTTCAAAAGTAAAATTGTCTTTTCCTAATCAGAGAGTAGAGTTGGGAGACGGAGAGGAGAATAGGGACAAAAATAAACCAATCAAAACCAAGAAAAATTCTATGATAAGTTTCCATTAGATTTTCAGTTCTAGCTACTTCACTGCTGAAAAAACACTGTAAATTAAAGTTAAATTTACTTTTGGCTCTCCCCATTGAAATCTCCTAAAGTGTTATTTTCTAGACATGTTCTCATTCATTTGGTCAAATAACATGTATCAATCAAGTGTTTCACCAAACTGACCACAATTACAGAATTCAGGCATACTTTGACTTATACAATATATTTCTTAAAATGTATAAACTTGATAATAACTTGCTATTTTCAAAAAATCTTAACAGGAATCCTTTAGAAAAAATAAAGGGAATTCAGAGACGAATAGACACGGTTCCTCAGCCTCAGGAAAATTTCATCCAGTTGGTAAACCAATTAGAAAACCAGTCAAAACAATGCCACAAGAGAGGCGCTTCATCAGTAGGTTGTATCTAGTGCTGTGGGAGCACAGAGGGATGCAAGAAACTGTGACAAACTCAGGATTTCTCTACTTTTAAACCATTATGTTACAAGGCAGCTAAAATGCCCTGAAAAGAAATGTTAAAACATGTTGCTGCCTCTCATTTCAGCTTAGGTATTTGACCCTTAAAGCAGAGTCAGTGTTCCCCTGGGCACTTCTCTAGGTGCAACTCTGCATGTCTAAGTGGGAGCATCCTCAATGAGTGGTAATTGAAGACACACAGGCTGTTACGGCCACCGTGACTTTGCTGCAGCCCAGAACATCACTCACTCTTCTCTGTTTGAAAGATTTAGTCAACTCTGTCTTAGAGGCAAGCCTTAGCAGACAGGATTAAGTGACTTCATTTTAAGAAGTCACTGCTCATTGTGACCAAGTAAGAGCAATGGTGGTGATTGAACTTGTCTTGGATGACTGTATATACTTTCAGATCATTTAAAACTTGAAATAGAAGAAGAAGAAGAAGAAGAAGAAGAAGAAGAAGAAGAAGAAGAAGAAGAAGAAGAAGAAGAAGAAAAGGAAGGAAGGAAGGAAAGAAGGAAGGAAGGAAGGAAGGAAGAAAGAAAGAAAGAAAGAAAGAAAGAAAGAAAGAAAGAAAGAAAGAAAGAGCTAGTGATCTAGTGATGTGCCCCTGGAGGTTTTCTCTGGCTGACAATCAAACCAAACATAAAATTCCTGACATGTCAATACTTTATGTTTGACCTGTGCAACAAATAGATTCCTGATTTCTCTTTTGGGAGAAATCTTACGGGGAAAAAAAAAAAATCTCCAAAAAATGAATGGCACAGGTAATCAAAGTTCAGAAGACACCAAATATTATTCATGTGGCAGCACCTTTATTCAGGATCCTGAAACACTGGTGCTTGGTCTTAAGGGTGGATTAAGAACTGGAATTTGGGAAAATGTACATCAAACGTTTGTTTGTAGGTAATTTCACCAACCATGATAGGCTCTGAAGTGGTCATCAACAACACCACCAAATGAACTGGAAGCTTCTACAAACATTCTTGTATTCCAGCTGAACTCAGATTTTTAAAATGTTAATAGGGAAATAATTGACCTTATGGCATGGCAAAAAAAAAAAAAAAAGATTTTTTTTTTTCTCCACAAAATCCTGAGAAGGTATGAAAATCTGCTGAGGTTTGAAAATAGAGAGATAATCCAAAAATCTCAAAAAAATTTTTTTTCTTTCCAGTTGCAAGGCTAGTTACCCAGGTTATATTCTGAGAGCCTATATTCTAAGTCAGGAAAAGAATTTTTCCAGGATAAAAGAGTGATGCCCTCAAGGGACTTCGCCCCTCTGGGCAAATTCCAGTAAAAGAAATCTCCTATCATCTCAAACACTGTTGTAAATCTGGTGCCAGGAGGCAAAACTGTGTTCTCAGAGCTGTACCTCCTTTTGAAGCGAGTTGCCTTTACCTACTATAGTTTGACCTCAATTTTTTGCATCTTCTCTCATTACTTTCTTGCAAAATGTTCATTGGATTTAGTAATGAGATGATTGCTCAGTGGTGACTGAGAGCAGTTTTGCTGAAGCATGGCAGGTCTCTGGTTGGAGGACTGCATCAGACGTGTGGAAGTGTGGGCAACAACTCCAGATGAGATTCCCCGTGAGGCCTGGAAAGAGGGGCTGGACAGGAATGTGGGTCCTGGAAGGGAGAAACTTTTTTCCCATTCCGTTTTTCTTTTCTGTTCTTTCCTTGTCTTTTTTTTTTTTTTGCCTTGTTGATGTTACTTACATTTGGTTTATTTATTTTTTAAGATTTTATTTTATTGATTCATGAGAGACACACAGAGAGAGGCAGAGACATAGAGAGAGAAGCAGGCTCCCTGAGGAGAGCCCGATGAGCCTTGATCCAGGGCCCCGGGATTACGACCTGAGCGGAAGGCAGATGCTTAACCACTGAGCCACCCAGGCGTCCCTGTTACTTGCATTTTAAATGGGAGAGTCCAAAACCTGTTTGAATAGGGTTGAGAAGGCTCTGAGAGGACAGGAGAGGGTGGGGAGGGGAGGAAGGAAGAGGAGAAGGAAAGCGAAATGGTCCAGGACTGCCATACCTTGTGACCTTGAGGGAAGCTTTCCTGGATGGTATTTGAGGAAGTCACCTGGAAAGTCAGGTGGTTGCAGTCAGTGGCATAGGAGGTAGGGTAGAGGAGATGTGTTGCATTCTTGCAGCACCCTGAGTGGCAGTACTCAGCTGGTTGGGCAATCAGTGGTGAAGGAGGCACACAAGCTCATTGACAGGAGAGCGATGCCCCCTTCTCAGGCTGAATTCCCTGGAGTGGCAGGAATGGGGTGGACCAGAGATCCACTGGGCCAGAGGTCCCCTACATTTTCTCTGTCTTTCATGAGCCTCTTTGGACTGAGCTTCAGTTTACAATGTCTATGCACACTGCTTCTGGCTTTGCTCTGGACAGTCTTTCTAGACTGCAGCCCCACATTATGGATAACCAAATGACCAGACCCCGAATCGTCTGTGAGAGAGTTCACAAAACTTATACTGTGTGTGTGTGTGTGTGTGTGTGCAAGTGTGTGTAGGCATGGACAAGTCTCCTTGGTAAAGGGAAGTTGGCGTTAGTCCCTGACAGTGTAGACCTGCAGTTTACTTTGCACTGCCACTGGCGAGACTCAGGGCCTTCAAATCCAAATTTGCTATTCACTTGCTGATTAGAAATGGAGACCTCTGGGCCACACCTTAAATTTAATGGATTAGAATCAGAATTTGTGTATTAACAAGATCCCCAGGTGATTTGCATGTGCATTTTAAACTAAGCAAACAAAAAAACTGGAAGGTTTTAATTTTCTCTACTTAAGATCATTTTTCTGAGAGCCTTCTAAGCTGGCTCTGATGGGCCTCCTCTACTTTCTTTGAACAAAATAGAAACATTTGTATAATTACTTTGTTACAAAGTGGAGTACACATCATCTAATTACATGTGGAATGGGAAACCATTCCTTTTTCATCTTACCTTTTCTTTTAAGATCCAGATCCTTTTGTTGTCCTAGGTAAGAGTCCTCTTCCCTTGAAGCTTGGGCCACTTCAGCTACATCAAATGTCTCCCTTTAGCTTCCTCTGAACTTAGTTGAGTTAAATAAGTCATACTGCATGACTCAAAAGTGTATTTGTAAAGATTTCCCAACGTTCCTGATGTTGTTTCAGGACAAGTGCTATTAACGCTTGGCTTAGTGCATGGCTCCATGGAAATCATTCTCGGGATGAAATGATCACTTTTCTGTCCTGGCAGAGCTGTTTCATTGGGTAGGACAAGCAGGAGGCTGGAGGGGTGTGGTATCACCATATCATCAGCCGAGCCAGGGGCATGTCCAAGCAACTGGACATCCTCACAAGTGGGCAGCGCACAATGGCAGGGATTGATAACAATGGCTCCAGCGTACTAAGCTCATACTGTTGCCGGGCTCCTTGCTTTGCACACATGACCTCCTTTTGTTCTCATGACTCCTAAGACGTAAGCACTCTTATTTCCCTGTTTTACAAAGAGGTTGAGATAGAAGTTAAATGGCTTGTCCAAAATCATGTAATTAGCAGGCAAAGCTAAACTTCAAGTCCAGGTGTACCTGATTCTGGGGACATACTATTAACCTCTGTGCTAGAACCACTTGTCAGAAATTGAGGTGGTGGACTGTTCACTTCAGGGAGGTGTGGCTACTAGGAATGGAGAGCTTGTACCTGCCTCCTGAGGAGCCCTTGAGAGGGAAAACTCAGGTGTCAGGTGGAGATGGTGCACCTGGAATGTTATCAGAATAGAATTGTAGTAAGAGGAACAGGGAAGAGGCCGAGGTCTAGGAAGAAGGCAGGTGTCCAGTTAGCCCAGTGGGGGTGCCCCAGCAGCAGCTGACTCCCTGTATAACTTTATGTAGAGCCATTGATGATTGTGAGTGTGGCTGGAAGCTTATGATAATCACTGGGTTTGGGTTCTGGCTGCGGTGGGGTTAGGCTATGGGTGGAAAGCGACTAAGTGACTGGGCTGGTCCTTGAAAGATGAAAAGGTTTGGGCATATTTGGGGAGAAAGAGAGAAATGCTTTATTGCCTGAGAGAAAAGGACTCTGTCTGCCTTACTCCTTCCATTTCTCCAAGAACAGCCATAAAAATGGGAATGGTTGCTGAAAACAACAGCCTCAAATCTATGGAAAAGTTGATGATGGAAAAGATGAGAGAGGTAAATGTTAGAAATCTACCAGGAAGAGTAAGTGCAGGCATGGAAGTAATTTATTAATCTGCTCTGGTTGGCACTTGGTCTCTGTGCAGAGACCTGGGAATGACAAGCATACGTATGTCTTGCACAGAACTATGGATAACCAAGTTTCCATGTGAAAGGCATTGGAGTCTGCCTAAGACACACACATGTGGTTCCCATCAAATGCAATAAATTCAGTTCTGCCAGCGATAAGTGCATCATCTGCAAGGTATATCTCAGTGGTTCATGTAACAGAATGGGGTGAAAGGGTGCTCTGTGGATAGGAATTGCCTGCTGAGGTATCTGGTGTCTGCAAATCAGTACGAGAGTGGCAGATTCTTGTAGTGGGTGATACTGAAGATTACTGAATAATAAGTTAACACTCCAGGGCACAGGAAAACTGAGAATGTATTTAGTAGTCAAAGTTGTCAAAGTCTTGAATTAGGTATTTTGATGCATAATGGATATAGTTCGCTCCCCTCAGTAACTGTCATCAATTAAAAAGAGATGGATAGAGACAATTATGTTGCACTTAATTTTGTCTGAATATTTAATCACAAATAATGGAGATGAAGATTTATGAGAGATATTTTGACATTTTGGGAGATGCAGCAAAGTTAGTATTGTTTGAGGCTTTTCAGTTATGGATTGCCTAGAACGTGAGAAAGTCCACAGGATCTACAGAGACTTGAGACTCACAAATTCAACCTTTTTGATGCTTTGGAAAAGTTTTTCTCCTAGACAGAATTTTTTTCTCTGAAATCAATTTATAATTTTCTTCAATTACTGAAAGGAAAGTAAAGGACTATAACAACTGATTAGAGAAAAAAATACTTTCCCCGTGGTGCTCAAATATATTGTTATCTGTTATATAGTAAGATTTTCTCCAAATAGGAACTTCCAGATCCGTTCATATGAGTTCTAAGAGAGAAAGTAGGTGAATATTAGATTGGTGGATGCTATTTAGAATGGGATATTTCTTTCCTTTTTTTCAAAATAAGTTGGATTTATCTAAAAATATTTCTGCTATATTGGGAAGCTATTGTGTATGTTTATGGAGATGGCGATAGCCAGTATGTTCTTCGTAAAGGTAAAGAAAGCAAAATTGAAAAAGAAAAGGTCTGTGCTGCTTTCATGTAAAGCCTAGGAAAGGACAAAAGGAAGGCAGAGGAAAAGACAGTCCAGTGATTTTTATCTATATTTGTTCCTTCCTTTCTTTATTCATTTCCTGTTCATCCCTCCCAGCATGTTGGTGTGCGCCATTTGCATGGGTATCTCTTATGTAGGTGGCCAAGAGCAATGGGGGTGGAATGGAACATCACGGACCTGGTTTCTGGTTTCCCCACTGCCATTTACTAGCAAGCTATAATCTCTGAGCTGTAGTTTCTTCATTTGTAAGAGGGTAATAATATTGGTAACCCTGTCTTGGCAGGCTCTTATACCAAATGAAGCAAATTTTGTGAAATTAGCTCATACTTTTTGTTAAAATAGCATATTCATCTGCACCACATTGAGTACTTGAGGTACTTTATCTCATATAATTCTTACAATCCAAGCCCTAATTAGTAAATGAAAAATAGGAGGTTCAGAGAACTTGTAAGTCACAGAACTAGTAAACAGAGAGACTGGTATTTAAACCCTAGTGGCAGTGATCTAGGACAATTTTATTTTTTTCTTAAAGTGCATGCACTGTAAGAAATACATTGTACATTGTGAATTACTATAGATAGACATGATAAATCCAGACATATGGATCTACCAATATGTATGTATGTATGCATTCATATTTGTTCAGTGTTTCATGAATAATGAACAGAAATAATGAAATCTGTCGATCCTCTAAAAATCTTACCTGAACCAATAACTTCAATTTTCAATTGCTTGTAATGTTAACTCTTTTTCCTCAGTTGGTAACAAGAAGCACAACCTAATGATACCATGGCTTTCTGCACCACCGTAATGTAAGCAATCTGGTGAGAGGAAGCCCAGGACAGGTTTATCAGCCAGATAGTTGGGTTATCAATGGATAGAAGTGTAAAGTCACAACTAAGGTTTTGCCATTTATTCCATTATAGCTGTGATAGTGAGTCTTTTTGAAAACCTCACAGTAAAGAAAAAGAAATGGGATAGTGGAGCCAGAGAAAGGAGTCTAAATTATATTCTCCTTTGGGTACCTCCCTGATCCCAGACATATTAAGCAGGTCTACTCATGTCCTTCTTGCCTGGTGGCTACTTATTCTCACTTGTCTGAGAAGGTGGGAAGACTCCTCAAAGAAGAGATTGGAGATCATGCTATATTGTAATTAGCATATATATTGTAATATATATAATATATATGTTTATTTATTATTTTTGTTTGTTTATTATTCTCTTAGATATTCTTTCAACATGTTCAAGAGTTTGTGTTTACTGCAAAGAAATCACAATATAATTATGCACTGTTATTTTATAATTAAGATATATTATTGGATATGCCTGAACTGAGTAGGGAATTGTTTTAGAGTGACAGGTAGATCTTCCTTTCTCCAGAGAGAGCAATCTAGAATTTCTGAATATTCACTTGTCTATCCCTTATGGATTAAAGCTGAATGAATTATCCTTCAAGTATCGCATTAGTTTAACTAATGCTTTGTAAATATATATATTTAAAATAGAGATCTTATCTTTTAATTTTCTTTCTCACACCAACAAAGTATATAAAATAGTAGTATATAAGGTAATAGTATATTAAATATAAAATGCATGTTCCCAAGAATAGTGTAAAAATTGTTACTGGTTGTATTATCAGAAACTTTGGCCAATAATCTAACAATAATAATTGGAGAAATTCAGATCTATAGGTCTTGATAATGTTTATTCCCTGATAATAAATGAATTGCAAGTTCTTTTTTACTGTCAATAAATCTGATGTATTTTAACAAATTGATAATATCTCTTTAATTAGTGATGGGAAATTTAGTAGCTGTACAAAGAAATAAGAAAATCTGTTAAATCATCTTGGCTTAGTTTTAAACAATTTTAGCTTTTCTTAAAGTAGTTTTTTAAATACCCTTTGGCTTCTTCTATGTATTATAGTTTTAAATTTATAACAACTGAATTTCCAAGGAAGAAGAGTAAAAGAAAGCATTGAAAAGACACCTGTCTTTAAGGAATTGAGAGCTAATTACAATATAGCATGATTAAGTGTCTGTCATTTCCACTGAGGACAGAACTGGAATCTATGACCTTAACCACAGAAGAAAAGATAATGCTAGGCATTTGTGAGAACTATAGTTTTTAGGTCCTGGAGCTGAACTCACAGTGTGAGCATTTTATGTTTATAATCTTTAAGACTAGACTCATGTCAATTTTTGGGAAGATATCCAGACAAAGAATCTTCTAGAAAAAAGGGAAGGATTTATATAAAGTCAAAAAACGTGGGCAGTAGGCTGGGGAACGAATGGGTAGGGAAGAGAAGGAAGGAGAGGGGAGAAGGAGGAGATAAACAAGAGAATTTCTGAAATTCCTTCCAGGCCTCTTCTGCCTAGAGATCTTAAAATTAATCTTTCAGGGGATTATCCCAGTTGTCCGTTATTATCCATTCAAATTATATTTTGAGCACCTACTCTGATCAAGGCATTTAGTTAAATTAAAGAGGAATGTAAAGAAAGAGGTTTTCTCAGCCTATTGAAGGGATGATTATGTAACCAAAGAGAGAAAATATAAAAATACCCCAAATAATCTGCATAGCTAATAATCCAAAACTAAGAATGATAAGAGACATAGACAGTGCATAGAAAATTATAGCAAAGATCCAACCTTGAAATGAAAAAATAACTTGGATAGAGTATTTAATAATATCTAGTATAAAGGGCACACATAATGGTGTTAATTAGTATGTTCTGGTGTCCTGAAAGAGTGGCTGTTTCTTCATATTTAATTTATAATCTCGCATAGCTAAGGAAAGTCTAATACTAGGGCAAGATCTTTAGGCTAAGAATTTTTTTGGGGGGGGGAGTGGGGACACAGATTTCTATATTTGCAAAGGCAGGAAGAAGGAGGTTGGCTCATTGTCTTCAAAACTCTGCCATTGCTTGTGCCTTAAAATGGGTACGAGGGGGTTGAGGGGGCTGGTTCTAAAGCAAGTTTCTGTTTATGGCTTCTCAGTTCAAGGGATGCTTTTTTTGTTTTAGGGTTGTCTCACCAATTATTTCTTTGCTGGCATTTAGCTCCTTTAGGCAAATTTACTAGCTATGAGTAAGCTAGTTAAAAAGATACCATGGGTGACAAGATCAAAGCCAATGGACACAACAGGGCTTTTAGGTACCCATTCTATTCTTGCCCTCCAAGAATGGGTAACCTGGAGTGTGGGCTTGGGGGGAAGATGAGAAGGAGATGGAGTCTGGGTAAAGTGGAGAGAAAAGTTTCTAATGTTAAATCATAGGAAAATATTCAGATAATCTTCTAGAAAAAATATAATTTAGAAAAATGAAGTCTTCTTTTTTAGATGCTCTAATTGGTAAAAAAAAAACTTCTTTTTTAGATGCTCTAACTATTAAGGGATGTTCTTGGTGCTCGGTCCCCACATATCCACACCTGAATCCACACCAGTACCTAAGCCATGGTGTCTGAGAATTGATGTCAAACTCCTTCAGCGCAAAGATTGTGCATCTAATTAAAGATAACTGTCAATTAGTGCTATCTCTTATGCAATGAGGCTTGCATTCACCTCATCCATTTATTTGACAAATAGTGTTGAGAGTCTGTATTGTGCTAGGCACTGTGCTGAGAAAATGATAGGGAAGTTTCTAAAGGGGGATGCAGGGTTGAGGAAGGTGATTCTTTTGTTTGTCTAGCTTTCCTTATTTATTTTCTTGGGGATGAGAGGCCAATTGGAACTGTTTGGGAAGGACTCATGCAAGAAGATAAACTGAATATGCAGGAAGGAGAAAAACTAAAAGTTGGAGGAAGTCTTAAAATAGAGTGGAGAGATCAAGATCAAGAACATGTATTAATTGTGTTACCCTTAAACAAGAAATGAGCCAGCTCTTCTGTCCGAAATCTCCAAATTCTGTACTTAATCCCTGCATTGTACAGAGTGAAAGTGTAAATGGTATTTGTGTGTATATCTTTTTGTGTTGAGATGGAATTCTGGAATCCCAAATTCTAATTGCTACATGACCATCTGACTTTACAGTATGTTCCATCTTCTGTGAGAAGAAGACAGGAATTTTGGCCCCATCTCTGTACCAGAGGGTCTACTGTGTTGATGAAAAGAACTTGTAAGGAAAAAAAAGTGATACTATTTAATACATCTGAGCTCTAACTGCAATAGATTCTACTAAACCATCTTACTCAGAGGGACATACACCTGGCATCAGTGCTGTATTGTCAAAATGAAAATCCAAGAAGACATAAATCTAATATTTAAGAGAAAATAATCTTTTTAGTACAATTATCTTCTTTGAGAAAATACTGAACTAAAACATCCAATTTCTCCTTTGCAGAATAGGAGTAATAATAGTTTTTACCTCACAAGATTTGTTTGAGCATTTTATGAGCTAATAAATTTAAAGTGTGCCTAGCACAGTCAGAGTACTCAGGAATGGTTAGCTCTTATTTCTATCATCCTCATCAATAAAAAACAATAATGAAACCTTTTTACTTAATTGAATATGTACACCATTAAGCCGTGGCCTTAATTTACCAAATTATGCATAATTAAAGTTAATGTATTTACAAATCATTGATTCCTTTCCATTCCAATTAGCTAACAGTTTTGAAGCTAGCAAAAATTGAGACTTGCTGAAAAAGTTCACACCCTAGTTTATTTATTAAATTAGAAAAATATTGCTTCTTTTAATCATTTTACAAGGTGATGTCTTTCCTTACAATGACTGTCTCTCAGTTATTCTGAGTTTGTACCATCTTGAGAGAGTATTTTCTCCAATGTAATTATCTCAAAATTGAGTTTCAACTGCAGATTCCAATAAATAATAATCAGTTTCCGATCCTGGACTCCATTTCAACTCTTAGGAAGACAAGTGTGAAAACAGAAGACTGTGATCTTAGTGGAAGTCTGTAAAATATTTGCATTTGGGCCATTATTTTGTTCATAGACCATTATAAGGACTGCAGATTATGATGCCACATATATGACAGAGACGTATCTTCATTTAGCCTATTAAGGGATGTTCTTGGTGCTGGGTCCCCACATATCCACACCTGAAGATCTCAGTTCAATGAATGGCTTCATCTCACCAATTAGGACAGAGATTCCCAAACTCCCTACCCAGCACCTCTGTGCTGGTTGTTCTCTTTTCCTGCCCCTGTTCATCAGGGCACTGAGAATTACCACTATTACCTTACTATAGGTGCACTAAAAAAAATACATCGCTTTGGGGGTTTTCAACTCTTCAACTTCCTCTCTTTTTTCTCTTTTATATTGAAATGTACATGAAAATGTGTAATGGGAGATAGATGTATTACATATCCATTTGAGTGTTGCTGCAGTGGCTCCCTAGTTGGAGAAGGTACTTGTCCTTACCTGGCTCAAGTGCCATCCTGTGTGATGATTGAGTTGGGACCTTGGCTTGCATGACAGAGTGCCCTGCCAGTGGACTTCTGGCTTGTTTCTGAGAGAATAATTTCCATCAGGTAGAAAAATAAAGCTAAAATCATAAAGCTTTCTTAAGAAAGCATTCAAATGAATATATTCACCCACCCACCCCACTCCAAGCACTTGAATCCCTTCCTCCCTATTATAGATGCTTTGGCATCAAAGGCATCTGAGGTTCTTGCTCACCAGAGTTGGAATGTCTGATTTTTCCTTTGTCCCCATCCCTCTTCCTCCTCCTCCTCCTCCTCCTCAATCCCCACTGGAGTCCAAAACCCATGTGCCTGAAGGGATGTTGGGTCTCACAAATTAGAAAGCTACTGGAAATGACATAATCGAAGGAAAGAGATCCTGGGGAAGCTGGGTTAACCTGGGTCTGGGAACTTAGGCAGTGAGGGATGATGGTTCTGATCATTCTCTGTGTCTATGGAATAGGGCTCTCTTTCTGCCTCTTACTGCTTTTGCCTTGTTTTCTCTTTTCCTCAATGGAATGGCCACCTCTGGTCCATTTTCTCCTAGTCGATCAGTAACAGTTCACAAAACAACTTGGCATAGATTTGAATCCCTGAATCTCAATTACAGACTCTCAGAAAAGAAAATAGAGTTGACTCAATTTGGTTGTTAGTCAATCGGCTATAAGGGAGACATGTGGAGTGGGGGTCTTATATGGTTACACTCAGCAGAAGCTGGCCTCCAAGGAGGGGAGCCAGCAGAGCTAAGAGAACAGACATGCTGGCCCCAGCACCCCTCTCTTAGCCTAATATTTCTCAAAGATGCTTCCCCAGCTCTACCTTTTCATCAGGATGGGAAGTTGGAACCTGAGCCTGGCTGCCTTGTAAGGCAGAGGGCTGGACCCATGTTTCCTTTCTCCCCATCCTCTGGCCTTGGCATCCTCCTTTTTATTTTATTTTATTTTATTTTATTTTATTTTATTTTATTATTTTATTTATTTATTTATTTTTTCTTGGCATCTTCCTGATGACTGCTGGCTTCTGAGGAGCTGTTAATAAGCTATTGTCTCCTCCCTATATCCATTCTTCCACCACAGTGGGCCCAGGGCAGTAACTCTCTGTTGCTTACCTGAACACTTTTTGTTTATCCATCTGTGGTCTAGTTAGAGAATTTCATGTTATTAAAACTGACTCGCGGCCCTCTTCTTTCTCTTCTTTCTCTCTCCATTTTTCCTCAAAGTTGAAGTTCTCCCCATTCTCCAGAAATGAAAAGGGTAGAGTGGCTTTCTTCACACTATGGATGATTGTGCCTTTCTCACCTCCTTGTCCTTACTAAGGGCCCTTTCCACCTACTCCCAACTATCCCTGCCCTGGGTCTCACTTATACTCCTGAGGTGCTCAGATGTCCATCTGATCTTCCTGAGTCCTCATACAAGACCATGAGCTTATTCAAAATGAAAAGATTTCTATATTTTAAAATATTCATTAAACTTTTTTTTTTTTTTTTTTACTCAAGTATATTTTAAAACATTTCAAGTGTATCATAGATGGATTTTTTTTTCACAACTTTGATTTGGAGAGTTGACCTCCGGAGATTTAAATATGGAGAAATTAAAAAAACAAACAAACAAACAAACAAAACCAGACCTGTAAGTACATTAGTTCTTAGTAGTCAATTTTTTTCTTTCAAAGTTCCAAATTTTAGTAAACAAATTTACCAGTCTTAAGAACTTTGAAGCTAGGAACTTTGGGTTGACATTTCCTGTTGTGTTTTAGTAAGCATTTGCCTCAGGGATATACATATAGAGTCTACCATGTGTGTACACCTATGTACAATGAAATACAGCTCAGTGAATGTTCACTGAGTGAGCCTATCCATGTATTCATCACCCCAATGAAGAAGCAGAGCCTAGCAGACCCTTTCATGACTCCCCTGGCCACCAGTCCTTCAGGGGTGACCATCAGCACATTTTCTAACACTCTGGATTAGTTCTATTTTTTAACGTCACATAAATGGACCCATACAATACATATTCATTTTTCTCTGACTTTTTTCACTCAACATTAAACTGGGGACAGTCACCCCTGTCGTTGTGTGTTGTTACGGTTCATTTATTCTCATTGCCTTGTATTATTCTATCCTACAAAAATGCCACTCATTCGATTATTGCTGGATGTTTGAAATTTGTGTGCAATGTGGGCTATTACAGAAAGCGCTGCTCTGATCATTCCTTTGCATGTATTTTGGTGAGCATTTGTGTGTACTTCCCTTGGGTGACAACTGGGAGTGAAATTGCTGAATCATAGAGTGTATACATGTGCCCCTTCAGTAGGCACTGCCCAATAGTCTTCAAAGTTGTTTTACCTCTTAATGATGATTTAAAAATCTAAAAAAAATCTGATAAAATTTCAGTTTTTTTCAAAAAAGCTAGTATACTTATAATAACTGCATTTTGGATTTTTCTCAAAAGAGCTAATATATTTATGATGTAAAAACTGCATTTTGTTCACTTCTGAAAGAGTAGGAATCATTATTCATAGAAAGAGACAGCACAGAAGAGATTAGAATTTTCCACTAAAAGAGACAGTAGAGGTGATCTGGAGCATTTTGAGATATAAAACACATTCCCTAGAACTTGACAATACCATAATCACATCGTGAAGGAGCTGCAGAGCAGAACTTTCTCCACGTCCCTTATTTATATGACCCATGTGCTTTTCATTGTCCTTCAATACTAACAAACAAGTTTGGCATCCTTCTCTGAGCAGGTCAGAATACTAAGCAATCTGGGAATTTTGAGTAAAGGCAGAAAAGAACATTGTAGTGTAAGAGCTTAATCTTTAGAGGAAAAGCAAATCCCTGTAGTTTTTTTGCTGGAGTGATTTTGACTCTTTTCCGAATTTTATTTTTAATAGCTAATCTGTCATTTATACCAAATGGATACTTTTCCTTTCACTATTCATTACTTTCCCCGTAATGCAGACCCTCATCATTTCAGAATTGAATGATTATGACAACCTCTTGGCTGATTTCCTCAACTGCATTTCTGTCATCTCTAATATTTCTGATCATGTTACTGATCAGATTAGTCTTTATTTAAAAACACATTAATTTTGCATCTCTTCTGGTCAATATTCTTCAGCAGGAGTTACACACCCATATAACTATGGGGCTGCATAGTGCATGTGCATGAAGGCCAAGTGATGGCCTTTGCATATTATACATCTAGTAATATACTTTAAGTCCACAGAGATTTATGCTTTGTTCCATTTCCCTTGAAATCCAGGAACCTCTTGGTCTTTCATTTTCCTAATTTAATAAAAACTGTCTTTAAAAAAGCCATTTCCCTTTTTACCCTACACTGAGAAAATCCAACAGCACAAGCTCCTCTAAAAATAGTGGTAGGAACCCCCATTTTCAGATGATTGTCTGCAACTATTCAGCTCCAGGCAGTTGTTGCCACGGTGGATTTTAGCCTAGTGCTTTTACATCTTCCAGGTTTTCAAAAGACTTGGGGAAGCCAAAATTTTCTGTGAAACCTCCTTGGGTTTAGATGTTGGTATCTAATTCAAGTGTTTTGGGAAAAATTTTTGTAAGACAAAACCAAAACAATGTGAAGTGTGGTCTCTGGCTGCCCATTTGAGTTCTGACCTTTATGACACACATTAAATGCTGTCCTGGCCCTCAGGAGCTAGGCTACCTTTGCAATTGCCATTATTTTCCATTCTCCCCAATGCATGTGCTTAGTTAGCTTCAGTCCCTCCCCTGCCTTCTTCAGAGAACACCTCTGCCCATTCCTACTGCTGTTCCCTTTGGCCATTTTTGAATTTTGAATCTACTCATGCTCCCTGCCCCCTCTGGTCCTTCCCACTTCCTTCTCTCCTTTTAAAGCTTGCTTAACATCTTACTTTGTCCATCAAGCCATTCTTACAACTTCAGGATACACTGACTTCTTCTTCTGAAAAGATTTTAAATCTGTGTTTGAAATCACTGACACTGCAATTACCATAAAACATTTTCTAAAAATTCAATTTTCCTAAAAGGATTGTTTACTCTCATGTTTTAGATTCATTTTGTAGCGCCCCTCCCCCCAGCAATATTTGGTATAATTTGGGGCCATATAGAGAGTATTTAATACCTTGTCATTTGGCTGATCGATTACATAAAATGTAATCTACAACCCTTTAAGATGATCATAGTATTTTAGTAATCATTCAGTTGTGATGTATATGTACTTCATTTTTTAAAAAGATTTTATTTATTTATTTAAGAGAGAGAGAGAGATAGAAAGCATATACGCACATGCGCGCACAAGTAAAGGTGGGGGCAGAGGGAGAAGCAGACTCCCCACTGAGCAGAGAACCTGAATTGGGGCTCCATCCCAGGACCTTGAGATCCTGACCTGAGCCCAGGGCAGTCACATTACTGACTAAGCCACCCAGGTGCCCTGATGCATACATAATTTAACTCAGGATGTTTTGTTTTTTAAAAATCTGAAATAGATTTAAATAGTCTAGAGTTTGAAATAAACTCGTTTAATTAAATATATGCTCATGAAGGTGCATTTCCTTTGCGAAGCCCTTAAGAAACAGGGCCATCTATTTATGTCTTGCCATCATGTACATCTTGTGTGCAGTAGATGCAAAATGAATACATGTTGGCTGGATAGTTGACTCCTACAGTCTCATGAAGACATTTGAATAGTCTCATCATTGAAAGTAGAACTATTTGTGAAACAAAAACATTATCACTCGTTTAGATTTGAAAAAATGTTTTAGGCTCAGTTGGTAATGTAGATATTATCTTGGATTTATTTTTACTAGTTGGCTACACTGTGAAGTAGAACTGATGCTTTGCAAAGGTGAACAATGAAATGACATTGTAACCCAAGTCACCATAGAGCATGAAATGTGATATAAGGCTACAACTGTTTTTTGTTATGCCTTTTAGGTTCTACAAAGTGACTTGACTACTAGTATTCTAGGAGGGCTGGGGTACACATTCCTTACCTACTCCAAGAAAAAGATTGAAATTCCCAAGGAAAAGCCAACACTTTCCCTGGGAGCCCTCTTTTTTTTTTTTTTTTAATTTATTTTTTATTGGTGTTCAATTTACTAACATACAGAATAACCCCCAGTGCCCGTCACCCATTCACTCCCACCCCCCCCGCCCTCCTCCCCTTCTACCACCCCTTGTTCGTTTCCCAGAGTTAGCAGTCTTTGTGTTCTGTCTCCCTTTCTGATATTTCCCACACATTTCTTCTCCCTTCCCTTATATTCCCTTTCACTATTATTTATATTCCCCAAATGAATGAGAACATTAATGTTTGTCCTTCTCCGACTGACTTACTTCACTCAGCATAATACCCTCCAGTTCCATCCACGTTGAAGCAAATGGTGGGTATTTGTCATTTCTAATAGCTGAGTAATATTCCATTGTATACATAAACCACATCTTCTTTATCCATTCATCTTTCGTTGGACACCGAGGCTCCTTCCACAGTTTGGCTATCGTGGCCATTGCTGCTATAAACATCGGGGTGCAGGTGTCCTGGCGTTTCATTGCATTTGTATCTTTGGGGTAAATCCCCATGAGTGCAACTGCTGGGTCGTAGGGCAGGTATATTTTTAACTGTTTGAGGAACCTCCACACAGTTTTCCAGAGTGGCTGCACCAGTTCACATCCTGGGAGCCCTCTTAAACAGCTGCCATGAACTTAGCAGTGACAACCTCCAGGAAGCACAGCTTGGAGATGGGGATGAGAAGTAGGAGCCTCTGGTTTCTAAAGAGGTTAAGGAAGGAGACTTCTGGAAACAGAGTCAATAGCATGCAATAATTACAATGAGGTGCAAATCAATTTCCAATATGATAAATACCATTCTCTTACAGAGTACCATATTTTCTAGAGTAGCACTTCTCATTGCAGAACTTTTGCAGTGATGGGAATTTTCTGCACCTATGCTTTCTAACAGGACTATGGAGCCCTTGAAATGTGGCAAAGGTAGCAACTGTGACTTGAGAAATACAATTTTTAATTTTAACTAAGTGTAAATAGCCACTAGTGGTGACTGTGTTGGACAGCAAAATTCTAGAGAGAAATAGATCTTTTCTGTCTTTTAGAAAGGCTTAAAATATTTTATTTCTCCATCCAAGTTAGGAACCCTGAATATCTTCAATGCAGGTCTTTGTTTTTTTTTTAGTTTCTCAAGGTGAAGTCTTTAGGCAGAGATAGGATGTGGGCAGTGTGAATGGAAGGCATGGCTGATACCAGGCAGGGGAGAAAAGCCAACACTTCCTCTGTTCCTCTGACAAAGCTGCCCTCTGAGTGAGGAGATATCCCTGTCAGACTCCTTCTACCAGCAGTAGGTGTCGGGGTTTAGAGATATTCATTCCATAGAAGGTTAGGCTGTGCCATCTACAATACAATGAAATGCTGTTTTTAAAAATAGCTTGGGCATTTTATTAAAGTCAAAGGCAGTATAATTTGATAGGTCACAGTATGAAACGTATTCACCCTTATCATAAAAATGAGTTTGAGGAATCTTTCAAGTCAAACATCTTTTTTTCAGCATATGCATCCCAGTAAATGTGAGATGCAGGTATGTAAGAAAGTTGATTCATGTCTGCTTCATTTCATACCTTAACAGCTTCAATTAACATCTGTTTTTGTTTAAAAAGAGATTGAAGATTTGTTTGGAAAAAATACTGATCATAAAATAACCAAATAAAGCAGCTTATCAAATAGTACAGTATCATAAGTAAGAGATTGGGAAAGCCCTGGAGTGGTTAGTTAAACCAGCCTCAGGAGTGAGTGGAGAACACTGAAAGGGAAGAATCGCTATCCTATTTTTAGAGACCTTTAGAGAAGAGATCTAATAACCTCTTTCATCTTTTAATTATGAGGAACATCCTATTCTATGCTGAACCTCATGATTCAGATTCTAATTTACGTGCTCTACAGATTCTCCAGACTCTTAAATAGACAAACTAAATTATTTCCAATACATCATGAGCAGAATATGTGGCTTATTCAAGTACTGGAAGCTATGATGCAGAATGGAGGGGCTTTGCCTGGTGCTGAGAACCTTGTCTTGAGAAGAGATGGGAGGCTCAACAATTGCTTACCCCTTGCCCTTCCACCTGTGCATTTGTGTTGAAATGTAGTGTTTAGTAGAGCATTCAGAAGAATCTCTGTAGACGTGTGATGGCAGGTGGATAAATTACCACCACACCACTGTAGACGTGTGATGGCAGGTGGATAGATTACCAACAGTGGCCAAGAAGTAAAACCACAAGTCCTTCAGCCTTTGGTACTTTGGTTGTATTTTGTATATTTTATAATTTCCTGTCATAAATATGAAATTGTGCCCGAAGGGAGAATATGGCCTGATGCATGACATAAACCAAGAAAACCAAAGCCACTACATGTTTTGAGTCAAGACTTTTGTCCTTTGTGGTGTCGTAGCTCTCTTTGGCTCTGGAAGACAGGATTATAGGTCCTATAGGGAAGAGACAGGGGCTGGAACTTTTGGTGGTCTTGGGCTCTCATTCCTCATTTTTCTAACCTGTTAAAAGAAAAGGGGAGGGAGTGTGTGGGCTGCTTTACAAGCACACTGGTTCATGTTATAGCATTAATACATGAACAATGAATGTTCAAGTGATATCATAAAGTTCTGATATATGAAATTTGAGCCATTTGTATTTAAGGAGGAAATATTTCAGAGACACATATAGTTTCTTCCTTTTCTTAAGAATTATCATAGCTTCAGTTGAGATCTCATGATTTCCTTCATGAAAAGTGTGTCTCATATCCAGAGCTGGGATGCAATGTGGAGCTTTCTTTATTATGTCACTGTGAAATCATCAGGCCAAGTAATGTAATATATATGATGGCATAAAATACTCATACACTGGCTTCTCCCACCCCCACCAAACCGTGTTGAAGTCTATCCAATTTAATTATATAGAAGATTGTAATTTATTATTTGTGTTTGAAATAATTAAAGATTTTTTTCCTTTCTTTATTTCCTTTCACAGTTAAAACCCAAACCTCTACCCATGAAGTGGTCAATTAGCTTAAGGGCAAATTAAAATTACGTGCAGCTATATTAAAATTGGTGATTTATGGCTCAAAGCTGGTTATAGACTTACTTGACTCTGTCACAGAGGAGTTCTTAGTAGAGAACGGACTTTCCTTCTTAATGATTTGCTCTCCTGTTATTAACCCTTTAATTCTTGAAAATGAAGGTAATATCAAGATACATGTACAAGTAAGACAAATGCTCCCATGACTGAATTAGATGACACTTGACCCTCAAAAAATACTGTCCAGGAACCATTTGAACATTTTTTTTTTTTTTTTTTTACTTCTAAGACATAGTTCTGTTTGGTTTTTGCCTGGGAACAATGATTAATTTATTTGGATACTGGGCAGTGTACCTTTCCCTGGATCTCAGGCAGGCAGAGTTTGCTGGCTGTGTCATTCAAGTTTCTAAGACTTCTTTATAACATGCTTGACCCATCCAAGTATTCGAAATGCCACCGAATCACCTAATTGTACCTTTCACTTACCTCAGTCAGCTGGTTCTCTTTTTCAATTGAATTTCCTTGGTCCAAGTGCTGAGGGGGTGGGGAAACTAATATTGTCAGAGAGATTTGCCAAAGCATATAAAGTCAGAGAAGATGCAAGGAGGCAGGAGCTGGAGAGAGGAGCATAGAGATGATGCATCTGAAAACCTTGACACAGACACAAGTAGGAGACTGAGAGAAAGGAAGAGAAGTAGGCCTGGAAAGGGTGGTGGGGAGCCTTTGGAAATGAGAGAGAGCTTAAATTTAGACATTACATAATGTTTCTCAGGGTTTCTTGGCAGCATGGGGATCGTTTTTGATAACTAACAGAACGATCATTCTCTCATCATGGCCATCAACTGGAAAGAGCATTTCAGAAGATGCCCCAAGCTCTGCCCTTTGGAGGATTTACAGCTCAGCTGGGACCATAGCTGGGCAGCAGCCAGCTGACCAAAATCAGGAAAGGGCTAGTTGCCGTATGTGAGCCTGGTTCTTTGAGATCTTCTGCACAATCCATGCGCACCTGTCATAGCAAAATTTGGGGCGAGGTCTGGGGAGGCTTGCCTATCAAAACTCTTACTGGCAACGTTGGCTATTTATTGGTAACAATCTTGTGCAAGAGGAAACTGTCTTGATCTGTTATTTATCTTGAAAATGCCTGCCTTCCAGCGGTGCACCGTAGGGCAGTAGGAAGAACTGGCTGGACTCAGATGCAGACTCTAGACTGGCTGTTCTACCCTAGCTGTATATTCATGGATGAGTCAGCAGAAAGCCTCAGTTTTTTCATCTGTATGATGTGTATTGATTAAACTTTACCCTGATTGTGCTTTAAACCTCTAAGATGATAGGGACACCATTTCATGGGTTACTTGGTGAAATCGTCATTGGTTTATGTAACTGAGTCTTGAAATTAATCAGAGCAATAGTTTCATCATCAGACACTTTTTGTAACTGTACCCAAACACTCTGGGTAACTGTAACTGAAATTGCATTTTTCTGCCATTTCTTTCCCTTCTTGTTTTGGTTCAGTTTACATTCAAATCTGTGCTTAGAAGTTAAACACAGCAGATTTATTGCAGACTGATGCTGGTATGTTTTCGTATACGGTATGAGTTGCTGAAGAAGGAAGTGGGAGGGAGAAAGTTGCTAATAGAGGGTTAGATTTAGCTATTCCAGACTATGTAGATAAAACATAATTTTAGCATCCAACAATTATGGAATAATCTTTGTAAGGATATCACTCATACTTAGCAAGTCATGCAGGATCATTCATAACTCCCCCATTCCGCAGGCCGACTCATGCTACCTCTACCAGTGCCCTATACCACATCCCAGCCAACAGTCATAATTCCATCAGCAGGCCACATGTCTTTATGCCACTGAGCCCTGCCTTTGACATACTCTCTGCGCTTTCTCACTCTTCCCTTTTCCTGCTCAGAGAACTCCTCCTTATCCTGGATATCCCAGTTTGGATGTTACCAGACAATTAAATGTTTTTCTTCCGGATTTGGATAACCCATTGTAACTATCCCTCATATAATATTTATCACATGTCACAACTACTTGTATGTTTTTATCCTCCAATAAACTGTGGGATCCATGGGAAGAGAATGGTGTCTTTTTCATAAAGATCCCCAGGGTCTGATGCTCAGAAAGTACCAAAGCATTTCTTTCTCAGGAGCATAAAGAGCGGATGGCTGAATGGAGTATGAACGAATGCATCTGTTTCAGTGTGTGTAAGTGAGAGAGCTAATATTCCCTTCCCCATAGCATCTCAGCTCTTTAAGGAACAGAAGCTTTGCCAAGTTATAATTGGTTGAAAGTAACAGTGTTTGATTTAGTAATTACTAAACTTGCCTTCAGTATTTAAAGAAAGTTTAATAATAGTAACATCTTAATACTTTTTGTCTGTGCAAGGATGCCTTTTATTGTTTTTGCTTATCATTTCTCAAGCTGTAGGTAGTACCTACAACCTAGGTCAACCTAGTTCGGATGACCTATCAGCAGCCCATCTCACGTGGTAGCACATTAATAGTTAACGAACAAGAATAGCACTGTATTATTAAATCTAGAATTTATACCTGAATTTCTGGTTTGCGAAGTAAAATTCACAAGTACTTTGAAAAGACAGTGTCTGACCTTAAAAATTTATCTGACCTCATACCAGATCTGACAGTGAAGGAAGCTGAGACCAAGGGAAAAGCAACAGGAATGTGAGGTGAATTTCTGTCACTCACTTCATCTGCAAAAGACATGCTGCTGGTCACACTGCAAACTTGTGTCTCTCCTTGTCGTCTAGTACATGGCATGACCGCAAACTGATCAGTGAATAAGTCACACATAAAAACTCAGGTGCTGTGCTCTTGTCTAAGTACAGGTACCTCACTATGTGGCAAAAATGGGTACTTATGTAGAGTGCACTTAATAAACATTTAGATATTGTTTTTCATAAGTATAAAAATAATACATGTTTCCTGTAAAAATTTAGAAAGGTTTAAAAAAAGAAAATTTAAATCACTCTGCCCTCCACTCACTATCAATATTGAACTGCAAGGACAGAGTGATCGATTCATAGATAGAAATGGAATCAAGATATAAATGGTTTTTGTATCCTGTTTTCTCCTAACATTTCATTATAAGCATTTCCTCGTATCATTAGATGGCTCTCAAAAACAGGATTTTAATGCCTTATTAATACTCAGTGGGTGCATTTATCATAATTTATTTAACCATTTCCCTAATGTTGCCACTATTTCTATTGTCCAAATACAATGACAAGTCTTGTGAGTGATTTTATGTGTGCATCTTTATTTTTTTTTAATTAAATTCCCAGAAGTATAATTGCTAGGTCAAAACATGAAGGTTTTTAAGGCTCCTGACATGATGGCAGATGGCCCATCGTATCTTATATGTCTTCTAATTGCAGCAAAATCTAGTTAAGTGAAAATAATTCCCACCCTTACAATAGGAAAAAATAAAGTAGCTTTGAACTAAGTTTAGCTAGAAAACTTCCCAAAAGAAGGGAATATTAACAGAGTAAGGTACTTTTAACATCAGCTATATTTATTATGAAAGAGGGCTATAGATCTCAGATTCACCACAAATTAATGAGGAAGCAGCTTTGATAATTTTGTTGTCTTTTATATTTCTATCCTCTTTTTAAAGCTAGCTAAGAGATATTATGTACTTGTAGAGAACTTTCTAGAAGGTCTTAAGGCCTGATTTGAAATCCAGGAAGATGTTCATTATGTACCATTTATCTTTCCTTCACAGGAAAAAGACAAGTTTTAAACAGAACCTTTAAATGAGGCAAAAATTAAGAAAATTTACACAGGCTTTGAAAATTCTATTTTGTTTCCAAGGAATGGTAAATGAATGGTTGGTTATTTAGATTCCTAAATTCTTAAAACTTAGAAAGGGTAGAGCACTGCTTAATTGAATCTTTCCAACTTGTTTGTAACTTAAATTATGTGCTAAATCTAGCAATGGTACTCATCCAAACACAAAGTGAAAACAGTTATTAATATTGATGATTTGTAGAGTTGGGCACACCTAGATCATTGATTACTAAATAAAGGGGAAAGTCAGCTGGTTTATTTTGCTGTGAGTTCAATCAATTCAGGAATTGTATCCAAATGAGAAGTGATATTTATCAGAGAACTGAACACTTCACACAACATTGTGGACTGAGACACTGAGATCCAGTTCCAGCTCATCTCTTAACTAGATTCAACCCTAGGCCAAGTTACTTCAGCTTACACACCTCACCTACTCACCTCAGAAGTGTGAGAATACAGCATAATTGGAATACCTAAATTGAAATATGGTACATGCTCTTTATAAGAATTAACCCAAGGCTTTGAGATTGACATGCTGGATTGAAGAACTGGAGGCAATAGCTCCTATTTCAGGGGATGTATTTTGACCAGCTTTATTCTGGTACAACCTTGGGAGGGTCTAGAATCAGAAGGGTCAAGATTCATCCTGAGTTGAATTTAGTGTGCTCCCTTGGTCTAGAATGATCAACACTCAAAGTCCACACTAGAGTTGATCTTAATTGCCACATAAATGGGATGGGCTATCTGTGTTTCCCCAACTTACATACGTTTCTTGCTCCAAGTGTGCTGTAGAAAAACTTTTAACTGAGACAAACATATAAAAATTGACATTTTCAGTGCTTTCGCCTTCCAGTTTTTATCCCAAGGGAAGATGTAAGTGAGAAAGAGCCAGTTATTTTTGAAAGCTTTGGACCTTAATGGGAGAAAATATTCAAAGACTATTCTATGACCTGTGGACCTTCAAAGAGCATATATACCAACACTTCAGCCTTCCGGAGAGAAGACCAGGAGGAAATTAGCACTACTGTTGCTAGGAGAAGAACTACCTTCACAGATGAGTATCCACTTTAATGATAAAGATAAAACACCTGAGATGTGGGTCAGGCTGAATCACTTGTTTCTTCATACTTTATTGTACATGGTGGATCTTGAGAACATTTCACTGAGTTGTAATACAAAGGCAACATTCTCAAATTAATAACAGTTTCTCCCTCTTTGAAAGGATTGTTTTAATGTGAAATCTTTACTGTGAAGTGTCCACTTCTGCTACCCTTCTGAGCATGGAAACAGAGATTGAGTCCTGGATCAAATATTTCCTCTACTACTGTTAGGCTTGGTTCTATCTTGAGTCTATTCAAATCCACTTGGAAAAAATAAAACCAGGCTTGTTACTTCATGAAGATATTATATATATAGGCAATTCAAAGATATTGGGAATTGACAAAATATGTTGGTTTAAGAGTATGCTTTTGATGAGAGTATATTCCCAGGAAGGGTAAACACATTGATAAACTCATTGCCCTTGATCTTCCAACACAGTTTCTATTGACATTTCTTACAGCCCCAGGCACAGATTTGAGAGTATATGGCCCATTGATTGCATTTAGGGCCGTTAATGACAGGAAAGAAGATTGAATTCCTCTCCGTACATACACAGGGAAGGTTAGTAGCATTTCTGTTCTGGTCTCAACAAACTTTAGAATGTGTAAATCTATTTTCAGACTCTGTTACTAATTCAGCAATTATTTCAAGAGATGTTTTTATTGTAATTCTTAAAATGTTTTAGTAATATTATTTTCAATCTGACAATTCAAGTTGTGGTATTTGAGTCTCTATACAAATGAAATTTTGGAAAAGTTGTGTGAAAAATCTTTACATCCTTCTTACATTGTGATGTTTTCTATGTTTGATATCTGTCCTATGTATTGCAACATTGAAACCCAGCAAAATTAATATTTCTAAATATTTGGGGGAACTTTTTCTATTTAAAAAATTAAAGATTCTTGAGAAAATGTTCCGTGTACAATTTGTATTGTAAATGTTTAAACAGCTTCCTTTGGCTTGCCTTTGGCCTCAGACCCCATTGCATCCTTTCCATATTCATGCTACTAAGCAAAAGCCTCTGAAAATCTTTCCATTGGAGATATACTGCAGCCAAAGGCTTATTCATAAGGACACTGCACTTTAGGTAGAGATAAGAAATTCATTCCCATCATTAGGATATTTGCAGCTGCAAATAACCTAAACGCACTTAAAATGTTTCAGAAGAAAGTAGTTATAAATAATTAAAAGCAGCTTATTTATTAAGGAGAAAAATAGGTCAGTTAATTGGAGATTTGGCGATATGTACGGACTGGGAAAGATCACTATAAAATTTATAGTTATATAGTCAGAAAATGTCTCTGGTATACAGGGTAAGGATTAAGCAAGAAGACTTTTGTTTACAGAAGGCAGATTAAACACATGAGTGTCCTGTGCTCCCTTCTCTACATAGATAGAGGAGTTTCCTTGCTTACACTGTCTGCAGATCAGAAATTCTCTAGAGAAATCAACCCAAAGAGCCTTGACTTGGGTCAACAGGTTGAGGGAAGAGTAGGGTTGAGATGTAAGAATGAAAGCAGAGATGGAATATAATGCTGCCTGCTGATCTGTGAGATCTCCAGCCCCTCCCCAGTAGGCTCTCCCAGAGCCTGCAACTAGCTGTATACTTCTCAGTATTCTAGGAAGAAAATGAACAATCCCAGAGAAAACAAAGTCACAAACACTCTTAATGTAAACAAATAGCAAAACCCAACAGATATTAGAAGAACATTCCCATTGTGAAAAACTGGAACAAAAAAAAAATTAAGAATAAGAATTCTTCTTTTTTCAGTTTTAATGATACATAATCAACATATACACTGTATAATGACTTGACATACATATACAGTGATGACCACAGTAAGTTCAGTTAAGATCTGTCACTTCATATAGTTAACAAAAAAGTATTTTTTTTCTCTTGTGGTGAGAACATTTAGGATTTACTCTCTTAGCAACTTTCAAATGTAACATATACAGTATTAACTATAGTTATCATGTTGTACATTACATATCCAGTACTTATTTACTTTATAACTGGCATTTTGTACCTTTTTACCAGCTTCACCAAATTTCCCTACTCTCATACCCCAACTCTAGTGACCACAAATCTGATATTTTTCTATGAGTTTGGTTTTCTTTTCTGAAATTTTCATTTTTTTCATTTTTCCTTCCTCCCTTCCTTCCTCCCTCCCCTCCTTCCTTCCTTCCTTCCTTCCTTCCTTCCTTCCTTCCTTCCTTCCTTCCTTCCTCTCCTTCTTTCTTTGTCTTTTTTTTTATTCCACTCATAGGTGAGATCATTTCTCTTTCTGACTTGTTTCATTTAGCATAATGTCTCAAGGACCATCCATATTATTCCAAGTGGCACGATTTCCTTCTTTTTTATGGGTGAGTAGTCTTCCATTGTATGTATGGGTATAGATACCACATTTTCTTTATTCATTCATCCAGTGATGGACATTTAGATTTTTTTCATGTTTTGCCTATTACAAACAAGGCTGCAATTAACATGGGGGTACAGATATCTTTTGAAGCTGGTGTTTTCATTTTCTTTGGATAAATATCTAGAAGTGGAATTGCTGGATCATATGGTAGTTCTATTTTGAATTTTTTGAGCTACCTCCATACTATTTTCCACAGGAACTATACTAATTTGCGTTCTCACCAACAATGTATACAAGTTCCCAATCCCACAACCTTACCAGCATTTTTAAAAAAGAATTCTTAGAGGAAATGTAATATAGGAGCAAATGAAAAATTTCAAAATAAGAATATATATCTTTAAAGGGAAGATATTCCATATAATACAAAATAAATATTGGAATAAGAGGAACACCAGAAAATAATAAAAAGCCCTTAGGCATTGAAAATAAGGTAAAATGAAAACATGCTGAGAGTTTGGAAGAAGTCAATAAGTCTCATAGAAAGTAAAGTCATTAAGAGAAAAAAGATAAAAATCTTAAATGATTGCTCTGAAAAGTTTAAGATAACTAATTGAAATTCTAAACAAAATGAAACAAAAAAAGAACAAATAAAAACTTAGGGGAAGATATTATTCAAGAAATAATAGATAAAATTGCAAAGAATAATATAAATTTCTAAATTAAGAGACCACCAAACATCCAGTTTAATTTAAAAGAAAATACACACATACTCATGTTAGCCATTGTAAAATAGTAGAATAATAGGGATAAAGTGTAAATCTTAAAAAGTGTTAAAAATAGGACCACTTACAGGGAATAGCAGTCAGGCCTCAAGTCAACAATAGGTAATAAGGAACAATGGAGATATACCCTAAAACTCTGAGGGGAATATGATTTTACATATAAAATTCTACATTCAGCCATTTATTCATCAAGTGTAAGAGCAAGATAGACACCTTTGGGTATGTAAGGACTCACACATATACACAAGAGTACCTCTCAAGCAACCTATCTTGAGAAGCTGTAGAAAATGTGATTCAGCCAAAAAAATTATTCCAGAATGAGTAAGTCCTGAGATAAAGAATATAGGCTTTGGGCATAGGCAAGTAGCTTTCCAGAGCAGCCAATTTTGATTGGAGTTGAGAACCATGATTGTGGGAGGGGACCGCCATGGGGAGAACAAAGGGTAGGCTGTTTGCTATTGTTTTTGTACATGCGGAAAAATATCTTGCTAGGCTTTGGCAAGTCTGTTGGAATGCTTAGGAAGAAATTGGCAATAGATATGTAAGAAGACAAATAAGTATAAATTCAAATAATTGGATAAATATGTGTAAGGATATGTAATCACTGAACAGAAGATGATGCTTACATCATCACAAAGTGAGATGGTAAGGGGAGACAGAAGCAGGGTGGGGTAGAAGGGTTAGATCTTTCCCTTTGTAGGTAGTTAATTCTGTAATCATGTCTAACATTCATAAAGCAACAAATAGGAACATAAAGAGATTGGAGATAAATGTTTGAAGAAATACCTAAAAGGGTTGAAAGTATTTGTCTCTGGGATGTGGGATTGGGCATCCAAGCTAAAAAAGAATGGAGCACAGATTGCCTTTTTCCCAATGGAAATCTCTTAATTTTGATTTTTTTGTATGATATAGGTTTAAAATTCAATAAAAGTTTAAAAATCCTTTAGGAGATGAAGAGACAGGAAAAGGATTGTAAAGTAGAAGTATTCAGAGTCAAAGTCTTGTTACATCACCCTTAGACTGGGGTGTGGTCCGTCCATAGGAGGGCCCACATCATTGTGTTCAGAGCTACACCAATGATATGTCTCTGTGAACTTTCCTGGTAAACTGGTCTCTAAGAAGTGTGCTAGCAATGGAGCTGAACAGAATATCCAGAATTCTAAATGTAGTAACACCATAAAATATAAAGCAAATTTTCAGAGGAACATCACATCATCTTCTAAATTGGTGCTCAGTGAATATATATAATCATTTTTCATTGTGTTTCAAGGTGCATGCTGTTCCTGTAGATAATTCTTTGTTCTGTCATCTTAACTCAAACCTACTGCACGGGGAGCTGGAAAATTAAATCATCCCTCTATCAGTTGGCCAAGTGACCTGTTGGTTTGTTTACTGCTCTCAGAATGGAAGGTTTTAGGTTTTTGGCTAGCTCAACCTGAACTTTCAGCATGTTAGAATGTGGTGCAACATCCATTGCTAAGTTCTTTCCCTACATTTGGTTTTTCACACTGGCCTTTCCTGCAGACCTTCAGATTCATGCCACTTAAAATGTGCATTCTGCCTACTTTGCAGGGAAATAAAGAAGGTAACTTACCACATCATCCACCAAGGACAACCTGATTCTTACTTTTGGACTGTTGCACCCCATTTGATGCTGCACTGGCTTCTTTCTGTCGATAATATACAGATTTAATGCTGACTTACCAAGATCCCAAATTTCCTCCTATGTGTATCCTGACTTTTCCACTCTGGTTTCTTGTTTCCTATCTTGTCAGAATTGATGCTATTACCACCACATTCATACTGAACATTTCATCATTGATCACCTATCCCAGCCCTACTCTGGATATTGGTGTCTGCTCCTATTCCTTCTACAGCAACTTCCCATGGCCCAGTCATCCTATGGAATTCTAGAACAAACCACCATCTATACTGTGTGACTTTGGGCAGCTTTACTGACTTTATTTTTAATCTGTCAAGCAAACATTGATTCATATCCTACATAATTTATAGAGCTATTTATGAATAGGTTTAAAAATAGAAGTAGGAAGCTTACAAGTGGAACTTATGCAGTCATTGTGAAGTTGGAATAATGTAGAAAGGCAGTATGATCCAGACAAAAGAGAAAAGTAATTGGGAAATTTTTAGCATTTCTTGCTTTTATTCATCTCAGATTTAAATATTTCAGATAGCTCTGGAGTGGGATTTGGGCTTACCAATCCAGAGTTGGTGACCTTTCTTTTTCCTTTTCCTGTTGGTCAACAAGATGCCTACGGCTTTTGAGTTTGGTACCACTCCTGATGTTATGGCAAGGTCTCAGCTAGAAGGATAGTAGTCATCAGTCTACCAAGGAAGGGGATTGCATTAGGGTTTCCACAGGCAGAGATCATATATAAGAGCCAAAGTTGGAGTTTTATTACCCACAAATGTCTCCTAGGCATTGTTGTCCTCATACACATTGGATAATAGTGAACTAAATCCAGGGTCAAACTGTGGGCTGCTGGGACTAGTGAGCTAAGAGTATTAAAGAGGACAACATAATCTGTAAGGCAGGGCAAGAGTATTGGCTTTGAGTGCCTCAAACCCATTTAAGAGCTCCTCCTTTTCTTTCATGGAGGGGCCAAGATCCTCCTTTCAACCGATTTTTGTGGAGAGTAGGCAGGGAAGGAAGAAGCCTTCACATATCACAGGGTATAGAGAAACCTTGCCTAATCGGACCAAAGGTTTTTTTGTCAATATTTCTTTGCTGACAGACGGCACTCCAATCCCAGAATGAGCCTTCAGGTTGCCCTTTTTGTAAGTGCTTACAGAAGAGGCTGCTGAAAATGCTTAGCTGGTGGATGCATGAGTAGAAGGGAAATTGCTAATTGCTGTAAAATGGCATAAAAGTCTAACCAAACATAAAGTGTATTTCTTTTCTATTTCAATTTCCTGTGCACTTATTGTAAGCAAATATGTAAATAAAGAAAAGTAAAAATAAAGTTTAAAAATTACCCATAGTCATACCACCTGAAGCCAACTTCTTTTTTTTTTGCATTTATTGTATGATTCTGATCCCACTGTACATAGAGCTTTGTGTCCTTATATTCTTCATTTAGCAAAAGAAATAACATTTCCCCAATTTTACAAGCTCTTTAGTAAATATTTGCAAAGCCTGCTCATGAAGCAATCGTATGGCATTATTGTAACTTATACAGCCATTCATGTGACAGATTGGTGTTCAACTTTGTTTACTATAGTAATTAGAACCTATGCTTTATATGTTTACTTTATATGTTTAAACTAACCCTTATAATTTATTTTCTAAACTTGACTTATATAGTTCTGACTTCTTGGGGATGTTTATCTATGAATAGGACATGGAGTTTACTTAGTTATAGAACAATTCAAGTATGTAACTTGATTAGTGAAGTTTCTTGCATTGAAGAAGTCTTTTTCTTTTAGGATTAAAAGAATAATGATATAGGAAAGCAGTGTCATCTATAGAGGATAAGATGAGATGTGGTCTGTTTTAGTATTTTAGAACATTATTTCAACCCTTAATAGTATGCTTATCCTCTTAAAAGTATGAGGGAAACATATATATCTCAGATTTTTTTTAGAAGTAGTCTTTTGATAGATTAATATATACTAAATGTCTACTATATGCCATGCATTTCATATTTTTTATTATTATTTATTTATTTATTTATTTATGATAGTCACAGAGAGAGAGAGAGAGGCAGAGACATAGGCAGAGGGAGAAGCAGGCTCCATGCACCGAGAGCCCGACGTGGGATTTGATCCCGGGTCTCCAGGATCGCGCCCTGGGCCAAAGGCAGGTGCTAAACCGCTGCGCCACCCAGGGATCCCCTGCCATGCATTTCAAAGCACTTGAGATATGGCAGTGAACAAAGCAAAGATCTTTGCTATCATAGATCTTAAATTTTAGTGGACAAGACAAGAGACAATAAACAAAATAAATGATTTACATATATACATACACTCAGACACATTTTATGTTATAAGGCAATATATGTTATAAAAACTAATGAAGAGAGGAGGAGGTGATTGGGGAGCATTCAGTTTTAATACTATGTGGATGCATCTTTTGAATAAAGATTGAAGAAGTCATGTTGTACTTGATATGAGTAGTTCAGTAAGGATGAAAGCCTGTGACTAAGAGATGGGAGGAGGAATGAATTGAAAACATCAAATATAGATGACCCTTCAAGACAATTTTGATGCAAAATTGAGCATCAAAAGAAGGCAAGATAAGATTATGTCTATTAGTTTAAGACAGGAGGAATGACAGCTGGTGGGGATAATCCAGAAGAAGGAGATATTGATGATGAGGGGATGAACCTAGGGCACAAATAAGAGGATTGGCTTGAAGCTATGTGCAGCGCTAGGCCATCTATGGTACCAGACTGTGTAAACTGCCATTAAATTCAGCTGGTGGTGTGGTTGGTGAATAGGTGATAGATATGGTTTTTCTAATTGCTTCTTTAAGTGAAATAATTGGATAAGAGTAAGGATGAGAAGAAGGTGCTATGTATTTGAGTAAAGAAGAGAAGTACAAGAACCATCTAGAAATGTAGAGAATAAGTGCACAAGGAAGATATGGTCTTATCTAGAAACAGTAAGGGTGTGGTCATGGATTTAAAGTGAGGCCATCGTTGTGGTTGTGCTTCTACTTCAGCTGTGGGTGAATACCTGAAGTAGATGGAAAGTTCGATTTCATCAGGATGTGGTGTTTTCCAAGTGAGAACAATGCAGCCATGTGTATGCAATGCAAGGCATATTTAAATTGGTTGATATGCAATATAACTGGGAAAGAAGGGGAGAGAAGGTAAGAGACAGTGAAGAGTTGGTATGATCAATGGATCAAAAGTTCCAGTAGGGTTGGAGTTGGAATTCTCCAGGTGTGGACTGGCAGGAAAACAGGAGATGGTCAGTTAGTGGTAATGCTTGGGGTTCAGATTTCAGGGTGGGTCCTGGCTGCAGCTCTTGGCAATGACAAGGTCTAGAGTGAGTCCAAAGGCAAGAGTACACGGGGTGTGCTCATCTTGCAAAACAGAATTCCTGGCAGAGCCTTCCATAATTCTCTCCTGGAAGTTCTTGTGCCTCACTCTGTGTTTCTATAATTCCCTGTAAAATGCGTTATTTATTATTACCATCAACATTATATTAGGTCGAACCACATGAAATTACCAGTGTTTGCCTGCATTTGCTGGTAAAAAGGGCAATTTTATGTGGTTCAACTGAATACTTTTCATTAGCCATAACTTCTTGAGGGTAGGGGTCATGTTATATTTAACTTTATATTTCTAGCACTTCTCACAGTGTCTCCATATAATTAGGACTTATTAAATGTTTCTGAATAAATAAATAAAATTCTGTGAATAAGACTCCCGCAAAAAAGTTTGAAGGTACCCTATGCTATATTCCATCAGATGGACTTTTTTTTCCAACAGCATATGGGTGATTTAATGAAAAGGCAAGAGTGGTTTGTGGACACATGTCAGCAGCCAGCAAGTAGTGTGATGGCTTCTGTAACTCAAGCAGGACTTGTATCCTATACTTTTACTTTAGTGGTGATTCTCTTTCATGGGATCTTGCCAGCACCGGGAGCTGATTAGAGCCGGTGCTTCCGTGCCACCTAGGTTCACATGCAGGATTGAAGATTCGCGAGTACACAGCAGCAGCAATGCTCTTTTTTACAGTCCTAGGTACAAAGCAGATGTCATACAATTGGAGACTCTGATTTCTGCTTTTATAGACATATTTATTTCATTTCGTATTTCTTGGAATATAAGACACAGGCTTAGACTTACTTTAAATGTATAAAGGATGTTTTGCAGTGCAGTGGATTTGATTGGTTTCCTCCTCACATCATGGTACACACCCTAACTCCTGGATTCTCCCTGAGGACCTGCTGTGGGCTGTGGGCTGTGATGTGCCCTTCACAGCCACCATCTTGAGAGGCAGAAAAGGGCAGGTGAGTAATTGCTCAACCCTTCTTTCACCTGTCTTCATTGGCTAAAGTTGGGTGAATAGTAGTTCCCATTTCTCAGGATGCAGCACAGATCAGAGGGGTTACCAGCTGGGCAGTGTTTACAAGCACCTGGTTCCTCTCTACTTGTCACTGCAGTCACTCTGGATAGGTATCACCTACAGCTTTGCATGTATTAGCTCATATAGTCGTTGCTAAATCCTTTTGTCCATTTTGAGCCACCCGAGCTGCCTTAAAAAGCCAAAGTCTGGGATCCCTGGGTGGCGCGGTGGTTTAGCGCCTGCCTTTAGCCCAGGGCACGATCCTGGAGACCCGGGATCGAATCCCACGTCGGGCTCCCAGTGCAAGGAGCCTGCTTCTCCCTCTGCCTATGTCTCTGCCTCTCTCTCTCTCTCTCTCTCTCTCTCTCTGTGACTACCATAAATAAATTTAAAAAAAAATTAAAAAAAGCCAAAGTCTTAAAAAACAATGTATTCATGTCAGCCTTCTTAAAATCCTGCTGTGCACCTTACATTTTTCAGATAAATTCTTCAATAATCTAGCCTCTGCCCTCCCCCCAGTCTCCCCTGCTTCTCATTTAGGCATCATATACCTTTGATCTGATAGTGTTTTCAAGAACCTAAAAAGATCTTTTCACATGATCTTCTCCTTACCAATTGTCCATCCTTGTCTCAGTCATTTCTATTTGCCCTTTGGAGGTCATCTTGAGCAATGCCTCCTCCAGTAAGCCCTCCCTAACATGACTCAAAGTCTGCCTGCAAGCATTCTTCTCTTAGCCCTGTGTAACTTTGTCTCTCATCCTCCCATAACATTCATCACAGTGTCCTGAGATCATAGGAGTGCAGGGACAGGTTCCCCACAAGGCTAGAAGAACTTTAAGGATACAAACCATGCCTTATTTGTCTTTCTGTGCACAGTTCTCAGCACGATGCAGAGCACTAGGCTTGGGAGCAAGAAGGGCCTTTTGGAATAGGAGAGTTCACTTATTCACATCTATAACTTAGTAGCTGAAGGAACTGTGCTCCTTAAGTTCTTAAAATCACAGCTTCATCTCTAAAATGAAGATAAATAATATCTTCTTTCTACAAATGTTGTAAAGATTAAATAAGGGGATGTATTTAAACACTTTACTCAAAGCTCAGTAACCACTGAATAAACGGTATTATTGTTAGGATCATTACTTTTTAAGTCAGGATTCAAACTAGAGTCTGATTCCAAAATCATCATTCTTTCCACTTACTACCCAGAATCCCTGCCTTGAAAGCAAGCTTGATGCACAGAAAGAACATGCAATCAGTAGGATCTCAAGAGCACAATTTGGACATTATCATGTGAAATTAGATGACTTGTGCCTTTTAAAAATTCTAATTATTCAGTTTGAAATGTCCAAAATCCACACTAGAAGGTTTTTTTAATTCCTTATAAAACCATTTTATGGGATCCCTGGGTGGCACAGCGGTTGAGCACCTGCCTTTGGCCCAGGGCGTGATCCTGGAGACCCAGGATCGAGTCCCACATCGGGCTCCCTGCATGGAGCCTGCTTCTCCCTCTGCCTGTGTCTCTGCCTCTCTCTCTCTCTCTCTCTCTCTATGTCTATCATGAATAAATAAATAAAATCTTTAAAAAAACCCATTTTATATCTTTCCATATGAGATATTTATTTTGAACAAAATCTCAAAATATCTGAACTTTATAGTATGTATTAACATGGGCACAATTTAAAAACTGTAATAACCCAATGTGTAAAATACATATTATACATATATATAATGCTGTATAATGCTTTACATTTTCCACTAATCTCACAGTGTACAAAAGAGTTAGAATTCATATGCATTTCTACATGTGGCTTTACCTGTCCCCAGGCAAGAGCATTTATTTATGTTGTAATTTCAGTAATATGATAATGTTCCTTCTCTAAAATAAATCCACCCTCCCTCCAGTAAATATATAGCTGGTAGTCTATCTAAAGCTTAATTCTTTAAACTTACCTCTTGGAAGAGAAGACTTTTACTAATTGTTAGCTGTTTGCAATTTAATTGTGAATGACTTTCAAGATCTTCCATTAAACTAGGTCATGTTTAGGTAGGGGCTGCCCAAAAGAGACAATTAAGACCCTATGGCCCTAAAAGAGAAAACAGAAACAACAGACCAAGTAAATGGCCAAAGGAGCAGCTCAGGTTTTCTAGGTGACCTGTGGTTCCAATTAGGATTTCACTTCAACATAACCGTCTAACTATGCTTATCTTTATGGATTCTGTGTCTTCTGATTCCACAGATAACCATGTTAAATAATTAGCATTATTATAAATACAGTTGACCGATGAGCAACATGGGTTTGAACTGTGTAGATCCACTTATATGCAGGGTTTCTCCCCCAATATTACAGTACTGTGAAGTCATTTTCTCTTTCTTATGAATTTTTTGAAGACTTTTTTTTCTCTTACTTTACTACTTCATTGTAAGAATACAGTATATAACATAGAATATATATGTTAATAGACTCTTTATGTTACTTGTAAGGTTTCTGGTTAACAGTAGACTACTAGTTAAGTTATGGGGAAGTCAAAAGTTATATGCAGGTTTTTTACTTCATAGAGGGTGATCAGTGCCCCAAACCCCTGAGTTGTTCCAGGGTCAACTGTAATTATAAATACTATATAAATGCTCTTTAAAAGAGTGAGAAAGCCAACTAAAAAGTGCCCAGACATTGATACCTGCATGCATATTCAAACTTGAGTGTGGACATATGCACACACAATTGCTTCAGGAGGCTCCTTCACCCTCTTCTGTGATCCACACTAAGACCTCTGTCCTCTCTTCTATCCAGGCCACAGCTCAGACCAGCCCCACAGTAGCTCACCCTGAGCATGTCACATTGATCATCTCTGGCAGGGCACACAGGCATCCTTCCCTGACACTCCTACACCTCCACACCTTCTTGCAGTCCACAGGCATTGGGACCTACCTACTCCTCTTTCTCCATCTCTCTTCCCCTGATACTCTTCTACTTTCAGCCATTGCTGCCTGGTGGGGGAAATGACCCTGGAAGAGAGATAGCTATTCAGTGTTCATAGATCCAGCCTCTAACAAGCTACTATGCATATTTTACTGATGAACTCCTAAAAAAATAAAGTACCTTGAGGACAGAGATTGAAACTTCTTATCTGCATATTTTCCACAGCTGCTAGAACAATGTCCCGAACAGAGTATGTTAGGTTTTCTTTTAATGATCGGTGGAGAAAATTAAAGACCGGAGAGTCAGGCGGTAGGTGCTTTAATGGGGAGCGCTCCTGGGCAAGGTTCCATGACTCGGAGAGGCCCGAGTCAGGGAAGTCACGCCCAGGAGGGGAAGGCTGTGGGTTTTTATGCCTGTGCAAGTTAAGAAAAAAATGGGGTGGTTAGGGACGTGGTTTTATGTGATAGGGTGAATGAAGCAGGGTGCATGTTCTTGTTTTTGGCTGATTCTGAGGTTCTTCCTCTTTTAGTTTGGTCTCGGTAGGTCGTGAGTTGTTTGTGATTTGATGAGTTTCAGGAACTTATCCGGGGTGACATGTGGGGGAAAGGTGACCTCACCTATTAGCCTTAGGTCTCCCATTTTGGAGAGGCCCTACCTCCGTCAGCCCAACAGAGTAGTCTTCAGAAGATGTTTAGGAATTGTTTTTGCCCTGAGGATAGCGCTGTGGGCAAAACAGATACTCACAGGACCATCCCTTTTGATGGCCGGACTGTGAAGAGGGAAGCATAGGTCGTATTCTAACACATGTTTTTATTTAAAGATTACAGAGAGAGGGAAAATGAGAGAATAAGACTGAGTCCAGTCTGACCCAGGTATAAGCTGCATTACTAATTTTTAAAGTTATTTTGTGTTTTATTCCAAATCCTCCTAACACAAGTTAATCTATATACCTCAGTGCTCAGGTCAAAAATCAGGGCCGTTTCTCAGACCAAATAATGGTGTGTTCTGCTTTCCCCTTCCCTAGAGATGACTCCTTGACTCACTCTCTAGGGAGTGAGTCCTCTCTATCATCCTTCAGGTTTGGTGTTCAGGATTAGAGTTTTGAATTCACATGAAGGCAAGATGTTCATTTCTTGTCAAAAGGTGAAATCTGTGAAATTATCGCCTAGTGGCACAGAAGAAGTAGGATGGCTCTTTGGAAGGAAGATGGTCAGCTCCCATAGAAGGAGAGACAATGAAAATTCAACATGCTTGTTTTCCCCAATAGTTCCTTTTTGGATGAAAAGACAAAGTTGCTTAACTGGTCTTTATTTGAAATTAAAGTGCTGATTTGTAAGAACCTCTCAATGTGAGACTAATGACATGTTAGAGGTATATTAATGAACCCATGTACAGGAAGACAAAAAAGGAATCGGGGCTAATCAAAATGCCAGCTATTTTAAGATCTTTCCTTGACCATGTAATGACCTTCATACATATTATGCACCATTACTATTCATGACAATTATGTATTTTTAATTTTACCAGTGTTACAAAACATTAATCATCATACCAGCAAATAAGATATTTTTGCCTGAATAGTTTATATAAAATTTTGGCAATACTAAACTTGCAAATATCATGAAATATGTTAAGAAAAGAAAGAAGAAAGAAGAAAGAAAGAAAGAAAGAAAGAAAGAAAGAAAGAAAGAAAGAAAAGAAAGAAAGAAAGAAAGAAAGAAAGAAAGAAAGAAAGAAAGAAAGAAAAAGACTAATCTACAAAATTTTCACTAAATTTTAAATGTCTACAATTTTCATGTCATAATCAATGTCAGTGAAGAGGCATTTCAAAATCAAAGTGACCTGAATCTTCATCTCTTCATCTGAAAGCTCATAAAAATGTGGTAGTTGAGAGTCAAAGAAATTTGTGGAAAAATAAGGATGTCAATGCCTATATGTTCTGAGAGAAAGTAACTACTTAAGTACAAATGAAATGAGTTGGGATACTTTTTACCTTTCCCATTTTTATATCTTTCCCACTCAGGTTCAAGTGTGATATATTCAGAAATGACTTTGGGCATTACTTTGAACAAAATTAATGGGGAGTAGGGAAAGCATATATGTGTAGCAAGGTGTAGATTTGGCTGTTTGTATTAAGTAAATGAGTTGGGGAAGGGAGAGAGTAATAGTGCTAGCTTGGCCCAAACTGTGGGACAAAAAATATTTTATGGGCAACAAATAATTAACCAATCCGATTGTCTGTGTGTTTGGCCATAGAAGGTATCTTCTTCTTTTTTTTTTTTTTTTTGCTATGATGCATAGTATTATGGTAATACTTAGGGACAATTAGACCCCGAATCTGTAGAGATGTTCCAACACTGTCTTCCTGATGATGAAGCAGGAGGAGACTGGCTGGTTGGTGTAGGAACAGGAATCTTGCCTGAGTCTTTAAAGCAAATATTTCATTTATTCATTAAAAAAAATACACCTTAAGCACTTATCCTGTGCCAAACACTAGCCAGTATTATGGATACAGTGGCAAAAGCATGCAAACAAACAAACAAAAAATACACAGAAGTCTCTGCCTTAAAGCACATAATATGTATAATGATGGTAAATGCTGTGCAGAAGAAAATAAAGCAGAAGTTGGCCCAGGGAGTTCTCAATGAAGTGGAGGAATGATGTAAATCTGCCTGAGAGGATGGTATTTAGTGAACTATGAGACATCTGGGGGATATTCAGGTGGAGGGATCCAAGACAGACCTTGCACAGCATGTTCAAGGGCAGCAAGAAGGTCAATATGTCTGAATCTGGAATAAGAGAGGGGATGAAGAGCAGGAATAAGGCCCAAATCCAGTGCTACTTGGTTAACCAGAGCAAAGATGGTCTTTTGGTTTCAGTGAGATGTGGAACCATTGGAGGGTTTCAAGCAGAGAGTCATGGTCAGATTAATATTTTAAAAGTTTCATTCAGACTAAATGTTGAGAATAGATTGCATGAAAGCAAGGGTAGAAGTTGAAAGCTTTTGCCATAATTTTAAGGGAGAGAGGATGGTAGCTTAGACTGTGGATATAAGTGGCGAAAGTGGTAGGAATATATACATCTAATTATGTATAACTTTTGAAGGTGGAGTCGAGAGATTTCTTGGTGGACTGGATGTGGGGTGTGAGAGAAAGTTAAGAATCCAGGATGATATACTGTTTTTGAGCAACAGATGGCCTGAGCAACTAGATGAAATGAATTGTTACTTAATGTGATGAGAAAGACCTCAGGAAAAAAAAATGAGGGTGCTTTGGGTTTTTTTGTTTGTTTGTTTGTTTTTTTGTTTTTTGAGGAGGAGGAATATTGAAGAGTTTTGTACTTGGGTATGCTAAGATTGAGATGTTTATTAGGTCTTCTTTTTTCCTCCATGGCATCTAGCTATTTCCTCCATGGCCTCCTTGTAGTTAGTCTGGCTTTGTGGATAATTCTAGCCTGGAAATGTAAGCACAGTGATATTCATCACTTTCAGGCATAGGCTGTGAACCCCTCACAAGCATGATGCTCTGGTCTCTTCCCCATCTTTTTTTTTTTTTCTTCCCCATCTTTAAGGACAGCTGACATAGGAAGGCAGAACCACAAGATAGGAGCAGTTTTGGTCCCCAAATACCAGATCTAAAGCTACCTGCCAAGTGCGGATGCTTACTATAGACTGAGAGCAAGAAGTAAGCTTTTGTTGCCTTAAGATTTAGTAGTTTACCTTCTATACAAACTAGTATTACACCCACTAGTGCAATATCCAGATTGGGATGTACAAGTTTGGGAGCCAGCAGCTGGTAGATGTGTTTCAGAGTCATGCAAGTGGATGTGATCCCCAAAGAAATGAGCATGGAATGAAAAGAGAAGATATACAATGGTTGAGCTTTCAGGACTTGAAGATTTAGTGATCAAGGAGGTGAGGGATGAATGGGCATAGAAGCCAGAGAAGGGGTGGCCTGGGAAGTAAAGGGCAACCAGGAGAGTGTGATATTCAGAAACTGTATAAAGCAGAATGTCAAAGAGGAGGGAGTGATCAGCTATAAAATGAAGTAAGGTAAGGAATAGGCCATTTCACGATGTGCGTAGATACTTTTAGATGGAAGATAACTTTACAGTGTTTATTATGCAGCTGTGAAAATTGGGAAACCCCGACCTCTTTATTTTTTTATTTATTATTTATTCATGAGACACACACACACACACACACACACACAGGCAGAGACACAGGCAGAGGGAGAAGCAGGCTCCATTCAGGGAGCCTGAGGTGGGACTTGATCCCGGGACTCCAGGACCACACCCCAGGATGAAGGCAGGCACTAAGCCACTGAGCCATCCAGAGATCCCGAACTCTTCTCTTAAAAGCAATACCCATTGTTTTAAGAGAAGAATCATATAACTATATAGAAAAATGTGTTGTTCTTAATGATAGCCCAGTAAAGTGGTCATTTCTCATTTACTCCCTGAACCTGGAACTCCTCTATAAGCCAAATTTTCATTTTTCTTCATTTTTGGACACGTGGGACCTTGAATAGAAAAGTGGTTTTTATTTGCATCACATTTTTTTGTTGTTGTGTTTGTGTGGTTTTTCATCAAGGATACAGATGTTTTAAACTAGGATGTTTTAAACTAGGAGGTGGGACATGAGTGACAAACATTAAATCCTTCACCCTGTTTGGTTTCCTTCTAAATTGCATGAGAGGTGGATAGGTTATAACTTTGTAATGATTTTTAAATACAGCCATTTTATACTTCTGTATGCTTGTCTCCTTTCCTGTGCTTTATATTATGAGTCAGGAAAGTCACTCTGACAATATTGCTATGATGTCATTAAAACTGTGGGAAGAATGGATGCCCTGTTGTCTCCTTCCCTGTGCCATCTCATCTATTTACTTTAGCTTTTGTTTATTTTGTTGTATTTAACTCTTATGTCTCTCTGATGTGTCTTTTCCTGTTAAAATTGTGTTAAAATTCTTTTTAAAAAATTTTTTTATTTATGATAGTCACAGAGAGAGAGAGAGAGAGAGAGAGGCAGAGACATAGGCAGAGGGAGAGGGAGAAGCAGGCTCCATGCACCGGGAGCCCGACGTGGGACTCGATCCCGGGTCTCCAGGATCACGCCCTGGGCCAAAGGCAGGCGCCAAACTGCTGCGCCACCCAGGGATCCCGTGTTAAAATTCTTTTGGGTCGGGATCCCTGGGTGGCGCAGGGGTTTGGCGCCTGCCTTTGGCCCAGGGCGCGATCCTGGAGACCCGGGATCGAATCCCACGTCAGGCTCCCGGTGCATGGAGCCTGCTTCTCCCTCTGCCTGTGTCTCTGCCTCTCTCTCTTTCTCTCTCTGTGACTATCATAAATAAATAAATATTTTAAAAAAAATTCTTTTGGGTCATCCTTACACTTCTGGAGACTTTTTTTCAAATCACCTTCTCAGTTTTCCCTTGATAATCATTTTCTTTTCTTTCATATGAGCAAAGAATTCCAGACATTTTGCCTTTTTTTTTTTTTAATGAACAAGAGCATGGCAATTAACTCTAAAGTGTATACACTGAACACTGAGCTTACCAGTCTGTCAGTATCCAATTAACTGATTAACTGTGGGCCCACGGACAGTCCTAGTAAACTGCAGGGCCACCGAAAAGCCACTTCACATCTGGTAGACTGCTTCTTAATAAGCATTTCAGAAACAAATCTCTCTCTCTTTTTTTTTTAAATCATGTTCCTTTAAAAATATTTTTTGATCTAGTTTTTATTCTTTCAAGACACATGCTGCATACTAAATTCTGAAGAGCAAGCTGTCAGGTTTTTAACGTGTGTTCATTGAGATATTGACATGATCCAAAGTTCTTATAACTGGTGCATTTGCTAATGGCTTATATATAGTTTAAAATATGAAATTCATCTAATTCTTATGACCTTGTTGCTGGGGAAGGCTCTGTAGTTCTTTGTACCTTTCTGTTGCTGATGGATTCTGAGAAGATTGCTTCAACTGGACACTGTAAGGAGGAAGACAGGATGGTGAGCAAAACGGCAATAATGCTCATCAGTGGTTTCATCCCTTTGTGAAGATTGAATTTGAACAGTAAATGCCAAAGCCAATATGAAAGTTATCAATTCAGGGTTATAGAAGGGCACCAACTCGTTACTTTCTCAAGGTCTTCTGTGTTTTAGTTTCCATTTCTAACATAATACTGATGGACAAGAGTCTAGCATCAGGTTGGTCCTTTCACAAAACCATAATGACTGAATGGACACTCAGGATCAGCAGTCCTCCCTCCTTTGTGTTCAGAAACACTGGTGTGCCAAAATAATTCATCTCTCTCCATTCCATCCTACTAAATTTTATTGATTTCAGATCAAATGGTGTTAAGCTGATTCTTTAATTAAATAAAAACTTAGAATTGTAGAACCACAATGGAAATACCTACTATTCCAAAGTTAAGTTTTGGACCTTGAATAAGAATATTACATAGCCAAGAAATCCCCATTAAAGAGAGTTCATTGGATGTAAGGAGTTCTTACTCTCCTCCTAATCAATATTGATTGTTATAATAATTATCAGAGTGAGCTAACATCCTCTTAACTCTTAATATAACTTTTATTAATCTGCCATTTAATAATGTTACATGTATCTTGAGTTATGAAACTAATTTATTGTCTCACACTATCACAAATCAGGCAGTAGCTGTCCTCCCCCAAATGCATATTCATATTCACATTCTTTTTTTTAAATAATAAATTTATTTTTTATTGGTGTTCAATTTGCCAACATACAGAGTAACACCCAGTGCTCATCCCGTCAAGTGCCCCCCTCAGTGCCCATCACCCATTCACCCCCACCCTCCGCCCTCCTCCCCTTCCCACCCCTAGTTCGTTTCCCAGAGTTAGGAGTCTTTATGTTCTGTCTCCCTTTCTGCTATTTCCTACCCATTTCTTCTCCCTTCCCTTCTATTACCTTTCACTATTATTTATATTCATATACATCAACTAAAGTTTACAGCATATTCCAATCATTAGATTATGCATGGTGGGCTAATCAAGGTATGTCAGATACCATGGAAGGCAGAATAATGACATCCCCAAAGATGTCCACGTCCTAAGCCCTGGAACTTGTGAACTTATAAAGCAAAGGGGATTTACTGATGCAAATGGAATTAAGGTTGCCAAGTGAATGACTTTAATGTAGGAGAGTATCCTAGATTATTCAGATGTATAATCACAAGAGTCCTTAAAAGTGGAGGAGGGAGGCAGGAAAAAAAAAAGAGGGAAATGGGACTAGAGAAGGGTCAGAGAGATGGTGGCACTAGAGATGAAGGAATGAGGTATGAGTCAGGGAATGTGAGTAGCCTCTGGAAGCCAGCAAAGACATGAAAACATATTCTCCCCCGGAGCCTCCAGAAGGGCCACAGCTCTGCTACCACCTTGACTGGAGTCCAGTGAGACCCATCTCAAACTACTGACCTACAGAACTTTAAGAAAGTTAAGTTGTATTATTGCAAGCCGCTAAGTTTGTAGTAATGTGTTACAGTAGCAATGGGAAATTAATACAGATACTCATGAGACATACTCGTTCATCACTTTTTATATCTATTGGTTGTGTTCATTTTCACCTGGAAGGTATAAAGACCATGACGATGGGCTCTGTGGAAACATTTCAGCCAGTCAGCACTTGAGATAGTAGTGTTTCCCTGCACATTTTGAACTTCTGGACTACAGTTTTCCTCTGACTTTCTGGATATGAGCGAGTGTGCCATAACTGGCAAAGGGTGAGATACATAGCTCATTGTTTCCCTGTCAGACAGCAGAAGGTCAAAGTGTCTCTACACTTCCTTCTTAAGCAGTCAACTCTGTGCTTCCTGGCAGTATTGCTAATAATTTTCTGTCAATTCTTCTGTGATGTTCTTGGTATCAGATTATAAAAAATCTCCTAGAAATTAATATTTACTGAAAATAGCTAACATATTTACTTCACTGATTGTATTTCTTCAGTTAAGAGCGGAAAAATGGATCAAAATCCTTACACATTTATACTCTATACAATGAAGAAACAGATCAGAAAATAGTGAAGATAATTTTCAGTAGTTATGACAGAGAAAGTAAAAATGTCTTCCTGAATAATTAAAGAATATTTTTGAGGTGATGATGCTGAATTTTATTTATGAGGCATTTGATGGAAAATGTATCCTTACAGGCATCTGTTATAGCATCTGATGGAAGGCAGAGTGGGAAGAAGGAAGGAAAATGGGGCATGGCGTGAGGAAAGCCTGGTCTGAATCCTACACCTAGAACTTAGCTGTAGACCTTCTAAAAGTCTCCCTAGAGCATAGAGCCTCCATGGGTCCACCTACGAAATGGGACAGCATAGGCCTTACCTCATAGGGTCACCATGGCCTTTCACCCACTCATCGCCTCAGGTTGCCCTATTCTTTATTCCCAGCCCTGATGCATACCTCTGCACGGTTGCCTAATATGGCTGAAATCTTCATACCCTCTCCCTATCTCTTTTGGGGACACTCCATTCACTGTCTAGCCACAGACCGTGGCATTGCTACATACCCTTCCTTCCTTCACCTGCCAATCAAATAACCAGTTCCATTTATGCAGCCTTTACTGTCCTTGAGCTACTTTGCCTATTCGCCCTCTGTATCTCCTGAGCTCAGACCCTCACTGCCTCTGACCTGCATTGCTGCCATTGCTCTTTGGCTGTCCTTCTTGTCTCTAGGTCCAGCCCTTCCACTCATACTTCCCTCTGTCCTGACAGAGATCTTTGTAGCATGCACGTGGCCATCATGAAAATGCTAGAAGGGTTCCCCTCACCTATAGGATAAGGGCCTTAAGTGATTACTCATTTTTTCTCTGCTGTGGTTTGCTCATTTCTAAAATGGAGGTAATGATAATATGCAACTTTAAAACATTTTTAAATTTTAGTTTTCAATAGGTAATACATTTCCACGGGTCAAAATCAAACCAATGCGAAAAGCCTGATTCCCACACTTCCTCCACCCAGAGGATTGCTCCTCTGCTCCAAATGGGCGACAATTAATATATTTTCTTCTACATCTTTTCAGTTTCTTTATACGAATAAAATGCATACATATACATATGCGTATATGATTTTTTAAATTCTCTCTTTCTTACATAAAAAAAGAAACTTGGAGTGTAAAACATTCAGAAAAGTAAAGAAACTAACTTGTGCAGAAGTACAAGGGGGCTGGCCAAATTTAAAATAGCACAGGTATTTAAAACATATACACAGGTATCAAATTTATGAGTTTACAATTTTGCTGATCATAAGATTAGCCAGTTTCATGCATGATTAGCCTATCCACAAAGTCAGAAACACATTTCCAGACAACAGCAATGGAAAAGCCAGAAATACAATGGCTTCTGTTAGGGTCCTCACACATTATGGGAATGTTCAAGGTTTCATTTATTTGAGGAACTAGAGCTAGATGGGTTGACCCTGTTTTTTGGTTTGTTGGTTGAGTTGATTTGATTTCAGCATAGGATCTGATTGTTTTCTTTTCCTCTGATGGTGAAAGATGTTTATTCATCATGGCAGTAGGAAAACATGTGTGTTGCTTCTACACAGATTGCAGCTGGAGCAAATACTTTTGTTGCATGGGGCTGGAGGTGCTCACTTCACAACTTCTCCTAGACTTTGGGCTTTGAGTTGCTGCAAATGCTCATTCCAACAGTTGTCCTGCTTTGCCACCCCAGGGCATTCAGCTGGTAGCTTACCCCCTCCACCCCCCTGCTGCCCCATGCCACAATGAGCGACCTGGTGAAGATTAAATGGATTAATGCATGCATGCTGAGGTGCCATTCCTGGCATGTCACATGGGCTCAATCAATGTGTGTTTTTGTTGCTGTTTTATCAGTATAGCCTTGCTCTTCCTGACTTCTCTAACCTTGTTTCTAAGTATTCCCCTTTTCCATTGTCTTGTATTTCATGCCATATTGATATAAAAATTTGTCAAGTCAAGAACATGTGACATTGTTTCATGCTTTATGCCTTTAATTGTGTTGTTCTCTCTTCTTGGACTGCCTGTCTCCACTATTCTTCCAATGCTTTTTCTTGTCTCCTCACAGAGGTGCTGACTTTTATCCTTATAATTTCCCTTATCTCTGTGATGCAAACATTGCCTAGCAAAGTACTAAGCAAACTGTAAAAATAATAAAATAAAATAAAATAAACTTTTTAAATTGAACTAACATGGTTATAAGGCCCAGCGCACTAGCCTTTCCCAAACATGCTTGCCTTGTAAGCAAGTAAGGTAATACCACTTGCTTACATGGCATATTTTGTCTTTCATGTCTGAAAAATGTCCCAAGAAAAGTCTTCTGGATTTCTTGCATAAACTAGTCAGTAGGTCAGTTTCCATTCACAGTAAAAGCAGCACTACAAATGGAATTTATATCCGCCGAAAAGAAGGGCAAACCAATTTCTTTGCATCCTGCATCAAACTCCTTCCAAAGAACAAAAGAATGTTGATTGCACTAAAGAAATAGGATGAAGACCGCATCTACAGCTGAGTGTTCAGCGCCTTACATGGTACTTGGCATACAATAGTTGGTAATGCTTGTTGAATGTCTAATTGAATAATTTCTTCAGAAAAAAAAATACAAAATTCATCCTGTGATTTAAGGTTAAGTCCTATTACCTTTTATCTATGATTAATTGGTTCCTTATCATAAGATAATGGGCAGTACATAGGGAAAGACTCAATGACTTAGGGCTTTGATCCAACTCTGTTTTACCAGTTAGTTGGAGTAGTAATTGTAACTAATCTTTCTCAGTTGACAAGATAATCATATACCAATTAAAGATAATTCAGGGGTTGTTTATTATTCAAGAGGTTTGATATAGGAAATGATTTAGTCAGAAACATTTCCCACAGAATGGCCTGTGACAGGTCATGATTATCTCCACCAACCATCCCATAATGTGGTCCATTTGTCTCAGGTTGTTCTCCAGGATCTCATTAAGAGTCTTAAGCTCCAAGGTGCCCAGGTGGCTGGTTCAGTTGGCTAAGAGCCTGCCTTTGGCTCAGGTCATGATCCCGGCATCCTGGGATCAAGTCCCACATCAGGCTCCCTGCTCAGTGGGAGTCTGCTTCTCCCTTTGAGCCTCCCACTGCTCTTTCTTTGTCTCTCTCTCGAATAAATAAATTCTCTTTTTTATAAAAGAAAGAGTCTTAAATTCCCCTTCAGATGAGAAGACAAGCAATTAATGACATGTGATCAAGGACAAGATTTCTTCTGATAACAGGAAAGAAAGTAATTTCATTAGTAGACTTCAGGATTTTATCCTACATATGCACTAATGTTAAATAATAGAATTTGAAATAACAGGAAATAGAATGGTGTTGTATTGGCTCAGAATACATCCAAAGATCACATGATATTTTGAACATTATCATCTATATGAGATTTGTCAGGAAACCCAGGAGATGGTGGTCTACTGCAAATAATTAAGAGATTTAAAACCATAATTTCACCTGATGGTTGAAGAGGCTTTTAAGACATTTTTTTTATGAGAAGCTTAGGTTTTGTGACTCAAAGCTATAATACAAATTGGCTTTGTCAGAAAGTGGTTTTGTATCCAATATTTTTGTGGCTATGGAGTCAATTTGGCAGATTACGAATAATATAAAAATAATATAAGCTTGAGTTTCCAAAGGCTTGGAACCATGGTTAAGAGATGCAGCTACCTGACCAATAACAGATGTTGACTTATTTTTTAAATGTCCAGTTTTGTAATTACAAATTCCTGCTAAAATAATCAGGATTTATGCTTGGTCATTTAATAACTCAAGGAGTCTTTTAAAGCACTGTACTACTTGCTCAGAGTTATGTCAGATGCCAGGTCCATGAAGAAAGCATTCTACTCAGCATTTCAGCTTTTGCAATGGCTAGGCTTTTGTCGTGGAAATAGAAGCACCAAAGAACATTAGCACTGTCCAAATGGAAATAAAGCATTATGCTTGATTAAACTTTTTTATAGGTTCTGTTTATAAAATCTGCCTTTGAGTCACTTGCAGATAGGAAAGAACATACTAGTGTGTTCAAATATTTATGCCAAATGGTACATAAAAAATAAGAAAATAAGAAAATATTAATTATGTGAATGATCCACAAGTCTTAGGGGGTGAACCCATTTAGATGTCTGGGGTCCCAGGACCCCTTTCTACTAACTAGGGAAATAGGCTGAGTAATGTAATAGACCCCTCACACTCTGTGGAATGAAATTCTTAATATCTAGAAAAATGTAAGATTCTTTTTCTCTCTGTACTCGACAGATAGGAAGTTGAGACTCCCTTCTAAAGCCTGAGATAAGCACATGTCCTCTTTCTAAGTTACCTAATAAAGTAAATCAGAGATGCAGGTGGCCTGTGACAAAACCCAGGTCTATATTGTCAGAACCTAAGAACAAATTGTGCACAGCCACTCATATTTATCTCTCGCATATAAAACTTATATTCCATCATTTTTCAAGGAGCTCAGAAGTATATTTTCTATAATTATAGCAGCCTGAGTTGGAGATTAACACTGCAACATGGACAGATTAGGACCCTTCATGGCTAGAAGGGCTCCAAATAGAACCAGCTGTGCCAGCTATGCACAGCTATGCACTCGCCCTCAACCACTGCCTCGAGAGAGATGTTTAAGTGGAGAGTCCTATACTCCATGGTGTGCCTAGGGACTACTGCTCATGGGCTGGGGGCTGGTGTGTGAGAATGCATGTGTGTGCCTAAATAGTAAGGTTTCTGAAAGATTTCTGAAAGAATCTATTCAATGTATGGTGGACACCAGATATTCACAAGGGTTTTCTCTCTAAACCTTTGTAAATGTCCAAATTCCCAAATATGGACAGGCTTCTGACTTTGATTTGACCTTGTTTCTGTTGAGAAGCATATGTTTTCTTTCCTTTTTAAAAAGATTTTATTTATTTATTAATGAGAGACACAGAGATTGAGAGAGGCAGAGACACAGGCAGAGGGAAAAGCAGGCTCCAGGCAGGGAGCCCGACGTGGGACTCGATCCCGGGTCTCCAGGATCACACCCCAGGCTGAAGGCGGAGCTAAACCGCTAAGCCACCAGGGCTGCCCAATATGTTTTCTATTCATAAGGCTCATAGCACACCTTGGTATACTTTTCACATTTACTGAAATTTTCTCCCATTAAATGGTCATTTTACTTATTTTTTCACAAGTAGATAATAGTGAGAGATGGTTTCATGAAAATCAGGAGCCAAGGATCATGGAAATGGGTTGAGCTGTGGAAGTATTGATCAGTTATCTCATTCCCTGGCTAACTCACTTTTATACGACAACCTTGGTCTTCGTATTTACAAGGCAAATTTGTGTTTAGCCAAATTCTAAAATAATAGGTGCAATTGCCTAATAATTTTCAAATAACCACAGCAGAAATGTTCAATTCATAAATCCTAATGGTCTATCCTTCTTAACTAGAAGACAACAGACTCCCCCTTGATTGATTCTTACATTTAGGAAAACTAAAAACACAGTAAAGTTTTGGCCTCCCACCTAGGGCCCATCTCAAAAACACATTTGATTTTGCACGCAAAACTTGAGCATGTGCCCACTTTTGAATATCCTTCCTATTAGGCATGCTCCTCATAAAGCTAATCTGTGCCTGGATCTCCTATTGGCTTTGAACGTTTTTCTCTCTGACTTGTGTTAGCTCTGTGGGTCACAGGGAGCCAGCCAGTGAGTCCTGGCAAATTCCCTCCTGCTGGGGAAAGATGTGTTCTCTTTGTCATTCTTTTTAGGTACTGTTCACTGACACCAACTGAAGAGATGTCATTGTTCTGAAGTTATAAATGTCACATTGCTTCTTTCCCAGAGGATTTGGTTTTATCCCATGGCAGTTGTGGACTTTGCGATGGTTCAGATTTGCTTTGCATTTCTCATTATTGTTCTTTATCCCCTGAAAACTGGTTTCTTAAAAAGTATGATGTGCACAGCTCCCCTGGCCAGAGCTATATAAGCAGCCAAGGACAATGCCCTGCCACGACCAGCCTTAGCTCATCTAGGGACACCTACTACCCTACGAAGGGGCTCTAAAATATGTCCTATCAAGGATTTAAAAATCCCTTTAATAGCAGTAATTTTTCAGAAGAAAAAACATTGGCAATTTTTGCATTGCCCCCTGGTTTTACTGAGCTTGTACACATTCTCGTGCTGGTGGGCGTACAAATGGAGACAGATGTATGAAGCACTGGAGCCTTCCAGGAAAATTGCTACAAAGCAGCGAATGTTATTCTTTACATTCATTTCATAAACCATATGGCCTTAGAGTTCAGTCCCTCATTGTCTTGACTAAGTCATAGCTGAGGGATGTTCAATAATCTAGTTGGATCAGTTTTAAAAATAAGGTATGCCAACTGCTTTGTGATCTTGGGCTAACAGCTTAAATTTGGTGCCTCACTTTCATCAGTACCATGGAAGTGGTGATATCACCTAATTCAATGAGTTGTGAAGGTTAAAAAAGATACTTACCAACAAGCCTATAGTACAGTGCCCGTCATATTGTAAACAGTGTTCTCTGTGATAATAACTGTTAGTACTATCACTAAAACAGCTCTCCTGACCCAGAGGGCTTCTTCCATCACTCTGCCACATGTTCTCTTGATAAAATATCCTACCAGGGTTTATGTACTAAGGTAGAGGATAGAGCCCTGCTAACTATCAGCAAACCATGTTCTAAACCCATCTGGACACTAACTAGTCATATGACCTTAGTAAACTGACACAACTTCTTTGACATCCATTTTTTTCATATATAACCTAAGGACTAGGAAATTAAAAAAAAAAACTTTACATACTCTCTCATATCTAACAGTTCTGGGTCTACAAATATAAAAATAGCCACCCCAATATACCTTCTCTTGCTTTAAACTATTGGTTATTTCTATGGCCCTAACTGCCTCAGTTTCCCCCAAAGAATAATCCAATCCTACTCCTAGCAGAGAGCTCAGAATGTTTATTTATTTGCTTCTTGTTGGTGGAGTGTCGTGAGGAAGAGTGGATTTATCTGAGCACTGGGGAAATATGAGTGATAATGAGAGCCTTTTCTTTATTTTCTGTGAAAAATTAGACAAGGAGAAGTGAGCGTAAATGTGGCAGAAAGCTAGAAATGATGGAACCAAAGACTGGCTTGGCATAATAGAATATTTGAGTTTGTCGAAAAAATTCTGATGATAATAGCCTTAAACGCAATTGTCAAACAATATTTGGAATATCTACTTTAGAAACTTTAAAATAAAACAGGTTAATTTTTCCAAGATGATTAAAGAGCAATGCTGTCCAATGGCAGGAGTATGAGGATGCCCTACCTCTTCATTCACTCATTCATGTATTTAGTGAGTGCCTGCTGTTATGCCGCTGCTGATATGCATGACTTCTCAAAATCCTTTCAGTCCTAAGATTCTCCAGTGCTGGCAAGAGGGATATTATTTTGACCCCAAACAGATTATTTCTCTCATTTTCAGACCGATTTCCATCCCTGGATTCCTACCAATTAATTGTTGCTTTTATGCTGCACTGCCGATCATTAGAAAACTATCTAAAGCCAAAAAATTATTGAATTAAAAAATCTGCTTTGTTAATCAACTTTTTGAAAAGATTGAGGGACTAAGTTTCAGCTTTGCATTCAGATCTGCAAATGTCAAAGGCACAGCTATCTTGAAGTAGAGTATTTATTCTCTGCATTTTTCAGTAGAAAACGTGTGTATCTATTTTGTTGCCTAGGTAATAATATGGCTTTGCTTTGGCTTCCTGCATGCACAGCAATAGTACAGAATGGATTGTAATAAATAGCGAAGTGTGGCTGGTATAATGGAATATTGTAGAAAGTCTCTCAGCTTTACCCTTTTTAAAAATTTGTCTTTTGTGCTATTTCTATTAATATCATGTTATAATAAAAATTGCTAATAACTTACTTAAATATAATCATATTTTCTTTTCCATGAAAATTAGAAATTTTTGAGAAGCCTTTATGGAAGTGTTTCTTCCTCTTCTAGCAGAAAGTAGAATTATCCAGTGCTCTCTTAGAAGAGATGTTTTTCTTTTTGTGTAGTGATGTTTAAATACAATGTTATTATAATCATAGGCATAATGAGCTCTCTCTTGATGTCAACACATGGATTGTAAACCTTTATATTTGAATTAAATACTGATTCTAATGAACTAAATCATCTTAGATTGAGTAGTTGAAAAGATTCATGAGTCAGAAGGTACTTTATAAAGACCATTCATAGTATGACATATTCAGTGTGTGCTGATCATTAATCGGTATAGGCCGGCTGCATGAAGAGGTGTGCGTGCAAATATACCTATATGTGAACGAGTGTGAATTGGATGGTTATGCACCTGTTGTAGCTGAGTCTTTTGTAAAGAAAACGAATAAGCACAATTCATAGCTCCAACAAAGCTGAACTTCCTGCTTTATTCAAGAGGTAACTTACATTCCCTGTGCTCAGGGAAGTCAATGTGACCGAACGAACTTGGAAGCCATTTTTTTTAATGACTATGCAAACATCTCCTGGTTTTGAATAATTATTTCTCCCCTTCAGACTTCCTTGTCTACAAAAGAGAGATTCACTTTATTCTCATATGATGAGAAGGTACCTGACACAGACCATGACAAACTCACTCAAGAGTAATATTGATCAATGATGCCAATGTTTGATGTTATCAACACAAATTGATGGATGAAATTGTTGAATAAAAACTTTAAAGTAAATTTGGACTTAGAATCCTATTGGCAGATCTTCTATGAATAGATCCAAGCACCTGCTATGTCTAAAAAAAAAGAGTAAATTTGCAATTCCAAAGCAATGGACCAAGTCTTATTTATCATCCTTACTCTGGCTTCTGATGTTTTTCTAGTATTAGGTTTGATTGTCAAAGAAGCGTCTGTACTCTCCACATCATTCTTTGTGAGTAATAATGAGCTGGGTTTAAAACTATCGTTTCTTTCTCTCCATGTCTTGTGCTGGCCCTAAACTCCTCAGCAGTGTCATCTCCTGGCACCCCACATATCTCCTACACGTGGATCCTTCTGATGACCACCCCACAATCCTCTGTACCTCCTTCCCTGTGTGTATGCATTTTGCACTCCCCCCTTGGTTCATTTTTCTCCCTCACTCCCTTCCCTTCTTTTCTTCTGTCCATTGTTTTATACTTCTAGGAACAGTTATTGGGGATATTTATTGAAATGTCTTAAACAAGCTGAGGGCTCCTTCCTGACATGTATGTAGTAGGCAATAGGGAAAGGTTTGTTCAGTGAATGAGGAGTCCATCTTCAGTTTAGAAAGGTCACCTGGGGGCAGCCCTGGTGGCTCAGCAGTTTAGCGCCACCTTCAGCCCAAGGGGTGATCCTGGAGACCCAGGATCAAGTCCCATGTCAGGCTCCCTGCGTGGAGCCTGCTTCTCCCTCTGCCTGTGTCCCTGCCCTGCACCCCCCTCTCTCTATGTCTCTCATGAATAAATAAATAAAATCTTTAAAAAAAAAAAAAAAAGGAAAGGTCACCTGAGCAGCAGCATGAAGGTTGAGAAGCAGGTAAGAGTGTTAGGAGCCTGCTGCATCTATGCCAGCTGGAGATGATAAGGATCTGCTTTGAGGATAGAGCAGAGGAGAAACTTGAAATGAGAGAAAATTGAGTGGTAGAATGAAGATGACTAGAGACTGATTTGTTGGAGAAGAACAGGTGTACATCAAAGCAATGCGGGCAGAGAAGAATGAGAATTTCCACATTCATTGGGTAACTTAAGACCCAACCAGCTTAAAAGTCCTGTCCTCTCCTCCAGGCATCTTTTTTTTTTTTTTTTAAATCTCCTTCAGATTGAATTAATTGCTCCCTTCTCTAGATTTCCATCCTCTCTAGTGAATTGAAATGTTTTGGTTTTGTTGATTGTAAACATTTAATGTTATTTCCTTGAGGCTGAGACTGTACATGGTTTGCTATTATATCTTCCACATGTGGCATGACCACCAAAGGTCACAAATCCTCTGTAGATACCTGGGGACTGAAGCCCTGTTTAATGCTGTATACACTGGTTATTTTTCTTACATTTTCTTTCAACTGAAGATATTTTCCACTTCTGTGAATTTTTCAGTCTACCATGCAATGTAGATCAGAATTCCTTGAGCAACATACATATATATTTAAAATATTTTGTTAAAAAACTACTTTAGACAGACTTAAGAATTGCAAAGGTGGTAGAATGAGTCCCTCTACCTAGAATCCCCGACTGCTAACATCTTATATAACTATGGTATAATTATTTAAATTTAAAAATTGATATTAACATGGTATAATTATATAGTATAGTATAATAAATAATATAGTAAATTGGAATTAACATAGTATAGTACAATAGTATGTTATATTAATCAATATATAATATAGTGTAATTAATATAATAATATAGTACAATGTAAAATACTATATGTAGTATAATTATAGTATACTATAGTATAGTATAATAGTATAATATACATAATGATTTAATACTAATCAATGATTAATGTAAATTCTATTAAGTAAGCTATGAACTTGATTCAGATTTTTTTTTAAGATTTTATTTATTTATTTGAAAGAGAGGAAGACAGAAAAACAGAGATCACAAGCGGGGAGAGGACCGAGAAGCAGGCTCCCAGAGCAGCGAGCCCCACACTGGGCTCTATCCCAGGACCCCGGCGGGATCATGACCTGAGCCAAAGGCAGATGCTTAACTGACTGAGCCACCCAGGCAACCTGGATTCAGATTTTCCATGTTTTTATGCTAAGGTTCTTTTTCTATTCCAGGAACCAATCCAGGATATCACAAATGGTTTTCTTTTTGTCTTAGTCTTCTCCAATTGCTCAAAGTTCTTCCATCCATCTTTGTTTCATGATCTTGATGTTTTTGAAGGGTGCTGGCCAGGTGTTTTATACAATGTACCCTCCCTTTGGCTTTGTCTGATATTTTCTCAATCAGTGACCCGAGGATATGGATATGGACATTTCCCAAAGGAAATGTCCCCTTGTTGTCACATCATCTCAGGAGTACTTGATATCAATATGTTTTATTACTGGTGATGTTAACCTTGATCCTTGGTTAAGGCAGTGTCTACCAGGTTTCTTTCTCCATCATAAGTTACTATTTCCCCCTTTGCATACTATATTCTGCATAAGCAAGTTAAATCTAGCCCATTCACAATAGAAGGGGATTTAGTGTTTGCCTCCTGGAGGAAGGAATGTCAAAGAATTTGCACATATGTTAAAACCACTGCAGTAATTAATATTTTGGTGGAGCTAGTTTGAGGATATGCAAATGTCCTGTTTTTCCTTAAAGTCACTAATTTTAATACTCATCAATGGATTCTTTTTCTTGCAGCAAGTATTGCCATAGTAAATTATGGTAATTTTCTGTTTTTCTAGTTTTCTATACATTTATTGGTTGGAATTCTTCTGAAAGGAAAACTTGTCCCTTCCCTTCCATCTGCTTATTTATTCCATCACTTATTTATAACTGCATGGACTGGTGGAGTTTTATTTTATTTTATTTTTTTGTGTTAGAATCCAGAACTATCATTATTTACTTCATGGCTAAAATTGTTCCAGCTTTGGCCATTGGAGACATTTTTTGTTTAGCTTCCGTGTCCTTTCCATATGACCAATGGCTTCTTTTTTTGTTTGTTTTGTTTTGTTGTTGTAATATGAGCAGGGTAGTGGTGATTGTGGATATGCACTCTTTTTGGTACAGAAGGATGCTGCTCCAGGTCCATCTAGTATTTTCTTTGTCACAGTCCTAAAATTAGCATTTTCCCCAAGGAACTCTGATTCCTTTTACTGGAAAATATTATTTAGAATCCAGGATATGGACAAAAAATGTGCTGGTTGCTACTGTTTCTAGTCCCTTTCAGCAGACAGGAAATATATGTATGTGTACTAATACATGTATATGCACTATCTCTATTTCTCTATTTCTCTATTATCTATCTATCTATCTATCTATCTATCTATCTATCTATCTATCTATCAAAATAAACATGAGTTCATGATGATTGAACTCCCAACCACCACCACAAGGTTCCTTCTAGCATTCCCTTTGCTTATTTGCAGCTTTATTTGCAAAGCTGAAAACCTGCAATATACAATATATTTCCTTGTTGTCAACCCTCATACTTCCCTGTTGTAGTCAACCACTCACTCCACCCTCAACCCATAACAAGGGATTGCTTTTCTGCCCCTGTAGTCTTGCCTTTTTCAGAATGTAATATAAATGTAATCATATGATATATAGCTGCATGGGACTAACTTCTTTCACTTAGAAAAATCCATTTAGGTTTCATTCCTATTGGTGCATGAATCAATTGTTCATTTCTGTTTTATTGCCAAGTGATATTCATATGAATGGGTATACCACAGTTTACCCATTAACTTACCAAAGGATGTGTGAGTCATTTCCAGTTTGAAAAACTGTGAATAAAGCTGCAATTATTAATTAAACCGCTAATAGATTTTTGCATAAACATAAGTTTTCAATTTAAATGGGTAAGCACCTAGATTTTGTTGTTTTACATGATGATGTTCAAGTTTAAGAGTTCTTTAGATATTTTGGTAAGGAGTTTTTTTTTTTTTTATCACATACGTGATTGGCAGATATTTTCTTCTAGTCAGTGGCTTGTCTTTTCATTCTCTTTAACATCCTGTTGGACAGAGCAAAACCTTTAAATTTTGCTAGAGTACGATTTATCACTTTATTCTTTTATGGATCATGGTTGTGTTGTATTTCCAAACCTCTACAAAAAAGATCACATATTTTCTCCTGCATTTTCTTCTAGAAATTTTATAGTTTTATGTTTTACATTTAGTTATAATCCTTATTGAGTTAGTGTTTGCAGAAGGTGTAAGGTAAGCCTTGAGGTTTACTTTTTGCATATTGATATCTAATTTTTGCATTTACTGAAAAGATTTTCATTTTTTCATTGAATTGTTTTTGCATCTTTGTCAAAAGTCAGTTGGTTACATTGGTGCACATCTAGTTTTGGCTCTCTATTCTGTTCCATAGATCTGCATATCTATGGTTTCACCAATGCCATAGTTTTGATTACTATAAATTTATAGTAAGTTATGAAATTGTGTAATATGAGTCTTTCAACTCTGTTCATCTTTTAAAATATGGTTTGGCTACTCTAGGTCCTTTGCCTTTCTTATTAATTTTAGAATCAGCTTGTCAGGATCTACCAAAAAACTTGCTGTGATTTTGATTGGGATTTTATAGAAGCTATAGATCAATTTAGAAAAAATTGAGATGTTAACAATATTGAATTTCCCAATCTGTAAATATGGAAAATATTTAAATATTTATTCACTTATTCAAGACTAAAATTTATTCTCCATTTATTGAAGACTAAAATTTTCTTCATGAACATTTATAGTTTTCAACAAGTAAATCCTGCACATATTTTCTTCTCACATGCATTTCCTCTGTTTTTGCACCCACTCTTTATTGCTGTTGTGAATGGTGTTTTGGAGGTTTGGGGAAGTTGTTTGTTTTGTCTTTAATTTCAGTTGCTTACATTAGGAATAAGACTTACTTTTGTATATTGACCTTCTATCCCGTGGCCTTCAAAAACTCACTTATTAGTTATAGACGGGTGAAGCCATATGGGACTGAACTTCTTTTTTGGAAGATTTTAAACTATAATCTCATTTCTTTGTTACATACAGGCCTATTGACATTATGTATTTTTTCTTGAATGGCTTTTGGTAGTTTATATCTTTCAGGAATTGATCTATTTTACCTAAGTTGCCAAATTTATGAGGATAGGGTTGTTTATAGTATCCCATCATTCTCCTTTAAATATCTATGGGGGAATACTGATATTCCCTCTTTCATTTTCAATATTGGTATTTTTTTTCTTTTCAGTAACTAGAGTTTTATTAATTTTATTAATCTTTTCTAAGAACCAGTATTTGATCTCATGGATTTTTCCTTTTCTTCTTCTTTTTCTTCTTCTTCTTCTTCTTCTTCTTCTTCTTCTTCTTCTTCTTCTTCTTCTTCTTCTTCTTCTTTTTTTTTTTTGCTATTTTCAATTCATTGATTTCCATTCTAATAAAATTTAATAAATAAATGATAAATTTTATTGCCTTTCTTCTGCTTGCTTTGGATTTAATGTTTTTTTCTCTGGTTTCTTTGGTAGAAGTATAGGTGAACAATTTGAGAACTTTCTTTTTATTAATGTAAGCATTAATGCTATAAGCGTACCTGTAAGGACTGCTTTAGCTGTGTCCCACAAATTTTATATGATGTATTTTCATTTTTATTAAATTCAAAATATTTAAAATATTTCCTTGACATTTTCTCCCTGATCCATGGATTATTTGACAAATGTGCTGTTTAATTTTCAAATGCTTGGTTATTTTCCATACATTTTTTTTATTATTGACTTAGTGTTTTATCTCATTATTATATGAGAACATACTTTGTATGATTTCTATTCTCCTAAATCTGTCAAAGTTTGTTTAATGTCCCAGAATATGCACTTGAGAGGAATATACATCATGCAGTTGTTGGATGGAATGTTCTCTAATGTAGTTTATTTTATTTTATTTTATTTTATTTTATTTTATTTTATTTTATTTTAATTTTCCAATGTAGTTTAAATCAAGTTGAGAAATAGCGTTACTCAGATCATCTGCATCCCTACTTATTTTCTGCCTACTTGTTCTATCAACTACTGAGAGAGGAGAGAAGTCTCAGCTATAGTTGTGGATTTGTCTATTTCTCTTTTCAGTTCTACTAATAATTTTTGCTTTAGATAATTTTTTTAAGATTTTATTTATTTATGAAAGAGAGAGAGAGTGAGAGAGAGAGAGGCAGAGACACAGACAGAGAAGAAGCAGACTCCATGCAGGAAGCCTGATGTGGGACTTGATCCTGGGACTCCAGGATCACGCCCTGGGCCGAAGGCAGGTGCCAAACCACTGAGCCACCCAGGGATCCCCTGCCTTAGATAATTTGAATCTTTGTTAGGTGTGTACACACTTAGCGTGGTTACTGTTCTCTACCCCCATCAACTCCTTCAAGGAAGCTTCCTTAGGATCCTTACCAAATTTGCCTGAATGTCTGCTGGGTTCATAGATAGGAATCTTACAAAAGACTACAAGTCCCTTACTCTGCATCGCCAGGGATTGACCCCTCCTGGTAGCCCACACTTAGCCTTTAGTGATTTATTAAAAACATTCTCAGCTTAGTCTTCTTACCAGTTTCTGTGGTGTCCAGCAGTCTGCTCCAGGTAAGCAAAGGGTTGGGTTCTGTTGCTCCCTGTAGATACTTTTCTTTCTCCAGATTTCATCATGGTTGGTTGCTCTCCAACCTTACTTCTCTCATAGGTTTAAGAGAAGTTGTCCATTTGTTGTTCAGTCTTTTCCTGGTTGCAAAGGTAAGAGTAACAGTCTCCGCATTTCCAGCTGAAACTAGATGCCTCACAAATATTTTTGAGAATTGAAAATCTCTGTTTTTTGTTGTTGCCACCATCTCACTGATAGAAATTTATGCTATTTTGCCCTTTGACTTCCTGCATTTATAGGAATCATGGTCCACTCAAGCTCTCCGCTGGCAGAATATTACTTATATCTTTCTGGATACTTCCAAGTATTGACTTTCACAATGGAAATTGTGTACAGTTGACCCTTGAACAAACACACAGGTCCACTTATATATGGAGGTTTTTTTCAGTAAATAAGGTATAGTACTGTAAATCTATTTTCTCTTCCTTATGACTTAATATTTTCTCTTCTCTAGCTTAATTTAGTATAAGAATATATTATGTAATACACATAACATATGAAATATGGATTAATTAACTATGTATGACATTGGTAAGGTATCCAGGCATCAATAGGCTATTAGTAGTTAAGTTTCAGGGAATCAAAAGTTATGAGTGGATTTTTCAACTGTGTAGAGTGTCAGCACCTATAACTTCTGCTTCTGCTTTGTTTCAGAGTCAACTGTATTTTTCTGCTGCTCTTTTCTATAATTACATGTATCCATTCTATGTATCTGTACAATTACAGTGATGCCTTTTTGGAAACAAACTACTTATAAATCTCTGTGCCTTGTGGGGAGGGCTCACTGTTGAGTACATGTTAAATAAGGGAAATGATCATTTCAGTGAAAACTGTGGTAAACATCAGTCACTTTTACAGTCTCTAGAGCAGTATTTCTACAGTGTTAGCCTCAGCTCTTCTGTCTTCTAATCAGTATGTCTGTTGTGTTTAGGTAACAGGAATCATTTTTCTCAGAAGTATTTTCTGTTTTCCCTTTTTTTAGGGTTAGATTATTATTGGCCATAGTATGGTAATAGTCAACTGAAACTGAAGAATTACTTAACTCCAAAAAGTATAAATATCAATATTTAATGTTTGATAATGAATACCAATCATTAATTATCATTAATCTAATCTTATACCATTTGAAATTCGGTTTAAAACTGTAAAAAAAGGAAAAAAATAGGAAACAGTTTTTGAGCATAAGCCAATCTGAGACATCTTGATGTTAAGCAGTGATAGACAGAAAGCAAATTTATTTTTTAATAGGTTGACTTGATGGAAAGGGGTTAGAGAAATATGGGGATTCTGTTTTTCTGCTTGAGGCAATCTCATTTGCAAAACCATTTCAAACCAAAGCCCATCTATCACCATATAAATGATCTAGAATAATTTTTTCAGCATTGATATGTTTGGGTTTAGAAATCCCACTTTTATCTGGTGGTATTGAGGCAATAATTCCTATTGAAAGGTCACCTTCCATTGCTTTATCCTTTCTTTAACTCCTTCATACATCCAGAGTACACACATTTCCTTTCATGCAACTATTTTTCATGGCTGGTGGCTTTTCTGATAGACATAAACAGAGTATCACCCCAATTTGAGTGACGTTTTAATAATTGTTCAAGACAATTGAGAAGCTGATGAAAGACCTTGCTGCCATACCCACTAGTCTAATAGTTAGAGTAGTAAAAATGGAACTAGATGAACTTTTGATGAAACAGTAGTTGTATATATTCAGAATTCAAGAAATCTCACTCTTAAGGGTTTGCTATCATTTTCTATGGTTAGGTAAAAAGTGCCTGGTTAAAATATATAGTTCTAGTTGGAGAAATAGAGCATGATGGCTGTCACTGAAATAATAGTTTATTAACTTATTAATGGACAGTAGACATTTTCCAGAAGAGATTATAAGAGTTTGATTCCACCTGGAGGCTAATCAATTGTTAACTACCCTGGCATCTCTGCCCAGCTGTTGGCCTTAATGCCACCAAGTTAATGTTAAGTTAGTGTGAACTTTTTTTTTTATTTAAAGATTTTTATTTACCCATCCATGAAAGACACACGAGAGATAGAGAGAGAGAGAGAGAGAGAGAAGCAGAGACACAGGCAGAGGGAGAAGCATGCTCCATGCAGGATGCCCAACGTGGGTCTCCATCCCGGAACTCCAGGATCACGCCCTGGGCCAAAGGCAGGCGCTAAACCGCTGAGCCACCCAGGGAACCCTACTGTGAACTTCTTAAGCACAAAAAAGCCAAGGGGGTTGATAAAAGAACCAAAGCATGAAACTGATCATTAAAAATGGTTGGTGATTGCTAAACTATTTATATTTCTTTTTGGGAAGTGTTTCATATTTACATCAGTAACGATCTTTCTAAGGTTCCAGACATTCATGGTACCCTTCAAAGAGTGTAATAAAAGCAAACTGCAAACTTAGTAATCTATGTTTCCCTTCCTCACTGGTGATGGACTATTTTACTTCTCAGAATAACAGAAGAGATCAATATGAGCACAGACTTGGCGCTTGTAACAAAACTGCTGATTTGTGTTTCCCATAGGGCAGAGAAATAATAGTTTAGATTTAAGAGCTCTGCTCTTCTAATGTCTGCAGATACGTGGACCCCATGTGTGTTAGTAATGTGCTTAATAAGCCAAAGAGATGAGAATGCCGGTAAGAGTTTGAAAACAAGAATTGGCTTTCAAGATCCAAGTAAGGGTGATCCATCTGAGATAATCAACTGCAATTCTTTTACACAGAATATATACTTTTTTCCACCCTCAAACGTGCTTCATAATATATCCTTTTCTTGAAGGAAATTATGCTCCCTAGATTAAGATAATAATAGTGATGAAATAATAGTCTGTTACATTTATAATCAGTAATTATGTAGTCACCAAATAAGTAGCCAGTATCTAGGGAACAAGCAATTATATGAGCTATGATTACTAAAGAAGTAATTATGATGAAAGATACCCCCCCCCCTTTTTTTCTTTTAAGACTGACATTTACATAACACAGTCCCTAATCTGAAGAGGATGTTTGCTTAGGTCTGAGAGAATGTGCATCTCTCATGCACAATTTCATTCAGGAAGCCTTGATGTTCATGGATTTGACATTCTCAATTTCAGCCTAGTGACTGATGGTTTGAAGGACTGTGGCTTACTGTCACTAGTGTACAGCACGGACCTGAATCATTTGCTCAAGATTTCTGCGCAGGATTCTAGACTGCCTGGCACTCTGGTGTCATGACCTGCAGGGTCTCTCATCTACTGAGAGCAGCTCTGTGGTCCAGAACAAAAAAATAAAAATAGCCACTATCCTCAGTGATGGAGCTAGGGGAACATAGTTGCCGTGGTCTGCATGTCTGCCTCGCCTGTTGAAATCCTAACTTCCAAAGGTGGTATTAGTTGTTAGGGCCCTTGGGAGACGTTTAAGTTACAGGGTGGAAGCTTTGTGAATGGGATTAGTGCCTTATTATTCAAACTCAAATTAATGATAAGAACTGTCTCTTTGACAAACATATAAAGATTGAATTTTCTCTACTTTGAAATTAAAGGGCTTTCTTTAGTGTGTGTGTTTTTTGCCTTTTCCAATGAAGACAAAATTCAAAACAACTTTTTCCTCGTGCTGATATAATTTTCTTAAAAGTATAAAAATTATTTGTTAAAGGAATGCTATTATTTTTGTTTCAGGAATATAGATGGTCAAGTAGATACTTGGGTCTGCATTCATAGAAATGTATAGGACTGTATATTTGTTATAATTAGAATTAAACTCATAAAACATCTCTTGCAACTAACCTTTCACAGCTGTTTAGTAATGCTTCATGAGACATAGTCACATTATTGTCTTACACTTATAGCCTTAACTATGAAATCAAGTCTGAGTTACCTTATTCTTAATTTTACTTTATAAAGTAGAAATTAAATTTATCAAGAAAGTAATTACTCATTTCCCTTAAAAATTGAAAAAAAAATCAACCTTGCAACTCTTTGAGACTTTTTAATAGTCCACAATTTGTCCAAAGTAATCTTCAGTGATTAAAAGAAGGCAAATAGTAAGAAAAGACCCCATGTTAAGAGTGCACTTTCCCCAAGATAGTCCAATAGTACAACAGATCTGATCTAATTAATTCTCCAAGTTTAAAAGGGGGAGCATATTTTGGGGTTCTTGTTGGTTAAGTGTTCAACTCTTGGTTTCATTTCAGGTCGTGATCTCAGGGTGGTGAGATCCAGCCCCGAGATTGGGCTTTGTGCTCAGCGCAGAGTCTATTCAAGATTGTCTCTCCCTCTTCCTCTGCCCCTCCATGCCTCACACACACACTCTCTCTCAAATAAATAAATCTTTAAAAAGACCTAAAAGGGAGGCATTTTTTGAAGTTTTTTTTTTTAATACAGACACTGAATTCCTAATATTGCCCAAGTGAGCTGGTATCTATAAAAAGGTATGGAGAAATGCTTAAGAATTATGGGTCTAGGGTCAAACTGCTAGGGTTTAAAATCTTCATTCCGCCACTTCCTAAACAGGTGACAAGTAAGTGGCAATGCTTAGTGATCGTGAGGTGGGCATGTTACTTAACTTTGCTAAGCCTCAGTTTTCCCATCTATAAAATGGCAGTAATAATAGTACCTATTTATGGAGGAGGCAGATTAAATGAGATGTTGCAAGATAAAGTTCTCAAATAAGTGTTCAATTAATGTCAGTTATTATTTACTCAGCATAAGTACCAGCTCTATGCTAAGTGATAAGATAAACGAATCTCTTCTGGCATCTTTATTGGGAGCTGGAAATCTAAAAACATAATTGTAATTCAAGGTACAAGTTAAGATACACAGGACTGGAATCTTGAACTACTCCACTCCGTCTGCTCTACTAGGTCCTCGCCTCCCACATTGATGAGTTTAATTGTGATTTTAATGGAATTGTGACTCCTGTTTAACTTGTTTTATTTTACCTTTTTTTTTGCCTAAAAATGAGCATATTTAGATATACACCCTAATAAAAGAGGCTAGCAAAATCTGAAAAAGAGTTTTGCCTGTCAGCTGATGATTAACAATTTTTTTTTCAAAGATGCAAATATTCTGAGGCTTCTTAAAAAAAACTATCTGCCATCACAACTGATGTATGAGTATTTGTCTTTATCAGGGCTTGTAGTTCCTGTTCATTATAAAATCTTCTTTCTGCCCCCATTCGATTATGATGTAATGTATACTGAGTTTGTATGAGTTTAAATCTCATATTAGGAAATGGAGAGACAATAAAAAATGGATATCCATACAATCTGAAAATCCACATGGCAGGCATGTCTGTCATATTTCAGTTAATTAAAGCTAGATTTCTTATTTCCTACAGAACTTTGGTTCTGTTAGTCAGAAAGATATTCGTGAATCAAGATCAAAATTTCAGCTCTGGAAAGATTCACTGAGAGACAAACCTGAAGAAGTGTATCGCCGGGTTAGTTAATTCTGAATCTACTTAAAACAGATTGGCTTTACCCTGTAGCTATATTTGGAAGCTTTTGAAATCACTCTTTATGGGACCGTTTTTATTAATGGAGCCTGTGAAGGTTTGCTATCTGTGGCTGCTTGTGAGTATTTGGGAGCAGGAGCAGAAGGCTAAAATGGCTGAGTTCAGAACAAGAAGCACTATCAAGGTTTCTTCTCACCAAGTAAAATTTTCTATGCCCAATGATAAGGGGAAAATAATTATTAAATTTCAAAGACTCACAATAAGAGAATAGTAATTCCTTGCCAGTAAGCATAGCTATATGACAAAGAAAAATATTTCTTTTCAAAAAGTATGAGCTAGAAAAAGCAGTTCCATAATTCTTTATCACAATGTTTGCAAAACTTTTGCTAAATTCACCTGGGCACTCTTTACAAATCTAGCTTCCTGAGCCTGCTTCTGAACTGAGTGTCCAGGAAATGGGTGTTTGAATTTCTATTTTTAAGAACTCAGCTGGGGCAGCCCCAGTGGCACAGCGATTTAGCACCGCCTGCAGCCCCAGGTGTGATCCTGGAGGCCAGGGATCGAGTCCCACGTCAGGCTCCGTGCATGGAGCCTGCTTCTGCCTCTGCCTGTGTCTCTGTCCGTGTCTCTGCCCCAATCTCTCTCTCTCTCTCTCTCTGAATAAATTTTTTAAAAAATCTTAAAAATGAATTAAAGAAAGAACTCAGCTGATTCTTATGGCCACTTAAATTTAGGAGATGCTACTATGTAGGCTTAAATAAAAATAAGAGGATAGAAGTGTATGTGGCAAGTAATAATAGTTTTTGAAAAATAACATCTCATAAGCTAAAACAGAGGTCAGGAGTCTTCGAATATTTTTCAAGTATGTTGTATTCTGGACCAACAACAGAAAAGAACTGAATACCAGAATCCAGAGCTACTTTGCTTTATGGAAATATATGTGTGATATTTGGCCTTGACAAACCTGAGACTTATTTTCGAAGATACTGAAAGTGGGGCTTTTTCAGTCTTTGAGTCAATATAATACAGGACTAATCTCTTACCCTCTCTCTATAGACTCCTCATCTTATAAGGACTAGACTTACTGGTAATTTCAACCTTTTTGTTTGCCAGCAAAGGGTTTCCACTCTTTACTGAAATGGGAAAGATAAGGCACTGGAATCAAAATCAGCTGTTATTTAAATGGCTGGCCCTTAACAAAGCCCTAGAGAACTGAAATGAGTAGCATTGGATTAACAGGGCTTCTCTGGTCTTTCCCAATTTGTAATGGAGTTTCCCTGAGTCCATAGCTCTGTGGGGAAAATCTCCTTCTGTCCTTAACAGCCTAGGTGAATAGGTGGGCTCTCGAGAAATCTGAGTCGTTTCATGAGTGCCCAATGAGTCTTCTATACACTGAGCCTTTTGTGAAGATCCCTGACCCTGCTTCTAACTACCCCAGGCCCTGTTGGCTTTGCTGTAAGTTTGGACTGCTGCTCCTCACTCCCAAATCCTGTGACCATCCCAGAACCAACTTGAGAGAAGTGATGTACCGTGGCCAGCTTTCTGAATGTTTATCATGTTTGTACAATTTATACCTACTGATTCAGCAGTCACTTAGGTTTTATATGAAACCAGATCTCTGCCATTATACTTTTCAACCTTCTGTTGCCTAGGACCCACCTTTTATGAAAAATACAACCTGTTGTCTGTGGATCTACCCGTTCTTTTCACAAGTATTTGTTTAAAAAAAAAAAGGTCCAGTGGATTTTTGTCCAAGTACATCACTGCTGATGCAGGCACACCTTGTTTTATTGTGGTTTGCTTTATTGAACTTTGCAGATACTGCAGTTTTCACGAATTGAGGGTTTGGGGTAATGCACGGAGGAAAGAAGTCTATTGGTGCCATTTTTCCAACAGCATTTGTTCATTTTGTGCTTCTGTGTCACGTTTTGGTAATGCTCACAGTAGTTAAGCTTTTTCATTACTATTATAGTTGTGATCATGATCTGTGACCAGTGATTACAACTCGCTGAAAGCTCAGATGATGGCTAGCATTTTTTACCAATAAAGTAGTTTTTAATTAAGATACATACATTCTGTTTTTGAACATAATGCTGTGACATGCTTAATAGACTATCGTCTAGTGTAATCGTAACTTTTGTATGCACTGGGAAACAAAAAAAAATCATTTGACTCTCTCTATTGCGATATGTGTTTTATGGCAGTGGTGGGGAATGGGACTGCAGGATCCAAGGTTATGCCTGGAACTCACACAATTGTTCCACAAACAGCATGACACTTAGGATTTGGCTATGCTTTATTTCCAGTTACTTTTCTTTTCTTTCTTATTTTTTTAAAAATAGAATTCTTGCAAAGCCTTGATTTGAGTTCTTAAGATGAAAAGATTCTGAATATATTGGACTAGTTTAGAACTGCGTTCCCATTCCCCACCCCTCCAAGCTATTGAACAGTGCTGCCTGAGGCAAATACCTTGATTTATTTATGCTCCTTTTGCTTCTTTTTACTTCCAACCCTTCTGTGGTGATTAACCTTACAGATTTTTTTTTCTTTAATTTCCACACACCCTGGTCCCCTTTCATGTTGTCTGTGTAGGGTTTCTTTGTTGTTAGCTTACTCCCATCCTCTTCCATCCCTGTGTCTTTGTGTCAAACCCACCTTTCTTCCTTCCTTTCTCTTACAGAATTGCTAGGTCAGTGACCATACTTCTTAAATGCCCTGTGCCCTAACCTCTATGCCATCAGGGGCTTGGTTCTTTTACTGGAGCTGCTGCCTGGGGTGGCGCAGGTCCCACTGTGCACCTGGGGCCGTGCCCCTGGGTCCCTTCCTGACTGCACCCCTCCCGAGTGCAAGTTGTTCAAGTTTTCAACTGTAGGGACTACTTGTTTACAGAAACAAGAGCCCCCAGGCTAGAAAAGACGTAAAGCAATGCCGAGCTCACTTGTGATTTTCTAAGAAACCATGGGGCAGGAGATCCTCTCAGGCCACTAAGGCGGATGCAGAGCTGTGTCCCCTGGCACTTAGGGACTTGATATGAGAAGTACAAACATTGGGCTTCTGGTCAGGTATGCTGGCCACCCAACCAGACACTCTCCAAACTCAAACCACGGTGGCTAAGAGCATGAGATCCCTACAGGCTCCAGGCTGGCCTGTGTCCCTCTCCCCATGAGGCCCCACTCTGGCCTTTCCTGGGAGTTAGCCCCTATCCCAGAGCTCCCTGCTCATGTCCCCCTCATGGCCACCTTGCAGTCTATGCCCTAGACATCCTGCAGCGCTCAGCTTTCTTCAGAGTCTGCAGCTGCCCTCTTTCAGAGCAACTAAGTGACCGAATGCCAGGTTGGATTTCCTGACGTCCCAGAGTAAGAGTGGTTCCTTAATCCCCACTGAATAATCTGATTGTTGTGCAGACTGACAGTTTGGTGCCTCCAACAGCCACTTTTATGATTGTCATTCACCCCAGCAGACATTCCTGGAGTATTTTTGGTCAGCTCCTCATGAACCCTGATGACTATGAAAGGCCAGTCCACTCTCTCTGGCTGCTTCAGAGAAATGTCACTCGTCCCTGAGGAACAACTTAGATTCTACATAGGGTCTCAGTATGACCCACTTAGAGCTCCTCACAAGCAAGGTGACTAAACATCCCTTCTCCCCAGCAAGGGCTCAGGTTTGAGGTGCCCTAGGCAAACATGTCACAATTATCTGACACCGTTCTTTCCTTAGCTACCCCCTGGGCACCAATCTGTCATAGAGAGACTCTCAGGATGCTATAAGGCAGCCACATTTACAATCCTATATACATAACTTTGGTGAAACAGGATGTCTTTCAGCAAGGTTCACGGCTTCAGGGGGTTTTCAGATCATCTACTTCCTTAGGCACTGTCCTAGCACCAATCTACACAGGTCTCTTTTTTTACTACCCCTTTTCTGACTTTATAAGAGAAATTCATACCTACGGGGAACCCTAATGTGGTTTGTAGCTCTGGGACTCAAACACCTCCCAGGTATCAAATAAAGAGGTAACTCAATACTGTTGTTGAAAGAAGTCAGTGATACTAATTAATAGGTGCTAAGTATGGCTAACAAATCTTCATAGCTGGTTAGCTGGTTTCCAATTGTTTGCTTTCAACAAAATGGAAGGAAAATCTAAGGTAGTTTTCAGGTGATAGATTATTAAATATCATATTTTGTGACAAATGACTGTGCTTTGGAGCATATAACTTTATTATTTATTTATTTATTTATTTATTTATTTATTTATTTATTTATGATAGTCTCACAGAGAGAGAGAGAGAGGCAGAGACACAGGCAGAGGGAGAAGCAGGCTCCATGCACTGGGAGCCCGACGTGGGATTCGATTCCGGGTCTCCAGGATCGCACCCTGGGCCAAAGGCAGGCACTAAACCGCTGTGCCACCCAGGGATCCCTGGAGCATATAACTTTAAAAGAATACAATGAATTGAGTAGTTCACTACTAGGAAATCCCTTCCATTCCAACCATCAATGTGAATAAAATTTTTTATTCTGAAAAAAGGGAAGAAAAGGAATAGATACTGACCTTTGTCCATCCCAGCAATAAATAATTTTCACATACATGTATACAACCAAATTAAAAAGCATTATCCATCTCATTACTAGAAGCATTTACCATCACATTTGACTCTTAGTAATATCAAAAGTCTCATTTGTCTATGTTTTTGATTAATTATACACTAATAATGTAATGAAAACAAGTTTTGAAACACTTCAGAGATCTACAGTTACACCAAGTATTTTTCGTTTTCACTTAAAAATGTAGTTTTTCTTTCACCAAAGTCTAAAAGCCTAATCAATTAAATTTCCAAATAAGAATATATAATGTTAGCCTAAAAGACAGCAAGGGAAGTGAAATGGAAACAAAAATTCAAAGAGGAAAGGAAATAGAAAAAATGTCTAGTGGTTTAAATAATAATGCTTACATTTTTAGAGATAATTGACATGAAACATTATGTTAGTTTCAGGTATACAACATAATGATTTGACATTTGTTAGTATGAAATGATTACCACGATAAGTCTCGTTAATGTCCATCACCATACTTAGCTATGAATTTCTTTTTCTTGTGCTCTTCTCTTAGCAGCTTTCAAATATGTAATACAGTGTTACTAACTATAGTTACCATGTTGTACATTATATCCCAGGACTTATTCTTATAACTGGAAGTTTATATTTTTTGACCTCAGCTACTCATTTAGCACCACCCCCAGCCTCTGGCAATCGCCCATCTGTTTTCTGTATCTGTGAGTTTGTTTTTTTAAGCCCATGTATAAGTGACATTATATAGTATTTGTCTTCTCTGTCTGACTTATTTCACTTAACAATAATGACCTCAGGATCCCTCTGTGATTTCACAAGTGGCAAGATTTCTTTTTTATGGTTGAATAGTCCTCAAGTGTGTGTACTTGTGTGTGCACAAGCACAACATGTGTGTTTCACACTTTCTCTGTCCATTCATTGTTATCAGTGGACACTTGGACTGCCTCTATGTCTTGCCTTTTATAAATAATGCTGCAATTAACATAAGGGTAGCAAATATCTCTTCAAGTTAGTGTTTTCATTTTCTTTAGAAAATACTCAGAAATGGAATTGCTGGATCAAATAATGGTTATATCTTTAATTTTATAAGCCACTTCCATATTGTTTACAATAGTGGCTGCACCAATGTCCATTTCCACCAACGGTACACAGGCTTTCCTTTTTTCCACATCTTCACCAACACTTATTTCTTGTCTTTGTGATAATAGCCATTCTACGAGTGTGAGGTGATATCTCATTGAAGTTTTGATGTTTTGATTTGCATTTTTCTTATGATTAGTGATGTTGAGCACCATTATGTGTGCCTATTGACCATCTGTAATTCTTCTTTGGAAAAATGTCTATTCAGATCCTGTGCCTATTTTTTAATTAGATTGTTGGTTTGTTTTGTGCTATTGATTTGTATGAGTTCTTTATATCTGGTGGATATTAATCCCATATCAGATTTATCATTTGCAAATATTTTATCCCATTTAGTAGGTAGCCTTTTCATTTTGTTAATGGTTCCTTTTGCTGTACAGAAGCTTTTTACTTTGATGTAATCTCACTTGTTTATTTCTGCTTTTGTTGCCTTTGATTTTGGTGTCAAATCCAAAAAAAAATCATCACCCAGAATGATGTGAAGGAGCTTATTTCCTACATTTTCTTCTAGGAGTCTTATGGTTTCAGGTCTTGCATTCAAGTTTTTAATCTACTTGGAGTTACCTTTTGTGTATGATATAACAGAGGGGTCTAGTTTCATTCTTTGGCATGTGTCTGTCCAGTTTTCCTAACACTACTTACTAAATAAACCACCCTTTTCATTGTATATTTTTGGCTCCTTTGTTATAAGTTTTTTTTTAAGATTTTATTTATTTATTCATGAGAGACACAGAGAGATAGTGAGAGAGGCAGAGAGAGAAGCAGGCTCCATGCAGGGAGCCCAATGTGGGACTCGATCCCAGGTCTCCAGGATCACACCCTGGGCTGAAGGCGGTGCTAAACTGCTGAGCCACCCGGGCTGCCCTGATTTGTCATAAGTTAATTTACCATATATGTGTGGCCTTATTTCTGGGTTCTTTATTCTGTTCCATTAATTTATGTGCCTATTTTTAATGCCAATACCATACTGTTTGGTTACTATAGTTTTGTAATATAGTTCGAAACAAGGAAAGGTGATGCCTACAACTTTGTTCTTCTCAAGATTGCTTTAGCAACTCAATGCTTTTATGTTTCCATATTTTCCACATATTTTTTCAAAAGGATAATTTTGGCTGTCAAATTGCTTTGATATTTAAATTCTATTGCAAATATTTTTAAAATGATAAAATTTAAAATGGCACCAATTTTACATCTTTTACCATTTTTAAAATTATAAGAGAAAATTTTAAACTTTCACTAAATGGCAGAGAATGTTTCTAGTTTTTGAAATTCTTTTGAGTATGCAAACAAATCTATGAAGACTACTGTTTAAGACACTGACCGTGGTTTCTAAAGTAGGAGGCTACTTATAAAAATCACTATGAGGTGCTTTTATATTTTATCAAAACTGAAGCTCTTGTCACATCCCCAAATCTGCAAATCAGAATCTTTGGCCTTGTGACTTGTGAATTTAAAGTTTTATAAATCTCTCTCAGTCAATCAGCCAAGTGGTCGGCTTGCTGTCCACTGCTTTATGGCACCAAAGGACACAATCTAAACTGCTGAGACCTTGTTGCAAAGCTTCTCTTCTCTAGCTCTTGGAGCTGAGTGTGGTGTCCTTATGCTCCCATTTGAGGTATCAGGGCAGCAGCAAGTGGAGTTGAGAGAGCAGTCACTAGTTCTGGAGAGAACTGTGCTTGCATTGGGTTCTGCTGCTTGCTGATTGTGTGGCCTGAAGCAAAACATTTCCCATCTCTGGGCCTCAAAAGTCCTTCTTAGGCTGTTCAGACAACAGTATGGCACCTGATACCTAGTGGTGTTTTAATAAGGTAGTTACCTCCTACTCCTTCAGAATGAATATAGTAACTCCCACATTAAAGTGTGATGCTTTCACTAAGATTTGAATCCATGTTTTCAAAGCTCATAACTGAGCATCTTAAAAATATTATGCTAAAGGAAGATGTATGGAGGGGAAAACAATCTGTATTCCCTTTTTATCATCTGTTCATTATGGATATCAGTCGGGAGAACCTTAGACCTGGTGGTTTACACTGTAGTTTCAGGTGCTGTCATGATGCCATTGATGCTTTAGGGTAATAAAGTTGAAGGCTACCCCAGCTCTTGATGATACAGCTCAATCATTGTCTCAGTGATCTTTGTATACTTATAATCTTCTTTTGCTCTGTGACTCTTTTAATGGGATGTATTCTCTACCTTCCTATTAAGTAATACATTGCTATTGTATTAATAACATTCAGTAAGAAGTATTCTTAACCACAACAACCATTGATGAGCTTCTTGCAAAAATTGGATTTTTGTTACTTTATGGGCCAAAGGTAAGCACTTTGTGATAATTTGAATGTAATTAAATGGATGGATAAAATAAGCTCCTTATGAGCTTTGTATTTGAAACTTTAAAATGGAATCTGTCTAACACTAAAGCACAGGCTTTAGCTAAATTTTTAAAAATGAAGTTTTATGACTAAGATCCTTGATTAAAAGTGGGAGGAAGTAAGAAAATTTCACTAAAGCTCTGTCTAATTTTATGGTGTTGCTAAGAATCTTGAGACTGTTAGAACAAATAAATGCTCAACTGAAAGTATCCACACTGGCCAAATAAAGTGTTTTTCTGAAAAATCAAAGGAAGTCTTGCCTAATTGGCAATACCAGGCCTTAGTATTCCCTATATGTTTTTCGTGAAATATTGAAATATCTCTATTGCGAATGCCATTGATCCTAGTAGAGCAGCCAAAAAGTGAAGAGTAAAAATATTCTTATATGTGTCAACCACATTGATGACTGAGATATCTGTGCTATCCTGTGTTATAGGGATTTTATGAGTAATGACTAGTCACAACAATGATGTTAACTGTCATCTGCTTTATCTGAGTAATTTGTAGTTTGGTGTCAAATATAAAACATAGCTTCCTGGGGTGCCTCAGTTGATTAAGTATCCTACTCTTTGGTTTTGGCTCAGGTCATGATCTCAGGGTTGTGAGATCAAGCCCTGTATTGGGCTCCCAGTGTGGGGTCTGCTTAAGGTTCTCTCTCTTCCTCTTTCTCTGTTCCTCCCCACCCTTGTACTCTCTCTCTTTGAAAAAGCAAAACAAAACAAAACAAAACCACAGCTTCCTGAACATAAGTAATGTTTTCATGAGGGGTAGTATAGGTGATCAAGAATCAATAAAGATAGTAAAAGAGCAACTTAAAACTGATAAAGAGGATTAAATTATTGAGGGTATAAATCAAGAAAAATTATAAATATAACTTCTAAATATATAAATATTTTATATATTTATAGAAATACATGTTATATAAACATGTATTTGTGTAGATACCACTCATGTGGATACCTTCATGTAAATTAAGAAGTGAGTTTCACTTTTGAATATGCTTGTCCTCAATTAGAAATTGAAATAAAATACTGATTTTGTTAAAAAAGTTATACTCCTATTTTAGAAATGTAGGAAAAATATACTTATAAATTTGTTGTAATAAGTAATCATTACAATGTGAATGGAACCCCAACTGTTGTGAAACATGCAAACTCATAAATGTAGGTGGTCCAGAGTCATTTTATGACATTAGGATAAATATAACAAACACATCTTAACCCCCTCTTTTGTATGATAAGAGAGATTATGTATCTGAATGTCAATAAAAAATACAATTTTACCTTAAATTTAACAAATTAATAGTCTGGCTTTTGAACCAGCTATAAACAGTTGGAAAGAGTATGTAAAGCAATTTTGAAAAAATAAAGAAAATATTCAGTTCACATATAAAGAAGCTCTTAAAAACTTCTCTCAATATAGGCAACAAGATCAAGGCAATGAATGTGTTCATAGTACTACTTCTTACATATTAATGTCGCATTGTAAAATTACAGAGTTAGGGATAATCACACAATGCCAGAATGTCAAAGGCATTTCCCAAAGCTACAGTGGACTAGGTTAGCTTTGATTTAAAAAACAATAATAGGGCAGACCCAGTGGCTCAGCGGTTTAGTGCCGCCTTCAGTCCAGGGCCTGATCCTGGAGACCTCGGATAGAGTCCCATGTCGGGCTCCCTGCATGGAGCCTGCTTCTCCCTCTGCCTGTGTCTCTGCCTCTCTCTCTCTGTGTCTCTCATGAATAAATAAATAAAATCTTTAAAAATAAATAAAAAATAAAAACAATAATAATAATAAGGTAAAAAAGAGAAGTTAAAAATCAGCAATTCCCCTATTTATAGATTGCAAAACTACAAAATTCCTTTTATATAATTTCAGATTACACTTAGGGATAGGAGATAATGCATCTAAATGCTTAGCATTATGTCTACCTCATGGTAAACATCAAGTAATTGACAGTTATCATCATCAATTCATCATGATTTCCTTTGATCTGAAACATCCATTAATAATAACTTACATTTCTTAGATGCTGTACAATTTCCAAAATACTTCTATACATGGTTACTTTATTTCATCTTTATCACAAACCTCCCTGTAAGTTATGTCCCAATGGCCCAGAGATGGGAACAAAACTCAGAGACATTCGTGATCTTCACGTAGCTTCAGACTTAATAAGCTACAGAATCAAGGCACAGTCTTTGTATCCTTAAGATGACAGTCTCAGGGCACTTGTGTGTCTCGGTTGGTTAAGCATCTGCCTTTGGTTCAAGCCATGATCCCAGGGATCCTGAAATTGAGCCCTGTGATGCTCCCTGTTCAGTGGAGAGTCTGCTTCTCCTTCTCCCTTTATCCATCCTCCCTGCTTGTGCTCTCGTTTGCTCTCTCTCTCAAATAAATAAAATCCTTAATGTGATGGTGACTACAATATGCCAACCCTCCTGATAGTAGCTATGTACCACTGACACTGGAGAAACAGACAAACAAAAACTCCTCTAATTAGATCAATAGTGTTGGATTTCATACAAAATAGTTACATAATAATATTAACTGCTAATGTTTATCCCAGGCTTACTGCATGACAGATATTGCACTAAGCATGTTGCCTGTATTATTCTTTAGTTCTCTTGGTATCCTTCTGAGATGAATTACTTCATCTTTTAGATGAAGATACTGAATGAAGATGCTTAAAATGGTTGCTTTCCTGAAGTCATGGGCCTGACAAGCTGCACAACCAATCAAACATACTAACTGATTCCAGAATCCTCAACTCCTAACAACTTCACTTGTATCAATTCACTTACCTCAATTAGACACTGCCATGTGGATCAGTGTGTACCCATTTATACATCCAAGAAGAGATGGAGAAAATAAGAGTATACAGGAAAATAGTTACAAGTACAGTATAATATGCAGAACTTCTGGTAGACATTTTAAAGTTTATATTCGATCTCTTTGCCAAGGAAGCAAATGTAAAAAGGGTATCAGTAAGGTTTTCTGAAATAGAAATGATCATAGTTTCTTTAAGCTTTTTTAATTATTTTTTTAAAGATTTTATTTATTTATTCATGAAAGATACAGAGACAGAGAGAGGCAGAGGGAGAGACAGGCTCCATGCAGGGAGCCTGATGCGGGACTCGATCCCAGGACTCCAGGATCACGCCCTGGGCGGAAGGCAGGCACTAAACGACTGAGCCACCCAGGGATCCCCTTTCTTAAGCATTTTAGAAATGGGTTATAAATCCAAACATCTAATTACTGAATCATTATATGGTACACCTGAAAGTAACATAAAACTGAATGTTATTTATACTTCAATAAAAAAGGAAATTAAAAAAAATCTTGAAAAATTGCATTTGGATTTGCAATATGTTGACATGGTAGTGTGACTTAGTGTAATTTTTTTGCTATTGAAGAAATGAAAGCCTTTTTAAAATGAAAGTTATAAGGGAGAGAAACCACTTGCAGTATTACTAGCTCTGCACAAGAGTCTGCAGCTCCTTGAGTTTTGGGGCATCTGTTCACAGAAACAACAGTGTTTTTAATGTTTTAATAATGGATAAACAGAAGGTAAGGAAGTAAGACAAACTAAATGTTTGTAAACAGTTGAATTTAACTGAAAGATCCTTTTAATTTATGTTAACTGATAATGAGGTATGGATTTATATGAGTAGCATTTCCTCTCAACAGAAGATTGTCTGAATCTCTTCAGGGATTTTATTTTTGCTATTTTTGCTTGCCTATTTTTTTTAAAGAGTAGAGATTGACTCCTACACAGATAATGAAACAACAGTGAATCTAAAAGTAAATCAAATGAATAAAGTTGACTTTGTATCTCCTAGTTGGAAGTTTTAGAGAAATCAAAATTAATCTATACTTCGGCTTTGCAGTGTACATCTGCAGAGCCTAGGACAGTGCAGGCAAACAAAAGACACTCCAAAATATTTGTGGCTGCAATTGAATTGAGGAGACAATGCATCTGAAAAATTTTCATGTCATTGGGACATCTCTATGCCAACAATTGGTATGGTGACAGACCCCATGCTGTTATAATGTAGACTTAGCTTAACCTGAACGGTAAGGAGAATACTAAGCTATATTTACACATTTGTCCTCTCTGAGCCCCCAAGTAACTTAAAATATGGGATTTTTCTCATAGTATTTCTGGGAAAATTGAGACCTTGAGAATTTATGTAATTTCCCAGAGAGTACACAGATGCTGTGGGGTGGGCAGCCTCCTCCTTCCCTCAGCTTCACCTCTTACCCTGTCTGTAGGAGAGCTTGCAAGACAGAGAGCTATCGGGAACTTTGTAACCAATATAAGAAATGGAGCTTTAGATCCAATTTAGGAATTTTCCAGTGTTCTGTGAAATGAGGGATGACTGCATGGCCAAATCTCAAGCCAATGCTCTGATGGCTCTGTAGAGGTACTGAAATTGCCCATTGAGTTTGTACAGCCTCCTGCTGCCTACATCAGTTGAGCATTTATAGGAAGAGATGGCTTCCAATCAATATCTTGTCCAAATTAGGCCTCTATGTTGTTTGGGAAATGTGTTATTAAATCAGATGACCTCTTAATATTAAAAAGGAGCATCCTTCTTCGGTTGCTAAAACTGAGACATCATTTCCGTGTTTACAGAATGGAGGCTTTGCTGTTAGTTTTGCTTAATATTACCTGCATTTAAGAATAGTAACTGCTCAAGAATTTTTCTCACTTAAGCAGACAGTGTGAAGAGAAAGGAACTGGTGCCAACAGCTATTCAGATTCTAATAAGGACGAAATCCTAACGGGGGAATTGGTTCCAAACGTGAAGGGTACTCAATAGTTTGGACTTGCCTTTTAAAATCTAGTGAATATATAATCAGCCAGGGGCATATGGGGCTCAAAGTTCGATATGCCATTACAGCCAATTGGCTCCAGGCCTTACGAGTAGGGAAATGATTTATAGAACCAGAGTGGGATGGCTACCAAGGGAGGTGGAGACTTTCCCTAAGAGGTTTATAGGAAAGAGCTAACCATTGTAATTTCTAGACGGCAGCAATACCCTGAAAAGATAGCTCTTCAAGGGGCCCCTTCCCAGACTTTGAATCTTCAGCACCTCCCAAATGATTCCAGACCAACAATGACTATTTCAAGATTTACCAATGATGTGATCTTTATGCTTCTCATGCATATTCTGTTTACTGCTCAACATTTTACTTACCAGCAAAGCTCTCTAGGCATGGCTCTCCAACATTTTGTTATCATAGCTCACGTGAAAATGACTTCCAGCATTTATGGCTGGAGACCTGGGGTCTGGAGTCTCCTTGTTGCATCAAAGCCCTGTCCAGGGATCTCAGCTTACCCATAATCCTTTAAGGTATAAGAGTGCCTCCGTTTGACTAAAGTCTAACTCTGCTTCTAAGCAAAGAACAGACTTGAATATATCATCATGATGAAGATTTTTAAAGAAGGAAATGAGACCCTTTCTAAATCCAGATGCAAACATTATTTTTTATGAGGTTCAGTAGAGCAGCCACTAGAGATGGCAATTTCCCAAATCATTGCGTCTGCAGAACAGCTCTGACTGCTTACCCACCCGGACCTTTAGTAGAGCCTTTGAATCCAGCCACAGCTGGCAGGTTATCCTGAAATTGCAGGCATTTGAGATGACTGATGAGCCCACTTCACTGAACGCTTGTTCCATGTGTAGCAAAGTTCAAACAATTTCAGGCTCAGCAAAATATGGGGCAAGGAGATTGTTGTAGAATAGCTACCAGGGTGTTTGATAGAATGACAGGCATGTAGTGTGCATGTCACAGTTGGCACCAGCTGTGACTTATTGTCTGTAATAATACAGCAGACATGAACACCTGCCAACCACTACCCCTGCTTCCAAAAGCTGTAACTTGGCTTTGGACTAATACCACGCTGTCCTCCCCTTTCCTGCCTCTCCTGCTGTCCAAACTGTATCTCAGCCATCTCATGTCTACATTCACTGGGGAAAGGGAACTTGAAGGTGGGATGAAAATAACATAGCACTAATGATCGTCAGTTACCAGTAGTCCACCTCTTGACTGTCAGGGGAACCATTTTCTATGTCTCTCCAATACCCAGATGATAAAAATTTCTCCAGAAGAATGGTTAGCTTACATATGGGGAGAATATGCCTTAGACTCACTGAATGAAGTTGATAGGATAGGCTTAGTAGTCCATATGGTTAAAAAGTTTCCACGTTATTTTTCTCAGGGAAATTTGAGTAAGTGTACATCTTGAGAACTGATCCCAGTCTTTTTAAAAATATTTTATTTATTTATTCATTAGAGACAGAGAGAGAAGCTGGCTTGGCGCAGGGAGCCCAACGTGGGACTCGATCCCAGGACCCTGGGATCACTCCGAGCCAAAGGCGGACGCTCAACCTCCTGAGCCACCCAGGCATCCCCTGATCTCAGTCTTGACTGGAGATAGATCATTGGGGAACTGGAAAAATACCAATGTTCAGGCCATACCCAGACTCATTAACTCATAATCTGTGGAGAGGGACCCAGGAATTGGTAACTCTCCATGTAACTTGAATATGTAGCAAAGATTGAGAACCATCAAAATGGAAGGGATGGCTCATAAAGGAATTTCTAGCTGTTGGGAAAATCTGTCTTAACAAGCACTCATTTGACATTTGTATACAGAGCACTTCACTGTAAGATATGTGATCTTATTTTAAGTGACAGAAAGATCTCTGCCATTCTGGATTTACTGGAAGGGATATGTACATGAAGTGAATTCACAGTTCTTGAGCAAAAAATCACAATGGGAAATGATATTTAAAAATGAGTACTATCCATCTGAAGGAACAGAGGGTAGAGAAGATCAGAATCTGGAGTGGGTAAAGAGGTAAAGATGATTCCTAGAAAGTACATTTTGAGCTAGAATTTCAAATGTACAACTACTGAATCCTGAGAGTACTTTATAAAAATGTAAAGGTTAATTTCTATGAATTCTTAGTTTCTAATAGTATCAGAGATGACAAAAATGGAAAGTAAGAATGATCAGTGATACATATTAATGCTTTCAAAGATAAATAATATCTTCTGAGAAAACTTCCCACAGGGCCATGTTAGAGATGGGCTAGAAGGCTGGTTGGGTGGACACTGTGGATCAAGTTAAACATTTCCTGGGGTCACATGTGTTCAGTGTAAATCACTTTTCTGATCACCCTAACTAGCTGTGAAGGCAGTTCTCTAAAAGGCTTTCCATTAGTATTCTGATTAATGCCCATGTGGCCAGAAAAGTGAAGAACATCCACTTGGTTCTCAGCAAAACAACAACAGCAACCAGGTTTCTTATTTTGAAGAAAGGAGATGACTTTTAGCTCAGTCTTTTTTTTATTACGTTTTGTTTTTTTAAGAACAAAAAGCTCTCCTGCCTACCTGACCACATTTGAAAAATTTCCTGTCATACGACATATACATTGCACTTCAGGTGGTTTTATTTTGTTTTATACTTAGATTGTTTGATATGCAATTGTTATTATACAATTAGACTCAAACTCAGAAGCAGGGAATGTTTCTTCTACTCAATTTTCATGCTGAAAGGCTCAACAAAACTTATGTGTTCAATGAACAAGTGCACTTAGGATGTCAGCAAGCTGGAATTAGAAAATTCAAGAAAAGTAGCACAGGGTTATAGTGGGCAAAGAATGTGTGCTCCAAATTCTTTTGAAAAATTAATGAGTGACAACCAAGAGAAACCAATGCTGTTTAATTTCCTTTTGCAAGTTAGCACATTCAATAATTTAAGGAAGAGGCAAATCCACAATAAAATTTCTGCGTTTGATAAAATATAAAATACGAGTTCAAGTAAGTGATTTTACTCTGGAGCATCTCACGATGAGAATGTTATGTGGCATGTCCTCTTATGGCACATGTATAAATAGCATGTGAAGGATGTGAAATTTCCTTTGTCCACAACACACAATAAAAATTTGGGGGTTTTTTGTTCGTATATGTTTACCAAGTGTCTGCTATGAGCCAGAAATGAGAGGAGGGACAATCCTACAGCTATGAGAAAGAAAATTCCAGGGTTTGAAAAAGAGAAACTGCCAGACAAACAGCAAATATTGTCATGGAAGGTGGATTGTCCACCAGAGTGGACATTTTATTTTTTGGACATATTTATGATCAAGAAAAAGGCCTCTTTCTGATAAAAAATGCATTTTGGACACCATTTTGTCTCATGGTCAGGAGCGAAGATTTAAATTAGAAGTGGTGAAGGACATTCCATATAATTATCACTGAAAGAAGGTAAATTATACTGAAGAAACCTGCATACTGTAGCATGCAGACCCTTTCTGCAGGAGGGGAATTGGAGCTGGTCTTATTCAACACAGTCACTGGCACATATTAGAATGCCATCCAGCCCCACAGGAATAAGTCTGCTTAATCAAGAGAAATCTAGCTATCTGTGTCCTGTGAACCTTATGCATTTCAACTAAGAATAGAGTCTTGGAAGAAAGATTTCACACTCCACAAATTCCAAAACCATGCTGAAGTTTGTCATTCTTTTCTACAAGTGCCCTGAGCAAGGGAGGGGAGGCCAAGCTATAAATAAGTTGGTGCTTTGCTACCCCACATTCTTGACTATCCCTGACTCAGTACTAAGCACAGCATCTTTCCACAGCTCTTAACTGTGCTAGTTATTATTTAGCATGTGGCAGGCAGGGTGGGATTAGTGGCTGCCCACTTGACCTCAGCCAGGTGACATGCCCAACACCCCTGCTGCTCCTGGGCCATTTGTGCACGGACCTCAGGACAAATGGAGATAGATCTCCATGCCCCTCCCCTGCTCTCCTTTGGGATGCTGGTAAATTCTCTCTGACTTCTTTGTCCCCAGACTTTTTTCCCCAGTCATCTTCCCTGACCTAATTACTCTAGCTCTGTTCCCCAGGATTAAATCACACTGCGTTTGGATAGAGGTTTCTTTGATGTGACATTCTTGTCAACCCCATTACATTTTGAGTTCTACCAGAGCAGGTATCATTATCCCCATCCCTACTTCTCTCTTTATGGCTCCCTCCATTCTCCTGCAAAACACAAATTCACCACACATACACCCCCAACACACACATACACACACACACACACACACACACATGTGCACACACAGGGGTTTTGTCCCTGTGGAATGCTAAATTAATAGGTACTTAATCCCTGCTCTTTTTGTAAAATGGGTCAAACCACACAAGAAAAATGACTAGGTAGAGGAAGAAGAAGAGGGGAAAAATTGATTTTACATCAGCAATGAGATTAGGTCTGAGCAAACCAGTGAGATCAGTCCTGGTGCCTAGACCCCATCCTATCCCCAGGCTCCTAGTTTCCCTGGCCCAAGTTTCCCTCAGGCTCCAAGTTTCCCTGGTCCTCACTCTTCTTCCTCAATTCCTCTTATATAAACTGCTTTGGGGAAAAATGCCACAAATGTACTGCTATGATGCTTGACCCACAACTTTCTGTTGCCTTCCCATTTGAATGGTGATGGAAACCAATGGTCTATAGAGATTAATTATTATGTTGTTTTAGTTAAAGGAACTCAAATTTACAGAGCCAGACCAACTTTTTCTTAGACACATGGAGTTGTAGAGATGTGATGAAGATTCCTCATATTAACTTTTTTTAAATTTCAAAAACACTGCTTACCCACTTAAGGGAATACCTTTAAGCAAAAGAAGAGAATATCTAAGTACATTATTTTAGATACAGGGAATAAGAAGCAGTGGAGTTGCACATTGATACGGTTTGTTTTCTCTTGTGAAAGGCACCTTAAAACTCTTTAGGACAGTGTATGGACCCCTCAATGCATCCCTTCACAAGCCTTTGTTGATATATATGAGTATGCAAGCTGCTCTTTTTATCAATTCCCCTGCTAATAAGTAATATGAGCCTTCTGGTGGATAGATGCCCATCATAGATTGGATGTAGAGGAAGAGAAGAAAGTTCTTATCCATAGCTTGTAACTTGGCACATTTCATTTATTTATTTATTTAGTTTGTTTGTTTATTTATTTATTATTAAAGATTTCATTTATTTATTCATGAGAGAGACAGGCAGAGAGAGGCAGAGACATAGTCAGAGGGAGAAGCAGGCTCCCTGTGGGGAACCTGATGCGAGACTTGATTCCAGGATCCCAAGATCACAACCTGAGCCAAAGGCAGACACTCAACCACTGAGCCACCCAGGTGTCCCTGTCATTGGTTTTATTATTTTTTTTAAAAAAGGATTTTATTTATTTATTCATGAGAAACAGAGAGAGAAAGAGGCAGAGACACAGGCAGAAAGAGAAGCAGGCTCTCCTCAGGAGCCCTATGTGGGACTCGATCCTGGGACTCCAGGATCACACCCTGAGTCAAAGGCAGATGCTCAACCGCTGAGCCACCCAAGCATACCTGTCATTGGTTTTAATGTGTTTTTTCCCCTTTCCCTCTCACATTTCAAATTAATATCTTCTAAACAGTTCCACTCTTGCCTCACGGGTGATGAGCTCTGTAGTCAAGGCCCTGCAGCAACTAGCTGGGTGACCTCAGGAAATCAACCTACCCTACTGACTTCCAGCATTAACATTACCCAATTGTATAAAGTGAATGTGCTGGATCAGACAGCTGTGTGTGTGTGTGTGGGGGGGGGTCATCATCTTGATTATAAATAGTACTTATCAGCTAAACTCCCTTTCACTTACAGTATTTTTGGTTTGGGGAAGGGTTTCTCAGGACACCTGCAGGAGAGAAAAAAGTGGCAGGAAAAAAGAGCAGTGTTTGTATATGCTTTGCCCTCCCCCTTACCTAGTACTTCCTAGGTAAGCTGAGCTCAGTGCTTTGCATGTGTTAGTTAGCACATTTGATCCTCAAAACCACCTGTTAGGCATTGCCATCACTATCCCTATTTTGCAGATGAGTAGGCTGAGCACAGAGAGATTAGTTGATCTACTAGTTATTTAGGGTATTATACTGGCTGGCAGGAGGTCTGGCATTTGAACTCACACAGTCTACTTTCAGAGCCTGAGATCTTAAAAACTACCCTGTGCAGCCTCCACCTAATCTTGTTAAAAATATCTTTTTTAAGGTAGATTTGCAAGGAGGGTAGGGTGAGGGATAGCGATCCTGTAGAGTTTGCAAAGTTCTACTATGCGCCTGCTCTGGTGTGCTAGCAGACATGCTGCTGGGAAAAGCCAGATTTATTGCAGAAGGTCCAAGTGTGGATTAAAGTCCTGCATAAGGGTGACCAGCACCACCTGGTACCTGTTGCTAGATACAGCTTCTGCTTCTGCTTCTGCTTCTGCTTCTGCTTGGCAGGCTGGGAGGTGTCTCTCCACCATATAATCTCATGCCCATCAGCCAGAGGAGAACTTCCCCAGAGGGGGTCTGTGAGTGGCTTGGGTTCCTGCTAGGCCTTCCCAGTAAGGCTAAGATGACATGGTCAGTACTAAAACCTGTGTCTTCTTCTGATTTTAAGCCCACACTCCTTTTCAAGGCATAGGTCCAAGTGTTTTTGACTCAAGAGTATAGAATCTTTGGTAGCACTAAAGATTCTATACATCTAGTTTTTATACATCTAGCTATGAAAGATCCAGATTTGCCCAAGGTTGAACAATGAACTCATATTGGACACCAGGCCAAGAAACACAGATTTCATCTATTCTAGAGTGTTGTATCTTTACTCTCTCCATTCTTATGTTCTGGGCTTATAGTTGGCATTTTCTTTGACAAATTTGCCACACATAACTGTGATCAAGATTAACTATGGTGGTAAATTTAAGTCATTCTCTATGACAATTGTCAGGGCTTTTGCATATTTTTCATCTCTCTCCCATGAATAAAATGGCAGGTTTGTGAGTAATTATAAGAAGAAAAACTAGAAATGTTTGAGAATTCAAATTGGGTTCTTAAATTATTAATTGGTCAGAGACAACATCATTAGAAGGTCCTAAAACATCCAAACATCATTCACAGTGTGTCTACATTTATTTATTCTGAAGCTTTAAATATTAACCATTTTGTTATTTTTATATCTACTTTGAAGGAGATGAAACTTTGTCCCTCCTCAAGTTCTGATTTGCTCTTGGAGATTAGTTAATCAGGCTCTAAGTCAAAGTGAACATCGCTCAGATCATGATTTGGTATAGAATCCCTTTGACAGGTACCTGCCAAGAATGTCCCAAGGTGGCAAGCTTAACACTTCCTACCCAATGGCCCTGTACCATACATAGTACGTTACTATATAGATTCCAATTTTGTTTTTGTTTTGTTTTTTTATTTTAACTTTTTAAAAAATCATTGTTTTTCTTTATAATTATCAGTTAGATTATTTAATTGGATAATTTGATTTGAAAGAATTTGGACATTAGTTCTCTCTCTCTCTCTCTCTCTCTCTCTCTAAAAGCCTTTATGCTTCTGTGTTAATTGTGTCATAATAAAGCTGGAAAAAAAATTTGTGCTTCCTCTTCCATTGAGGTCATGTTTTGCCATTTATAGTTGTGTCTGAAGTCTGTCATGCTTGATCAAATATTAACGTATTGGTTTCAGTTATAGACAAGGAAAGATAGTTCCCCACAACCATTTTTCATTGCCATGTTGTTTCGGCCTTAAAAATCCAGAGGCTGATTAGACACTCTTCATGTAATTCAAACAGAAGTATAAATCTCATTAAACCAACATTCTGGAAGGGTCAGGCATTTCTGGTTTTTGTTGTCGTTTTTCTTCCTCAGTAACAGACTTTTGATCAAATTGTTTAATGGTGAGCACCCAGTTTTTATTATTTATTTATTTGAGGTTTATTTATTTATTTGAGAGAGGGTAAGGGGGGGCAGGAGGAACGGAGAGGGGGATGAAGACTCCTTGCTGAGCAAGGAGCCCTACATGGGGCTGATCTCATGACCCTAAGACTATGACCCCAGTGGAAATCAAGAGTTGGACATTCAACTGACTGAGCCACCAGGCACTCCCACCCAGTTTTTATGTCAGCTTATAGCAATAACTGAAGCAGGTCTTTTATTAAAGATTATCAAAATACCAAAATGTAATTTGCTGAAAATGATTGCACACTGTGGGATAAGGGTAATTTACTGTTTATTCTACATCAAGTAAGTAGCAATGTACACATGGAACATTAAGGTCTACTTAATAGACTTAGAATATGAAGTTTCTAGTTCTTTCTTAGTAGAAATTGATGAAAACTTTTTCAAGTTCTGCTGATTCTTTGCTGGGTGTCTTACCCAATTCCTGATCCCCACTTCCGAGTCCTAATTTACCATTTTCTTATTCCAGGGTCCTCGTTACTATTAGGAAAGAGTTCTTTACATCTTTCTGGTAGTCATTATCAAGTAATTCCTGTTGAGATTTGCTCTTTTCATCTTATTCTGCATAATGCTGGCTGCCTGCCTTACTACCACGGAGTGTCTGCGATGTGCTTGCTTAGCCTTGCAGTTCTCCCTGAACCAAGTCCTACTCCTCATTAAGAGTCTGTCAGTTTTCTGTATCCTTTGATGTACACTCTTCTTTCATGACTTTGTGTATTCCATATGATGTGGCAATGAAGGGGCATTTTGAACACACTTTGGGGGAGTCACTTCTTGATGAAGGTCCAAGCTGAGTATAGTTCATCTATCTCTCCAACTTGTACCTTTCACTCAGTTATGAAATCAAGCCACCAGAAGACTCCCATGCAACAATGTTGAACATTTTCCCTTGGCTACAGGCTCTTTTTTGTACAAGCTGCCATTATGCATGTATTTGCTGACTTGGTAGGCAGAGTTGAATCAATAAAAGCTTATTTTCAAAACAGAATCAGCTCAGAAAAATAAAATAGAAAATTAAGTAACTAAAAATAATTTAGCAAAATTTTGAAAGTTTTCATAGCATATTGCAAATAAAAATATTATATAATAAATGTATCAAGGACGATATTTTTTCTAAGGTCATCCAAGGCAATCATGCTGCCTTAATTTCATAATTTTTACAATGCCTTGTACCTATAATTTGCCTTGTAGCTAAAGGTACTTAATAAATGTTTACTTCATGGAATATTTTATGTTTCCTATGTAATATTTAGCTCAATACCTTGACTACAGTAAGTATTTGATAAATGCTGATCAAGAATAAATAAATGAATGAAAAAAATAACTGGCTATGAATGCCTAGCAGTGATTGATTGTATTCATAGAAGCATACAGATGTTACCACAATATTTTGAGATGTGATGATTTTTCACTTTAAAATGCCATAGTATCATTTAGGCAAGATCCTCAGTCTCACTGAACTTGAGGTTTTATATCCCTATAATGTCTTTGGTAATCTGTTGCATAACACTCAAGTCCAGGGAGTGCAGTGGGCCAGGTTTCACTGACTTTGATATTCCCTACTTATCAATAGGTAGTTGGGTAGAGGAGTAAGGGGAAGGGAAACTACCTTCTGTTTCACTCTAAAAGAGGTTTGTGCTTGCATCTAGGACTAGTAGCAAAATGATGCATCATTTATTGAACAAGCTTATCTCTCTTGATGTCAGAGAGAATTTTGATTTATCACATGCTTGTTTTAGAGCTGTACACAAAAGAAGAAAATATACCAGAAATTTCTGGGCTTTGTTTCTTTAACAAAAAAAAAAAAAAAAGGTAAATTGTGATTCCACTGTCAGCTAATATTTCCTGTATTATAAATTTTAACATCTTTATCATATGCCTCTGAAACTGACGCAAGTTTAGAGTATACTATAAAAGTAATTCCTAAAGCCCAGGCCAGTTTATTTGTTTTTCTCTCTCTTTTTAAATTATTATTTTTATTTTTTTATTCATGAGAGACACAGAGAGAGAGGCAGAGGCATAGGCAGAGGGAGAAGTAGGCAAAGGAGTCTGATGTGGGACTCAATCCCAGAACCCCAGGATCACGACCTGAGCCTAAGGCAGAAGCTCAACCACTAAGCCACCCAGGCATACCTTATTTGTTTTTCTCCTAGCCTTCCTTCAGCTCATGAAGAGCATTCCATCAACAGGGATGATCAGAACTCCTCCTACAAGGCAGCCCGGGGGGCTCAGGTGGTTTAGTGCTGCCTTCAGTCCAGGGACTGGTCCTGGAGACCTGGGATTGAGTCCCATGTCAGGCTCCTTGCATGGAGCCTGCTTCTCCCTCTGCCTGTGTCTCTGCCTCTCTCTGTCTCTCATGAATAAATAAATAAATAAAATCTTTAAAAAAAACAAACAAACAGGGATCCCTGGGTGGCGCAGCGGTTTGGCGCCTGCCTTTGGCCCAGGGCGCGATCCTGGAGACCCGGGATCAAATCCCACGTCGGGCTCCCGGTGCATGGAGCCTGCTTCTCCCTCTGCCTGTGTCTCTGCCTCTCTCTCCCTCTCTCTGTGACTATCATAAACAAATAAAAATAAATAAATAAAATAAAAAAATAAAAACAAACAAACAAACAAACAAACAAAGCTCCTCCTATGTATCCTACTACATTGGAAGGAACACTTTATGGCTTACTATTTAGGTTGTAACTTGCCCAAATACTTATAGACCATATAATTTAACCTGGCCCAATGAAGATCCTCATATAGCATAAGACGACTTTTGGGGGGATTAGGCAAAAGGTAAAGATTATTTCAATCTTAAATTTTGTTTCCAAAGAATTAAAAAAAATGAACACTCACTAATTTATTATATGATATTACAACTAGAAACTGGTCAGATGAAAAAGAAAAATTACTGACCAATCTCATTCATGGATACACATGTTAAATTAGTACACAAAATACTAGCAAACTGAATCCAACCAAGACCAAATTGAATTAATCTTAACAATGCAAGAATAGGGATCCCTGGGTGGCGCAGTGGTTTAGCACCTGCCTTTGGCCAAGGCACGATCCTGGAGACACGGGATCGAGTCCCACATTGGGCTCCCGGTGCATGGAGCCTGCTTCTCTCTCTGCCTGTGTCTCTGCCTCTCTCTCTCTCTCTCTCTCTGTGTGACTATCATAAATAAATAAAAATTAAAAAAAAAACAATGCGGGATCCCTGGGTGGCGCAGCAGTTTGGCGCCTGCCTTTGGCCCGGGGCGCGATCCTGGAGACCCGGGATCGAGTCCCACGTCGGGCTCCCGGTGCATGGAGCCTGCTTCTCCCTCTGCCTGTGTCTCTGCCTCTCTCTCTCTCTCTGTGACTATCATAAATAAATAAAAAAATAAATAAATAAAAAAATAAAAAAACTGCTTTAAAAAAAAAAACAATGCAAGAATAATTTACCCTTAAGAAATTTGCAAATGTAAATCACTATAATAAATAAGGAGGTTAAAAACTATACAACCCATCTTATTAGATGCAGAAAAGTATTGATAGAATTCAGTACTTAATCATAACTAAAAAAAGAACTCTTGGAAACTAGACAAGAAAATACTTCACTAAACTGGTAAAAATTATCTACAAAAAATAAAAACCTATAATAAATATTATTCTTTGTAGTGAGACATTAGAAGTATTTTCTTTAGGGGTGCCTGGATGGCATAGTCAGTTAAGCATCCAGCTCTTGATTTTGGCTCAGGTCATGATCTCAGGGTTGTGAGATCAAGTCCCTAAGAAGCCCTCTATCAGGCTCTGCTCTGGGCATAGAGCCTGCTTAAGATTTTCTCTCTCCCTTACCCTCCGCCCCTCCCAGAATCTCAAAAGAGAAGCATTTCCTTTAAAATGAGTATAGTATACTCTAAACTTGAATCAGTAAAGCAAAAATGTCCACTAATGTTCATTTTATTCAGGATTGCTTTTGGGGTATTGATTAATGAAATAAAATAAGAAAAATTATTATTAGGATTGAAGAGTTAGAAACCAAACTCTTTTCTTGTAAATGGCACGATTGTCTACATTGGAAATTATCTTCCGGGCGGCCTCTGTAGCGCAGCGGTTTGGCGCCGCCTGCAGCCTGGGGTGTGATCCTGGAGACGTGAGATCGAGTCCCACGTCGGGCTCCCTGCGTGGAGCCTGCTTCTTCCTCTGCCTGTGTCTCTGCCTCTCTTTCTCTGTGTCTATGAATAAATAAATAAAATCTTTTAAAAAAAGGACATTATCTTCCTTCTCCTCTCCAAAAATAAACGTTTATAGAAGAATATAGACACATAAACTACTAAAAAAAAAGTATATATAACAAAAATCAGCAAGACCTTTGTGGAAAAATTGTATTAAGTTGGTGGAAGTTTTTAAAGAGGGAACTAAGTAAGTGAAGATATATACCATGTTCATGACTCAGAAAATTAAAAATATGCATTATTAATTCTTCACAAATTGATCTCTGTAGATCAAAGAAAATCAAATCAAAATCCATACAGTACTTTCATAGGAATTAGACATAGTGATTCTAAAATGTATGGAAGAGCAAAGGGACAAATATAGCCAAAACTCTTTGAAGAATTAAGAAGGCACATACTGTATCTGACATCAGTACTTATGATAAAGTCATAGTAATTGAGGAAATTTATGGTGTTGGTGAGGGAAAGATGAATAGACCTACATTTATCTGTGGTCACTGGATTATGGTACAGGTGGCATTGTAAATACCCATAGAAAACTATTTGATAAATGGTGCAGAATCAATTGTATATTAATATAGAAAAGTTGAAATAGGATCCTACCTAATACCATACAATAAAAAATAATTCCGTAAGGATTAAATATTTAAGGATGAAAGGCAAAGCTTTTAGAAGGTTTTACAAGGAAATATCTTTATGAATTTATTGTAGGGAAATATTTTTTAAACAAAACAGTAGAAACTGTTAGTCATAAAAGGTTGGTGGGTTTTAAACAAGACAATAAAAAGTGTTAGCTGTAAAAGTTTGATGGGGTTGACAACATTAAAATGAGACATTTCTGTTAATAAAATTACCATAAAGATAATGGGAGAACAAGACTTGATCTGGAATGAGGTATTTCCCATACAAAGAAACCAGAAAACATTAGAATTGCAAATAAATAAATAAATATCTTTGGCAAAAAAATGGTCAAAAGAACTATACACAAAAGACATGGATAGTCCTTGCACAGAAAAAGTAAATTAATGGCTAATAAATAGATGAAAATATGCTGAACTATATTAGTAATCCGCAAAATCTGAAGTAAAACGTAAAACGATGCCATTTTATAACATCTACATCAACAAAAATTAAGAAATCTGGTGATACCAAGCATTAGGGAAGATTTGAAGTCCTAGGACCTGCTACATACTGCCAGTGAAAGTGTAAATTCATATCATCATATTAGAAAAGAATTTGGCATTATCTCATAAAATTGTACTTGTGAATATTCTCTGATGCAGTCATTCCTTTCCTGGGTCTATAACTTAGAAATACCCAGTTTTGTGGCATATTTAAATGATAGAATATTACTCAGAAATAAAAAATGAATCATCTACAACTATAAACAAGAGTTGTAGATATAAGCCAGTTGCAGAAATCTATATAAATATACCTTTTCTTAGATAGAAATCAAAAGTACATAGGGCAAAACCAGATAGTATGGATAGATGGATGGATGCATGCATGGATGGATGGACAGATGATAGGTACATAGATAGAGATATAAGTAACAATCTCAGAAGGCTGTTTTGCAATAACAATGAAATCATAAACACAAACCTTAGGATAGTAGGTACCTCCTATCACGGAGAAACTAATAAGAACAGAGATAAATGTACAAAACTTAGCTCTATTTAGCAAAAAAAATAATAGATTATATTTTCTGGCTGTTCCTCATTCATTTTTCACAAAATGTTTTTAAAGCTTTCTCTTTCAAAAGGCAATAGGAGATGGAAAAGAGGGACTGTAGGTCAGCATTCAACAAATGTTTCCATTTACACCTCACAAGAATCAGTAAGCTTCGTACTACATTACTTATTCTAGAGATGAGAAAACTAACTCCAAGAAAGTATTCAATTGGCCCTTTGACAACCTGGGGGGTCAAAAATCTCCATAGAACTTTTGGCTCCTCCTAAAACATTACTAATAGCATATTGTTGACCAAAAGCCACTAATAGTCGATTCACACATATGTTGGTTTTACATGTATTATATGCTGTACTCTTAACAATGAAGTAAGACAGAGAAAATAAAATGTTCTGAAGAAAATCATCAGGAAGAGAAAATATATTTACAGATTTGTAGTGTACTCATACAAAAAATGGTCCGAATAAGTGGACCCATTTTGTTCAAGGATCAATTGTGATTATCTGTATGACATCACAATAGCTCTAAAATAGTAGAGCTCAGTTTCGGAATTCCCATCTGCCTTATGAAAGACCATTTTTGTAGCAAGTGATTCAATTATATCATGTGATATGTAATTATTATCCTTTAAAACCAAAGGACATTTTCCCTAGGAAGAAGAGGACTTTGAATTTGCTTTCATCAGGAAACTAAACTTTTTAGGGGCACCTGGGTGGCTTAGTGGTTGAGTGTCTGCCTTTGGTACAGGTCGTGATCCTGGGGTCCTGGATCGAGTCCCACTTCAAGGGAGAATCTGCTTTTCCCTCTGCCTATATCTCTGCCTCTCTCTCTGTGTCTCCCATGAATAAATAAATAAAAATCTTTAAAAAATAAAAAAAAAGAAACTAAACTTTTTATAAAACAGTATTAAGGACGGCATGTGATGTGATGAGCACTGGGGGTGTTATTCTCTATGTTGGCAAATTGAATTTAAATTTTTTAAAAAAGAAAAAAAAAACATACTACGAAGTAAGATGACCTAAATGTTAAGTGGGACATACCCACATATCCAAAGAGACTAACATAACATACCATCTTATACATATGTGTGTTGCATAGATTTTGAGTAATAAAAATAACAAAAATCACCACCAGAATTAAATTTAAAGGATAAAATCTGGTATCAAAATCATTGCAACCAATACCTTTTAAGTTATAAGAAATAGAAAGATTTCACATCTTTTTTGAAAACTGATTTTAAGGGGCACCTAGGTGGCTCAGTCAGTTAAGCATCTGCTCAGGTCATGTTCCCTGGGTCCTTGGATGGAGTCTTTGGATGGAGCCCTGCATTGCCTGTTTCTCCCTCACCCTTTGCCTGCCATTCCCCTGCTTGTGCACTCTCTCTCTCTCTCTGTGTGTCTCTCTCCGTCAAATAAAATTTTTAAATCTTAAAAAAAAAAAAAACCTTGATTTTAAAATGGCCTCAATATTTGTGGGTCCATAGATCTTGCTTTCCTTCATGATATAAACCTTTGTGCAGAACATTTCGGCTTTTAGTGACAAGGCACCTTTACAGCAAGTTATCATATTCTTCGAAGTAGATATAAATTTGAACAAACAATAGGATTCCACGATTTTTGAGATATTGTTACATTTCCATGAAAAGGAGCATCTCTCTCATTTTGCTTAGAATCATTACTTGCTTGATTGAGGAGCCATTAGTGTTCCGCAGGAACTGTTCTCACATCTGAGACACAAGAGCAGGCATTCCAAACACCTCCAGGTTCAGAAAGACATTTAATAGTCTTAGAGACAGTAAGATCCACCTCACACCAAATTCTAGGAGCAGTGCCTTTTTTTCTTCTTCTTTAGAGGCCTTTATTCTGGCATGAACCCTGCAGAGAAGGAGCATCCTGCATGCTTCTCAGAGCTTGGACTTCTTTCTGTAAGCCACCCATGCTCTCAGATGCTCAGTTCCCATTATTGTTAAGTAATTACAGGAAAAAGCAGTAATATCTAAGGCAACTGTCAAAAGCATTGTTGTCTGCTGGGTACTTAAGTAGTAAATGATAGCTGATTCATTCATGGTCCTGCCACGGATCTTTATTCTTTTCCCATTCAGAATCGGCTCTTCCCACTTCACCCTGGATGTTTGCAGGTGATGCTGAGAGCAGCAATTCATTCTTGGCAAGGCTCCCCCATGGGCTTGGATTATATAGCTCCTGCATAGCTGGACTCTGTGCAGGAGGGCAGGGCAGGCTGGCTGGAGTGGTGGAGGCGAGTCTTGGTGGTCTATTCATGCTTTCTTTCTTTTTTTTTTTTTTAAGATTTTTTATTTATTTATTCATGACAGACACACCAAAGAGACAGAGAGAGAGGGGCAGAGACACAGGCAGAGGGAGAAGCAGGGTCCGTGCAGGGAGCCTGACGTGGGACTTGATCCCGGGTCTCCAGGATCACACCCTGGGCTGAAACTGCTGGGTCACCCGGACTGCCCTGTTCATGCTTTCTTAAAACTGCTCTGCTTACCCAGGGGCTCTGAAAACTAAAATATTGTGGTTATTTTGACTGGACTCTGAAAAGGGGTTGTGTGTTTCTGCATAATGCATGATGCTCTCTCCTTAGTTAATTTCTGATAAATATGGAAAATACCCAGACCCCAGCCTTGCAAACCAACAATCTCTCCCCACCCCTTCTCAGAGCCAACCAGCTGAGTATTGATTCTTAATGGAATAAACACTTTTTAGAAGACCAAACCTGAGGCTTATAGGTATGTAAGCTTTTGCATAAACTGTTACTTTCTTATAACGGTCACTAATCCATTTGCTTTGGTGACAAGGGCATAGAAATATTTAAACTTTATGTATATATTTTGTTCTTTGGGAGCTTTTACACATTTTTTTTACATGTATTTACCTGAGATCCCTACAAGATCATAAGCTCCCAAAGGCTGGGAGTATATTTTATTTTTTTCTATTCTCCTCATAGCACCCCATGACTGGCACATGATTGGCATTTAATACATGTGATATGAAAAAGAAAAGCTTAACAAATTGATTTATGACCTTATTGCAATCTTCTAGCAACTCCTTAAAGTAGGTCCCCTATAAGTATCCTGACAATTATAGAAACTAGAATCTTAAAGTTATCATGCAAGCCACAAAGAGGTATTGCTAAAATTAAGAAATCTCAAAAATGACATGAGAGCATGTCCTCTTATAAAATGCTGGAATATGTGCTCATAGCAAATCCACTGATTGCTGAAATAGGAAATACTAGAAAATTGTCTGAATATATGCATCTAATTTGACATCTATCATTCCCTCTGGATGACTGAGTTCTTAATTTGCTAGATCAAACATTTATGATAGCCTTGAAAATTACAGATCTTGAATCTGGGTTTGTATAAGCAAATGAATAGAATAAACTAGAGATTAAGTGTAATGAAGGCAAATATCCTGAAGTGTTTAGTTATATGCCACAAGCCAAAGGAAACACAAGTCTTCTTGGACTTTAAACATCCCATACAAATACTGCAGTGCCAGTGAAAGTGATCGTAAGTGTTTAATTTTCTGAAGGTAGAAAACAAAATTTTACAATATGCTGATAGGATTCAGCAGTACCTGTTGCCCTAGTACCATCTAGTTTCATGGACTGAACCTGCAGCTCCTGAGCCAATAACCATTAAGGTCAACTATTGGGGAAATGGTGAAGGTCCTGGTGTGACTGGAAAAATCTCCATGGACATGCATAGCTTCCACACTGGAATCTTCTACTGAATTAAACACACTTTTACTCTTAAACCCTGGACAGTTTGGTTTGAGCTCTGACCACTTCCAGGTCTCTCTATCTCTTTTTTTTCCCCAAGAGCTGAGATCTCTATCCTCTACTTCCAGTGTTTAGGTCTGGCCTTACTACTTACTAACTAGTTGATCTTGAGCTAGTGACTTAGTTTTAGTGTTTAATCATAATTTTAAAATAAGGGTATTAATTTATAGGACTCCTATGGAGACTTTTTTTTCCTATGAGGATTAAATGTAAAGTACTTTATACGGTGCCTTACATCAAGTATACTCTACACTGATGGTGGATACTGTTGCTACTAATAGCCCAATATCGACAGACCTCTACCTATAACTCATCTTCAAGTATCACTTCTGCCAATGATGGTATACTTTTTATACCATCATTGGTTCAGAAATTTTGGGTATCATTGCCAGCCAAAATTAGATTAGGTGAGCTGGCCATTGAACATCAAGATCTGCAAAGCTGGCCAACCAACGTGAAGCCTATAGCCTTGTTGATTGGAGTCTTTTAAGTTTTTCTTACTTTTTTTGCCTGTCAACCCATGGATAAAATACCACACACAATGATAGCAGATAAGTGGAAAATGTTTTTTTTTTAATTATTTATGATAGTCACACAGAGAGAGAGAGAGAGAGGCAGAGGGAGAAGCAGGCTCCATGCACCGGGAGTCCAACGTGGGATTCAATCCCGGGTCTCCAGGATCGTGCCCTGGGCCAAAGGCAGGAGCTAAACTGCTGCGCCACCCAGGGATCCTGGAAAATGGGTTTTATGAACCTGGGTTGCAGGTGAGTTTTGTCAACCTAACTTCCACATGAGTGTAGTAAATTACAAAGGCATTACATGGTAATAATGACCATCTCTGACTCTGAGAAACCCAATGAGACAATCTCCTTTACTCTGCAAAGGCCCATGGGATTTATCCTTTTCTCTTAGCAGCCCCTCCCAGTCTTCTGGCAAATAGCGTGTAGTAGTTTCTCTGCCCTACACTCTGAAGGCCCTGGTTTGCTACTCTGACGCTGCTGATGGCCAAAGCCAAGGTGGGCCTTGGTTTACATTTCCTCAGGTTTATATTTCCTTAGAGAAATTACTTTTTAAAATTTGTGATGCTCACATTACTTCTCAGTGATCTTCTTTCCATTATCATCTACATTCTATGACTGAGCTCAGGAAGGTCTCTCTTTGGCCAGCCATAACTTTCCTCACTAGCCTTCCCAATGGCGCCAGTGTGCAGTGGGGAGAAGATGTTTTCCTTGAGTGCTGTTCTGTCTCAGTTCCTTTTAGACATGTTTACCATCTTATAGCCTCTTTACCAGAGGATCTCTCAGAGACAGGCTTTTCTCTGTCTCCTGGGATTTGGGGTAATACCAATGGTCATAAACTGGCCCACTGTACCCATCACCTCCAATCTTCAGCTTCATGGAGTATGTCAAACCCAACTGTCTTGCCAGACACAGAGAACTGGATACTAAGCAGATTTTTCATTCTTTACTTGTCAAGTGTTAGAATGAATGGATTCTTCTCTCCAACAACTAACCTGTGCCAGAAAGCTGAGTCTATGGATGCTGCTTTTTTCCTATCCCAAGGAGAGTTCTTTGCCTACTATAGGAACTCTGAAGTGCTGGGGGCATCCTCGCTCCAGCCACCCATCCTTGCTTAAGATTTTTCTCCTCATACTGATAGTTGTAGCCTGGGAATCATTGCCTTTTAGAATGTTTACTTTTTTTAAGGTTTATTTATTTGAGAGAGAGAGAGAGAGAGAGAATATGGGAGGCAGAAGAAGAGGGAGAGAGAAATTCTTAAGCAGAATCCCCACTGAAGGGTAGCCCCGGTGGCTCAGCAGTTTAGCGCCGTCTTTGTCCCGGGGTGTGATCCTGGAGACCCGGGATTGAGTCCCACGTCGGGCTCCCTGCATGGAGCCTGCTTCTCCCTCTGCCTGTGTCTCTGCCTCTCTCTCTCTCTCTCTTTGTCTCTAATGAATAAATAAATAAAAATTAAAAAAAAAAAAAAAGAATCCCCACCGAGTGCAGAGCCTGATGTGGGGCTTGATCTCATGACTCTGAGATCACGACTTGAGCCAAAACCAAGAGTCAAGAAGCTTAACTGACTGAGCCACCCACTTTCTAACCCTCAGAAAGTTTCTTTAGGTCATGTATTTCAAACTCCTTTGAACCCATAGAAACAAATGTTTCATTCAACACTCTTCTTTACTATGGATGATGCTCTTTGATATTTTCTGTTCTACTCTATTCTATCCTTTAAAAATAATGGCCACAAACACCACATTGGTATTTTTTGAACTCGTGAATACGTGAAAACCCACAGTTTGAAAAATACTGTATTAAGAGCTTATTTATACAAAGCTATTGACACTCTGCCATGGTCTCTTTAGTGAGGGCACTTTTGTCCATCCCACAGAGGCGTGAGACTTCTCTGATCACCGTATCCCAAGTAGGTCATTGGCATTACTTTTTGTCAGAGAACTTTGTTATTTCCTTTCATAGCATATGTAGCAATCTGTATGTATGTTATTCATTTGCTTATGTCCTGATTTTTGTCTCTTTAGAATGAAAATCCATAAAGACGGGAGCTGGTCTTGTCATCACTGTGTTCCCCACACAAAGTCCCTGGCACAACTTAGCTGAATTGTTGAATTAATGAATGGAACCCTCCCATAAAGGGCTTCTGTTATATTGTGATTTTTTGTATTTGTATTATTGTTAATCTATTTACTGAAAAAGTATTTAAGATGCCATTTTGTGTTCAGTGATAAATGAGACCATTTGGAAATTTATAAGGTAAAAGTGAGACATGGTACTCCCCCCTAACAACTTATAGTCCAAATGGGAGTCAGGACATTTGACACTTTAGTAAGTGATGTAATAGAGGGTTGCATATAACTTTGTAAAGTAAATGATGACATTTCTTCTATTTGGCATTCCTGGAGAGTAGGTAAAATTCTCCCAATGCATGTCTGGAAAGTACCTGAAATTCCTCTAAATTCTTTGAAGTAGTCAGAAAAAAAAAATATAATTGTTTTCCTATTCTTTAAAACTCTTTGAACAGTTGTTTAAGTTGTTAGTTTATTTAATATAGGGATAAGGGAGAGAAAAAGGCTAGATTCCTGTTCAGGGCATTTGAACAGGGATTGTGACCTTCCACTGGAAGAAAACAGATTTTTCAGTGTAAAGAGAGATATAGTGGAACATCCTATGGGACATAGTAGTTAAGCTGCTTGATCTACCATGCTTCTCCTTACTCCTCATGTGAGGAATGCATGTCTGCCAGTAGGAAAAAAAAAAAAAAGAGAGAGAGAGAGAGAGAGAAAGAAATCAAAGGAGAGAGAGCTGACTGTAAAATAAATGATTGAACTAGTAGAAAAAAATTATTTAAGCTCATTTACACTTATTTAATGAAACAGAGACTCCCATTTAAGTGAGTCCAATTTAGCAAACCTTAGAAGAAAGAATATTTCAAATAAACAATATGGATAATCATATTTGTGTCTTAAAAGTTTTTCTTTCTATATGAAAATATATACAAATTTCATGTCATTTCTAGAATTTCCAAACTAATATATTGGAATAGAAAATTGAAAGGAAAAATATTTGGCCTTTTGTGTAGTCTATGGAACTGACTCAATGATTTTGTCATATAACTTGGTTCGGTCTCAACTGTGTCATTTCCTTTTAATTATTATTGATGCCTCACAATTGATTTGGGCTACAAAATCCTTTAAAAAATAGCACCTCCCAAAGTATACTGCATAGAACCTTAGTTTCATGAGAATTTAATGTTCAATATGAGTGAGAGGTGGGGAGAGAATGGGCCAGGAAAGTACTGGGACAAACAAACAGGCATGTTTATTTCTCAAAAGCATTTGAGAGTCACCAAGGTAGAAAGTAGTTGTACTTCCTGAACTTTTTTAACCACCCTTTCTCTTCTATTTCTCTCTCTCTCTCTCTTTTTTTTTTTTTAACAGAGAATCCTAAAGAATCCTAAATATGTAAACATTTTGGAAAATTCTAGATGACATTACTTAATATTGCTTTGTGGTATTTTGTTATTTTACAGAAACACTGTTTTTCAAGTAATGACATCACCATATATGATTTTGGAAACACTGCAGGGATAAGTCACTTTTTAAAAAATAAGAATTAGGTATTTTCTGACATCAATGAACTATCATTTATGATAGTAAGATCAATACTCATCCTGATTATGGTATAAGGTGTCACATTAGTAAATTAAATGTGATAATTTAACACGTATTAATGCATTATAAATATTTAGAATAAAACATAATGTAGAACTTACTATACCATTCACCTTTGTTACACTTTCCCTGTGCTTTCTTAATCTATACGAGTACCTCCGTCTCATTTAGGACATATGCAACATAAAGTCCCACGGTGTGACTGTGCATATTCTAGATTTCACAAGCTTGAATGACTCTTACTTCTTCGTTTGGTTATTTTTAATTTTGATAGGGTACAGTGTTTCAATTCACAATTTATATATATATTTTAAAAGATAATGATTAATTCTATAAGTCAAACAGTTATTTACAGAGAGGCCCATGAGATGTATGGCATAATTGTAATATTAGGCTTTAGGTGGCATAGATTATGTAATGAACTGTATGGTGTTCTTTGCCTCTTAGCCTTGTTTGTATTTCTCACAGCCTAAATGGGATCATTGCTATTATTGACCCTATTATAGCGAACTGCAACAAATGATTGTATTAATGACACTCTGTGCCTGGAGAGGTCTGTGGGACCATTCTCTTCCTATGGAGACAGATGGCAGGTTTAGCAACGGCCCACAATACTAGCTCCTAGAGTTGTGTTTTCCTTTTGGTCATAATCTGCCAGAGCCAAAGGCTGAACTTTACATAAAACAATCACATGAATATATGCACATCAAACTTGTTCCAGCACAGTGACTGGTTGTTTTGGATAAATGACATTTCATTGTGTAGTGCTGACAGTTGTTGTTACTCTCTAGAGAGTGTAAGAAAAAGGCACCAACCAGCAAGTGAAACTACACACTCCACATGGAATGTATTGTTATAATGTCTCAAGTGTTTTAGTCTATTTCCTTTTTTTAAAGATTTTTATTTATTTATTCATGAGAGACACAGAGAGAGAGGCAGAGACACAGGCAGAGGGAGAAGCAGGCTATATGCAGAGAGCCTGATGTGGGATTCGATCCTGGGACTGAGGGATCACTCCTTTAGCAGAAGTTAGACGCTCAACCACCGAGCCACTCAGGTGTCCCAGTCTTTCCTTTTTTAAAGTAAGGAAGTTTGCTTTGTTTTGTAAGAGGTGAAGCAAAACAGGAGGCATAAGTAACCAGAGTTGGCAGGAGTAGAGAAGGCTTAAGTCCTAAGACCCATGTCTCCATATGAACCAGATAACTGCCCTCTGTCACGGCTACCCACTCTATGTCCACCAGTGACCATGGTCCACTAAAGCTAAAACAATCAGTGAAGTAACAATAGCTAAAAAGTTCTTCAAAACATAGCCAATATCCTCAGCATACCCTGATGAGAATGGGTCAGTATCATCTTTATATGAAAAGATTAACAAAATATTATTTATTCAAGGATTCATGGAATGAGACAGAAAAATCAGGAAATGTGGCTTAAGGAACTTCAAAATTAAGGCAAGACGATAAATCTTTCCTCAGATCTACAGGAATCACGCATTAATTTGTGAAAAGAGAAAATGCATACCCAGTAGGGTAATTGAGCATATAAATTAGGCTGAAGAAGAAATTCTGTTAAGTGTGAAATTGCAAGAATGACAAAGGAGGGCTTTTACACAGCCTGTGACCTATGAAATGATTGTCTACTCATGGAATGAAAGTTTTTTACTCCAAGTGTCAGGAAGAATGGCTGCTGTGCTGGAGGTAGAAAATAAGGGATGCATCCCAGTGGGTGAAAAATATGTCTTCCCAACTCATTTTTAAAAGATTCCTTCTAGATTCCTTCTTTTTCCCAGTATTCAAAAAATCATCCAGGATGACCTATCCTACTTTTCAAATAGCTCCCAGCTCTACCTTTCTCACTGTGTCCACTGTCACTGCATTAGTTCAGCTTCCCACCATTCTTGCTTGGATTACCAAAGACACCTTTGAACAGATCTCATCTTCCTACCTTTTTTTCAATGCATCTCAGTAGAAGGCTCCTACTGCTGACAGAGCGATCTTTCTAAAAGATAAATGTGATTTTCACTCTGGAATTCAGAATCCTTTATTGGTGACCTATCACCTTCAGGATGAAAATGAAGTTGGAGCAAGACATATGAGAATTTTTATCACCTTGCCCCTCTAATCTGTCTGCTTTGTAAAATGCACCCCATCTACCTGGCTCACTCTTACTTATTTTTGCACACTCTTGGGAACAGCTTATTCAAGAAGCCCTTCTGGACTACCCCAACACCATCCACCCTCCCAATGTGTGGCAGGAGCCCTCCACCTTCTGCTAGAGCACCCTGTGCATTACTTTCTCAGGGCATTTATTACATGTATCACGACTGTCTGTTCTCTTACCTATGTCCTTTTCTAGATGTGAGCAATTTTGCCATTTGATAAGACTCAAATAGTTACTAACATTATTACTATGAAATTAACGATGTAATGGTCCCATTATCCTGTACACAAAGACTTGAGAATTTTTGTTTATTCAACATATGTAACTTCCAGACTATGATTTCATTCAATGAATAACCACAGAGGGACCAAGGCAGATCTGGCACTGATGGTGTCACTCCCATCTGCTTGCTTCACCTCACAAAGATCATGCATAGTAAGATTCATCATTCCTTTCTCAGATGAGGAAAAGGAGGCCCCAGAGTCAGTGCAACAATCAGGTCTGAGTTGAAACTCACACTCTCTCCACTTCCTCCCTCCTGCATGGCCCCTGCCCCCCACCACTTTTATTGAGAAATAATTGACATACATCACTATGGAGGTTCAAGGTGTTACAGCATGATGATATCAATTACATATACTGTGAAATGATGACCACAACAGGTTCACCTAACATCCCTCTTCTCATACAGATACAATAAAAAGGAAAAAAAGAAGAAAAGAAAAAAATGTTTCTTCTTATGATGAACTCTTAGGATTTATTCTCCTAAAAACTCTTCTATATATCATACAACAGTGTTAACTGTAGTTATCATGCTGTATATTTTGTCCCAGACGCTTATTTATTTTATAAGCGGAAGGTTTATGGCTTTTGAGTGCCTTCTTTTCCTTCCCCCTGCTCCCTAACCCCACCTCTGGTAACCAGAAATCTGATCTCCTTTTCTGTGCATTTAGTTGTTGTTTTAGGATTCCACATATAAATGAGATAACACACTATGTGTCTTTCTCTGTCTGACTTATTTCACATAGCATAATGCCCTCAAGGTCCATTCATATTGTCAGAATATATCACTTAGCATGATGTCTTCAGAGTTCATCCATATTGTCAAAAATTGTAGGATTTCTTAATTTTTATGGCTGAATAATATTCCATTATATATGTATATATATATTATATATAATGTGTATATATGTGTATATATATATGTATATAATACGTACACATACATATATACACACGCACACACCCCACAACTTCTTTATCCATTCATCCCCTGATGGATACTTAGGCTTCTTCCATGTTTTGACTGTTGTAAATAATGCTGCAATGAATAAGGGGGCTTTTTTTTTTTTTTTTGAGATAGTGTTTTCATTTACTTCAGATAGATACCCAGAGTGGAATTGCAGGATTATGTGGTTAGTCTATTTCTAATTTTTTGAGGATCCTCCATATGTTTTCCACAGTAGCTGTACCAATTTATATTCCCATGTTCCCTTTTTTCCATGTCCATGCTAACATTTGTTATCCCTTGTCTTTGTGACTATGGCCATTCTAATAATCATGAAGTGATATCTCCCTGTTGTTTTGCTTTCCATTTCCCTAATGACTAGTGGTATTGAGCTTCTATTCATACCTGTTAGCCTTTCATGTATAGGCATACCACAGAGATACTACGGGTTGGGTTCTAGACCAACACAATAAAGTGAATATTGTAATAAGGGAGTCAAATGAATTTTTTAGTTTCCCAGTGCATGTAAAAGTTATGTTAATGTTATACTGTAGTCTATTAAATGTCCAATAGCATTATGTCTAAAAAAACAATGTACATACTTTAAGTATAAAATTCTTTATTGCTAAAAATGCTAGCCATCATCTGAACTTTCAGTGAGTGATACTCCTTTTGCTGGTGGAGGGTCTTGCATCATTGATGACTGCTGACTGATCAGGGTGGTGATTTCTGAAGGTTGAGGTAGCTGTAGCAATTTCTTAAAATAAGACAACAATGAAGTTGGCTGCATCAATTGACTCTTCCTTACATGAATGATTTCCCTGTAGCATATGATGCTGTTTGACAGCATTTTAGCCTCAACAGAATTTCTTTCAAAATTGGAGTCAGTCCTTTCAAACCGTGTTGATGCTTTATCAACTAAGTTCATGTAATATTCTAAATCCTTGATTATCATTTCAACAATCTTCATAGCATGTTCATTAGCAGTAGATCTTAAGAAGCCACTTTCTTTGCTCATCCATAAGAAGCAACTCCTAGTATATTAAAGTTTTATCATGAGATCACAGCAATTCAATCACATCTTTAGGCTCATTTCTAATTCTAGTTTTCTTGCTATTTCCATCCCATCTGCAGTTACTCCCTCCACTGATCTTGAACCCTTCAAAGTCACCAGTGAGAGTTGGAATCAACTTCTTCCAAACTCCTATAAATGTTGATGGTTTGGCTTCTTCCCATGAATCAGGAAAGTTCTTCATGGCATTTAGTATGGAGAGTCCTTCAGAAGATTCTCAATTTACTTTGCCAGGATCCTTCAGAGGAATTCACTGTATGTGGCAGCTAGCCTTACAAAATGTATTTCTTAAATCATAAGACTTGAAAGTCGAAATTACTCCTTGATCCATTGGCTGCAGAACATTCATGAAGTTCATTGTACATGTCCATCAGAGCTCTTGGGTGACTAGGTGAATTGTCCATAAGCAGTAATATTTTAATGTAATATTTTGGTTACAATTTGCTTGAAATGTCTTTTTCCACCCCTTCTTTGTCAGTCAATGAATATATAAAGGCTATAGCAAGTCTGTATATAGCAAATATATATGGATCTTACTTTTTTTTATCCATTCGGCTGTCCTGTGTCTTTTGATTGAAAAATTTAATCCATTTATGTTTAAAGTAATTATTAATAGGTAAGGACTTTTTATGTCATTTTGTTAATTATTTTCTACTTGTTTTGTAAATCCATTGTTCCCTTTTTTTTGCTGTCTCTTTTGTGTGTTTTGATGTCTTTTTGAATCAGTATGCCTTGATTTCTTTATCATGTTCTTTTATTTAACTGCTATAGGCTTTTCTTTTATGGCTACCATGAGGCTTACATAAAATATCTTAAAATTATAACACCCTATTTTAAGCTGAAAACAACTTAACTTCAACAGAATTTGAAAATTGTACATTTCTATTTTTTCTCCCCCCAATATTTTAAGTTATTGCTGTTACAATTTACATATTTTTATATATTGTGTAGCTAATAACAGATGATTGTAGTTATGTTTTTTATTGTTTTCTTTTTTTTAAGTTTTAAACTGGAGTTGCAAGTGGGTTATACACCACTATTACAAAATTACAGAATCTAACTTTTTTAAAAAAGATTTTATTTATTCATGAGAGATACACAGAGAGGCACAAAGACATAGGTAGAGGGAGAAGCAGACTCTCTGCAGGGAGCCTGATGCAGGACTCAATTCCTGGACCCTGGGATCATGACCTGAGCCAAAGGCAGATGCTCCAACACTGAGCCACCCAAGTGCCCCCAGTCTAACTTGGACTATATATTTACTGTCACCAATGAGTTTTACACTACATTTTCATGTTTTTATGATGTTAATTAGCATCCTTTTACTTCCACCCAAAGAACTCCTTTAGCATTTCTTATAAGCTCTGTCTGGTGGTAATGAACACTGCTGGCTTTTGTTTATTCAGTTGATAAAGTCTTTATCTACACATTTGAGTAATGGGGCTCCTCTTCCAGACTCTACAGGTTTGCTTTGGCAGAGACAAATCTTCACCAGTCAGCTTAGTTTGTGTTTCTGAGTGTGTTTGCTGGTAATGTCCTAGGGCAGGTGGTGCCTGCTATTATGGTCTATTTTGGGTTGAATTAACTGCTTGAGCTTAGGTTGGAGGTGGGGAATGTGCCACTGGCTGAGAACAGTTAGATGGGACCACTGCCTTAGTTCCTACCCAAGTGAAGCTCTGTGGCTGCCTGGATTCTCTGTCCAGGCTTACTAGATGGTTGGGACCAGGTGCTATGTTCAGTAGTAGATAGGGTTCTGCAGCAGGGTAGGATCCAAGGCATGTATAGCTTGAATGGGAACCTGAATCAGGCAAGAGTTTGCACTGCATTCCCTGATCAGATGAGGCTACCAGTTTTTTTCTACAGATGAGGGAAGCTATGGGTAGGCTTTCTGTTCAAGTGCCAGTGTATATAGGGCTGTCAAAGGGGCTATGCAACTTCCTTTGTGCTCTGGTTAAGTTCCCTTGTCAGTCCAGCTGGAGGCTCTGTTCAGCAATAAGAGAGGCTATCAATTAGTCTAGGCATAGCGGGAGAAGCAGCTCTAAAGCTGATAAAGGTTTTTGTTGTTGTCTTAACTCAAGCTAAGCCAAACCCCAGGTTCTGTGGCCAAACAAGTCTACTGGTTTTGCTCTGCAAACTATTGGCTCTGCCTGTCCTTCTCAGCTCAAGCACTGCCACGCCACAGCCTTCTGGTATTTTCACCAAGCCTTCTGGGCAGATGGGTCCTGGGAGCCACAGCAGGTGGGACTGTCTTAGCCTCCTTGCCTGGGTTGGGGTGAGAGGGACCTCTCCAGGCTACTTTCAATTTCCCTAACATGCTCTCCAGTTGGGAGGGACAGAGATCTATCCTTAGCCTTGAGTATGAATTAATTCCCTGCCTGTGCATAGCACTTGAACACTCCATGCCAGGTACTGGCTGTGCTGAGAGTAATCAGCTCTGCTCACCCACCTCTCTGCCTGTGTGCCACTGGGCTTCACAGTTTCCAGGAATTTCTGGTCAGATGGGTATGGGAGACCTCTCCACAGTGGTGGGGCAGTGACTCAGCACCCTGTCTGAGCATGGGTAAACCAGACTCTAGGGCTGGCAAACCTCACTTCAAGATCCAAATCTGGTAGAACTGCACCCCACAGAATTGCCTGGGCAGGGTGCACTACTGACTTAGTTCTGCAAATGAGCTGGTTGGGATTACTACTTGGGCACTATAGGTATTAACTTGATCTGCCAAAATTTGCATGCTTGTTGTTGCAAACCCCTCCCCCAGTCATAGTCCCTGGGCTGGCCCTACAGATTTCTCTGAAATCCTGGTGGGGTGAGATCCGAATAGGGGCTCACAAAAGCAACCCACTGTGCTGGGGCAGGAGGTGCTAATTGTCTCCACTGGGTTCTCTTTTCCCACTGCAAGAACTGCAAGTTCTGGGAGACTCTGGGCTGAACTGGCTTGGGAGAAGCGTAATGTGGTCAGCGCATAGCTGCTTCTCTTACTTTTCAGTGTGGTCTGTCTGGTGTCTGTGGCACAGGGGGGGCCTCAGCCTTCTCTATCCTGCCATATGCTAATATTCTCTCAATGGCGTCTTGTTCATGAATAAACAGCAGTTGTCCCTGTAAGAGGGTGTGAAGTCAGGATGGTAATGCCATTTTGTTGACCTTTCTTCACTTCTGTTCAGGAATAATAATGTCTCTTCCTTAAGATGGGGAAACAAAATTATTTGCCTGAACCAATGGGCCTAGAGGGCTCTGGCTGTACTGCCTAACTCATGATTACAGTGGGACATCTCTATAAACAGCCTGAGAACTCTGAGGAGACAGGCAGAAAGAAGAAAAGGGGAAGGGTAGGGTGAGAGCTGAAGGCAGGGCACCAGCCCACAATCTGTGCCATCCAGGAGTCCTCGTGCTGTGTGGCATGGTCAGAATGTGGAGCCCAGACTTATCCTCTTATGCATGACTGTCATTGGTTCTTCATCCACCATATAATGCCATTACTGGTTTTAGCACCCCTGTTGGATGGGAACAGAAAATCAAAATAGAAGACCAAAACCATAAATAGCTTTGAATAGAGCAAGTCTTACAACACACTCATTCAGTACAATTTGCTATAAATATTCAATATCAGAAAGAGCCGCTTAAGAAAAATTACTCTTCATTTAAAGAGGATCAACCTACAGGAAATGGTTTTTTTTTTTTTTTTTTTTTTTAAGATTTACTGATCTATTCATTCAGAGAGAGCGAAGAGAGAGGCAGAGACACAGGCAGAGGGAGAAGCAGGCTCCACACAGGAAGCCCAATGTGGGACTTGATCCCGGGTCTCCAGGATCACACCCCGGGCTGCAGGCGGCGCTAAAGCGCTGCGCCACCAGGGCTGCCCTGAAATGGATTTTTTAAGGAAAGTCAAATTTTAATGTAAAGTTGTTTGAGAATGTATTTTATTTATTTTGTATTACTTATTTGACTTATTACCAGCATTCTCGTTGTTCAAAAGCCTTGGACACATTGTAAAATATAGATGGAATAATTAAACCCAATAGTTAAAATCTCCACAAAGGAAAAAATCAATGAAATGCTATTGTTTACAGTTTAATTGAAGAAATCACCTAAAACATGTAACAAATTAAGGAATTTAATAAGGCTTTCATGCTCATCTCCAAAATAAGGAATTGGATCTAACTTATTGTAGGCCCCCTACTATTATTTCTTGTATAGTAGCACCATATCTGTATTTCTCATAACTTACCATAGTTTTAATTATTTTCTTTTAAAAAAAATACTTATTTATTTACTTTAGAGAGAATGAGCACATGCAAGTGAGTGGCAGGAAGGGACAAAGGGAGAGAGAGAGAAATCTTCAGACTCCCAGGTGAGCATGGATCCCAACACAGGGCTCAGTCCCAGGACCCCAAGATGATGACCTGAGCTGAAATCAAGAATTGGATGCCTAACTATGAAGTCACCCAGACACCCCTGTAATTATTTTATTTCTTTACATGTTGTGTGTTTCATTAAATATTTGTTGAAACGTCTAAATGAATGCCTATGTATATATATTATATATGTCTATATATGTATGTGTATGTATATTTGTTTATACACACACACACACATTTCTATTTCTGTCTCTAAACTGTAATTCTGGATTCAGAAATTTATTAAAAGAAAAGGTTGTTTTTAACCACCCTGATCATGGGGCTCCCTTCCATTTGGCTGATGTTTGGTTAAAGAAAAATCACTTCATTTCAGTCAGCAATTTCTGCATCTTGCCATTAAAGCATTTTTCTTCCTAAAGAACTGAATAAACTCTTCGTGAAGAAGCAGAGCAGAAGCATCTGTTCCTGAAAGGCGGGAAGCATGCTATCAGATGTCTGTGGCCAAGTTCTCCAACTAAGCCTACCTGCCCTGGATAAGGAGCCCCATGCTTAAATCCGTTCTGCCTGTAACATAGGCAGCAATGGAAGCCTGCCCTATACTCTGAAAGAGTTGGCACTTTGCATTCACTGTCCACATTTTGTTGATTTCAGCTCAGTAGTCTGGCCAAAGCTTCTGGGCAGCCCAGAGGTTGTGAGCAATAGAGCAAAGGAAAGGAAAGAGGGAGCTGGGAGACACAGAGTGATGGAGGTGAGGTGCATCCTTCACCTTGCACTTTCCTCTTCCTTGGAATCTCATCGATTCCTTGTTTCTGCCTTCTCCATACCTACACTGCAGCCTTGGACTTATTTGAAGTGTTGTTCAGGGCTAGAAGCAGAGTAAGTGCTAAATAAATGAGTGGATGGATGGATGGATGGATGGATGGATAAAAAGGAAGGAAGGAGGGAGAAAGAAAGGAATTGAACACTATCTCATATTGAAACACACCTTTCTGCTTGGGTTTCCTCTCTCTCTCTCTGGCCAATCTTCTCTGTCTCTATCATTATCTGCGTATTCTTCTCTCCAGGCTTTGGTCCTCTGTATGTCTCTGTTCTCCATTCTTGTGACTACCACATTTTTGTGGATTTCTCATAGGATTTCCTTGGCCTCCCTATAGAATCTGGGTCCTACATTGCCAAATTCCAGTTGAACATTCTCCATAGTGCATCTACCATATCTTTAAACCAAATATAACTATTGCTGAATTAATCAATTTTTTGTTTTTGTCTTTACCTCTAATTTCTCCAGGTTTCCCTGGTCCCTATGTAAATTATTATCCTTTTGTGTACTTGGGCTTGAAATCTCCCAGTCATCTTTGTCTGTTGCCTCCCCCTTCCTGGTTGTCTTTATTTCAGCTTTTGCTGTGCCCTCACCCACTTCCAAGCCCCCAACTTGCTCTTTCCTCTCACTCTGTGCTGATTGTGTAGCAACTGTTTTCTAAGCAGGCTTCCTGACTCCATTTTCTTCCCGCTAAAGTTGATGCTATCCACTGAAGAACAATTAATTTTCCCAAATTACTTCTCTGTTCATGTTACTCTCTGATTTAAAAATCTCCAGTGACTCATTATGGCTTAAGGCAGTGGTTTTCCAGAATTTTAGATATGATAGAGCAATAAATAAAACAATTAGAAAAAAATCAAAACTAGAAAAAATTCAGGGAGGGAAGTCTTTTTTTTCTCCTAGTAAAGACATTTTTAAAATCACTGTTTATGGTAACCATCATTACATTTAGGAAAAGATGTTTTAATCCTGAAAAGTAGGAATGACCATCTCGGAATACAAGACAACCTTTTAAACAGGAAATAGTGCTTTTATGAAAAGCTCACACCATTGATCACCTTTATCTCCGTGTTCCTTGGACTGGTGATGACACTGGCCTTACAACAGCAGGTCTGTCCAGCCCTGTGGAGCTTCTCCGCTGGCAGCTACCCAGTCTGATCATGTCTGAGCTTTGGTGATTTTACCTGAAAAGCATAGACATGTTGCCTGACTTCTTTAGGTCTGTTTCCTCCTCTTTAAAATGAAGACTTTGAAATTGACGATAATGAGGTTTCTTCCAGTCCTAAAGTCTATATTGTTGATTGATTGATTTACCTAATCAAAGGTAATAGCTATATTCATTACCTTTGGTTTTCTGTGTACATAAACTTAAATTAAAATGTTGAGAATTATAGGCAAGGATTTTCCCACCACAGGATGAGGGATAAATCAAAGTGCAAAACTGAAACTCTTCTTTATTCACACCTGATTAGCTTGACATCTGTAAATTGGGAAAGCAGAGAACATCATGAGTGAAATGGGACAGGATGATAAAAATACTCACTTAATACACATCAGTTTAGTGTGAGGGGAAAAAAGTAAAATGAAACCATCACTGATATCATAAGAGAATATCTGCCCTCTCATTTCATTTAGCTGTGAAAGAACCATTGAGTTAACTTACACTGTTTTTAATCCCTTTTGATTTGGCTTTGTTTACCTTCCCATTTTGACTGAGGCAGAGTTCAAACTGAGGTAGCCATGACCCAAAAAAGAGGGGAGTGATCAATCAATCATACCAATATGTATTTTTTAGGCAGAGGAATTATGAAGCTTGTGATCCCTAGTCTTGGCAGAAGGACATTATCTCATGAGTATATTTCGTATACTTCCATTGGTATCTATCCAGGAAGATCTGAGTGAAAAATCGGACACAGGATCTGCACCTGCAGAACACAAGTACTTATAAACCCTATAAATTCCATCCCAGTTGATATAATTTGAAAGATTCCCTACCACTCTATGTGCCTAAGGATCAGATTGGTGAGCTTGAGATACTTAAGTGCAGTATATTCATGTGTGGATTTCCAATTCTGAGGGCCAGTTATCATTTTAGATCCATTTAGTGTAACGAGGGTTTCACAAATAGTTCTTTGATATTGACATCAGAATCAAGCTGATGGATGGATTCATAAAAGAAAGATGTTTCGTCCTTTCTGGTTCTATGTCTCCCTGACAAAGGCACTGTTGGTTCAAAACTGAATCCCATCTCAAATTCATTAGTCCTGACCGCAGATCATAACTTACCTCTTAAAAGTCATTTTCTATTATGCTGTGCATCTAAGTCCCCTGGCTCTTGTGGCTGAAGGGAGGGACCCCTGGATAGCTCTCTTCAAATGTGGAAGTAGAATTCTCACGTTTGGTGTGGGCAGGCAATGTGCTGGTCATTAGCGATGCTTGACCGAGTGTCAGGAAGAGACCATTAGCTGGGCGCACTGCTGGGAAGAGGCCATTAGCACCCAGCTGCCAATGATGGTTTGGAATGTGAAGCATGCTATATGTTCACAGCCTGGAAATTGTGCATCTCTCAATATCCTGCAGATGGCTTGGAAAGCAGCAAAGATGAGTCATATTCCACAATCACTTTGATACTTTATACCTAAAATGTCAAAAAGAAGAAAAATGAAATTGGAGTCAGGCTCCCAATTCATTAGGTATACATGGAGCTTGTTTAGAAACATCAGACGAATGACCAAATGTTGTTATCTTTACGAACATACAGAGAATCATATGTAAGCCTGACTTTCCCCCACATAATAGGATTTTGTTAAATGCAAACCCATACTTTAAAAATTACTCATGAGCTAAATAAAAGGAAAAAAGAGCCATAATAATGATATATCAAAATGTCAGGATGGTTGCTTTCTATAGTCTTAAAAGAGCATCTGTATTGTCCTCTGTGACTCCCATCTCATTTTCTGGCATTTCCAAAGAGGAGGTAAGAGATCATATTAGGGTTTTCTCGAGCCACAGAACAAACAGGAACCAATATATATAAGGAGATGCAGTATGAGGAATTGCTCATGCAATTATGGAGGTTGAGAAATCCCATGATCTACTATCTGCCTGCTGGACACCCAGGAAAGCCAGCAATGTAGGTCCATCCTGAATCTGAAGACCTCCTCTGAATCCAGGGGAATCAGTGCATACCCTGAATCCAGGGGAATAAGTGGTGTAAATCCCAATCCAAGAACAGAAGACCAATGTCCCAGGTCATAGGCAAGCAAGAAGCAAAAAGGAGTAGATTTCTCCTTCCTCCATCTTTTTGTTCTATTTAGGCCCTCAATGGATCAGATGATGCCTACCCAAGTTGGGGAGGACAAGCCATTCTACTAAATGTACTGATTCAAATGCTGCTCTCATCCAAAAACCCTCTCAGGATCACCCAGAAATCATGTTTAGCCCTGGGTACCTGTAGACTCAGTCATATAAAATTAATGTCACCAGGATCTACCAGTGTGTGTCCATGAGCTACCCACAGTCTCTCCTGGTCCTGGTGCTGTCTGCTTTGGGCATCTTGATCTCTCCCCACTTTCTGCATTCTGGCTTTGTGTGATCCTTTCTCTCCCATACCCCTCTCTGTGCCTGTATTTTTTAGGCTGTGTTTGTCTGTCCTTGCTGCCCACTGTGAGTGGAACATGATAGGAAAGAGAGATGGTGCATCTGTAAGAGAGGAAGTGGGTATATGTAGTGCTGGGCAGACTGGTTTGGGAAAAGTTCTGTCCATGGGTTGCTTTTTACTCCACATTTTGATCCAGGAAATTCATTGTAAATGAAAGTCACTCCATTGGAAAGGGAGATTCATTATAAGGACTCAGACATACAAGGAAAGCTACCATACCCATCCCCACAAAGACAGGAGGTGGAGCATGTTCCTTAACTTCAGCGGTGGTAGCTCATAGAGTTTTCCTCTATGAAAGAAATTTATCTAGATTCTGTTATGTCTACTGATTTCTGTCCTGCTACTTACTTAGTGGCTTATCCTGTTCCAAACTCCCCAGGCAGGATCTGATCCAGCCACCCTTTGTTTCATTAGGCCAAAGTTACTAGGAAGGCTATGGCTCCCTTTTGATTTTGGATAGTACTTGGTCCAGTCGGCTGTGCTAGGACAAAGGCATGTTCTCATGCTGGCGCTCACAGTGCATCCTCTAGAAGGAAGTCAGTTCTTTAAGAAGCCCTGGCATGCAGAGCACATATAACTATGTAGGCAAGAGCCATGGTACCTGCCACAGTGGGGTGGACCTGATTTTCCAGTCATAGAGCTTATGTGTGTGGGGGTGGGGGGTGGGGGGGAATGCCCCCAAAGTGTGCAACTGCCTGAACTGGGATTTTAAGAGAAACTTGAAAAATTGGGAAGTCTGACACATTTTCATGGGCTTTTTCCACATTTGCTTTAGCCCTTTGCTTCCTTACTCTCATTGGAACACTATCCTTTACTATTGGGCTAAGGAAATACAATAAGCTTATTCTTGTTGCAGACACGCTGAATAAACCATGAAAAAATTCAGGAGCAGAAGACAGTATATTTCAGAAGTTGTGATTATTACATTTGTGGACTTAGAGATGAAAGACAAATATTAGATAGGAAAAACTGTCCTAAATGGGAAATGCAAAAAACACATGTCAGAGCAGGAGGGGCCTACGGGTGTGTAACAGAGCCAATGCCATTATCTGTCCCCTGAAGTCTGAATTAATATAGCGCAGGATTTAGGAAGCTATGGTCAAGGATGATACTAGCAGAATGTAATTTGCATGGACGAGGAATGGAGAAGTCTTCATTATCCACATAGATGCAGCCTTCAATTTCACACTGGTGTAATTTTAACAGCTGTTGAGAGCTGAAAATGCTATCAGGCTTGTGCCTAACCTATAGATTTAGATACTGTTCTTATCGTATTTAAAGCAATGCAAAGTCAGATTTGTCGGACAACACTTTGTTTCCATCCTTGTCCACTTATAGTCATCTTGAAAATAATTTTCCTTAAAAACAAACATGAATTTTAAATTAAAATGGTTAATAAAATCAGAAGCATAGATTTTTAGGTTACCCCAAATTAAATACCTTTGAGGCTACTATGTCTAAAGGGTGCCTCTGAACTTAAATATTTTCAGTCCGAACCAGACATTTCTAAATGTCTGCTGTTGGAATCACTCCACATTACACATATCACAAAACCTATTACTTCCAAATTCAAACTCTTGTTAAAATTTGTATCACTCCAGTAGTTTTATATCAGTAGGAACACTGGTGATGTTGAGTGATTTTAAGGTAATTGAAGCATATTTATTTTAACAGGCATTGTAATCTGGCAGCCAGTGAAGCAAATACAGGAGTATTGTAGCAAATGGGGATATTGAATGGCTTATCACCAAGACTGCAATAATCAAATGCATTAAAGACACACAGTGGAAACCAGGTATGATGGCTCCGAGGAACCTCTCAGGACACCCACACATCCCTTTGGCTCGGGAGGCAGCACAGCAGAATGATTAGGAACACAGACTGTGGACCCAGACTGCTTGGCTCTGCACTTACAACCCGAGTGTCCTTAGGCAAGGGTAAGGGCTTTCGTGGCTGTTTTGGTGTCCTGTGGCTCCCACCATGATGAATTTTATAAACTGAGTGGCTTGAGACAAAATAAATTTATTTCTTCATGGCTCAAAGGGCCAGAAATCTGAAATGAAGATGTCGGTAGTGTTGGTTTGGTTCCTTCTGGAGGCTCTGAGGGAGAACCCACTGCCTGACTGTCTCCCAGCTTCCAGTGGTGGCCCAAGTTCCCTGGCCTGTCCTTCATCTCCCAAAGTCTCTGCCTCCATCTTCACATGGCCCCACCCTAATCCAGGATGCTCTCATCTCCATCTTTCTTTTACTTTACATCTGCGAAGACCTCGTTTCCAAATGAGGTGACCTTCTAAGATTCCTGGAGGACATGAATTTGGGGGAGGCCATCACAATTCAACCCACTACAGTTGCCTCAACTGTAGAGTGTGGCTGCTAAGAATGTCTTCTGCCTCATAGGTTGTTGTAATGGAGGTAGAGTGCTTAGAACCATACTTTGTATCTGGTAAGCAGTGTGTGTAAAACACTCTTCACTGGGGTCATGAGTAAACAACATCACACTTAACTAAATAAATGTAAGTTCATTTTTATTGGGCGCCTGGGTGGCTCAATCAGTGAAGCGTCTGCCTTCAGCTCAGGTCATGATCCCAGGGTCCTGGAATTGAGTCCCACATCGGGCTCCCTGCTCAGCAGAGTCTGCTTCTCCCTTTCCCTCTGGCCCTCTTCGTTCTCTCTCTCTCTCTCTCTCAAAAAAAAATAAATAAATAAAATATTTTTTTAAAAATTCATTTTTATTTGTCATAGAACCCTTTGCAGGTACACTTAAAAGAGCATCACCTTTCCCCACAACACCAAGTATATCCCTACCCCCTTCTCCTTTCTTTACAAACTGTCCATTTTTTTTTTAAAGGAACCAAAGGTAAACTTTGGCATGAAATGCTGCCACAACAATAGGAGAGGGAAAGAAAGCCAAACAAGTCCACAGCCTGATCCTGGGTGACAAAGGACAAAGAATCCATCAAAAAAGCACGTGGCTCCTGTTTGCCGAGTTACAAATTGGCAAGCCTGGTTGGGCCTAGATAACCAACTCACTTTAATTAAATTACCTCTGATTGAGCTTCTGGCTATGACTTTTCATACTGAGTCTGGCTATGTGGCGAGCCAGCTCAGGTCTTTTGGCATAAAATTGTGGTCATCTGACTATATTTCAAACCCCAAAACTTGTCTCACTGCAGGCCTGTTTGGGTGGTATAGGTGTCAAACCTGGCTTGCACTGATCATAAAGCACAGATGCTGCCAGTCCATAAACCCAGAGCGGCCTTTGTAGGACAAGACGAGTTGGGGTGTATACAAGATGTGAAGGGGTATAAATACCAGGGCAAGCTACATAGAAAGATGAGAATGTGGTGCTTTGTTGTCTTTCCTCTCCTTCTTCCTTTTGTATGAGAAATATTGTTAAAGTGGGGCCCTAAGAGATTGCATGCAGTTCCCCACTGGCCCTGATTTCCAGTGGTTTCTGGCCATGTGTCTCCCAGGCTACATGATGAGCACTTCATATAACCCATGTGATCATTTATTCAACCTGACTCCAGTGCAATCCAGATGAGGCTGGAGTTCCTTCCAAAAGCAGATATGAAGGGAATCCACTGATCCACTGGTCCAGAGGAAAGATAACTGGAGGAAAGTGGGTGGCACATAGAGGAGGCCTTGGGTGGACTCCTTATGAACATAGGCCTCACAACTAACAAATTTTGTTCTCATACTGTGGATGACCCACCCTGGTTGGCTAAAGTCAGTGGAATGCCCCGGATGGACCAGTGATTCACAACTGCCTTCCATCCATCCCTCCATCTTCCCCATCTCTGGCTCCAGCTCCTAGATACCACAGCTGCTCACCATCCTCCGAACACCAGGCCTTTTCTCCTTATTAATTTATCTATCTGTTCTACCCCACTTTCTACCTGAACAATTTATATTTATCTTTAAAGCACAAGTAAGGCCAGGACTTCACAGAGGAGAATAAGGCTTGTGGGGAAACCAGGCTGCCGGTTCATCATATCTCTGCCCATCTCTCTCTCTTTCTAGTGCTGTTTTCAATCATGGTGTTGCTACCGCTTCTCTGGTGATGGTCTTGAGAATCCTGTGGCCACCTGCCACCTATGTATCATTGAACAGTGTGGAATCAGGGTAAAGAATACATCCTCTCCTTCTGTTCCCCCTGCTTATACTTCTGCTTCAATGTCTAGTTCAAATATCACTCTGATTTGAAGTGGTCAGCTCTCCAAGGCAGAGATGTTTTTCCTCCTTCTCTGAGTCCACAGTTCTTTATAGAAAACTTTGTACCCATTTTGCTCTCCTTCACTGACCTGAATTTCTTGGATGAAGGAACAGAGACTGTATCTCAAATGCTTTCATACTTTGCTCATCAGCATAAAGCAGATGTTAAGTATAAGGTTCAGAGGAAATGAACACTGTATAATGCATATTATATTTGTTAATTCATTTCATCTAGGTGGAGGATGTCAAAATCTTGTCAAAATTAAATGTGAAAGGAATGATCACTTTTTCTTTTATAACTCCACCTGATTTATGTCACTGACCTTGTCATGCTTCTGGGCTGGTAGAAAATTAATCTGTCACACTCTGTGTGGCCTTCTCCTCAATCCCCTTGGTAGTACCCAGTTCCAACTCTTAAGTATCACCAAAGCACCGAGGTGAAAGGATAGGGGCTGTTTGACATAGAATGTGCTTAATCTTTCCTTTCCATGGTCTGAAGTATCCTTCCTGGTCCAACAGATTCTGTTGTTCATGGCCATCCTCTGGACATCAAATCTTTTAGTGGTATAGGTTCTGTTTGTCTCTCCTACTAAGAGATCCTATGCCATGATCTGGGCTATAAAAGTCTCCTTTTCTTCCCTCAACCCCAGAAAAAATATTTTTTATGCCTGGCTGAAGGTGGGAAGAGGGAGTTGACAACCTCACTTTCCTGCTGTTTTTGTAAGTCACCTTTCTTTCTCTACCAGGGAATCTTTTCTTGTTGTTGTTATTTTTGTTTCCTCCCTAAATCCTCCAAGTTCTAAGGAATTAAGCTTTGGGGAGAAAAATGAAAAAATAAGTTGGTCACAAATTTCCTCTGAGACAATAGTACTATGAATTAACATGATTTGGGGGAGCAAAGATAAAAATGAGTATTAATCAGTAGGCAAAGCAATCCCCAAAGATAGTAGCTTAAATAAATAGAAGTTTCTGTCTCTCTTTCATAAAACAATTCAAAAATCAGTAGGTTACCCAGCCAGCTTGTACACTAAAGGGTCAATGGTATCACCCAGAACATGTGGCTTCCATCTCTGGATCCAAGACTACGGGTTTAACTATGCTATCTTCCAGCCAGCAGGAAGCAGAATTTAGGGTAAGCATAGCTAAGGTGTTGGCCTGGAGTTACACACATCGCCTCTGCTCATTCCCTTTGCCCTGAACTGAATATGGCCACCCCTAGCTATAAGACAGGCAAGGCACAGCCAGAAGCTAGCTAAAACCTAGCTAAAACCCCTGTGGAAGATGTGGTTCTATTATTAAAAGGAGAAGTAGAAAATTAATTTCAGAGCCCCATCAGCAATCAGCCACATACAAGAAAAAATTAAAAAAACCCATAAATTAAAACCTCAAATATTGCCCAATTATGTTGGTAATAAAGCTATTTTGATGGCATTTTAAGGATGAATAAATGAACTTTAGAGAACACGAATAGTTTATCTACGGTCATGAAGTAGCAAAAAAGTAAATGGTGGAGTTAAGCCCCAATCCTAAATCTGTCTGACTTCAAAATCTGTACATCTCCCTATACTAGTTTCTGATGCATTTGGTGAAAAAATTTTAAGTTCTTTCCAACTGCCATGGTTAACCAGCACCTTTTATTTTTCCATATTAATCTATATGAAAAATGTAATAACTTGACCTCTGTTTTAATGTTTTTTTTTCTTTACAATTACATAGTTTATTGTTATGGCGATGTATGAAATCAGTAGATTCTCAGGATACTGAAGTTTGAAAAACACGTTTAGCTTCACTGCTCTGTGTTAGGTAGAGATGTCATGCATTCGTGTCACTTGATACACGAAGTGTCTTGTTGTTTGGTCATGGGTGATAGCTCAAATTGTGTTCAGATAGAAAAGGAAGGCAACAGATCAATATCAATAATCCCTATGCTCTACCATATGATGCTTTTTATATGCAAAAGACATACTGCCTGCGGCCCAGAGTAATTTAGAAATGCCTTTCGCTCTTTGAAAAGCAAGAAGCATCTTTATGCTGACTTCCAGCCCCCAAGAATTGGAGCGTGTCTCTGCACTTTGCTTCCTATGCTGTCCTTGCTCTGCTCCTCCTTCTGGTTTCTGTGTGCTCCTTTGCCTCTCCATGTGGGTTTTCTGGTAACATTCTGCCCTGAAACTCTTCTCATGCTGAGTGTTCTCTTTTAGAAACCCATCCATTCCCATTTCTTCAATAATTTGAAAAATTGCCAGATTTATATATCCAGCCATGATTCCTCCTGGCATATTATAATAATGACACCATATGTCGTTAGAGAAATGCAAATTAAAACAATAATGAGAGACCACTATACACCTATTAGAATGGCCAAAATCCAGAACACAGACAGCACCAAATGCTGCGGGGGTGGGGGGCTGGGGGGGGCAGGGGGAGCAATGAATAGGAGGATTTTTAGGACAGTGACACTACTTCACATGATATCATAATGGTGGATACATGTCATTATACATTCATCCAAACTCACAGAATGTCTAACACCAAGAGCAAACCATTCAGTAAACTGTGGACATTTGGTAATTATAATGTGTCAGTGTAGTCATTAGTCATAACAAATATTGATAATAGGGGAAGCTCTACAGTGTGGGCCCAGGCACTACATGAGAAATCTCTGTACCTTCTCCTTAGCATTGCTGTGAACCTAAGATTGCTATAGAAAAATGAAATCTAAAAAAAAAAAAAAAAAAAAAAAAAAGAAAAATGAAATCTTAACAATAAGAAGTGGAAGGAAGGATAATGGACACCAAAGGTAACATTTAAATACTAAGTAATCTACACATTCTCTGATACATAAAGAATGTATTTAAAAAGTTGGAGCTGAAGAGCTTTATGGCTTACACCAATGAATCTTGGGACAGCTGACAGCATCCCAAGGAAGACAAGTACGTGGCATGGCAGACAGATAAGAAAGACCCAAGCTTGGGTGGCTGTTTGCTCTGGAGGGCTTTGAAGGCTGGAAAGAGTAAGCCTAGGGTGGAGGGAAATGACAAATAGGAGTTAAACAGCAAGAGCAAACATGATTAAGTGGAATGGGAGTTTAGCCTTTAGGTGGCTGGGAATTATTTGAACCTCCTCATACTTAAAAGGGTGATAGCAAGAAAATAAACCCTTATTTTCCCCACAGGGAAACTGAACTCCAGACAAGGAGACTAGCTTCGAGACTCTGGAAGCCAATGGTTTAAAACAAAACAAAAAAACAAACCCCACAAACTTTTAATAAATACTCATTTCATAAGACAACTCAGTAACTTTCATTTATGACCACAACATTTCCTAAGACTCATACGGCTTAAAAATGAAGCAATAATTGAGTTACACGCATGAGAAAAGCAACTGCAATTTGAGGGAATTTTTTTATTTCCAGTGTTATGCTCTGGTTTATTTGATAGGTGAGCTTCTGTACAAACCAACTGAAGGAAACTGCTTGGCCCCTCTTATAACAGACCATGTTACCTGACAGTCAGAGTCTTAGCCAGCAGGGAGCAAGCATCCAGCCCATTTTAAGGATAAAGTCTTCTTTTATAGTTTTTTATTTTTCTTAAGGTTTTATTTATTTATTCATGAGAGACACCGAGAGAGAGGCAGAGACACAGGCAGAGGGAGAAGCAAGCTTCATTCAGGATCACGCCCTGGGCCGAAGGCAGACGCTCAACCACTGAGCCACCCAGGGATCCCAGGATAAAGACTTCTAACCTGCTGTGCATATATCTACTTAAAGAAAAGGAATTTGTTCCAAAGTGTGTGTTTGACTTTGGCTTCCCCTCAGACAATGAATGTCCAGGAGGTTTTGAGTGTCCAGTGGATTTGGGCTCCTAGCTCATCCTGTTTTGCCACCGAAACTCCCCTTCAATCATTCTTTCCTTCAACAAGAATGTATTGGGTTACTTGTCATTCCTGTTTATATTTCCTTGCATATTCCCGTTTCTGCCTTTCATCTATTCTCTGTTCGTCCCTACCTGTGTGGCGCTTACTCACTAGCAAGTCCTCCTTCCCTGAGTGTCTCTCACCTGAGGCTTGAGATCCCCACCCAGTGGCTGTTTTTCCTGTCCTGGAGCTGCCTCAGTTTCCTTGCACTGCTGCTGGTCTTCCTTCTCTCAAAGTTGCATGAGCACTTTAAACATGAGTGAATGGAGTGCTTTCTCTCAAGCCTTTAAAAGCTAGCCTTTATCTTCGCTGCATTCTCTTCGGCCCTGGAGCACAGCCCCTCCAGGAACTAGCCTAGAGCCTCCTGGGACAGCCAGGGTCCCTGGATGTGTATTTTGTTTCTCACCTAAAGGCAATCTCTGATCCTCTAAGAGGCTGAGTTGACTTTATACTCTCTTCTTTTCAAAATCTTAAGAGAATTTTGGAGTTGTGATCATTCAGCCAAGGGCTCCATTATTTCTTATATTTTGCTGAAGGAACTTGACGAAAATACTTCTCCACACCGCCTACCCTGATATTTCAGAGTTCTAGAGCTAGATTTTCATCAAATGAGATCATGTTTTTAAAGTACTTCATGTCTGACATGTAGTAGATACTCAATAAATGATACTGTAACTAATATGTAATTGTGATAGCTAGTATGTAGATTAAATTGTAACGATTATCTTAACTTCCTTGCTATGGATAACAACAACAGCAATAATGACAAGAATAGTAAATTATGGCTATAAATATATTTACAAATGTGTAAGTCCTAAACTTTTATTATCTTTTCCTTAAATGTTACTAATTTAAGAACATAGGCTTTCTTAAAAAAAAAAAACAAAAAACAAAACAAAACAAAAAACCCTGAATGAAACTCTCTTATGTTCTAAACTCTTTAGTGCCAAATAAGTGCCAAAAGATGAAAGCAACTTCCGTTCATTCATGTATTCGCTTATTAAACACTTGCTTTGTTCTTACTTTCTTTCAACTTAATCCCATCCGAATCTCTTTCCAGTTCCCCATAGGGTTCTATAGCTTTGCTCCTGTCCTGATTGGTATGCATTTGTTCAGACTCCACTTGGGAGTAGAAGTCGACATTGGTATCTCCCTGATGTCCTTCTGCTGTGTATAACGTTATGAATACAAAGGGAGGGGGGACCAGTCGCAGGAGCTTTGTCCCAATTCCATCCCTACTGTGTCAGCATTGATAGTCTTCTGACTCTTAGAGGGAGACAGGCTGACCTCACGACTTTGTGGGTCATCCGTAAGAGAGGAAATGAGACGAGACACTTAACAAGACAGTGTTAGAAGTAAGAAGTGCAGTATAGATTCTTAGTCACTGGGACATGATTGCAAAAAAGAATGGGATTTTTGAGTAAATAAAAACGTTTGAAATATTCACTAATAATCAAAGAAATGCAAATAGAATAATTGATGAGATGCCATGATCACTTTCAGAATTGTAATAAATGTAATGTAAAAAATAACAAAACCTTGGTGAGCATGCATGGGAAGGAGCATGTGCTTACATTGCATCAAGACTCTGAAATGGTCCCAAGGTTTTAGAGGATGGTTGGCAGTGAGCAGCACAGGAAGCATGCATGCATTTTAGTTCTAAGAATTTATTCTATGGACATTGTCGAAAATGTTATCAAAAGATTTCTCTATAAAGGTATCCATTACTTGAGGAAAATCATAATTAGTTCATAGTCATCTAGGCTGCTGTAACAGGATGCCACAGATTAGTTGGTTCAAACAATAGACATTTTTTTCTCATAGATCTTGAGGCTGTAAGGTTCAAGATCAGGGTTCCGTCAATATAGATTTCATTCTGAGGCCTCTTCTCTTGGCATGGAGTCATCTTGCTGTGCAGTCACATGTCTCTTCTTCATGCGTTCACAGAGAGAACAAGCTTTCTGGTGTCTCTTCTCTTAAGAATGCTAATCCCATTGTGAGGACTATACCCTCATGACCTCATCTAACCTTAGTGACTTCCCAAAGACCCTATCTCCAAATACCATTGTATATATTAATAAATAAATAAATAAATAAATAAATAAATAAATAAATAAAAAAACACAGTTCAAACTCTTAAAGAGCTGAATAAAAAATACTGGACACTTCATTAGTCCACGGGGGCTGCTGTAACAAAATACCATACACTGTGTGACAAAAAATAGAAATTTATTTCTCATAGTTCTGGAGGCTGGAAAGTCCAAGATCAAAGTGTAGATGATTTGATTCCTGGTGAGGATTTTCTTCCTGGCTTGCAGATGGCCACCATCTTGCACCTTCACATGGCCTTTCCTCTACATGTATGTGCGTGTACTTACACGCACCCCCCCACACACACACACAGCTCTCTGTTGTCTCTTTTAAGGACGTGAATCCTATCATATCCTATCAGAAGTCCCACTCTTATGACCTCATTTAACCTTAATTACTCTCTAGAGACTCCATGTTTCAATACAGTTATATTGTGCATTAGCACCTCAACGTACAAATTTTGAGGAGACACAAACATTTAGTCCAAAGCCTTCCACCTCTGACCCTCCAAATTCATGTCCTTCTCATATGTAAAATGCATTCATGCCAACACAACATCCACCCCAAATCTTAACACATTTCAACATAAAGTCTCAAGTCCAAAGTCACATCTAAATATCATCTAAATCAGATATGTATAAGGCTTGAGGTATGATTCATCCTGAGGGTAAATTCCTCTCCAGCTGTGAAGCTGTGAAAACAGACAGGCATGGTGCTTCCAAAATATGACGGATGAGGTATAGGATAGACATCCCCATTCCAGACGGGAGAAGTAAGAAAGAAGGTTCAAACCGTAGTCTAAAACTGAGCCAGGCAAATTCCTAGATCATGAGGCTGGAGAATAGTCCTCTTTGGTCCCATCCTCTGCCCTCCAGGTGCCTCCAGCTCCCTGTGAAGGCCTTGACCCTGTAGCTCTCTCATTGTTATAATCAGTGAATATAGTTATCACCCAAATCACAGGGCTTACATTAAGGTTCACATTTACTGTTATACATTCTATAGCTTTTTAAAAAGATTTAATTTATTTATTTGAGGGAGAGAGGGCATGAGTGGGAGAGAAGAGCAGAGGGAGAGGCAGAAGCAGACTCCCCGCTGAGTAGGAAGCCTAATATAGGGCTTGATCCTGGGATCCTGGAATCATGACCTGAGCCGAAGGCAGATGCTTAATGACTGAGCCACCTAGGCACCCCTACATTCTATAGCTTTAACAAATGTATAACATGTATCACCATTATGGTATCGTGCAGAATAATTTCACTGTCCTAAATATTCCCTATGCTCCCCCTGCTTATCCCTCCTTCTCCACAAACCACTGAAAACCATTGCTCTCTATATAGTCTCTAATTTTGCCTTTCAGAACATCATATTGTTGGAATCGAACAATATGTAGCCTTTTCAGGTAGGCTTTTTTCACCTAGTAATAGATATTTAAGTATCTTCCTTGCCTTTTCATTGGTTGCTTCCAAGTTTTGGCAGTTATGAATAGAGCTGCTATAAATATCAATGTGCAAGTTTTTGCATGGACAAACATTTTAAATTTGAGTAAATACGACGAACTTGATTGCTGGATTGTATGGTAAAAGTATGTTTAGCTTTGTAAGAAACCACCAAACTGTCTTCCAGAGTGGATGCACCATTTTGCAATCCCACTAGCACTGAATGGAAGCTTCTGTTGCTCAATATGCACATTTTAATGGCAATTCTAGTAAGGGTTAAGAGTATAGTAATGAGCAGAAACCCGGTTCTGGAATTAAAAAAACCCGAGTTCCAGTGACACCTCTACCACAAGGACAGCTCTAGGAGGAGGGTAACTGCAGGATCTCTTGGACATGTAGCAGTGAAAAGTGAGACAGGTGCGTGTAAATACATACACAGCGCCTGCCATGCACATGACAAGCACTCAGTAAACATTGTAACAATAATTATTACATGTGCATGTGCATACATGAACATTTAGGAAAAAATAGGCAATGACTGTAAGCTGAATATTAAATATTCTGATTCTTATCTTACCTTTTTGGGGTATTTTATAACTTAAAAAAATCCTTCATATTCTTTTTAGAGTAAAAAAAACAACTTTTTTTCATTAAAAAGCAAAATCCTGGGATCCCTGGGTGGCTCAGCGGTTCAGCGCCTGCCTTTGGCCCAGGGCATGATTCTGGAGTCCCGGGATCAAGTCCTGCGTCGGGCTCCTGGCATGGAGCCTGCTTCTCCCTCTGCCTGTGTCTCTGCCTCTCTCTCTCTCTCTCTGCCCCTTTCTATGTCTATCATGAATAAATAAATTTTAAAAATATTTAAAAAAGCAAAATCCTACGGTGCTCTACAGCAACTTAAAATAAACAGTCCACATGTCTCCCAGTTAATTAATCCCAGCTCTCACTTATTCTTGAGCTCACTGATTGCACCTCTCAGCCTTTTTTGCTGGCCTCATTTCTCCTGCTCTTGATGCCTATATGGCATTTCTGTTTGGATGTTGAGCAGGTGCAACAAACTTACCAGCTCCAAAACAGAACTCTTGAATTTTCACAGAGACCTATTGCCGCAGGACTGCCCCCGTTTCAGGCAGGGACTGAAGGTCCCTGCTGGAGCAGGCCCAGAGTTACTATGTCCTCCTTGGCTCCTCTCTTGTTCTCATACTGCACACCCAACTTGCCATCAACTCCAGTTAGCTCAGTCTTAGCAAAGCCCCATTCAGCCTCTTCTCACTGTCTTGACCTCAAACGCACAAGTCCAAGTCACCATCCTATATCACCTGGACCACTTGTACATGACTGACTTCCTGCCCAACTATCTCTTCTCCACTCAGTAGCCACAGTATTTCTACTCAAGCAGATCATTTAACTCTGTGCTCAAAACCATCTACTGGCAGTGGGGGTGGTGGGGACCAACAATCTAAAACCATCTCCCAATGGCTTCCCATCTGAAGTTTGAATCTCCAAAATGATATTTGAAGTCCTTAAAGGCTTACACAATCCTCTAGCCTTCCATGGAACGAATCTCTGACAGTTCCTGTTACTTAGGCTCTCCCTCATGGTTCTCCAGCCTCATTGTCTACTGCCTGTTCTCTGTACCAGTGTGCTTGGAATGCATGAGTTTTCCTAGAACACTCTACTCCAACTGGCTTACTCCTTTACTTTCTGTGGTGCCCACTCAGTTCTTATCTTTGCTGACCACCCTATGTAAAATAGTGTACATGTGAGCTTGCATGTGTGCATGCACACACACACACACACACACACACAAACACACACCAGACCTTTTGACCCCTATCCCTTTTCCCCATTGACAGCCTCTACCTGTTATATTTTTATGTGGGGATTGTGCCTACTTTGTTCATTGTTGCATCCCAAGAACCTAACGGTATCTGTCATACACTGTTGAAGTGAAGACGCACAGGAGGGTCTGCAGGAGGGCTCAGAGCCAGGTTAGTGTGGATGAGAATCTTCTGTTGCCTGATGCTCAGTAGCAATGGACACAATCTGAGGCAGGTCATTAAGAAAGCACAGAGAGCAAGGGAGGGTGGATGAAGAGAATATGGTGTGGTTTCCTGAGTATGTCACAGACAGAACATAATTTGGAGAAAGGGATGAAAGAATATACTGGTCTCATCTATTTGTGGTCAGTTGTACTTGCAGATAGACCAAATGTATTGATCAGCTCTTGACTTTGTGGCTTTTAGAACATAAGGTTTCCTCATTCTAATTCCTTGAAAGGTTTTCTTCTGTCCACCAGATATACAATTAACATGGGACATGTAAATTTTCCTCTGTTCCTCAAACCAGGATATACAAAGCAAATTCCTCCAACAACTATTGAGACTAGTGAGCATTCTGGGGAGTTTCTGGGCCTCAGTAAGACCTCATTGAACTTTGAGTCCAAATTGAAGAGATTTAGATTCCATGTTCAACTTCAACAGTGACTCATAGTGTGGTTCTTTGAATCAGTCACTCAATCTTTTAGCTCCAAACTTCTTCATTTGCAACATAAGAATGAGAGCTGCCACATCCACCACCCAGGGCACCATGGAGATTCTTCTTTACTCACTATGTCCTGGATTTCTGGGAGGAGATTCCCCAGGATGAGCTGAGTGCAGACCTGCAGAGGGAGGGATAAGACATCTTCGTGTCTGGAGAGAATTGCATAAAATCCAAGAGGGTAAGGTTAAGACAAGGGCATTCTTTAGAGACCATGGCCAAGAAAAAATGCCTGAGTACTGCTATTGTCTTTTCCCTCTTTCCTTGCCCCCCCCACCAATATTTTTAAGCCAAAGAGGAGAAATTGGGTTAATATGAATAATGAGGGGAGTTCTGAAAGTGAAAATGTGTCTCCAAGTGGCCAACAAAGCCTGAGGTTCATCGAGTGGTTAGTGTACATGGGAAGACAGAAGGGATATGAACTAAAGCTTTCCTGGAATTATTTGGGAGTGTGCCCCCTTTTCCTGCCATTTCCCAAACTGCTTGATCCCAAACTTGCCCTTGGACTCCTCAAAGGATTTTTGCTCAGTGATGGATTTTATAACACCTATTTTGAAAGTGGTTTTCCAAGTATTATGAGCTCTTTTTTAAAAAATATTTTTATTGGAGTTCAATTTGCCAATATATAGCATAACACCCAGTGCTCATTCTGCCAAGTGCCCCTCTCAGTGCCCATCACCCAATCCCCCAAAACCCCACCTACCTCCCTTTCCACTACCCCTTGTTTGTTTCCCAGAATTAGGTGTCTCTCATGTTTTGTCACCCTCACTGATATTTTCTCTCCTTTCCCTTTATTCCCTTTCACTAATTCTTATATTTCCCAAATGAATGAGACCATATAATGTGTGTCCTTCTCCGACTGACTTATTTCACTCAGCATAATACCCTCTAGTTCCATCCACATCGAAGCAAATGGTGGGTATTTGTCTTTTCTAATGGCTGAGTAATATTCCATTGTATACATAGACCACATCTTCTTGATCCATTCATCTTTCGATGGACACTGAGGCTCCTTCCACAGTTTGGCTATTGTGGACATTGCTGCTAGAAACATCGGGGTGCAGGTGTCCTGTTGTTTCACTGCATCTGTATCTTTGGGGTAAATCCCCAACAGTGCAATTGCTGGGTCGTAGGGCAGGTCTATTTTTAACTCTTTGAGGAACCTCCACACAGTTTTCCAGAGTGGCTGCACCAGTTCACATTCCCACCAACAGGGCAAGAGGGTTCCCTTTTCTCCGCATCCTCTCCAACATTTGTTGTTTCCTGTCTTGTTAATTTTCCCCATTCTCACTGGTGTGAGGTGGTATCTCATTGTGGTTTTGATTTGTATTTCCCTGATGGCAAGTGATGCAGAGCATTTTCTCATGTGCATGTTGGCCATGTCTATGTCTTCCTCTGTGAGATTTCTGTTCGTGTCTTTGGCCTATTTCATGATTGGATTATTTGTTTCTTTGCTGTTGAGTTTGATAAGTTCTTTATAGATCTTGGACACTAGCCCTTTATCTGATAGGTCATTTGCAAATATCTTCTCCCATTCTGTAGGTTGTCTTTTAGTTTTGGTGACTGTTTCTTTTGCTGTACAGAAGCTTTTTATCTTGATGAAGTCCCAATAGTTCATTTTTGCTTTTGTTTCTCTTGCCTTCATAGATGTATCTTGCAAGAAGTTGCTGTGGCCAAGTTCAAAAAGGGTGTTGCCTGTGTTCTTCTCTAGGATTTTGATGGATTCTTGTCTCACATTTAGATCTTTCATCCATTTTGAGTTTATTTTTGTGTATGGTGTAAGAGAATGGTCTAGTTTCATTCTTCTGCATGTGGATGTCCAATTTTCCCAGCACCATTTATTGAAGTGACTGTCTTTTTTCCAGTGGATAGTCTTTCCTGCTTTGTCGAATATTAGTTGACCATAAAGTTGAGCTCTCTTGACTTTGAGAATTCCTTGCTTAGGGTGAAAAGTATTATTGTTATCATTTTTCTGATGAAGAAACCAAGTCTAAGAAATTAAATGTCTTTCTTGGGCCAATACAGTCCACAAATGATAGAGTTGAGTGGAACATGAGGCTCTCCATCTCTAAGATCCATATTCTCTTAACATGGACCTGACTAACTAACCACTCAGGGAGATGGTGCTGAAACTCCTTGGTCTCCTTATGCCTCCATTCACCTTGCCTTCTCTGCCAGATGAAAGATCTGGCCTCTCTGTAGTTCCCAGTTATAAGTACAGTGCTTTACCCTTTCTCTTATGAGCCACAGAGCTCTCCTGAGCTACTTTGAGTAACCAGAATCAGAGTACTTATATTGCTTTCTTTCTTCTTATTTACCCCTACCAAAGATCCAATGGAGAGAGCCTAGAAGCCTCTCCCGGGGACACTTGTCATCCTTCACATGAAGCCCAGTTTCTAAACTGCTTTTAATTTTTCCTTTCCCTTGGCATACAATACTATATGTGTTTTCTTTTTTAAAAAAAACTTATTCAAATTAAATTTGCCAACATATGGTATAATACCCAGTGCTCACACCATCCGGTGCCCTCCTTAGTGCCCATCACCTCACCTAGTTACCACATCCTCCCACCCACTTCCCCTTCTGCAACCCTTTGTTTGTTTCCCAGAGTTAGGAGTCTTTCATGGTTTGTCTCCCTCTCTAATTTTTCCCTACTCAGTTTCCTTCCTTTCCCTTATAATCTCTTTCACTATTTCTTATATTCCACGTATGAGTGAAACTATATGATGATTGCTTTTCTCCGATTGACTTATTTCATACTATATATACTTTCTAAAGAGCTGATTCATCCCCACCAAAGAGCATTCGTCTTCTGTTCTGTAATGTAATTTCCGTTATTTGGCATTCATACATACGTGTGATTGCTACTACTACCATCATAGCTCAGGAGTAGCAGACATGTCAGCCAAGTTTGAAAGTCAAATTGCATTACACACAGCTTTTCCCTCCATGTCTCTCATTCAGTGATGAATATTTTATTGCATATCAAAATAATATATAACAATAAAAGTGCCTTGTGTTTATACAGAGACTTTTTACTTCAAAAAGTACTCATATATTTACTCTGCTTCATTTATCTTCAGGACTTTTTTGCATGTTTCATAGGGGCACCTGCATGTAAATAATTTAAATGTTCTCATACAAGTAGATATATGTATCAGCGTATTCTTAAATTTAATATTTCTTCACATAAGGTAAACTTTTATTTCTTGTTTTTCTCTGCTTTTTCCAGACTCACTTCTATCCCTGTTAATTTGAAATATATATAAAATGCTACAATGACCAGGGTAGGCAGCCTGTAATTTCAGAGTTGGTGGCCTTGAGTAATGTTATCCCATACTGACTTGTGAGCCATTCTTTTTCATATGCTACTTTATGATCATGTCTCAGTGGAGACTTAAAAACAAGCCTTCTGGGACCTAGAATTGGCAAAGGAAGGTAGTATTTTTAAGGTAAGATTAAGGCACTGAGGCATAACTGCAAAGTGATCTACTCTGTTAATTATGTCTAAAATCCCTTAGTACCACTACTGGGTCATAGGTGCACACTAAATGTTGGTTAAATACAAATCTGAAACATTTTACTGGTGTCACCATTGGCCTAAAACTTCTCTTGTTACGTAAGTCCTACCCAGGATTGAAGGCCTTTTTTCACTTCTAACTTCACTACCTTATCCTTCTCAGATTCCTTTGGTGCAATTTGTTTCTCTCTGTGTAGTCATTTCATTCAAAAATCTTTGTTTATTGCTAAGTGTGGTTCTTAAGTCATTGTTAAAATAGGCAATGCCTCCACTTTTGTGAAGCTGACATTCTGATCAGGAACTGTTTGGTTATACTAAAATGAAACTGACTTAAGCTAACAAAAGGGGTAAGTCATACAATTCAAGGATTTGAATATGGTCAATACTCATGAAGAGATAAATCTGAAACTGGGAAGTCATTAGAGTTAAAGCAATGATTCTTTCCCCCTTTGCCCCTTTTGCTAGAACCTCATGGGCTTTGGTGTCTTTTGTTGTTGTTATTGTTCATGGAAGCATCATTGTTCTCTCTGTAGACTGGCTTTGTCCACTCAAGTTAGACATTGTCAAGATGGCTGCCTCAGCCTGACTTTATGGGAACTCTCAGTTGAGTCTCTGAATTCCTGGTTCTCATTACATAGTGGTGGATCCCCATCCACCCAGTGGGCTGACTCCGTTCCTAGACCAAGAGCATGATGCTGCACATGTGGCTTGTGGATTGACAATTTCAAATTGCCATTTGAGTCTTAAGTTTTGGGACTTCCCTCATAATAGGCCATATTCTTTCCAATTGTCTGGTATCTCCATCATACTAAACATTAGTTAAGGAAGCACCAGAAAATATCCATAGAGACTTCTATAAAGGTGAAATAGACTTAGTTTACAGCTAGCCAGTGATGTAGCCACATCAAATTTAGTGTCCTATTTAGACTTGGGATTCTGTAGAATTAATGTGTGAACTCTTCTGATACTTATTTTATATCCATATCGACTACTTTTGTTTATACATGGAATTACACATTGTTAAATAGCACAATTTGACTTGAAATATTCTAATGTATAAGAATGTGAGTGGGAAATTAAACACTTCAGTAACTAAAACAATTAATTGCTTATTAATTCTTTATATCTTCTGTATCAGAGAAATTCTCTGAAATGTTAACTCTTTTTTTTTTTTTTTTTTGGCATTAGCAAGTTGTATGATGCTTTTCTTATCCACTACAATCTGAATAGCATTTGGGTTAATATACATTTTCAAGGTCATTTTAAAATCTCGTGATTCTTTCAGAGATTCTGACGGTTTGGCTAGAGAGTTATTATGGATATTTTAAAAGTGTGAACTTTAGAGACAGCTTAACGATGACTACATGTGAATCAAGGAACCCACTTTTTTTTTTCAGAAAGAATGCAGCACATTCACTTCCACACATAAAACTAAAATTATCTCTCTTCCAACAATAACATGACGGAATGACTCACATATATTGTAAAGAAATCCATAGATCCTGAGGAATGTCCACAGAAACAGGTCATCTGACTCTCCTTTTTTATTTGCTTTTTCACACTCTGGCTCTGGATGCCCTGATTCTGTATCTTTGGATGTTTAATTTAGAGCTTCGTAAGAGACTTTTCTCTAAGGACACTGGATGAGTGCCCTCACTCCTCTGAGAATACCTAGATTCACCTTGCATGCGCCTGACCCAGAATCATCTCCGTTCATCTAGTACATCCTACCTGGCTCAACTGGCTCATAAGTTAAAAAGTTTTTAATAGGTGTCATTTCACCATTTTGACTTTCTAATATCTAAATATATTCTTTGACTTCTGATCATATTGTTTGAAATGGAAAAAATAGTATCAACTATAAATGTCAATTTTATGATGTTCAATTAAAATAGAAATGAAGACAGGACTTAGTACATACTAGGTGATCCATTATAATAAATAATCCTTTCCCTTAAAACAATGTAAGCCTTGTTATTGGTAACTGTGACAGCAAATTGGTATTATGCCACTTTCTGTGGTCATCATAATTCATTCTTAATTCTGGAAGAGCAATATATTCACAGATTCCACAATATTTATTGAGCAGACTGTGGCAGTTTTAAGGATCCAAAAGAGAACCAGATATACCCTCAAGAAGCTATAGGAATTGGAATAAGAATAGGTAGAGTTATAAGTATAATTATGGGTGTAGGTATAGGTATGGTCCTTTTCTATTACTGGCTCTCACCAATGTTATCATTTCCTGGTGTTATCCAGACCTCTGGAAATAATCCACACTCATTTAAGGTCAGGGTAAATGGAGTCAGAGACAGTTTTCAGCTGCTGAACATTAAAGAGGATGTTGAATTTCAAATTACATTTAAGTGGCAACTAGCTCTTCTGTAGGGTTTTGTATGGAGTGTTGTCTTTGCTGCCACTGTCAACCTATTAACTCTCTTTAGGCATTAAATTCGATTGAATGAGATCAGTAGTCATGGAGCTAGGAAAGAAAGGGTCCTATAGACCCGTATCTCTTTGGGAAATAGTAAGTGGATGTTTCTTATTAGTTATTTAGAAGTTGATGATTTGGAAAAAAAAATCCACAAAATGAGTTTAAAAAATCAAGATCTAAATCTCTAAACCATGAAGGAAGTCCGTTACCCTTTATTTGATTTTAATACAGTAGCCTAGGAGGATCAGAATGAGCATGAACTCATTGTTCTAAACAATGTATTTATACCATTTATTATACAGATGGTAGGGAAGCATGCTTTTTTGGTAACTGACATGTTAGTTTTTACTGGGCTTATTTTTATAGGAAAAATTGAAGTACTAGGAAATAATATTCAACACCATAATTTTTTTTTTCAGACTGACCATTAAGGAAAAGAAAGGCCAGCAAGTTCTATAATGTTAGTTCTCAGGCACTGTCTAGACTGCCTCTTATTCCAAGAGTCTTCTCTCAAAGATTTATGATGAACTTTAATGCAGACTGCAAGTCACTTTTTATTCAGAGAAGATCACAGTCAAGAGCGGAGGAGTTATTGTCTTTGTGACACTGTTTTGTTTGGCTAGGACCTCTCAAAGATCATCTTATATTCTTCAATACACCTTATCTTTCCTCTACCATTTTCACTTGGTCTTATCTTTTTCTTCAACAAGTGAAAGTGCTTCCTGCAGTGAACTTGTTAAATTGATATAGATTATATTTTTCAGTTGAGTCTTTCTTCCTTCTGTGTCGTGTTAAAAGAGAGAGGGTGGAGTGAGGGAGGGTGGAAGATGAGGTGCTATCTCTCTGCTCTCAGATTCTCTTCCTTTCCAAATTTGAAAAATTATTATTCTCTTGCATGGTTTCTGGAAGAATGGGTCTGAATGAATTTTAAACACACTGGAATGGCTTGTTTGAACCAAATAATCAGTGTGTATAATCTTGTCACCTTTGGTACACTCCTCTTTCATTACACACTGTTGTCATGGATTGGGTGTATAGCAGTTCAAAGAGTACAGGACAAAGTACAAACTTCAAGTGCTTTTCTTTTTCCAAGCAAAATCTATAAAGGGCCCCCTACAATGCCTTGCCAAATAATCTCATGAAACAAGTGATTCATTCCAAAACAGAAAAGAATGCTCATGCTTTTATAAAGACAACATTAATAGCAGAAAGGCCCCAAGTCAGTCATTTCCCTGGTGCTGGGGCTCATATTATACTCAAAACGGGGGAAGAAGTATGCCAAATTTGTCCTCATGAACCTGAAAATCCAATGCTAACTGAAATCAGCCACTCATTCTGCTTCCCAGCCCCTTGCTCCCCATTAGGCTCCATGCTGTGCTCCCTGCCCCAATAAGAGGAGCCCAGCCTCCACGTGATTTTCTATAACTTTCAATTGCTTTATTCAGTAATTATAAACTTCCTGATTACCAAGGTCTCCTCTTACTACTTCTCCCCATAAGCCTCCAATATTGAAAGATTTCATATACCAACAAATTGTATATGAAGTAATGATACATATTCTGTACTAGGAAAGGTCATACCTGACAGCCAAATTGGGCTTCTGGGTGCTATGAAAGAACCAGCATTGCCACATCCCGTTTGCAAAATGGAAGCCAAAACCAAGCACAGCTAATAAGTTTTTAATTATTCTGCACAACTTGCTTGAACATAAATGTGCCATTTTCATTAGGTATCTACACATCTTCACTATTGCATTCATGAGCTCTTTAGAGAAAACTTCAATCGTTGTGTGTGTGTTCTTTGCTGGTTCTGAATATCACTATCCAGTATCTGTGTTTTTAAATCTGGTAAGACCTGGTTTTAAATTCTGCTAACTTAGGCAAGTTATTTTACTTCCTAGAGCATATAGCAAGGACTAGAAAGAAAATATATAAAGTACCTACAACAGTTTCTGCTATATAATGAGCATTTAATGAATGTAGCACTTTGCAAACGATCTACCTAGCATTCATTAACTGCCACCATCATTTCCTCCACATGTTCTAGTGTATACCCCAACAATTTTTATTTTTACCAAATTAATCATTAAATACCTTGTTGTAAATATCATGAGGGCAAACACTGAGTTTTTCACTTCGGGATTCTCAGCAGTGACAGTGTTGTTTAAAGCATAAAGAAAACAATCAGTGCATGCTTAGTGATAGAAAAATAACTAAATTTAAAGAGTGATGTATAGTAATAAGTAATGTATTACTTGATAATAATTATACACACAGCTATTTATGTATAAAATGTATAATTAAACATTGAAGTAAACCACTAAACAAAGCTTCCATGAATAGAAGATTCTGACCTTAAGAATTGAAGGAGAGGCTCTGATTTTAAGCTTGTGAAGTCATGAATTATGTGAGCTGTGATAGTCTAATTACCTGTAGTGGGAACCAGAGAGATAAAAATGAATTTCATTACACCTCAGATAAATTCTAGTCACTAGAGATAGAAAGCATAAGATGGATGTGTCTTGCCCTTAATGAGCTTACAGGCAAACAGTACTAGAGACACATAGTCAGATAATCACAATAGAGAGAGAGAAATGCAATGATGGAGATGTGCCCAGGATATGCTATGGGAACAGAGGATGGGGAAGGGGCATGTTTTCTAGGAGGAGTTGTGCCTAAGCAGAGTGTGAAAGTGTCAATAAGTCAGGAAAGTTGGAGGGTGACGTGAGAGTTGGGGTGGATAAGAAGGTTGAGAGTTATGGAGAGGGAGTGTTGAGTAGGACAGGACAGGGTAAAGACATCTCAGGATAAAATTACTCAACAAAATTAGGTAGAGACGTCATAGAAGTTTATGTTGTTGGACTTAGCCCCTCTGGATCTCATGAATGGCATTAACTTTATTCCATAGATAGTTGGTGCCCTGAAAAGTTTTAAGCCAAGGAGTTCCATGATCAGACTGAATTTTGAGTGAAATCCCATAGAAGCTGTGTGGGGAATGGATTTGAAGAAGACTGGACTGGGTCTGAGCAACCATTGAGGGATTGTGTTGGCAATTGCAGTTGACCCTTGAATAACATGGTGATTAGGCACACCAATCCTCCACACAGTTGAAAATCCATATGTAATTTTGACTCCCCAAAACCTTTTAAAAAATATTTATTCACTTGAGAGCAAGAGCTCAAGTAGGGGAGGGGCAGAGGGAGAGAATTCACAAGCAGACTCCCTACTGAGCGCAGCTCTGATGTGAGGCTCCATCCCATGACCCCTGAGATCATGACCTGAGCTGAAACCAACAGTTGGACACTGAAGGAACTGAGCACCCACACACACCCTGACTCCCCAAAACTTGACTACTGATCACTTACTGTTGACCAGAAGCTTTACTGATAACATAAACAGTCGATGAACACATATTTTATATGTGTTATATACCATATTCTTACAATAACATAAGTTAGGGAAAAGAAACTACTATTAAGAAAATCTTAAGGAAGAGAAAATACATTTACAATATTGTATTGTATACTTAAAAAAAAATCCACATGTAAGTGGGCCAGCATGATTCAAACCCGTGTTGTTCGAGGGTCAACTGTAGTCTGAGAAAATGGAAACTAGTGCCATGGAGGTTGGGATGGACAGGGGTTAGTAATTTGGGAAATATTTAGGAAATAGTATTGGCAGAAATTGGTGATTGGTGGGATGTTGGAATTTAGTTGAAACAGGAGTTTAAGACAATTTGATGTTTTTAGCTTGCATGGCTAATAGCAATATTATTTTATCCACTGAAAGAGAGAATGCCAAAGGAGGAATGTTTTAGTCGTAGAAGTGATGAAGTGAGTTTGAGGTACCCCCTGGATGCTGGCAGCATTTGAGCATAAGTATCAGAGAAGAGATTTGGACCAGAGAGATAGGATTACCTGCACCAAGAAGGTTGGGATTTCACTTCTGAGATAGCCCTGTGGTGTAAACAATGACTGGTTGACATGGTTATATAACATAAGTAGGACATTGACTCAATGAAGGTAGGATCAGGGCCTATTTATAACTGCTTTGAATTTCCTGGGGCTTTCTTTGAGAAATAGAAGAAGAAGTCAACCACAAAATTTTAAAATAAAAAATGGCATCAAAAGAGTTCATTCAATAAATGTATATCCACAGTCTAATATCTAAAAATCAGATATTTCTAAAGAGAGAAAAGAATAGGGATTTATAAAAGGAAAGAAAGAGGGGAGTAGAGGGAAGAGAGGGCAGTAGAGACAGACAAAGAGGTCAGAGATCTCATGGGAAAAGAAAGAATTCCTGTTAATGAGAATCTGAAGATGATCCTGGCCATTCATTTGCAGAATGGATTAAAAATCCCCAGCAATCCCTTTCTGTTGTTCTTCAAGTAGGGAAACAAACTTTCATGCAAATATATACAGAATCAGTATTATACATTATACGTGTACATCAAATACACATGGGTTTCCATTTAGAACTTTTATGGGTGTTTTCAGGTAGGTGACACTTTATTAATATTGCACTGATGCAGTGGGGAGTCACTCTCAAATTAAGGACTCAGAAAAAGAAAAATGTCTAATTCTGCATTCTGATGTTTCCTTTGAGCCTCTTTGACTTTTAAAATGTTTCTCAGGTTGTACTTGCCTTCCTCAAATACCTCTGTTCTCTCTGAGGTGCCCCTTCCATTGGCCACCAGGCTTCTTCCCACCACCAGTGCATACCCAGCAGCAGCTCTACAAGATAAGGAGTGGCCAGTGCAATGGTTCCGGCCACAGGCTCTAAACAGGAGCAGACAAGTCTGGTTCAAATTCCAACACTGGGTCCTGAGCTGATGACCCTGGGCAAGGCACCTTAACCGCTGTGTCCCAGTTGTGTCAAATCCAAAGGCAGGACAATGTCATCATTTACCTCTCAGAGGTGTGGTAGGCGAAATTAGAAAGATGACACTTAGCCCAATGTCTAGCAATGAGTAAATACTCCATAATGAAGAATTATTACTATTATTTAATTAATAATCACTTGTATTTACTACTACTTGAGCACCTGTGGGGAATGGGCTTCCAGAGTGCATGCCACTTCCTTGCTATCCCCTATAAACACCAAACTTCATAGCTCAGAGACTGAGCAGACTGGTGAAGTAAGTGTGTAGCCCCCAGGGAATGGGACAAGCCATGGTAAAAACAGATTGGTTTAGAATTTCCCAAATTGAAGACTACCACCTTCTCTTTGTCGGACAGCAAACTGAATTTCTTCATCACAATGAGACTGAAATTTCATGATACAGGAGAAAGACACAGTCACAATGCACTATATTTTAGCTGCCCTGATTGCAGCTCTTGCCAAAGACCTTGAGCCTTCCAGGCCATCCCGGTGCGGGTATGGTCCCCAGTGAGCTGACCACAGAGGGGCTTCCTCACTGCAGAGTGTCCACAGGCTGCCAGCTACACTGGAGCAGGACAGCTCCACTCCCTATTACTTTTCCTGGGATGAGGTTCAGTTGCAATTTTTGACTATGAAGTAGTACTCCTCCAACATTCTTTGGCTTTATTTGGGACACAAAGAGAAGTTTCTCCCTATTCTACTTAAGACATATATGCATAATCTTTTTAAAAGGCTCTTCACCCAGGTGGTATACAGTACATCAGTCAGTCCCCTCCACATGGCTGTGCCCACATCTTACGGGAAAGGCATTTGGACTGTGGGGGACAGATCCTTGCCTAAAAGCACTGATACCCTTTGTATGGATTCGTCAGCACAGAAGGTGATTTGCCTGAGGGACCCACCATTTCAGGCTCCAACTGAAGATCTTCCTCAGCCTGCCCCATACCTGGCGTGTTAGGGCACTGGGTGGAAGGAAGGCAGACTGCATTATGTGGCTAAATACCCTAGCCCTTTCTTCCTGTACCCTCTTTCTCCATCAGCCTCCAGGTCCCTCTCCTTTTTCTTCCCCTTCTCCTTTTCCATCTCTTCTCCATCTTCTTGGGCATTTATTACATTTTCCTCATCAGACTATTCACTTTTAGCTGAATTTTAGAGTGATTTCAGAAAACTCAGCACCTCTCCTGACCCTTTGCACTCAGGATTTAGCAGGAGGTTTGGGGTCCCTACAAACCTTTCTAGTCTTTACCTACATTATTTTTTCTAGATTGTAGAGCAAAGTGTCACAAACATTGAACAGATACAACCTTGAGTAACTCAGTAAACTCATTGCATTGCTGATGAAGAGGGCTCTCCTCGGGTCGGTGGCTTGGATGTTCCTTTTCTCAGGGGCAAGTACTCACTCGTAGGGACACTTGTCACATTTGGAAATGCCTGTGATTCCTTAAGCCACCATATCCTACTACACAGTGAATGAGGGGGGAGAAGATGAAGTGAACATTGACCAAGCTCCTTCTGAGCTTCACCTGCATCTCTAGAGAGAACACTGGGCAGAGGGTGGGCCCAGTGGTGATCCTCAGCTTCAATTGTATGATTCTGGGTTCAGACCATTCCTGAGAAACATGTTTAACCTTTCTAGCCCTTGGCTTCCGTGTTTGTGAAATGGCAATAGCAATGCCTGGTTTAGTCTTGAGCACTGACTTAGATAATGTACATAAAGGGCTGCCACTGTCTGGCAGAAGGGAGTCGGCTTCTGCCCCTTCCCTCTACTCATGCCCCCTCTTTTTTTTTTTCTTTCTCCTTCTCTCTCAAATAAATAAATAAAATCTTTAAAAAAATCATTGATCCTCTTATCTGGTTATTTGTATGGCACATTTTAGTGTAGAATGAGGGCTTATATTAACTAATAGTTCTGAATTCTAATATCCTATATTATTTAGAAATGAGAAATTCTTATTAAACTTAATTGAACCTCATTCTTGTCAGACCTTTTTCAAACAACATCTCAATGAGGCTTGCCTTAGCCAACCTATAAACAATCTCACACAACACCTACACATGTCCTCAACAGATGTATGAAATGTCCTGTTGCCCTTCCCCTCTTCATGTGTCCTACTTAGCACTTACCAATATCTGGGATTCTCTGTTTACTTCTTTATCTTGTTTGCTGTCTATTCCTCCTTACACCACAGTGTAAGTAAGCCTCAGAAGTTCGTACTTAGTGAATACTTGCTGAAAAGTGGGTAAAGCATTCCTATAATTTTCCTAATGGCTGTTTACTCTTTGTCCTGACCATTCCACAAAACCAAATTCTCCAGCTGATCTGGTACCTTTTTCCTTTTACAGTTTTCTTCTAAAGCTTTTCACGGAGCTTCATTTCTATTCCATCATCTATTATGATCTCAGTTAAACTGGTCAATAAATAATACAAGTCTGTTTTGCTTTAGAAGTGTTGAATTTATTTCTCCAAAAGGTTTGGAAAAGATGCTTAGTATTTGTCTCATTATACCTAGGGATTTGAGACTTTAGGAAAGCCAGATTATTTTAAAGGGAAGAAAGGAGAGGAAAGGAAAGATAGAGAGGAATAGGTTGTGGACCAGGCATCAGAATACTTGGGTTCTCATGCTGACAATTACTGAACATGTGGCTTTGGGAAAGCATCATAGTATTTCTTTGAAATTAAGTTTTCTTACCTTGGAAACAAGTGGGTCAGTGTGAGTGACCTCAAAGTTCTCTAAAGGTCTAACTTTCTAGGTTTTACCCCTTACAGATCTAGCCAGGCCTGACATTCTCAAGATAACTCAAAATGTGTTTTCTAATGTCAGGGACACTTTTCAGATTTTGCTTCTTTCTGTGATGGTAAAAGGATTGCCTTCCTCTACAGGTGTAAGTATTGATCCAACAAGGTTTAGCTTAAAGATCTTCTATTTTGAGTTCCTTTGCACCTAAGCCAACCCTTCTTTTTCTGAAGAGTAATAGAAACAAAACTGTCAGGATTTTAAAAATTGATGGAAGCTGGCCTTTGGCAGCCTTTCAGATTCATTCTCTAGGCTCATGCAAAACATGCAAAATAAAGACTCAAGCTTTCTTTGAAAATAAAATTGGTTTGAAACTCAGGGATTTGGAAACAGTCAACTGAGCAGATTTCCTTCTGTAAATACCACACTGACTCTCCATGGGGGATGGGAAATGCAAGGAATTTTAAAAATAGGTTTTGGTTATTAATAGGCTAAAGGGTCACTCCTGTGGAATATGAGACATTGCTGGTAATATTAACTTCTCTCCACTGCGGAAGAGAAGACTTGGTTTAGAAAAAAAAAAAAGGATATATTCGTACAAAGTATCTCCTTTTAGATTGTAATCAGTCTTTTCCATGGAAGAGAGAGTTATTAGTTTTATTAAAATGAGAGATCATGAGAGCACTAGTTTGAGGAACTTTGATAAACAAGATCAAAACCAACATTTCCCAGGTATCTTCTGAAAACTGCCTTAGATCAATTTTAAAATGAGTTTGTCTTGGCACAGTCTTAATGGAGAACATGCATGTAAATGTTTTGTGAGTATATAAGCAAGCGGGATGTTGATAAGTAAATTAATTCATTAATGAAGCATGTTAAAGAGAATGCCATTGGCATTGATTAACCTCTTCTCTGAACAGATCTTTCATCTAAGTTGCCAAAATTAATCCATGCAACAAATATGTAAAGGAGATATTATTTTCCCATTAATCTGATGGGAAAGGGTTGGGTAACTTGTCTATAAGAGTTAATGGGTGGTTGTTATTGACTGAATGTTTGTGGTTTCCCCAATCCACCCCCCCATTGTTATGTTGAAGCCCTAACCCCCAGTGTGATGGTATTGGGAGGTGGGGCCCTTGGAAGGTGATTGAGTTCAGAGGTACAGCCCCCACAATAGGACTAGTGTCCTTATAAGAAGAGGAGGAGAGATCAGAGCTTTGTCTCTCCATGAGCACACCCAGCAAGAAGGTGGCTATTTGCAAACCAGGAGGAGAATCCTAACCAAGAACCAAATCTGCCATCACCTTAGTCTTGGATTCCTCAGCCTCCGGAACTGTGAGATAGCAGTGCCTATTGTTTAAGCCATCCAGTCTGTGGTATGTGCTATGGCAGCCTGAGCTAAGACATTGGCAGAGCTGGTATTGTAACCTAACTCTGCTAGATTTCAAAGACACACTGACAAGGGCATGGGGTCATGAAGCTGTTGTGGGCAAGGAGGCACTAATGGGATCGATGGATGTACCAAGGGACTGACTTTGGATCGTTGTGGTCCAAGCAGCCAGCACCTAATGGCGAGTAACTCCTTTTTCACTAAAGTAGAAACCCTGAAAGTGGGAGACACCTTCCTAGGTTCCCCACTTTCCCACACGTGCCAGCACAGAATCAAGCTCTGTGCCTGGCATCATCTCCCTTTTTACCTTACTTCAAATCTCTCCCTTCTGACCACCCTGACCTTCCTGCTTCATCTCATAGCCTCTCTCCCCACTAGTCTTTCTGCCTTTATCTTAACCCTGGAGCAATCTCTTTAAAATTAAACATTAGTTAGGTTACTTTTCTGCTTTAAATCCTTCAGTGGTACAAGGACCACTGGAGGAGTGTCAGTGTCTCGCTATAGAACACCTGGGGGGTAGGGTGACAGTATCAGTGTGGAAGATACAGCCAATCACAAGGTGTCACTGTGGGCTGTGCCCTTACCCCACACGTTATGTCTCCCTTGCATGAATGATGTCGTTCTTCTCAATCTCTCCCCTGCTCTCGTCCTTAGGATTGTTCAGATCTGGTAGGTAGGTTTGCTTTTCTATGTAAAAAGGCAGAAATAAATATAAAAACAGATCATTAAGATTTTGAAACTGAAATTGTATGCAAATATAAATAATGCATATTTAAAGTAATCACTGTAATGCTATTTATATAACATCCTTTCACCCAAAGATGGCAAAGCAGTTTACAGATTTTTTTTAAAGATTTTATTTATGTATCTGACACAGCACAAGCAGGGGGGCATCAGAGGGAGAGGGAGAAGCAGGCTCCCTGCTGAGCATGGAGACTGATGCTGGGCCCTCTATCCCAGGACCCTGGGATCATGACCTGAGCTGAAAGTAGACACTTAACCAAATGAGCCACCCAGGTGTTCCAGATATTCTCTTTCTAATCTTCACCATCCTCCATTAAAATGTGTGATAAATATTGTTTCAAATCATGAATTTCTTTCTCCCTTTTACCTTTCAAACTATCACCAGGTAATTTGTTGAGTGACTTAACATGGGTGGCTAGTTACTTAACATAGGTGCCACATGCAAGAATTGATGCCTTTCCTATTACAGACTGAAGTGCAATGCTCAGCTGTAACCAATGCCTGAGTAAGTGAGACTATCAAGTCACACTCAGGTGTGCAGAAATGTACCAAAGGCCCATGAGGGCCACTTGTCAATTTCTTGATTGAAATTGGGAAAGTAATAATTATCAGTGTGTTGAAGGCCAGAGCAGCCTCCATACCTGAGTTGTTTTGTAAAAGTATGCTACTTTTTGCCATCCAGAACAGGCACTATGGGTGAGGCACAGTCCTTCTAGACTGGTCTAGACATGGTCTGCCTCCTGACCTTGCCTGCTATCTTCTATCGCCCTCTCCCTTACTTATCTCAATCCTATTACTGTGGCTTCCTTCTGTTTCAAAAACATACTAGGCATGATCTGGCCTCAGGATCTTTATATTTACTATTCTGCTGGCTGGAGGCTCTTCCTCCATATGTCATCACTTCATTATGTCAGCTCACTTCCTCACTTTATTTGGATCTCACTCAGTATCCCTATACCATTCTTGATTCCCCTTATCCCACTTTATATTTCTTCTTTGCCTTTATCAACACCTGGCAGATTTTATGTTTGTTTATTGTTCTTTTTTTCCTTTCCATAATACAATTTCCATGAGAGGTATCTATTTCTTTTACTGTTGTGTCCCCTACTGCCCATAACTACGCCCTAAGTATAGAGGCCCCCTGCACTTGACGGGATGAGCACTGGGTGTTATGCTATATATGTTGGCAAATCGAACTCCAATAAAAAAATATACAAAAAAATATAGAGGCCCTCAATAAATATTTGATGAATGATAAATATGTGGATAAACAGATGGCCCCTGACTAATCTCTGTGGTGTAATTAGAACATTAGTATATTTATTTACAGGTGTGCTTAGCTGTCTGTTCTTAAGGTAAATTGTTAAAGTCAAGGTTTCAGCCACAATTAGGTAGTACCTTAGTATGAAATATATTAGAATTTATTGAAGTTCGATTTGCCAACATATAGTATAACACCCAGTGCTCATTCCGTCAAGTGTCCTCCTGTGTGCCCGTCACCCAGTCATCCCATTCCCCCGCCCACCTCCCCTTCCACTAGCCCTTGTTCATTTTCCAGAGTCAGGAGAAATTAGAGGAGGTGACAAAACATATGTTAGAATTTCCATGAGGTTTGTAATTTTAACTAGAAACCCTGTAAAAGGGGGAGGAGCGAGATGGCGGAAGAGTAGGGTCTCCAAATCACCTGTCTCCACCAAATTACCTAGAAAACCTTCCAATCATCCTGAAAATCTATGAATTCGGCCTGAGAATTAAAGAGAGACCAGCTGGAATGCAACAGTGAGAAGAGTTCGCGCTTCTATCAAGGTAGGAAGACGGGGGAAAAAGAAGTAAAGAAACAAAGGCCTCCAAGGGGGAGGGGCCCCGCGAGGAGCAGGGCTGAGGCCGGGGCGAGTGTCCCCAGGACAGGAGAGCCCCGTCCCGGAGGAGCAGGAGCTGCACCGACCTTCCCGGGGGAAAGGGGCTCGCAGGGAGGTGGAGCAGGACCCAGGAGGGCGGGGATGCCCTCGGGCTCCCGGGGACAGTAACAGACACCTGCGCCCCGGGAGAGTGCGCAGAGCTCCCTAAGGGCTGCAGCGCGCACGGCGGGACCCGGAGCAGCTCGGTGGGGCTCGAGCGGCGGCTCCGCGGAGGGGGCTGCGCGGCCCCGGGAGCGCGAATCCACCAGCGCAGGCTCCGGAGCACAGGGCGCCGGGACAGAGCCCAGGATCCCGCCTCCCCCGGGACAGGCAGAGGCCGGGAGGGCCCAGGACAGCGAGGACGCTCCTGCCCCAGCTGAGCAGATCAGCGGCCCCGCCCCGGAGCCTCCAGGCCCTGCAGACGGAGTTCCTGCCGGAGCTGAATCAAGGTTTCCAGAGCTGCCCCGCCACTGGGGCTGTTCCTCCTGCGGCCTCACGGGGTAAACAACCCCCACTGAGCCCTGCACCAGGCAGGGGCACAGAAGCTCCCCCAACTGCTAACACCTGAAAATCAGCACAACAGGCCCCTCCCCCAGAAGACCAGCTAGACTGACAACCTCCAGGAGAAGCCAAGGGACTTAAAGTACACAGAATCAGAAGATACTGCCCCGTGGTTCTTTTTTTTTTTTTTTTTTTTTGCTTTTTGATTTGTTTCCTTCCTCCACCCCCTTTTTTTCTCCTTTCTTTTTCTTTCTCTTTTTCTTCTTTTTTTCTTTTTTTTTTTCGTTTTTTTTTTTCCTTCCCTTTTTTTTCTCTTTCTCTTTTCTTTCCTTCTTTCTCTCCTCTCTTTTTCTCTTTTTCCCAATACAACTTGCTTTTGGCCACTCTGCACTGAGCAAAATGACTAGAAGGAAAACCTCACCTCAAAAGAAAGAATCAGAAACAGTCCTCTCTCCCAGAGTTACAAAATCTGGATTACAATTCAATGTCAGAAAGCCAATTCAGAAGCACTATTATACAGCTACTGGTGGCTCTAGAAAAAAGTATAAAGGACTCAAGAGACTTCATGACTGCAGAATTTAGAGCTAATCAGGCAGAAATTAAAAATCAATTGAATGAGATGCAATCCAAACTAGAAGTCCTAACGACGAGGGTTAACGAGGTGGAAGAACGAGTGAGTGACATAGAAGACAAGTTGATAGCAAAGAGGGAAACTGAGGAAAAAAGAGACAAACAATTAAAAGACCATGAGGATAGATTAAGGGAAATAAACGACAGCCTGAGAAAGAAAAACCTACGTTTAATTGGGGTTCCCGAGGGCGCCGAAAGGGACAGAGGGCCAGAATATGTATTTGAACAAATTCTAGCTGAAAACTTTCCTAATCTGGGAAGGGAAACAGGCATTCAGATCCAGGAAATAGAGAGATCCCCCCCTAAAATCAATAAAAACCGTTCAACACCTCGACATTTAATAGTGAAGCTTGCAAATTCCAAAGATAAAGAGATGATCCTTAAAGCAGCAAGAGACAAGAAATCCCTGACTTTTATGGGGAGGAGTATTAGGGTAACAGCAGACCTCTCCACAGAGACCTGGCAGGCCAGAAAGGGCTGGCAGGATATATTCAGGGTCCTAAATGAAAAGAACATGCAACCAAGAATACTTTATCCAGCAAGGCTCTCATTCAAAATGGAAGGAGAGATAAAGAGCTTCCAAGACAGGCAGGAGCTGAAAGAATATGTGACCTCCAAACCAGCTCTGCAAGAAATTTTAAGGGGGACTCTTAAAATTCCCCTTTAAGAAGAAGTTCAGTGGAACAGTCCACAAAAACAAGGACTGAATAGATGTCATGATGACACTAACTCCTATCTGTCAATAGTAACTCTGAATGTGAACGGGCTTATGACCCCATCAAAAGGCGCAGGGTTTCAGACTGGATAAAAAAGCAGGACCCATCTATTTGCTGTCTACAAGAGACTCATTTTAGACAGAAGGACACCTACAGCCTGAAAATAAAAGGTTGGAGAACCATTTACCATTCGAATGGTCCTCAAAAGAAAGCAGGGGTAGCCATCCTTATATCAGATAAACTAAAATTTACCCCAAAGACTGTAGTGAGAGATGAAGAGGGACACTATCTCATACTTAAAGGATCTATTCAACAAGAGGACTTAACAATCCTCAATATATATGCCCCGAATGTGGGAGCTGCCAAATATATAAATCAATTATTAACCAAAGTGAAGAAATACTTAGATAATAATACACTTATACTTGGTGACTTCAATCTAGCTCTTTCTATACTCGATAGGTCTTCTAAGCACAACATCTCCAAAGAAACGAGAGCTTTAAATGATACACTGGACCAGATGGATTTCACAGATATCTACAGAACTTTACATCCAAACTCAACTGAATACACATTCTTCTCAAGCGCACATGGAACTTTCTCCAGAATAGACCACATATTGGGTCACAAATCGGGTCTGAACCGATACCAAAAGATTGGGATCGTCCCCTGCATATTCTCAGACCATAATGCCTTGAAATTAGAACTAAATCACAACAAGAAGTTTGGAAGGACCTCAAACACGTGGAGGTTAAGGACCATCCTGCTAAAAGATAAAAGGGTCAACCAGGAAATTAAGGAAGAATTAAAAAGATTCATGGAAACTAATGAGAATGAAGATACAACCGTTCAAAATCTTTGGGATGCAGCAAAAGCAGTCCTAAGGGGGAAATACATCGCAATACAAGCATCCATTCAAAAACTGGAAAGAACTCAAATACAAATGCTAACCTTACACATAAAGGAGCTAGAGAAAAAACAGCAAATAGATCCTACACCCAAGAGAAGAAGGGAGTTAATAAAGATTCGAGCAGAACTCAACGAAATCGAGACCAGAAGAACTGTGGAACAGATCAACAGAACCAGGAGTTGGTTCTTTGAAAGAATTAACAAGATAGATAAACCATTAGCCAGCCTTATTAAAAAGAAGAGAGAGAAGACCCAACTTAATAAAATCATGAATGAGAAAGGAGAGATCACTACCAACACCAAGGAAATACAAACGATTTTAAAAACATATTATGAACAGCTATACGCCAATAAATTAGGCAATCTAGAAGAAATGGACGCATTCCTGGAAAGCCACAAACTACCAAAACTGGAACAGGAAGAAATAGAAAACCTGAACAGGCCAATAACCAGGAAGGAAATTGAAGCAGTCATCAAAAACCTCCCAAGACACAAGAGTCCAGGGCCAGATGGCTTCCCAGGGGAATTCTATCAAACGTTTAAAGAAGAAACCATACCTATTCTCCTAAAGCTGTTTGGAAAGATAGAAAGAGATGGAGTACTTCCAAACTCGTTCTATGAGGGCAGCATCACCTTAATTCCAAAACCAGACAAAGACCCCACCAAAAAGGAGAATTACAGACCAATATCCCTGATGAACATGGATGCAAAAATTCTCAACAAGATACTGGCCAATAGGATCCAACAGTACATTAAAAAAATTATTCACCATGACCAAGTAGGATTTATCCCTGGGACACAAGGCTGGTTCAACACCCGTAAAACAATCAATGTGATTCATCATATCAGCAAGAGAAAAACCAAGAACCATATGATCCTCTCATTGGATGCAGAGAAAGCATTTGACAAAATACAGCATCCATTCTTGATCAAAACTCTTCAGAGTGTAGGGATAGAGGGAACATTCCTCGACATCTTAAAAGCCATCTATGAAAAGCCCACAGCAAATATCATTCTCAATGGGGAAGCACTGGGAGCCTTTCCCCTAAGATCAGGAACAAGACAGGGATGTCCACTCTCACCACTGCTGTTCAACATAGTACTGGAAGTCCTAGCCTCAGCAATCAGACAACAAAAAGACATTAAAGGCATTCAAATTGGCAAAGAAGAAGTCAAACTCTCCCTCTTCGCCGATGACATGATACTCTACATAGAAAACCCAAAAGTCTCCACCCCAAGATTGCTAGAACTCATACAACAATTCGGTAGCGTGGCAGGATACAAAATCAATGCCCAGAAGTCAGTGGCATTTCTATACACTAACAATGAGACTGAAGAAAGAGAAATTAAGGAGTCAATCCCATTTACAATTGCACCCAAAAACATAAGATACCTAGGAATAAACCTAACCAAAGATGTAAAGGATCTATACCCTCAAAACTATAGAACACTTCTGAAAGAAATTGAGGAAGACACAAAGAGATGGAAAAATATTCCATGCTCATGGATTGGCAGAATTAATATTGTGAAAATGTCAATGTTACCCAGGGCAATATACACGTTTAATGCAATCCCTATCAAAATACCATGGACTTTCTTCAGAGAGTTAGAACAAATTATTTTAAGATTTGTGTGGAATCAGAAAAGACCCCAAATAGCCAGGGGAATTTTAAAAAAGAAAACCATATCTGGGGGCATCACAATGCCAGATTTCAGGTTGTACTACAAAGCTGTGGTCATCAAGACAGTGTGGTACTGGCACAAAAACAGACACATAGATCAGTGGAACAGAATAGAGAATCCAGAAGTGGACCCTGAACTTTATGGGCAACTAATATTCGATAAAGGAGGAAAGACTATCCATTGGAAGAAAGACAGTCTCTTCAATAAATGGTGCTGGGAAAATTGGACATCCACATGCAGAAGAATGAAACTAGACCACTCTCTTTCACCATACACAAAGATAAACTCAAAATGGATGAAAGATCTAAATGTGAGACAAGATTCCATCAAAATCCTAGAGAAGAACACAGGCAACACCCTTTTTGAACTCGGCCATAGTAACTTCTTGCAAGATACATCCACGAAGGCAAAAGAAACAAAAGCAAAAATGAACTATTGGGACTTCATCAAGATAAGAAGCTTTTGCACAGCAAAGGATACAGTCAAGAAAACTAAAAGACAACCTACAGAATGGGAGAAGATATTTGCAAATGACATATCAGATAAAGGGCTAGTTTCCAAGATCTATAAAGAACTTATTAAACTCAACACCAAAGAAACAAACAATCCAATCATGAAATGGGCAAAAGACATGAAGAGAAATCTCACAGAGGAAGACAGAGACATGGCCAACACGCACATGAGAAAATGCTCTGCATCACTGGCCATCAGGGAAATACAAATCAAAACCACAATGAGATACCACCTCACACCAGTGAGAATGGGGAAAATTAACAAGGCAGGAAACAACAAATGTTGGAGAGGATGTGGAGAAAAGGGAACCCTCATACACTGTGGGTGGGAATGTGAACTGGTGCAGCCACTCTGGAAAACTGTGTGGAGGTTCCTCAAACAGTTAAAAATAGACCTGCCCTACGACCCAGCAATTGCACTGCTGGGGATTTACCCCAAAGATACAGATGTAGTGAAACGCCGGGACACCTGCACCCCGATGTTTATAGCAGCAATGGCCACGATAGCCAAACTGTGGAAGGAGCCTCGGTGTCCAACGAAAGATGAATGGATAAAGAAGATGTGGTTTATGTATACAATGGAATATTACTCAACTATTAGAAATGACAAATACCCACCATTTGCTTCAACGTGGATGGAACTGGAGGGTATTATGTTGAGTGAAGTAAGCCAGTCGGAGAAGGACAAACATTATATGTTCTCATTCATTTGGGGAATATAAATAATAGTGAAAGGGAATATAAGGGAAGGGGGAAGAAATGTGTGTGAAATATCAGAAAGGGAGACAGAACGTAAAGACTGCTAACTCTGGGAAACGAACTAGGGGTGTTGGAAGGGGAGGAGGGCGGGGGGTGGGAGTGAATGGGTGACGGGCACTGGGGGTTATTCTGTATGTTAGTAAATTGAACACCAATAAAAAAAAAATAAAAAATAAAAAAAAAGAAACCCTGTAAAAGGAAGATATTTTCATGGTCTACAAGTTGTCATCAAGGCAGATACTTTTATACTACTGGTGTGAAAATTGAATTAATCACATGAAAGTGATCATTATTCATCAATTCTGTTCTGCATATGATTGTGTCTGTCTCTACAGAATAGAACCAGAATATATGGATACATATACACACACATAGCCTGCATGGTTTGTATTTGTTTCCAGAGATACAATTCTAAGACCTGGTGATATACATAAAGAATCTCAGGCTTTCCCCAAAAAAAGTCCCCTCTGCTTGCTGCCAGATGGTTCCATCTGCTGCAGCTGTTTCCCAGAATTCCACAGACCATCTGTATTGTCTTAAGTAATGTCTTCGAAGCATTCATTTTGACCACTATATTGGTGCTCACCACAGGACATTGCTCTTGTATTGCACTACCAGCCAGTTTCTTTCCTTGGTCCATTGAGCAGCAGGTATGTAGCAAGCAGGGCTTTGGTACTGACGGATGAATTATATTCCAGAACCTGAATCTGTGGATCATCTCAGTTCTCTGGGAAAGGAAAAAATATATATATATGGAAAAAAATATTCTGAATGTAGAGATCCATGATCTTTGGGACCACTGGCAGATTGTCATCTCTGCTGAATATTTTCCAAAATGTCAGGAAATAAGGACTAGCAAATATGTCACATGAGATCTATAATTACTTTAAAACATGCATTAGATGTGTGCCTATTGCTGGGGCAAACCCAGTTTTGCCCCTATGCTATTTGGGGGCAGCTATGAATTATGCCAGAGGTAAAGTTCCACATGGCCCAAGTCTGGCCTCAAAGTTTGCCCATCCCAGCAGGACCTCCCAAAGGCCAGAGCTAAGGTTTGAAGGATGGAAGGAGTTACTCAGAGAAGGAAAGAGGAAAAATAGAAAGAGTATAAAAACCATGTTCAAGGTGAGAGTTAGAAATGGAAAATTAAAACTCTAATGGTTTAGTCAGATGAGGCAACCCTGGGAGCAGTTATGAGGCCAAGTTGTCAGAATTGAAGGCAGAAGAGAAGGACAGAGCAAGCCCAGCATTTCCAGTGGCCTGCCTTTGTGAACTGCCTCTCTACTCACCAGCGCATCACGTAGTACTGGAAGTACTGGACAGGCCTGCCTTAAAAGGCCACAGTGAGGCTGGTCACAGATTTCAGTCGCAAATAGGATAATGGAGCAGAAAGGATGCCCATGACATTTACTAATGACAGGACCCCAAGAAAGGAGGAGTGTTCAGCTCTTTCAATAGAAGATAGAAATTCAATATACCTTGAAAAAGGTGAACATCAGGGTCAGTGTCAACCAGTATCAAATATAGGGTATACATAGGGAGAAGGGGAAAAGAAATTTGCTCAAATAGAGGGTCAGAAATGAAAAGTTTTGTGACTTTCTGGATGGTGTGGCCATGTATTGCTATTAAAAGATCAGGAAACTGAGATTCTGTATCAGAGGTATCACCAGAACAACCATCTATCTATTCTTCTGTCACTGGAACAACCTCCTACCCCAACCCTCATTTGAGCCTCTTAAAGAGACATGGATTTTTTTTTCTCTGAGTTTCTTTTATTCTAACAGGGTAGAAAGCACATATTGAGAAGTATTATAATACCATGTCTAAATATCATCAACATTGCATGCCTGTGGGATAAATTGCATATTCTGTGTGTGGTAGTGCCCCAGTGAGAGGAATTAGGGGATTCACATGCACAAACAATGATTGTCAAAATGGATTTGCTACATCTTCTCCCATCATTCGGGGAATATATCAAAGAGGAGGTGATATTTTAATAACTGCTAGAACAAAGAAGATGAACTTTTTTATAAGAGGACAAGAAAGAGAAGCTAAAGATCACAGAATACAGTATAATTGGGATCATTTGAACCAGAGACTAAAAATGTATGGGTCACTATATAGCAGACATCCAGTGTCTATCAGGTATTACAAATAAAATTTGAGCACATGAGGAGACTAATGCTAGTAACTAATATTTATATGACACAGTATAGGTTACAAAGCATGTCCCTATATAATGTCTACTTTTCCCAATAACCCAGTGGAAATATCTTCACTTAACAGTTGAAGAAGTGGGACCCAGATAACCTTAAGTGACTGTCTATAGGACACAGTACATGTATTAGTTAGGGTCATGGGGTACCTGGGGACTCAATTGGTTGAGTGTTGGACTCAATTTCAGCTCAGGTCATGATCTCAGGATCCTGGGATCACCCCTGCATTAGGCTCCTGCTCATTGTGGAATCTGTCTCCCTCATCCTCTGCCCCTCCCCCTGCTTTTTCTCTCTCTCTCTCAAATAAATTTTAAAATAAATAAAATAAATGATAATTGGGGTCATGCATACTAACTGTTGAAACAAACGACTCCCAAAGTGAAGTGGCTTAATAAACAGAAGCATATTCCTTGTGATCGATGATGATAGATGATAGATGATAGATAGACTTAACTACAGCATAACTAAGAGATATGAGGCATTAAATTGTAACCCACCTGTTAACAAGGGTTGTGAGAGTGTGGTAGGCTTATGGGTTTTATTCTTCTTGTCCACTTTTTCCCATCTTCGTAAAAATAGTTTCATTGTTTTTATAATGACTATTATTTATAATTAACAAAAGGTGAATCTTTCATCACTTTCTGAACTTGGGATGACAGACTCATGTAAGAGCCTCTTTCACCTTGTGCTTCTCATAGCATTTGTCTCTTCTACTGGAACATATATGTTCTACAAGAAGGAAGGTAGTCTCATAAAACATTTGTTGACTCACTGAATCGTTTGTAGTTATGTAAAAACTGAGACAACCTAGTTTCTCTTTTAAATGGTATTATAGAAAAAAAAATAATGACAGAGAAATAGAAGAGGAGGCAAGGCCTTGAATGGAAATGAGATTGAGAGATTAACCGAAGAAGGAAAACAGTGCAGCTTGGCTCTGCCCTATATTGGATGTTCATTATATCAACTAATGGATGATATGTAATTATGAAAAGATATTGTTGAAACAGTACATGAGTCTATTGATTTTGCCATCACGAGTACATTATTCTCTTACCTTCATGAGATTAAAATGAATGGAGGAAGTAAAAGATTCTCCATAAATTAGAGTCATTCATTTTCATTTTGAGAAAAAGAAAGTATGTCATCTTTTCAGCATTTTGAGATCTAGCATATGAGAACTTTATAAAGTAATATCCTTAAAAGGAACTTATTTCTATCATAACAGTAAATAAGGTTAATGATAAAACATGGTAGTCTCAAGGTAAAATGTTTAGGAGATTTTGCACCATAAGGAAAAGACAGTTTGCAAGTGATGTTGATACTTTTGATTGTGTTATCATAGATACTTTAATGTGTGCTATATAAAATTACTGTATTATATAATCAGGGTTTTTTGTTATTCTTATTCAACAGATATTTACTATATACCTATGAAAAATAAGGACTTGACATAATGGTACAGAAAATAAAAAAGAATTTTAGTATGTACTTCTTGCCTTCAAAAAAGGAGATGCTCTAATTAGGAAGGCAATACTCACACTCAATAATTATAATAACAATGGTAATAATAATAATAGTAATAACAGCAATAGCAACACTAGCAGTAGTTGAGCTCTTACTATGTACCTAGCACTACACTAATTGTTTTTACAGACATTAAATAATGAATCAAGAATCCCCATACCAACTCCGTAAGTATGCTGTATTTCTATCCTCTTTTTATAGATGGAGAAGTGGAGGATCAGAGAGCTCATCCAGCTCTGTCAGAGAATAAATTTTTCTACATAAATACATTTCCAGATACATGAAGAAACATTCAAAATCCCTACATTTGCTTAACAGAAATTGTTAGAATTCTGTGTGACATAAGAATAAATTATCTCTGAACAAAGACCAGATGAACTTGCTCCAAACAAAGTCATACAGTTTGAAATAAACTTTGTATATTCTGGAAGCTCTAGGACTTCTAGTCATATGTTTATTTATTTGGTCTCTCTTGTGGTTCTAAGCTATGAAATGAATAGTTTGTGGCATAAACGAGTTACCGTCACATGTTACAGAAGAAAACATTAGCGATGCTTCACCTTTATAGCACAGGCTTTAGATTGTTTAATCTGAAATCATCAGTATGACTTTGATTTTAGCTTCTGTGTCAAAAATATACTTCTGTATGCACGTGATGTTACCAGAGTTGTAAAAGGTATGTATTCACTTTCCCCGGAACACTGCATACATTAGCAGACAAAGAATGAGGACAAGAGGGATTGGAATGATAACTATGGTCCAAAGGTATGTTATGGTTACCGTTAGGGCTCAGAGCCAGGTGTGGGGAAGCTGGCTTTTCTCATAAAGGCAGCAACCAGCCAGAGCTACCATTAGCCTTCCATTCCTCTACAGCTGCCCCAAAGTACAAATGAGTTGACAAAAACCCAAAGGAATCTTGGAACATGGAATCTGGATGCTCTGTCCATGGTGGGCTTTTGCATCTTTTTTATGCTGATAATAATCCTCAAGGACCCTATGCGAGTTGGTAAATGAGTAAGCCTGGAGACTGCGAAATAGAAATGTCAGTAAGTTCTGCACAAATAAGTCATAAAGAAGTTCACTGTGGTAAACTGATGGTACAACTGTGTTGAGTTTTTGGAAATGGTATTTGAGAGCCACGGCACTACTACCATTATCCTTACCTTTTGTTCATAACAATTGGCCACATATGAACTTATCATTCTCACTCTATCATCAGCAACTTGCTTTAAGTCAGTAAAAATGCAAATATGCTACATTGAGGCATGATTTTTAGAATATGGACCCTTTCTTGTGGCAGTGAGTTCCCTGCACTCTGGTTATTCCTCTAGAAGGATGAGGCCATGTGCCTGGGAGGCTGTAGGGGTTTTGTGCATCAGATAAATGTTAGATGAAGCCACCTCTAAGGTCGACCTGGCTGCTAGGCAGCTCCCTGCTCTGTGCCTGGCCATGTGACGATTCAGCACCCATTCCAGTCTTCCTTATCCCCACCTCCCATTTTTGCCTCTGCTGAGAGCTATGGCCACTTGGCAACCCCCTAGTCGTCCTTCAAGTGGCAGCTCCTAGGCTCTATTCAGAATAAAGGTTCATAACCTATGTCGAGGGTCTAGTGATCATAAATCACAGAAGGTGAAGTATTGCTAATGTTTTATTTTTGCAATGTATGCAATGGTTTCTTGTTTATGCCACAAACTAACCATTCAATTCACAGCTTAGAGCCATGAAACAGACCAAGAAACAAAAAAAAAAAAATGACTAGAAATTCTAGAGCTACCAGAATGTACAAAATTTATTTCAAAACTGTATAACTTTGTTTGGAGCCGTTCATTTGTTCTTCATTCAGAGATAATTTACTCCTTTTTCACACCTAATTCTAACAATTTTGGTTTCTGTCAGTTTGACACCAGTCAGAAGAGGGGCTATAGCCCTGAAATTACCAGGTTAAAACAGGATGAAACATGGGTTCTATTTGTGTGCTCAAGAAGAATGGAGAGCAAGTATTTTGGTGCACAACTAGCACTTCCTCCAGACTACCTTTTTTTTTTTTTTTTGCTTTGCTTTTTTATGCCATGACCATCTTGTTTATCGTTGGGCTTCAAAATACCACAGTACCTTTGACTGCTAATTCTTCTTTCTCACCCTCTGCCACTGGAAAATCATCAGGTCCCATATTCTTGACCTGAAAAGTCTCCTTCCCTTCACTACTTCCTTTCTGCTTTAAGAGAACACAATCTCTCGAAGTTAATCATTAATTCATATAAAGCTAAAAGAATGAAAGGATTGGAAAGCAGAATGACAGTAGAAACTATCACTAAATGAAGTAGATTTTGACCCACCAGGGAAATAAAATCATGAAAGGCAAGGCTAAGGAGACATATCTTTGATGGCTTGTTTTTGTTCTTAGGGCTCAAAAGAGTAATAGTAAAGAGAGGTGGAGAAGGAAAACATCATAGAAATAAATGAAGACTAACAAATGAAAGAAGCAAAGACTGTTTTGAGCTTGCTATAGCAAACCATGGTACTTGCATTTTGGCAAAGACTCAAAGGCAGACCAAGGAGTGGGCACAGTATAGTGCAGAAAAGGGGCTCTTCAGGGATGTATGCCCTGACTGGAGGCTGCTGATGTGGGAAAGCTACAACTGGACTAGTTATTCAGGGATTGGTAGAAGAGCTTATATGGCTTTCTCTGGCTGGTCCTAGATTGGAAGCGGGACAAAAATTAGGGGAGCTGTCAGTTATTAATCATGTCCTGGCCATTTGGGGCTGATTGTTACAGAAGTTACTGGTTAGCTTCCTGGATTGTCACCAGGGATAGCAATCTGGCCTCCTGTGAGTCTGAGAGCACAACGGCATCCTGGGAGGGGGAGGGTGTTGTCAATCAAGAGTTGGTTTCAGGGTAGGTTGCCGCAGGTCGTGAGTGAAAGCTCTGTTTTATATACATTGTCTGGATGTTATCCATGTGTATGTTTAGTTTCTCAAGACAGAGATGTGACCTGAGTCTACTGTTTTGTGTGTAAGCATGGACTTGGTAGGGAATGGGAGAGAGAGTCGGTTACAGAGGTGTTTAGGAAGTGGTAGAGCCTAATAGGAGCAACCAACAGAGTGAAGAATAGGAGATGATGTAATTCTCTATAATACAAGCAGCCACGAAAGTGGTGGGGCCATCTCCACACAAGGATATGTCAAGTACTTCCACTCTTAGGGCAAGTAGAGAATGGATGCCTTTGGCTCTTAGAATAAAGATTCAGAGTAAGTAATTCAAGAGTAACAAGCAATAGGATAATGAATAAAGTTTAGAACTGTGTGAGTGGTGCTTTGCAGAGGTTGCCAGGTAAAGCCGCCAGGTAATGGGCTAGCCTGATGAAACCAGCAGTGGAAAGGGGGAAGTAGGTCCACAGAATCTACGGGGCCCTCCATTTGCCACAGAGCGCACAACGATGCTCAGCTAGGAAGCCTGCTTCCTAGATTACAGCTTTGGAACATTGTTGACAGGGTCTTAGCTCTTCATTCCAGATTTCTGTTAATTGTCCATCTGTCAGCCTCAGCTCTGCCTCCAGGATCTCTCACCAAATCTGTCTTTCGCGCCTGCATGATCCGGTGTCATGCTGTCTCTCCCTTAGCTTCTGTCTCTACTACCCCCGAGTCATGCTAGCTCAGCAAACACAACAAGTGCTCTGTTATGCTTAAACATTCTCATTCTCTTAAAATTTCCTACAGATGACATCTCTATGTTTAGCTACTGTGATGGTGAATAGTTTCTCTCATCTCCCCTTTAGAGAAGAATTCCAGGAATTACACTGCAGAGTGTTCTTTATTGTAGAATGACTTAATTTTCTCTATTAATCACATCTGGAGATATCTAAATCATTGGACATAAACTCCTCTGGTAAATAATATCACTGTCCACTTTGGGCCAGTTAACTGAATTTCAGCAAAAATGTCTAGAATGCCTTACTCTGTCTCTAAGGAGCGTGCCAAAATGATGTAATCACATTCAGTGGAGAAAATACCTACGGTATCTCTTAGTTTTATTTTTCCCACAAGCATAATAGGAATAGAATAAAATGAAAGCAAGATAGCATCAGGAAAAGAGAGGTGTGTGTGTGTGTGTGTGTGTGTGTGTATGTGTGTGTTGCCATGCCTTCAGTGACTAATTATGTTTTTGTTAGCAAATTTGTCGTGAATCAGTATCATCTAGTGAAGCTCAAAGGAGAGGCTACATGCAACACACTCTAATTCTGAATTCTTGCCCCTAAGGATGAGGAATCAAGGAATGAAGGTTGTTTGTCCAGAGTCATTTCTTTCACTGTGCTCATGCTTAAGATTTCAGACTGAAATGAGGGCATTGAACAAGCACATGTTCATATAAACTAAAAGCAGATAAAGATGATGAACATGGGAATCATGAATCCAGAAATGTGAAAAACAAAATAATGTCAGTGTAGCTATCACCAATAATATGACTAGTGCTATGTTAGTTTGCTAGGGCTGCCATCACAAAATATCGCAGACTGATGGCTTAAACAGCAGAAATGTACATTCTCACTGTTCTGGAGGCCAAGGTCTAAGATCAACACATCTCTAAGGTTGGTTTCTTCTAAGGCTTCTCCTTGGCTTGCAGATGGCTGTCTGCGTTCTGTGTCCTTACATAGTCTTCCCTCTGTGAAGGTCTGTGCCCTAATTTCCTCTTTTTATAAGGACGCCAGGAATATTGGAGTAAGGCCCATCCGAATGACCTCATTTTACCTTAATCGCCTCTATAAGGCCCTATCTTCAAATATAGTCACATTCTGAGATGCTGGGTGTTTCGAACTTCAACATAAAAATTTGAGGGAGACACAATTTTGCCTATAACGAGTTCCTACTGCAGTAAAGCCGACTCCTTTATTCTGTGCTAGGGGTAAAAATAGGACTTCTGTATTGAAACTAATCTGGAATTACATCTTGTTTCCTAGGGAAATATTAGAATTCTAAAATATTATTGTAAATTTAGTAACTTTATGTATTTTGCAGAAAATCTTTCTTTGAAATGTCTATACAAAGTATTTGAAAGGCAGATATGATGTTTCAGTTTTAAATAAAATCATTTTAATTTTGAAAGTAAAAGTATTCATCATTTCATATTTCTGTTTTATAGCATCTGATTTTAAAATATAACATATGGCTATCTTATATGCTGTTATTTTGGAAGACTGTGAATAGATTTTGTAATGATAAACGTAAAGAGTAATTCAGCCTAAATATTTGAAAAAAAGAATATCTTAATGAAATTTGATTTTTAATTTCATGAGGAAAGAAATTTTAAATCACATGGATATCTTTGACTCCTCCAAGATATTGTATAATAAATATATTCATTTGGGGCTGAATAACACAAATAGTGTTTTGGTTTGGGTGCAAACAAGCTAGAGAATGTCAAGGAAGAGTCTCAGTAATGTTAGACCCAATGATCTTTCTGCCAAACCTAGTCATCCTAAGAAGATATACGTCCCCCCCAACACAGAATCTAGATCTGCAGCATTGATATTATCATAAAATACCTTATGGGAGTGCCTGGGTGGCTCAGTTGGTTAAATGTCTGCTTTCGGCTCAGGTCATGATCCCAGGGTCCTGAGATTGAGCCCCTCATCTGGCTCCCTGCTAAGGGGGAGCCTGCTTCCCCTTCTCCTTCTCCTGGCCCTCCTACTTGTGTTCTCTATCAAATAAATAAATAAAATATTTATTTAAAAAATACATTTTTGGGGAACCTGGATAGCTCATTGGTTGAGCCTTCAGTTCAGGATGTGATCCCAGGATCCTGGGATTGAGTCCTAAGTTGGGCTTCCCACAGGCAGCCTGCTTCTCCCTCTGCCTATGTCTCTGCCTCTCTCTGTGTGTCTCTCATGAATAAATAAATAAAATCTTTTAAAAAATATCTTTTGGTATCTCAACAGGACCATTGCTTACACTCTTCATGAATTCCTTCTTGAGCAATTTACTCAGCCTAGAAGATTTCATGTATCTATCAATTTATTGAGTTCACTCCAAGTTTATCTAGTTTAAACTAATTAATCTAAATCACTAGCATATAGATCCTAAGTTAAATTATGAAGTACTTTCTCTTGGCCAAAATCCCCTCAAAATACTGCATCTTCCCTGGAGTACCACTGGCTATAACCATTCCATCTAGGCCAGCATTTCTTAAGATGTCCTCTTCCTCCAGATTCTACTTCATCTTGTTAGAATGTTGAACGTTGTTCACACTAATATTTAGATGGCTCATTTACATGTTGATTCTTCCAAGCTTCCCTTAACAGAGTTGCAGTAGTAGGATTTTTAAGGCCTCTAGCAAATCGGTAAAAACAATTTCCTCCACAAGAAAGTCTAAAATGGCTCCACACTGTGCACTGCTAGTAACTGAATTACACTTCACACATTTAAAATGCCAATATTTTCCCAGATCTTTTAGACTGCATTTAACAGAATACCCTCAATACTTAGTTTCTTTGAAGACATTGGTTTGGTGATGAATATTGGAAAGCCAAAGGTGCTTTTTACCTGGAGACATCAAGCATCCCAACAATAGACTTTATTCCCCCTAAAACAGCAGATTCAAAACAAAATTATTCCAGTGGTCTGACAAATGCACAAGAAGGTTGCTTTTCTAATTCCCTTGCTCAAGTAGTCATAGCATAGAGAGCAAATATAAAAATAGTAGTAACCAGTGAATAACTTCATATAGAAGTCAATAATCAGTCCTCATCATCTACTTTTTTCCACTACCTTTTAGAACACCCAAAAACCATAGTGCAACTCTTCACATCATAGATGGAGATATAAAGATACAATCTAAAATAATTTCTACTTCCTATTCACTCCTTAGAACCCCACAATTTCTGAGAGCCCTGCTGGGAAATAGTCAACCATTTTTCCTAACTGTTTTCTAAATAAGCGATTATGGATAAATTTGACTTATACTACTTCAGTAAATATTGGACTCACTAATTGCTGTTTTTGAAATGTCAAGACAGAAACAAATCATTAACCGTTATTCCATTTTGCAATAATTTTTTAAAAGGCAATTTTATTTTTCTTGCAAATTCCATAGATACATCCACATCTAGTTTCTGAATTGGAAAAGGAAAGAACAAAATAAATCCAGTCAGACAATAGAAAAAATAAATTCTATTTTAGGCAAAGCTATGTAAACTACAGTTTTACCATGGAACATTTGTTTTTTGAAACTATTTATAGAGGATTTAAAACTGAAGGCTAGGCTTCATCTGCTGCCTCTGTGAATAGCTGAGCCTAACAATGCTTGGAGGAGCCAGCTAAAAGCCAGGTTGGATTAGTGAGCAATGTTTGATAGAATGACTGCCCCCCAGGATTCATGAACAGATCCTGCTCTTGAGAACTCTCCTTCTGCAGCTATGGAGGTCAATATAAGCTGTGGTCATGTCATATTCCAAGTGATTGTTGTTCAATTATATGTATCTCTCAGATACCATCATTTGTTTCCTCTACATCATTTATAAATCCATGATGCTAAGGTTCTTCTAATGGAATAGAACAGTATATCTAATGATATGCTATTTGATATCTATTTTGTAAGTATATATACATACTTAACCAACACATACCTCCTGAAACATTTCCAAGGGCAAGGGAGCAAGAATATAAATGGAGGCCCATGTATCATGTTGAAATACTTTAGGGTCATAAATTAACCTTACAAATTATTAAATGGAATATGTTCTATCGTGATCATCCTCCTACCTTGGTAAATAAACCTTCAAAATATCAAAATAAAAAATTTGCAAATATTGCATCTATTGCTTATATGTGATTGAAAGTTATCAAAACATCACTGATGACTGGGTTTATTTATTAATGCACAAGTCTAAGTATTAGACTATGGACCAGCAACATTTGCTAAGTAATAAAATATAATGACCTGTTTAATATTTCCAAATTTTCTTCAGCTTTTATGGGCAAATCTTGAGGTACAATGCTACTTCATGAGTATCTCAGAAACCACATATTAGAACAGGAAGAAAAGTAAAAGACAGACAGGAAGAAAGAAAGACGGAGGAAAGGGGAAAGGGAGGGGGGGGAGAAGAAGGGAGAAAGGAAGGAAGGAAGGAAGGAAGAGAGGAAATAGGGGAGGGCGGGAGGAAGGGAGAAAGAAAAGAGAAGAAAAAAAGAAAAAAGAAAGATAAAGAAAGAAGGAAGGAAAGAGGGAATGAGAAAAAAGAAATGGACTTTCAGTAGTTAGTGGGAAATAATTCTGTGTTATTCAAGCATCTATTGTGTCCATGTCCTCCAAGATAAAGGACTAGAAGATAAATTCATTTTTCTTTTCTCTTACTCAAGCGATTCCACTGCATCGCTCCTTTCCATACACCAAAGAACATCAACTCTGGCAGCAAAATAACACAAAACTTGAAGGCATTCAGCTGTGGTCTCCTTTTGTCTAGTGAACACAGGCAAGCTATATAAAGAAGTATCTTCCTGAAGTTGAAAAATGTTAATCACAAATATGTTCCTGAAGTGCAGGGCCCATACACACACCTCTTTCCCACTTCTACAATGGTCTAAGGTACTCTCAGCCATGGACCTTCTCCATTGCATGTCTGTGAATTTACAAATGATGCTGATGTGACAACATTTTCAGTGGCTCTGCTCTCGGTTCAGCAGGATTCACCTGAGTTGTTTCAATTGTGATGTGCCCTTATGGTCACTTTCTAAGTGGGCCTGCTGTGTTGAGGAAAACTTGTTATCCTCTCTTCTATATTTTCATTTAAGTGATAAGGTCAACAAATTATATAGTTTAGTAGAACAGATATTTCAACCGAAGTGTCTTATTTCACTGGTTTGAAAGCTGCCACTGAGAAGAACCTTTATTTTCTGATTGGGCCACCTCTTCAAATGCTAGAAGAGCAAGTCAAGGTGGTGTCCTGGGGATTGCTCTTCCTCTTAACCTCATTACCCAGTGGGGGCAAGTCTTCATCACACTTGTTTTCTCCAGAATGGTGCCAGTTGCCTGATATATTGTTACTTATCATTTGCAGGCCTACAGAGAAATAACTAGATGTGGATGAAATAGGTGCAAGTACTTATAATTTTTTTGCAAAATGAGTCATGCATTTGCTTTTCTTTTTTCTTAAGATTTTATTTATTTATTCATGAGAAACACAGAGAGAGAGGCAGAGACATAGGTAGAGGGCCCTAGAAGCCGGCTCCCTCTGGGGAGCCCGATACGGGACTCAATCCCAGGACCCCAGCCAGGATCATGGCCTGAGCCAAAGGCCGATGCTCAAGCACTGAGCCACCCAGCTAGCCCTGTATTTGCTCTTCTTTCAAATATGAGCCAGTAATAATGAAAGCATAAGTTGACAAAGCTTTCTTAATTGGTTTTGAAGAGATGTATCACATTTCTAAAGGTAACGGTATCATTAATGAAGGTCAAATCATTTCTCTTTGATTTTGTAATCTGTTTTTTGTTTCATTCAAATACAAGCTATCTGATTAAAGGATTGCTCACTTTTGAAATAAAAATAAAGTCATTTTATCAAGGTCTGTGTGAGGAGAGAATAGAAAAGCATCCCAATGACCCTGATCCAATGGTGTATTTCAAGCCTAAGAATTACTGGAAGTGTTTTTATGTTTATTAAACTCATTGTTTCTCTTCCCGTCTGGCACAAGACAGAGTTTTCTGTGCATGTACAGAGTCATCACACATAGAACTGAGAGTCTTGTTGGGATTTAGTAAATGTGCAAATGGGCAAAATCACTAGGTAAGCTTCTGTTAACTCAGGGTGTCCTGTTTCTTTTTCTTTTTAAGATTTGATTGATTGATTGATTGATTGATGAGACAGGGGTGGGAGGGGAGAGGTAGAGGGAGAGAGAGACAGAGAGAGACAGAGAGAGAGAGAGAGAGAGAGAGAAGAGAATCTCAAGCACACTACATGCTGAGCTAGGAGCCCAAGATAGGGCTCTATCTCACCAGCCTGAGGTCATGACCTGACCCAAAATCAACAGTGAAACATTTAACTGACTGAGCCACCCAGGCACCCCAGGGTATCCTGTTTCTTAAACACAAACATTTGGTTGTGAACTCCTTGCCATTAATCACCTTGTAAATAACCACAAATTACCAAGAGAAGAAAGTTTTCTTCCTGTAGCTCTCTAGTCATATGTCCTATCTATTCCCTCATTTTTCCATGACATTGAAAAAAAAAAAAAAAAGACCATGTAAATGAGAGGCACAGCTTAAGCTTATACTTTGCTTGAAAATTCAATTTTTTAAAATGAGGATATGTATAAGTGTTAACTCTTTACTTTGGCATGACCATTCATAATCATTTTTTTTATTTTTATTTTATTTTATTTTATTTAAATAAATTTATTTTTTATTGGTGTTCAATTTACCAACATACAGAATAACACCCAGTGCTCATCCCGTCAAGTGCCCCCCTCAGTTCCCGTCACCCATTCACCCCCACCCCCCGCCCTCCTCCCCTTCCACCACCCCTAGTTCGTTTCCCAAAGTTAGGAGTCTTATGTTCTGTCTCCCTTTCTGATATTTCCCACACTTTTCTTCTCCCTTCCCTTATATTCCCTTTCAGTATTATTTATATTCCCCAAATGAATGAGAACATATAATGTTTGCCCTTCTCCGATTGACTTACTTCACTCAGCATAATACCCTCCAGTTCCAACCACGTTGAAGCAAATGGTGGGTATTTGTCGTTTCTAATGGCTGAGTAATATTCCATTGTATACATAAACCACATCCTTATCCATTCATCTTTCGATGGACACCAAGGCTCCTTCCACAGTTTGGCTATTGTGGACATTGCTGCTAGAAACATAGGGGTGCAGGTGTCCCGGCGTTTCATTGCATCTGTATCTTTGGGGTAAATCCCCAGCAGTGCAATTGCTGGGTCGTAGGGCAGGCCTATTTTTAACTCTTTGAGGAACCTCCACACAGTTTTCCAGAGTGGCTGCACCAGTTCACATTCCCACCAACAGTGCAGGAGGGTTCCCTTTTCTCTGCATCCTCTCCAACATTTGTGGTTTCCTGCCTTGTTAATTTTCCCCATTCTCACTGGTGTGAGGTGGTATCTCATTGTGATTTGGATTTGGATTCTTCTTTTTAATAAGGCTGGCTAATGGTTTATCTATCTTTTTTTTTCTTTTTTTTTTTTTAATTTTTTATGATAGTCACACACACACAGAGAGAGAGAGAGAGAGAGAGAGAGAGGCAGAGACACAGGCAGAGGGAGAAGCAGGCTCCATGCACCGGGAGCCCGATGTAGGATTCGATCCCGGGTCTCCAGGATCGCGCCCTGGGCCAAAGGCAGGCGCCAAACCGCTGTGCCACCCAGGGATCCCTGGTTTATCTATCTTATTAATTCTTTCAAAGAACCAACTCCTGGTTCTGTTGATCTGTTCCACAGTTCTTCTGGTCTCGATTTCGTTGAGTTCTGCTCAAATCTTTTAACTCTTTTCTTCTGCTGGGTGTAGGATCTATTTGCTGTTTTTTCTCTAGCTCCTTTAGGTGTAAGGTTAGCTTTTGTATTTGAGTTCTTTCCAGTTTTTGAATGGATGCTTGTATTGCGATGTATTTCCCCCTTAGGACTGCTTTTGCTGCATCCCAAAGATTTTGAACTGTAGTATCTTCATTCTCATTAGTTTCCATGAATCTTTTTAATTCTTCCTTAAATTCCCGGTTGACCCTTTCATCTTTTAGCAGGATGGTCCTTAACCTCCACGTGTTTGAGGTCCTTCCAAACTTCTTGTTGTGATTTAGTTCTAATTTCAAGGCATTATGGTCTGAGAATATGCAGGGGACGATCCCAATCTTTTGGTATCGGTTCAGACCCGAATTGTGACTCAGTATGTGGTCTATTCTGGAGAAAGTTCCATGTGCACTTGAGAAGAATGTGTATTCAGTTGAGTTTGGATGTAAAGTTCTGTAGATATCTGTGAAATCCGTGTGGTCCAGTGTATCATTTAAAGCTCTCGTTTCTTTGGAGATGTGCTTAGAAGACCTATCGAGTATAGAAAGAGCAAGATTGAAGTCACTGAGTATAAGTGTATTATTATCTAAGTATTTCTTCACTTTGGTTATTAATTGGTTTAAATATTTGGCAGCTCCCACATTCGGGGCACATATATTGAGGATTGTTAAGTCCTCTTGTTGGATAGATCCTTTAAATATGATATAGTGTCCCTCTTCATCTCTCACTACAATCTTCGGGGTAAATTTTAGTTTATCTGTTATAAGGATGGCTACCCCTGCTTTCTTCTGAGGACCATTCGAATGGTAAATGGTTCTCCAACCTTTTATTTTCAGGCTGTAGGTGTCCTTATGTCTAAAATGAGTCTCTTGTAGACAGCAAATAGATGGGTCCTGCTTTTTTATCCAGTCTGAAACCCTGCGCCTTTTGGTGGGGTCATTAAGCCTGTTCACGTTCAGAGTTACTATTGACAGATATGAGTTTAGTGTCATCATGACATCTATTCAGTCTTTGTTTTTGTGGATTGTTCCACTGAACTTCTTCTTAAAGGGGAATTTTAAAAGTCCCCCTTAAAATTTCTTGCAGAGCTGGTTTGGAGGTCACATATTCTTTCAGTTCCTGCCTGTCTTGGAAGCTCTTTATCTCTCCTTCCATTTTGAATGAGAGCCTTGCTGGATAAAGTATTCTTGGTTGCATGTTCTTCTCATTTAGGACCCTGAATATATCCTGCCAGCCCTTTCTGGCCTGCCAGGTCTCTGTGGAGAGGTCTGCTGTTACCCGAATACTCCTCCCCATAAAAGTCAGGGATCCCTTGTCTCTTGCTGCTTTAAGGATCTTCTCTTTATCTTTGGAATTTGCAAGCTTAACTATTAAATGTCGTGTTGAACGGTTTTTATTGATTTTGGGGGGGGGGGGATCTCTCTATTTCCTGGATCTGAATGCCTGTTTCCCTTCCCAGATTAGGAAAGTTTTCAGCTATGATTTGTTCAAATACATATTCTGGCCCTCTGGCCCTTTCGGCGCCCTCGGGAACCCCAATTAAACGTAGGTTTTTCTCCCTCAGGCTGTCGTTTGTTTCCCTTAATCTATCCTCATGGTCTTTTGTTTGTCTCTTTTTTCCTCAGTTTCCCTCTTTGCCATCAACTTGTCTTCTATGTCACTCACTCGTTCTTCCACCTCGTTAACCCTCGTCGTTAGGACTTCTAGTTTGGATTGCATCTCATTCAATTGATTTTTAATTTCTGCCTGATTGGATATATATTCTGCAGTTATGAAGTCTCTTGAATCCTCTAGGCTTTTTTCTAGAGCCACCAGTAGCTGTATAATAGTGCTTCTGAATTGGCTTTCTGACATTGAATTGTAATCCAGATTTTGTAACTCTGTGGGAGAGAGGACTGTTTCTGATTCTTTCTTTTGAGTTGAGGTTTTCCTTCTAGTCATTTTGCTCAGTGCAGAGTGGCCAAAAACAAGTTGTATTAGGAAAAGGAGAAAAAGACAGGAGAGAAAGAAAGAAAGAAAAGAGAAAACGAAAAAAGGAAGAAGAGAAGAAAAAGATAAAAAAAGAAAGAAAGGGAAAAAAAGGGTGTCGGAAGCAAACAAATCAAAAAGCAAAAAAAAAAAAAAAAAAAATCCACGGGGGAGTATCTTCTGATTCTGTATACTGTAAGTCCCTTGACTTCCCCTGGAACTTGTCCGTCTAGCTGGTCTTCTGGGGGAGGAGCCTGTTGTGCTTTTTTTCAGGTGTTAGCACTTCAGGGAGCTGCTGTGCCCCCTGCCTGGTGCAGGGCTCAGTGGGGGTTGTTCACCCCGTGAGGCCCCAGGAGGAACAACCGCAGTGGCGGGGCCAGCTCTGCAGCCCTGGAGTCAGCTCCTGCAGTCACCACGGAGCTCTCCGTCTGCAGGACCTGGAGGCTCCGGGGCGGGGCAGCTGATGTGCTCAGTTCGGGGCTGTCCTGGGCCCTCTCGGCCTCTGCCTGTCCGGGGAAGGCCGGATCCTGGGCTGTGTCCCCGCGCCCTGTGCTCCGGGGCCTGCGCTGTTGGATTCATGCTCCCGCCCGCAGCCCCCTCCGCGGAGCCGCCCCCGAGCCCCCCCGAGCTGCTCCCGCCCCGCAGCCCCCTCCGCAGAGCCGCCCCCGAGCCCCCCGAGCTGCTCCCGCCCCGCAGCCCCCTCCGCGGAGCCGCCCCCGAGCCCCCCCGAGCTGCTCCGGGTCCCCCGTGCGCGCTGCAGCCCTTAGGGAGCTCGGCGCACTCTCCCGGGGCGCAGGTGTCTGTTAGTGTCCCCGGGAGCCCAAGGGCATCCCCGCCCTCCTGGGTCCTGCTCCACCTCCCTGCGAGCCCCTTTCCCCCGGGAAGGTCAGTGCAGCTCCTGCTCCTCCGGGACGGGGCTCTCCTGTCCTGGGGACACTCGCCCCGGCCTCAGCCCGGCTCCTCGCGGGGCCCCTCCCCCTTGGAGGCCTTTTGTTTCGTATTTCTTTTTCCCCGTCTTCCTACCTTGATAGAAGCGGGAACTCTTCTCACTGTAGCATTCCAGCTGTTCTCTCTTTAAATCTCAGGCCGAATTTTTAGATTTTCAGGATGATTTGAAGGTTATCTAGGTAATTTGGTGGGGACAGGTGACTTGGGGACCCTACTCTTCCGCCGTCTTGCCCCTCCTCATAATCATTTTTAGAAGAGTTACAGTCACTCTGAACTAGTAAGATTTCTGGGATTTTTAGAAAATATTTGATTTTAGATATGAAAATAAAAATTATTCAAAGGCCATTGAATGATAATATGAGGTATCAATAGCTTTAATACAATTAATAGAAGTTTGGAAAACAGGAGTAAATAATAACCATTGACTATCTTAAAATATTATAATTACATAAGGATTTCAAGACAAAAATTCATCCACTTTCTGTAAAATCTCCTAATTAACAGTTCTAGATTGTCTAAGAAGATTTTATTTGGAGTTTGAACTAGCGGTTTTGTTAAAAGGCACTGTATTAAGAATTGTCTTTAAAAAAAACAAAACAGAATTGTCTTTTCTATCACCTTCTGCTTTGTATCTGGGAGAAAAGACCAGTTTTTCATAGTGGTTCAGGTTTCAAATGATAATAGATAGCAGAGGAAAAATAAAATCTTGATTTGTCTCTAGGATAATCATAGAATTTTTTTGAGGGGGTTTACTTTTTCTCTTAATGAGCTGGGCAATGACTTTCCTAAGAGATTTCAATGTTAATTATTCTTTTGGAAAAAAATTATTAGGTTCATGATGATATTAGTCTACCGTAAACAATCATCCTCTGATCTCAGCTGAGTTAGGCGTTCAAAGTTAAGTAGTACATCAAATAGGTGCATATACCCATTCAGTGAAATTGATTATTTTATTCTACAAAAACATTAGCTACTCAGAGATGTGGATGTCATGTATCTTCTCATTAAGGAATGTAACAAGTAGGAGAGGGGAGAAGAGAGACTCTTAAGGTCTAGGATGGGAAGTAGGAAATCTCTAAAGTTAAAATTTGAATGAGAAAAATATTTATTTCAGATGAAACATTTAGGAACTCTATATGCCACTAACATTGAATCATGAGCCTTACAGCCAGTGTCAAGTATTGCTAACCTGTATGAAAAGAGGAAAATGTAGACATTTTGAAGAAAACTTATTATGGCTTATTCTCCATTTGAGGGGAGTGAGGGTTTTTTTTTAAAAATCACTTCTTTATTTTCTTGGGCCTTGGCATGCTCCATAAAAAAATCCCCAAATGAACTTCTTAGTATGTTCTTTAAGAAAAGACTGTTTCAAAACTTTACGTCCCAAACATCAAACAAAGCTATCAGACTACATGGTGACAAGCAGGTCGGAATCTGCTTTTTCTTGGCTGGACCTGTATTATTCCCAAAGTAAGTAGGCAGAATAACTGTGAAACTCACTAAAAACCTTCTGTGGCCACATGCTTCTTCCCAGAGCTTGGGCAGTGGGAGCTACATCCTAGTGTCAACTCTGGGAAGTGACAGGGTGCCAAGAGTTATTCTGTTGGAATGGAGTCACAGAGATCTGTATCCCAAACTAACTTCCACGAAGGAGTTCTAGCCACGGTTCTTTTTTAGAGCAGTGTATCATTTTGGTTCCTTTCACGATAGTAATCATTTGTTGTGCTATTATTATATCCCTGGCATGGTGCTAAGTGCTTTATTTTTAATGACAACTGGGTGATTTGGAGAAGTGGCTTTGGAGAAGTGGACCTAAAGTTAGAAGACCCACTTCTGAATACCAGCTCTGCCACCAACTGCTCCATAGCCCAAAGCAATTCCAAACTTCCCTGAGAATCAGGATCCCATCTGTCAACTTTATACATTCACACTTCCTTCGAGGGCTGTGATGTAGATGACAAATCTCTTCCTACATATGAAAGTGCTTTATAAACTGTAAAGTGCTATCCAAATGTCAGCTGTGACTTTGATTTAAAATTATTCAGTAAATGAATGCTGGAATGGGAGCTACCATCCTGACTATCCGTGGCTATTTTTGTGGAGGAGAATGCTGGTGAGCTTTTCCTCAAGTTAAAAAAGCATTCCAGAACCTTCTTTTTATAAATGAGTTCCAATAAAATGACAATTAACAAAATATTTATTTTTGCACATCCAAATGCACATGGTTTTCTTTATTAACAATGAAGGAAATTGTAGTTTCATCAGGAGCTTTCCCTAAAACCTATGTGTAACTCCCATCCATTCTCCTCAGGTCAGAGGAGAAGCCAGACTGTTTCATAGCTGATGTTACTGAGAAGTTATCAGGGAAAAGAAAGAGGACATAGTGGGGAATTTACCCTTTGCTAATTTTTTAAACTAGATAGCTTATGGTAGTCCTATAGAGCCATCACTTGACCCTACCAACACTGCCACAATTTCTCAGTGAAGGCTAGATCATGGTAAAAGTTGCATATGATTAACCCATGGGTACAAAAGTATATGCCCTCTCCTCTCTTTTTTTTTTTTTTTTTAACTGATGCTAGAGACCTTTTTTTTTCTTTTTTAAACTAATAGAGATACAGAGGCTTAAATTGTGATGAGGCAATGGCTAAGGTAGTGGATTTCTTTTCTCATTTATTATGTAAGAAATTTGGGAATTATATCAATAAACTTACTAAAGTGTGTAGTTTGAAGCATCATTAATATTTGTAAATGTGATTTTATTAAATTTTAATGACCCATCCATCTGTGTTTTAAACAAAAAATATACATTTTTTTCCCATAATTCCATGAGTCAGAGATTTAGACGCCATGTAGTTCTGGCTCAAAATCTCTTATGAGGTTGCTGAGATAATGTCACACAGGGCTGTATCAGCTGAAGGTTTGACTGAGCCTGGAGGATACACTTCCAAGACAGTTTGAACTGATGGCTGTTGCAAGAAGCCTCAGTTCCTCACATAAGGGTCTCTCCATAAGGGTGCATGAGTGTCCTCATTACATGGCAGCTGGCTTCCCCTAGGGCAGAGTGCCTGAGGGAAAGCATGAAGAAGGAAACCACATTTTTATGTCCTAGTCTTGTGAGTCACATATCAGCACTTCCACAACTTTCCATTCATTTGAAGCATGTTACTAAGTCGAGCCCACACTAAAGGGGAAGCTTAGTAGTCTTCACCTTCTCAGGGGAAGATTGTTAAGGATATGTGATGATCCTTTTTAAACTACTGCATCAGTCTTAACTCTTTTTTTTTTTTTTTCACTTACAGTCCACACTCAATCCATCAGGGAGTTCTATTGGCTCTATCTTTGTAAAAACTTCAGAATTCAACCCTCTGTTACTAACTCAAATGCTGCTCCTGTCTAAGTCACTTTGCCCTGCCTGTCCCCTAAACTTCAGGCTATTTTCAATGTAGCAGTCAGACAGATCCTGTTAAAACACAAGTCTTAACACAGCCCATCTCCCACAGAGTAGAAACCTGAGCCCTTACAATGGTTGGCAAGGTTGAGTCCTCCTCTATCTTTGAACACAGCTCCCATTCTCCCCCAACCCCACCTGAACTTCTGAGCCCAGCTGATTTAGGTGGCCAAAATTAAGTAATACGTCAAATAAACATACACATCCCCATAAGTAAAGTTGATTATCTTCTTCTACAAAATTATTGGCTGCTCAGTGACATGGACATCATTTATACTTGCAGCATGTAGGAGAAGGAAGAGGAGGGACTCTTGAATCTAAGATAGGAAGTGGAAAATCCCTAAAGTTAAAACTTATGGGAAAAAATATTGATTTCATTTTTAAAAAGTAGTAACACACAGTTTTGAGTGAATGAATGAAGAATTGAATTATTCTAGTTGAAGAGGTGTGTGTGTGTGTGTGTGTGTTTATGCTGTGAAATGAAGAGAGAGGAAGAAAATAAGGAATATATAGATGGTATATTTAAAGTAAAATTTGCGGACTCCTAATTGAAATGAAATAGGAAGGGAACCCACTTAAAGAGTTTTTCTGTCCTTTTATCCTTCATTTCCATATTGCACTCAGTGCTTCCACTTCTCTGGAAGTAAGAAGCAGTGGTTACTTAGAGATGGTTCAGATCTACATGCTGACATAGTTTACTTGGTCTTGGAGAGCATGCAGATGGCTTTGCCTCACTCTGCCAAACTATAACCAAGTTTTATGAGCACATGGGGGCAATTGCTCTGAATCTTTTTCTCAGCACCCGCCCCCCTCAACAGCTGTCCTTGATGTCAGCCTACCACCTCTCTTACTTTATTCAAGGCAGTTGATATTACCTCATTCAGGACACTGAAAGGCAAGCATGTGTTTATTTTCTATTAGAAACAAGAGGGGGTTTACAGAAATTCTACAGACACTATTGATTTTTCACCTATTGTGTATATGAAGCCTCCTCTTCTGAGAAGGCTGCAATACATGGCTTGGGAATAACAGTCACATTTATGTCCCATAAGAAAAAAAATTGTCATAGGCATTGACAAAGCAAATTAGAGAGGATTTTTCCCAGGACCTCCTATTTCAAGATGACTGTTGCAAAATGAATGATTCTAGTTCCGAGAATTGAAATGACAGGGAGAAAAGAAAGTAGTCACACCACATCACAGTGGGATTGTCAGGAAAAGTCAGAAGATGGGGAGACTGGAGGTGGGCTGCAGAAAGAGACATGGAATTTGCAAAAATGAGAAGAAAGGTTAGACACCCAGAGGAAGCATTCAGCCTTCAGGGCCACTAGTGGACATTAAGCAGCATTTATTCTTTCATGTTCCTACTGTAAATGCACAGAATAGACATCTATCAAAGGCACAATGCCTTTGCCAAGTGGCAGCCTCTTTGCTTTGGGAACACTGGGTAGGAAGCCCTGTGTTCTGGCTTCACAGGGACCCGAGATTGTAAGGATTGTGCTTTGAGTAGTGAGCCCACAGGGAGGCAGGAGTGGGTGTCCTTGAATTGGGGCAGTGTCCTGTGCAGCCTTCCAACCACAGGGCTGCACAGCCAGTGTCATCTAGGAAACAATTCTACTCACCTCTCTGGCAAAGTACCTTCAGCCAAAAGCTGATGACATCTGGGACAGTGTGCTCTTTTCCTCTTTTCATGGGATCAACAACCTTTAAGTTTATCTCTTCAGTAAATGTACATGACAGGGGACTTTCTTAGATGTGATTAGTACCCACCTCCCATTAAGTAGGAGAGCCCTTCTTCAAAACACCAAGATTTAAAAATACCTAGATTCAAATATAGAAAGGTCTATGTTCTAGAGAAAGATACATGAAATGACCTGACACAGATTTTTGCTCAGGACCAAATCATGCCCTTCAGAAAATTTGTCCTTTAAACTACAGTTTAGTCAACAAAGTTATTTAGTCTAGGGGGTTATTCACTTACAAAAATACAGCATAGATTTGTAATACTTCTTGAGTTATATTAGTCTTCATTTTTAGCATCCCTGTTTTCCTCTCCATGCTTTATAGAGTCTTTATATAAAGTAATTAGTTCTAGTTCATCCCATGTCTGTCCTATGTGAAACAAGGCAGACAGATCTGGCTGGTTTGAGGCTCTCTGTTTTTGTTTTTCTGTATACCATTGAAGTATAGAAGAGAAAGCTATACTTGTAAACCGAAGTGTCAAAACAAGGTATTTCAAATTTTAATTGAAAAAAGTCTCTAATAATAACAGGAAGCACTTTAAATTAAAATAGATGTATACAAGAACAAATCACTAAACATTTCCAACCAATTTATATTTTCAGAAAATCAAAATATAAATAAGCACACTAAAAGTGGCAAAAGTTTGAATACACTACATATACTAAGTGATCAGATTACTGGTCACTGGAGATTTCAAAACGGAAACTTGTGTTGAGCTGTTAAGTTCAAGGCCATATTTAGAACATCAGTTTAGATCCAAGCATATTTGCATATTAGAGACTTTAGGTACATCTACTAAGTCTATAGTGCTTATGAGAATAGGTATTAGGAATCCCCAAACACTAGTTCTCAATATCCAAGATGCTTCAACTTCTAAGAAGCCTTAGGATCTCAGTCAAGGAATCCAGAGGAAGAGAACCTTTTACTTAACGGGATGGATGGAGTATCTTGGAAATGGATGCTGAAATGTGCTGTGGGCTCATCAGGCCCAGCTCTACTAATAGAGCCAGATAACAGTGGGCTCATCAGAAGGCGTTCTTTGCAGACTAAAAGTTGCTCACTCTTTTGAGAGGAGGGGGACAGCCAATCCACCTCCTTGCTTACTCCTGTTCTCCTTAAGAGTCTTATACAGAATGCCATTCCTGGGGGTGAGGAGGGCTTTGCTTGTGGGAATTAGAAGCCCTGTTGAAGAATATGAGTGCTAAAAACTTGCTAAGCCAAAATGTTCAAAGAGGATTTCTCTGAGCACTGCTAACCCAAATTAGTAGGAAAAAGAATAACTGATTTACTGTTAGAACCTGACCAAATTTTTTTTGCACAAGACATATTCACCCTTTCTTTCCTCCTTTTCAGTATCTGAGATTACAAGGAATTCTATCAGTATCAGGGGCAATGTGTCAGGATTCAGTCACACAAAGACTGCAACTGAGCTTTCAAGGACTCAGGGAAGAGCCCTGTTGTTTGTGAAGGCTACAATGACTTGTGATTCAATTTCAGCCTTTGCCATTTTGTGGTAGTCAAAAGTCAAAGGTAGTCTAAAGGTGTTGTGAAGAAAATTAAAGGGTGTAAAATTCATTTAATCCACTTAAGAATCTCTTAGGCTTAAAAACTGCAAAATTGTGGCTTCTACAATAGATCCTGAAGATATTTTTTGGCATGAAACTAGACATTACAATTCACTTGTAAAAATAATCTAAGCCTCATCTTCCTAGCACACCAAATAATAGTGATTTTTATATCCAGAGAATATTGAAACTCAGGACAGAGCAAAATTTTTTCAAAAAAAAAAAAAAAAAAAAGCAAATGCTCATTGTTTCCTCCAACTGCTTTTTTTCCTATCATATTTTTAATTCTTTTTTTTTTATTTTGAGACAATTGCAGATCAACAGGCAGTTGTAAGAAATAAAACAGAAAGGTAGATCCTTGTACTCTTTACCCAGTTTTCCCCCAGTGGAAGACCTTGCAAAACTTGAGTACAATATCACAACCAGGGTATTAACACTGATACAATCAAGAGCCCTTCCACTGCCAAGGACCCTCATCTTGCCCATTTATAAACACACTCACTTCTTTCCACTACTATCCTATAATTTAAACCTGGCAACCATGAATCTTTTCTCTTTTCAAGAATGTAATACAAATGGGATTTTAGGGATTAACTTTTGGTCATGAAGTGTAGTTATCTGAAGATACATCCAAGCTGCTCTTCATGTCAATAGTTTGTTTTTTTTCATTGCTAAGTACTATTCCATGCCATGGATGGACCTTGAAGCATGTTTACCAGATCACTTATTTCATTCCTAATCATGGTAATTTGGTCTTGTCTCTTTTTTCCTCTTTGTCTGTTTGGATAGCAGTTTGTCAACTTTATCAATCTTTTCAAAAAAAAAAAAAACTTTGTTTCAGTGATTTTCTCTATTGTTTCTCTGTTTTCAACTTCATTGATTTCTTCTCTAATATTTATGTTTTCCTTCCTTCTGCATTGCTCTTCTTTTCTAGGTTCTTGAGATGGGACATAAATTATTGATATGAGACTGTTTTTCCTTCCTTATATGAGGATTTTAGTGCTATAAATTTCCCTCTTGATGCTGCTTTAAATGCGCCCCATGGCTTTTGAAATGTAGTTCATTTTCAATCAGATATATATATTACATATATTACAGTTACATATATATATAATATATATATGTATAAACAAAAAGTATTTTATTTTATTTAAAAATTTTGTATTTGAGTATAGTTGACATACAGTGTTACAATAGTCTCAGGTGTACAATATAGTGATTTAACAAGTCTATATGTTTTGTTATGCTCACCACAGATGTAGCTACCATCTGTCACCATACAATGCTATTACAATACCTCTGACTATATTCCCTATGCTGTATCTTTAATCCCTGAGATATTCATTCCATAATTGGAAGCCTGTATTTTCCACTTTCCTTGACTGATTTTGCCCATCTCCCCGCCTCCTCCCCTCAGGCAACCATCAGTTTGTTCTCTGTATTCATAGATCTGGTTCTGCTTTTTCTTTTTTTTTTTTAATTCACTCGTTTTGTTTTTTAGATTTCACATATGAATTACCATATGAGTTCTATAAGTTTTTTAATTTTAATTTTTAATTCCCCTTTCACCCATGGATTATTTACCACTGTGTTGCTTAGTTTTTATGTGTTTGACAATTTTCTTATCTTTCTATTGTTGACTTCTAAACAATCCACTGTGGTTAGAAAATATAGTCTTTAGTGTCACCAAATGCCATTTTTCTGTTTTCTTTTAAAATCCAATGGTTTAACATGTTCTTGTGTAAGAAAAAGAAATAAATGTGAAATTATGAATGTTCATTTGTAATAATTTTTTCAATAGTTCTTGTAAGATAAAATTACTATAAGTTCTCTTTTTTTAGACATGACAAATTGGCTACATTCTGGGAAAGAAACTGTAAAATAAATCATTAATTTCATCCTTATATGTGTTTAAACTATGAAAAATGGTTTATATGTTATTAAAACACTTAATATGTTTTGCTTATTAAAATTATAGTATTTCAGTAAAGCCACATTTTTATTTTTGTCTTAGAAATTGGAAAAGTTTTATCTTTTTTAAAAGATTTTTAATTTATTTCTTTATTCATGAGAAACACAGAGAGGGAGAGAGGGAGAGACATAGGTAGAGGGAGAAGCAGGCTCCACGCAAAGAGCCTGATGTGGAACTTGATCCCCGCACTCCGGGATCATGTCCTGAGCCCAAGGCAGACTCTCAACCACTGAACCACTCAGGTATCCCAAGCTTTATCTATTTTTAAAAAGAATATCATACTTTAAGCTGTTTTCTCAAAGACATCTTTATGTACTAAATGTGCACTATTTTTGTTTGTTTGTATAGGTGGGCACTTATAGTATTGCATGAGAAATCTAAGCTCAGGATATTGATTTGTCATTCTGTCATAATCAACTTAATATGGCAAATCTGGACTAATAGTTGGGAAACAAAATACTCAGGGAAAAATATCAATTCATTATTGATTTGTTTATATTTGATTTTAAGCTATCCATTACAGTTATCATCAGACTAACTTCTTGAATGTCCATCAACATCTAAACTTGATTTTTGGAAACATTAACCCATTAAAATCTTCCAAACTCAGGACACTGGGTCACAAGAATGTGAACATTTGGACCAACACAGAATCTTCAAAGCCCTCCATCAGTTTACCTCACTGCATCTTCAATTTTATTTCTTACTATCCACCATTGTTACCAATGAGTTTCACAACACTGATTAATCATCTCCTGCCTCATGATTTGCTCATTCCTGCTAGTTTGCTTTCTATGTTGGGATTTTCTTCCAGCCTTCTTTGCCATCTTCATAAAGAAGATTTAATTTAATTTAAAATTCTTCTCTAAGAACCTCTTGAACAGAAAATTCATTCCCTGCTGTGCTGTCTTAGCAAGAAATTTCAAACTAACTATTCTTGTGTTAGTCAATGCATGTTTTTCCTTCCTGCCATCATCACTTCAGGATCCATGTTCTTACCATCCCCCAAACACACACTACTTTCTCCACTTTGGCTCAAGAGTGGTTATCTTCCTTGGACTAGTTGGAGGATGTGGGGTGGGGGATACTGGCAAGAGCCTTGGACACAAATGAGCATCTCTCCAACTAGAACATTGATGGGAAACGTCTGGGTGATTAGTCATTCTCAATAGATGGCATCAAGAGGAGCAATTTGCTGCTGATACTTCATCCCAACAAGTTCCTGGCATGGTTTCTGTTTGTTCCCTTGCTTCCTCTGTTTCCAGGCCTGTTCAATCTGTTTACCTGTAACTCAGGGTTTGAAAAATTTAGACTTCTATTATTCCTTAATATTCTTCTGTCACTTGGACCATCTGCTTTGGTGGCTTAATAGCTGCATTTTTGCAGCCTTTGTTTCTGGTTCTGTCTTAATGCCATCAGGGAAAGATGAAGCCCTCATGATACCAGTGAGGAAATTGACATAAAACCATTTAAAAATATTACCCAACCACATTTCTGTAATTAACCTCACTTAATTCAGTATCCCTTTATTCCTTAAAAATTCAACAGATCATTAAATTAATAGATCTCTCTCATTTTCTTTCAGTTCATTGTTCTCTCTCCATGTCTAAAGAACAAAATCACTTGAGATAATTCATGATAAAAATATATCTAAAATATGTATATACCTCATACTATGTATTAATCTGTGTATTACTAATACCAATGCTAAATGTAAGATCCATGGTAGCCATATAAAAAAATGGAGAAGTGATTCTGGCATGAATTCTCTCCTTTCTCTGCTTTCAAGCTCTACATAGGAGGGCAGAAGAGATAAATATGAATTTCTATGACAAAGGTAGTGATAGATGACATGAGAGAAACACAGAAAATGTATTATGAGAATTCAGAGTAAAAGATCTTTTCCAGCAGAGGGCATTGGGGAAAATTTCTTGGAGAAGATGGGTTTTGAGGCTCATACATTAGGTTTGATAGGACTGGGAGCATTGGAGATGGGGGAGATACTCTATAGTGAAAGTAATATTTATCTATTCTTCCCATACATTGTAATTGAGCACTTATTATGTGCCGGTAGTATTGACAAACAACAAAATGTGATGACAAAGTGATTCTAGCATCAAACTGTAAGTAATTCAGTCTAGCTGGAGCAGGGAGTCGTGTGGAGGAGTGGTGGGAGATAAAGGGTAAAAGCTGTACAAGTGTAAACTAAGATCATTCAGATAAGAATAAGCACTTACTGATCTGAAGTGTATATTTGTTTGACACCCCCTGGATTTCAGGCTTCTTCTTGTTAGAATTATGTCTTTTAAGTTCATTGCCAGAAAAAAAGATAATTAAAATGCTCAATAGAGTATAAATACTAATTATCTGCCTATTCCTGATAGCTTATAAATGGGTAGATTTACTGATCATATGTATTCACTTTATGTTCAAGTGATTTTGGTTAATGTTTTATTCCATTTTTATTATTTCATACTCCACAAATCTATTAAGACTTTGATTGAATAGCATTAAATGAAGATTATATTTCATAGGCTATCAGTTTGTCTGATATAACAGAGAAATTCAAAATAATGGTGACATAGATAAGACAGAAGTTGATTTTGCTCTTGCACAAAAGGAAGATAAATGGTCCAAGGCTAGTATGGGGCTGGACAATCATCAGGGTTCCCAGCTCATTACATCTTCTTGCCCTGACATCCTTGTCACACATCCTCTACCTCATATTGAAGATGACTGCTTTGTCTACTGCTAATGTATGAGGATTCCATCTAGCACAAAGGGGAAGAGAGAAGGTGATACAGATTCTTTCCCTTTAAGGGAATGAACCAGATTTGGCACATATCACTTCCATTTTATTTCACTGTTTAGAAGTTGGTCATATAGCCCCCCTCAGCTGCTGTTGCTAGGGAAACTGCAAAATGGAGTCTTTGGCTGAATGTCCATATGACCAGCTAAAATGTTGCATCCTATTATTAAAAGTTGGGCAGAAGCTAATGATTTCTATCATAATTATGTGTTAAAATTATGAGCAAGTTGTTTCATTGATGGAGGCCTTTTGCTCCCTTATCATTCTGCCTAATTGGCCACTACTTTTTTTTTTTTTTCCTTACGGAGAAAACAGATGCAGTTACCACAAAGAAACTCATCATTGGAATCCAATTCCAGGGAAAATTTAGAGAGTTAATGAACAATAATGAACCACTTATGCATACATACAAGGTCATAGCTGAGTTCCTGTTGAGATCAGAAAGCAGAAGTAACAGTTTCAGATATAAAGAAATTGCCTAAGACCAGGCAGGATCAGAGAGGACCTCAAGATTAGGGGTGATCAAGCAAGATTGCTGACCTAAAATCTGCAATTTCACACTCACTACAACCTTTGTTTTGGAGTAAGACATTTACGTGTTTATGAAGATACGCAAATGTTCAAAAGCAAGAATAGGGATCCCTGGGTGGCGCAGCGGTTTGGCGCCTGCCTTTGGCCCAGGGCGCGATCCTGGAGACCCAGGATCGAATCCCACGTCGGGCTCCCGGTGCATGGAGCCTGCTTCTCCCTCTGCCTGTGTCTCTGCCCCTCTCTCTCTCTGTAACTATCATAAATAAATAAAAATTAAAAAAAAAAAAGCAAGAACAGAATTATAAAAGAAAGAACAGTGGCTAGTAAGGAAGAAGTCCAGGTTCTTATTGTCTGTAAATATTTAACTTCGTGGTCTTAAACAAGATGCTTAAACCCCAAGGTCTCTATTTCTTCATCTTAAAATAAAGATGTCATATTAGATTTATCAACAACAGAAAATACTCTTTGAAAACCTATATTGTGCCACACAGCATTCTAGACATGTGAATAAAGTGCCTCGAGGAGCTTATGTTCTTTTGGGTTGGGTGTGGGGGTTGGAGCAGACTAGTAAACAGGCCATTGCAAGGCAGTCTGGAAGAGGTATCAGGTGCTTGGGGAACATACTTACAAGGTGCTTTGAATTCAAACTGGAACCATCAGATTTGATCAATGAAGAATATTGAATTATAATTTTATTAACTAAAACCAAGATCCGATGCTAAATTAAGTTGACAATTAAATGAGAAAAAGTGGAAAATGTCCAAATGAAGCAAGATGGTATGACTTCTGCATAACATATTTGTTAAAAAATTAATAGGTGCAGGGTGCTTAACAGAGGTTGAAACAAGTAGAGTCCCAGTCTTCAAAAAGCCTACAATGGACAACATCCACATATAAGATCTAGAATTTCAGAGTTTTGAGACTTGGCATGAAGTGCTTGTATATAATCTGGTCATGATCTATTATGATACAAGAGTATGTCTTTATAGAACAAAGGGCAAGGTTGTCATTTTATTGGGAAAAGGATGGAAATAAGGGAAAAATTTTTGAAAAATTGTCACAAATTTTAAGCCTGTAAAATTTTTGTGAATACTTTTTTCTCTAAGAAAGACGTACTTCGACTCCTTAGGTATATAGATAATCAAGTAACCTGAGAAGCCCTTAAAGAGGGTTCTGTCTAAATGTGCTTTGCTCTCAGATCCTATCAACCAACACTATGGAGAAATGGAGCTTATTTGCCTTCTTTTTTTTTTTTCTGTTCATTGTTAAAGCACTTTAGATATATTTTCAATTTTTTAACCAATTTACACATATTTACTGTATTAAACTTAAAAAATACAGTAAGAATAAAGAAAAATCACTTAAAATTCCATCAAAAATTTCATCATCCATTGATAATGTTCTTTGGTATATACTCAGAATTTTTCTAAACATTGCAAAATATTAATTATACTTACAGTCTATTTATTCTTCTGGCTTGTACCCAGCATTTTTTAAATAAAATATTTTGTGCTGTAGAATTCCTATAACATCTTTTAATTTTAGCTCTTATATACCAAAAATAATGATGAGAACAAAAGCTCTCATATTTGCTTAACAACAGTCTCAAAACTGGAAATCAAAAATCCTGGAACTTCCTTTTTAACTTTTTTTTTTTTGGTAAAATAATTTCAAGCCTACAGAAAAATTACAAGAATAATACAGAGATCTCCTATATCTTTTTCCTAAAATCACCAAGTTTAATATATTGCTACATTTGTTTTATCCCTTTCTCCTCCGTCTGTGCTTCTGTGCATGCATATACATATATGCATCTGTCACCATACATATATATATAAATGCATATACATATATACACACATGAATATGTGGGCATAAAATTTATTTTTTCTGAGTGGTTTGAAAATAAGTTCTCTCTTGCTCTTTAATACTCCCAAGGCAGTAACAATGTAACAATGTAATGTGACAATAGATGTTACCCCAATGTCCAGTTATCAGATCCAGAAAATTATGCTGATATAAAACCTTTATTTAATCTATAGTCTGTATTCCACTGTTTCCAATTGTACAGCCTTTATTATGTCTTTTCTCCTCTAACATGGAATCCAGTCCAGGACCACATGTTGCATCTACTTGTCACATGTCTAGTTTTCTTCAGTCTAGAATAGCTTTATTTTGTCTCTAATGCATTAAATTGACATTTTGGAGAACAATAGTCGCTTATTTTATTTTTTTATTTATTTCATTTTTTAAAATATTTTATTTATTTATCCATGAGAGACACAGAGAGAAAGAGAGAGAGAGAGGCAGAGACACACACACAGGCAGAGGGAGAAGCAGGCTCCATGTGCAGGGAGCCCAACATGGGACTCGATCCCGGGACTTCAGGATCATGCCCTGGGCCAAAGGCGGCGCTAAACAGCTGAGCCACCCAGGCTGCCCCTAGTCACTTATTTTATAGAATGGCTCTCAAAATGAGTCCATCTGGCCCTGCTAATTTTAGTAACTAGGTGCTAATCAATACCCACTAGAATAAAATTGTGAGTAAAGATATTCCTGGCAGCATAAGGAACCTACACAAAGAGAGCATGTGTAACAGATGAGGAAATTAAAGAGGCCTGATATGACCTACTTATCATTTGTATTCTTTTTTTTTTTTTATCATTTGTATTCTTAAAGTGTGAATGGGAAAAGCAAACAGTGAGACTAGAAATATAATCCAGAGTCAGGTGCTAAAGAAGGGCTTAGAATGTGAACTTGATTCTGAAGACAGTAGAGATGGTCAGAAAATGTTAATCAAGGACATAATAATATTTGTTTCTTAGAAAGATAATGTTTTAAAGATAATATAATCAGTCTGATTGAAAAGAAAATGGGATAATATTTCTCTTAAAATGACCATGATCTGGACTGTAGTAAAAGTGAGGAAGAAAAGATGGAACACATTGAGAGAAATGTAGTAGAAAATCCAGAGAACTTGGTGATGTGATGTAAAGAGTGAAGATTGGGATGGTCAGAGTGACAACTGAAAGTCCATTGTGTGTGCTAAATGTCAGGTGGTGCGATTTGCTAAGTTTGGGAACACAGGAGGAAGCAGCTCTGTGGATAGAGGAAGAGGCTGGATCCCATCTTGAAGACTTATTTATTTGAGAAAGAGAGAGTACATGTGAGTGGGCAGAGGGACTCTCAAGCAGACTCCCTGCTACACATGGAGCCTGATGGGGGCTGGATCCCATGACCCATTATACCATGACCTGAGCTGAAACCAAGAGTCAGGCCCTACTGGCTGAGCCACCCAGGTGCTCTGTGGATCCCATTTTGGACAGGGCACATTTGAGGTGTCTGGGGAACACCCACAGGGAGCTGCTGTCTGAGACCCTAAGAGAGAGATCTGTGCCAGAAACACAGATTATGTGCCATCAGCACACAGTCATTGAAATCATGGGGAGATCTCCCTGGAGATCTGCCTGGAGAAAGTGGTGGAGAGGGATTAGGGAGCACACAGGAGAGTCTGGCTGTACTGATGGCACCATTGTGGTGGAAGAACCATAAATTCAGACAACAATGCTGACAGCGTGCCTTTTCCAGCAGCTCCTCACATTTCAGGTATATGAAAAGGAAAGCAGACACTTCAAATTAACCAGGTGGGGGTGACAGAGAGAAGTAAAAGAAGGGAGTAGAAATTATTGGCAAATGAGCAAGTACAGCTAGATGGAGGCTAAAAGATGAGCGTTGAGCATGGAAGACTCTATGGGTCAAACAGTAGATGCAGTAATTCTATCTGAGTGAAAAGAAGGGAGGAGTTCTATGTAGGAGGTAGAAATCAAGATTGGGATGTTCATGTTGTAGAGTTTTTAAAGTATACTTTTGAATGATGACCAGGTGGAGGATAGTTGGCAAGCAGGAGCTAAGGTGAAGTGACAGGGGAAGTCCTTGAGGGTAAGGGGATTGAGTAGGTAAGGCAATCAAGTCTCAGATGTGTTGTCTTTGTGGGTGATGAAAACATCTGAATGGTGATAGATTTTGGGATAAAAAGTAAGTCTGTGGAAAAACTTCAGGAAATAATGGAAATAAGAAGAGTTAAAAAAAAAAAAGAGTGAGAAGAGGCTTCCAAATTGTGCTTAGCAAATGAAGATGGGAAGAGAGAGGGGAAGTTTTAAAACATGCTGTCCTATGCAGCAGCCACTAGCCATATATAGCTATTCAGATTTAAATTCTAATTAATTAACGTTAAAATTTAGTTCCTCCTAACATTAATCACATTTCAGTCATTCGATACCCACATGTGGCTAGTGGCTACCATATTGGGAAGCTCAGATACAGGACATTTCTGTCATTGCAGAATGTGATATTGAACAGTATCGTTCTAGAAGGAGCATCCTGAGTTGAGGTGAGGATTCCTGGACACTTCATTATTCTAAGGAATCCAGAGGAAGGGAATGGAGAAAGGAAGACTATGGCATTTCTCATCTCCTACTTTTAAATTTCCTTTGTGCTTGTTGAGTAAAGTGAATATTGGATTTGAAGTCGTAAGACTCAATTAAGTTTATTTGTACTGCAAGTATGTCACTTACAGACTTTACTGATCTAAATTGGGTATAATGATACATCATAATGGCCGTGAGAATTAAATTTTAAATATTGCATGAAATTACTTATTAACAAACATAGCACCATTTAAACATTAGGAATAGTACTAGTAATGCTGGAAATAAACCTGGTAATATTCCAGCAATCTCCCTTTCCAACCCAGCAAATTCACTATCCCTCTCAAATCACTGAAGGAAAACAAAAAATATTCTGACTTGTTTATTGACTTATGAAAGTCTTTATACCACTCCCCCTAATAAAAATAACGCCACCTGAATTAGATAGCAAAAACGTTGAACTATTGAAGAATGACAGATACAACATTTAAGCAAAACCGAATTTCAGTGTATTCAATCAAGAAATGCAAGTAAGTGTTTCATTCTTTCCTTATGACTGTGAGAAACTGGCAGAAAGGGCTGCAGGATTTGGGTGAACCTCCAGATTACAAGGAAGGTGAGATGGAAGGAAGGAAGACAGACTTCTTATGCCACACTTTTGTCTGAAGTAGGGTATATTTACCTACTCCTAAGCAGAGACAAATAAAAGCTGTGTGCATTTTTGTCAGAAAGCTGTGCATGTGGGCAGATAAACTTTCCATGGTTTATAAACACTGAAAAAGATGGTAGGTTGACTTAATTTAAGGAAATGCTTATTGAGATAATACTGTACTCTGCTACTCTGCATCTCCTGTAGGTAGCTATTCAACTTGCAAGCAGAGGGACACCTGGGTGGCTCAGTGATTGGACATTTGCCTTTGGTTTAGGTTATGATCCCGGGGTCCTGAGATCAAATCCCACATCAGGTTCCCTAGAGGGAGCCTGCTTCTCCCTCTGCCTATGTCTCTGCCTCTCACTCTGCATCTCTCATGCATAAATAAATAACACCTTTAAAAAAAAAAGCTTACAAGCGGAAAGACACAGTGAAGAAGATTAAATATAACTAAGATGAAGAAAATCAGCTCCTAAAACAGTGCAGAAAGGACATATAAGGAAATGTGGCATAGTTTAAAAGATCATGGATTCATACAAATGTGCTCAACTGATTTTCAACTAAGGGTTGAAAGGTGCAAAGGCAACTCAGTGGAGGAATGATAACCTTAGAACTTGGTTCTGGGGCAATTGGACTTTCCATATGCAAAAGCCAAATTCCCTTGAATTACTATTCAAGTGGCTGGAGCAAGTAGACTTCCATATGCAAAATCTTAACCTCTCACTTGATACACAAATTAACTCAATATGGATCATAGACTTAAATGTAAAATCTAAAGCTATAAAGTTTTTAGAAAAAAAAGACAAAATCTTTGGGATCTAAAACTAGACAATGAGTTGAATGAGTTTTTAGATTTGGTACCAAAAACATGATTCAAAAAACAGAAATTGATAAATTGGACTAAATCAAACTTTAAAGTTTTGCTCTGCAGAAGACCCTATTTAGGGGATGAAAAGAAAAGCTATGGACTGAGAGAAAATATTTGCAAACGACATACTCAACCAAGGACTAGTATCTAGAAAATACATAGAACTCTCAAAACTCAATAGATTAAGAAATCCAATTAGAAATTGGGCAGAAAAAATCAATCTTGAGCAATTATACTAGAGAAATGAAAACTTATATTCAAGGAAAATCCTATATGTCAATGTTCCTGAGAACTTTATTTGAAATAACCAAAAACTGGAATCGACCCAAATATTCTTCAACAGTTGATTGAATAAATAAACTGTGTCCACATCAGAATCCCAAGAATCTGTGAATATGTTATGTTACATGGCAAAGATGAATTAAGATTGCAGATGGAATTAAGGTTGCTAATCTGTTGACCTTGAGATGGGGAGATTATCCTGGATCTTCTGGGTGGGTCCAATTTAATCTGAAGTGTCCTTAGAAATGGAAGAAGGAGACAAAGAGGAGGTTGGAGGGATACAATATGAGAAAGACTTAACCCCTTCTTGCTGGCTTTGACGCTGGATGTAAGAGATTGTGAGCCAATAAGTGTAGGCGGTCTGGAGAAGCTGGAAAGGGCAACAAAATGGATTCTTTCTTAGAACCTCCAAAAACTAGTACAGTGCTGCCAAAACCCAAACTTTCACCCAGTGAAATCCATATAGGATTTCTTATTTACACTGCCATAGATAACATATTTGTTTTGATTTAAGCCACAAAGTTTGTGATAATGTGATTCATCACTAATAGAAAACTAATGTGCATACTGTGAATGCTACTCAATAGAAGAATGAACTATTGATACACCAACAACCTGGATGAATATCCAGAGAAAGAAACTGAGTAAAGAAAGCCAGCCACAAAATGTTACATACTGTTTGATTGCATTTATCTAACAGTTTTGATGTGAAAACACTTTAGAGGAGGACAGATTTAGTGGTTGCTATGAGTTCAGAATGGGAATGGGAGGGGCATGTGGGAGGAAGGTGGGTGTGGTTATAAAAGAGCAGCATATTGAGTATTTGTAATAATGAGCTTGTTATCTTGACTGTATGGTGTATACATGAAACTATACAGGTGATAAAATTGTATAGAACTTACTACACACACATGTATAAATAGAAATGAAACTAGGAAAGATTGGTAAATGTCAATATTCTGGTTGAGATCTTATACTACACTTTTGCAAAATGTTACCATTGGGAAAAATTTGGTGAAGTATACAAAGACTATTATTTTTTACAACTGCACATGAATCCACAATTATCTTTATAAAACTTTCAGTAAAAAAATTGTTGGAAATTATTATCTTTGCTGCTTAGTATAACCATGACTATGAATTGTCCTGTTAAAATCTAGAAAGTAGGAGCCAGACTATCTAATTACTTTTGTACACTAGTTTCTACAACATCATATGCCATTGAGATGCTTTTTATTAATGATAATATATCTGAATGTACCTTAAAGCAGGGAATGTTAACTTATTTCTGTGAATTCATGGGGTACTTAATTCACCTGGAAATTGTGTTCAATATTATATGTGGATGTGTGACATCTTTCAAAAGAATTGATAATTTTCAAAGGGTTCCATTAAAAAAAATCAAGAACCGTTACCTCTGAACTTTGCAATCCTATAATTTAGAAATAAGGTCCTTAGAAACCCATGAACTTTAAGAATATATTTCTTTGGAGCTATTTAAAGTAATGCTATGCACAATTGCAATTTTTTTTTAATGTGAGAAAGCATGCACAGTTTTTAGTAGAATGGGCTCTGAGGTCAGACTTCCAACTTTCAAGTTCCAGACATCCATTACCGGTGTGTGACATTAGGCAAGGTTGTTACTCTTTCTAAACCTTGGTTGCCTCATCTTGGTTTCCCCATAAAATGGGGAAAATATGACTCCTTATTTCATAGACTATAGTGAGTTTCAAATGAAATAATGTATATGAATCATTTAGTATAGTTTCTAACACAGGATAAGAACTCAACGAATATTAGCTCTTACTAGTGTTGTTGCTATTAAGGCTAAAACTGAAAGAACTAAAAGTTGTGATTGTTCTTTTCAAAATAACTTTTCAAAATAACAGAATAAAGGATAAATAACTTAGTAGGGAAAACATCGGTGTTAGTAGACCTGCTCTGCCATTGGCTTACGGATTAAGTTTGGACAAATCACACTCTCTCTGAACCTCAATCCATAAAATAAGAGGGTCAAAATTGTGATTTGGAATGATTCTATGTCTGTACTGGTTATCAAGATGTTGGCTGTTAGGGGAGGAGAGTGAAAGCTCATAGGAGCCTGATGTGTCTGAAATTGTGAAAAGGATGCAAGGGGACATGGGCAACACATTAACAGCACCTGCGAGGTAGAGCTTTTTTCCCTCTGTATGGCACTTAGAATGTAGCGAGAAAAGTGACAAGTGGCCACACAATTAGAAGAGGGCAGACACACTACTGTGTTGAAGAACACAGAATAGATAGCCTTAATTCAGCTCCAAGTGGTGGGGAGGAACTTAAGGAGGATTTTCAGGAGCAAGTGAAAGAAGAAAGGAATTAGCCAAGCAAAATAGGGAGGCAGTGAGAAGTGAGTATGGTCCAATGAGCTCAAGAGAATGTGACATTCCTGGAATTAAAATCAACCCCATATAACCATACTGAAGGAGACAGGCATGGCTGAAGGTGAGGCTGGAAGGGAAGAAGCTGGATCATGAAGAGAATCATGTGAGATAATTTGTAGGGTCTTATGGTTATACACAGTTTGAGTAGAGACAAGTAGCAGCTGAAAAGAGGATCTAAATTTCTCAATTTACAATGAGATGATAACCTGTAGACTGGATCCTATTTTACCATTAATATCCATGGATTGTAGAGAAAGAAATCACTGGAGACATATAATCATTTTTACAGATTTGAAGCTAGATAACTTAAAATTCTTCTTATATCCTTTGCATGCTGGAAGCTTAAAAAATTATATAGTGGATAAAACAACTAAAAATGTCTCTGTAATTTAGCTTTTAAAAAAACAAAACCTAAAACTAAACACAGGAACAGCTTCCATGGTTGATTATGTTAATAATGTCATGGATTTTCCTCATTTTGTGGTCCAGAGTGGCCTACCATCTACTGAATTAAATCTGTAGATTCTCGTTTAGATTTGCTCTGAAACAGCCTGTTCTAGCACAATTTAATTTCATGGTCAAATGAGGATAATTATTGCAAAAAGCTTTTAGCTGTGAGCCTCTTGTGATTTTTAGTTGCAAATGTAGCCACTTCTAAACCTGTTCTGTGTTTTTTTGATGTGGATATGATAAAGTTTTGCCTGTTGTGCCCAGTCTATGTTTTTTCCACTGATAGGAAAAACTAGAGATTTTTGACTGAAAATAAGAGACCACTTTTGGATATTTCTGTTGATACAGATTACTGAACTATTTCCTCAAGTTAGTTAAAGGTAATAGCAAGAACTCGTATCTTGCCAATCTACAATAAAACTTTTGTCATTTTCAAGCTTCATTACATTAGACTTTTAAGTAAAATTTACATTTGTTTCCTTCATTTATATGATCAATTACAACTTATATGATCAATTTATATGAGCATTACAATTACTTTGCATATTTAACAAGTTGATACAAATCCCCATACTGTGATTAAATCTGCTACCTCAGGATCACAGTTTAGCACCTTTGGTGGGATTCGAACAGTAATTCTTTAAATTGTCTAAACTGCAGGCATTTTACTGGATGATAATTTGAACTTAAAGTGGATAGCAATATTCCTGCTGTTACATCACCAGTATAATTAATGCCCATCAAGATCTTGTTTAGAAGTATTCTCTTTTCATGAATTGCAGAAGTATCTTTTTTTGTAACAAAGGTAACTTTTTTTTTTTTTTTACTCTTTTGGAATTAACTTAAATCTTTCTGATAAAGTTCAGATCACTAATATCGAAACCCAGCTGCAGCCTGAGATCCCTCCTATCATCTTCAGCTTATAGGTAGGATCAAGACAACAAGAAAGACACAAGACCCAGATTGTTGTAGTTGTTAGATGGGAATCTTTCAGTCTTGTCCCTTAGGATAGTTTTGCATTTAGATTCTTTAAATAAGACAGAGCATTTGATTAGTTTTTCTTAAAGAACTTCATATGACACAGTTGTTTGGTTACATTATTCTCCTTCCTTTCTCTGGGTTTATAGCATTTTAATTGCTGTTTTAATCTTGTGCTTTATATAAAGCATACATAATTCCCTTAGTGGATAGAACCCATGGAAGTAAAAAGTGTTATTATTATGCATTTCCCAGTCTGTTAGTGCTTTGATAGATTCCCTAATTCACTCTTCGAAATAAAATTGCTATATACATTGTGTTCTTTTTACAACATTACTATCATGTGTAGGAGGAATATTTTAGGGTAGGATAAACAGTAATTGGCGAGGAGCTGTAACACTGATTTGTATAAGCTTAGTGTCCAACCCATCCTGAGGACGCTATTAGAGTAATGGGTGAAATGAAGGGAGTGCTAATTTGTTAAAATTTACTTCGGAAAAAGATCAAAGTGGCATTAGGGCTTTGGAGGCAGTACCCTTGGTAGTTTCCTGAACATGTTCTGGCTTCAGCAGAAATAATCTCAGAAGCTACACAGCAGCAGCATAATGTTTGGGCAGAAAAGCGTCCCAAGGTGCTGTGAGAAAACGTGGTGCTGTGGAAACCACTAGATGGGGGTATCTACTTAGTCAGTCTGGTCAAATACCCCATAAGCCAGCTGGCATCAAGGAAATAAAGGTTAACAGAATGGCAAATTCCATATTCCTCCATGCCATTCCTTTACAGAAAGGGAAATGTACTGAACATCAAAACTAACTTCAAGGCTGTTGTGGCCACCTGCTGCATCCAGTGATTTGACTAGAGAAGGATCTCCTGTTAAATCTTCTGATCTTGGGGCTCCTGACTAAAGAGGATACCATTCCTCTGGGAAACCAATCAGCATAGAATGACTAACTAGAATAGAAGGGCAACATTCTGCTCAATTTTTCTCCATAGTACTGAGTAATTCTGTCCTGGTTGTTTAAACCCTGGATCCCCACAGTTTTCTATCTTTCCAGTGAATAGATTAATCCTTGTCAGTGATGGCCACCGATTGTGACATTAACTTATGATTTTTTGAGCTCCAAATGTGGTCAGTCCTTCAATAAATGAATTGGAAGAGGAGGAACAAGAACAGTAGTACAGTAATTTCAGGATTCAGCCAACACCAGATGGGAGTCCCATCCTTTGGTTAAAATTCTTCCAAGACCTTGGCCGACTGGTGAACTTGGCAGACCCAATTATTACAGCAATTAAGATTTAAAATGTGAGTCAAATTAAGAGCCAACCTGATGCCATAAGCTTACAGATAGATACTCTAAATTTAGGTCAAGGATGTAATTCCCTGAATCAGAGGTATTTCAATTACATCCCAACCCCAGGCCTGCAGGTTCTGACCCCAGGGGACCTGATAGTCATAATAGCTCTTCTTTAGGTGGAAGATTTCCCGGATGCCCTATTTGCCCCATGCCCACATCTCTGGGGTGCTGACCTTGGAGAACAGCAGGTGGGACCATTTGTTTGACATTCAGCCCCTTGGAAAACTGCCATGCAGACCCAAGCACCTTCGATGGCCAAGTTCGCTTTTGCTGTGCTTATTACAAAAAGATTAATGAAGGGTTGGTTAATATTTCTTTTTTTTTTAAGATTTATTTATTTATTCATTCAGAGAGAGCGAAGAGAGAGGCAGAGACACAGGCAGAGGGAGAAGCAGGCTCCCTGCAGGAAGCCCGATGTGGGACTGGATCCTGAGTCTCCAGGATCACACACCCGGGCTGCAGGCTGCGCTAAACCACTGCGCCACCCGGCCTGCCCAATATTTCTGATAAGATATTGAAGTGCAAATGTTTTTCTTTAAGGAAGTGCATTTTTGACCATATATTTTTTTGTTAACATTGAGTATTCCGCCTTTAAAGCTTGCTACTACTACTACTACTAATTATTATTATTATTGTTTAGATCTGGGAGCATATGGTAAAAATTCACATATGGTTAAATCTCTCTTCACATCAATACATTAAAGAAAGATGTTTTTATATGTCAGTAGATATGCAGCCAGAATGGTATTCATGAAATAACTTCAAGCCTCCAATTTTTTCTATTAAGAATTTTTAAGTCAGTTTTCCCCTCTTTTGCCCAGAATTATAGAGGAAAATATATACTTTTGAAATATTTGCCTTTTCTATTAATCTGTATATTCCTACTCTTTCTCAAAAAAAAGTAGTAACAACAACAAAAAAGAATTTGAGAGAAAAAACACAATGGGTAGCAACCTGCCAAAATTAGAGAGCTAATCCCCTCTTCCCCTCACTAAATGTTGGGAAAGACCTCTAATATTCTGAACATCCATAATAAGGTGAGGATAAACTAGATGAAGAAGAGAAGGCAGGTTCTTCTGTAGTACCAACTCAATATGGAGAAGACTTGGAGGTCCAAGAAGTCCACATGGAAGGACCTGATAGACCAGCAAGGACAGGAGAGGAGATAAAGAGAACAAAATGCCTGCATTTACCATCCAGAACTAAGTGATTTTATGGCATAGTCTTCATTACATAATCCTTAAGACTAAAATTGCATTTCCCAAGTGTTCTCGTGACAGCAATTCCAGGTTAGAGCAATGTGCCAACATTATACCTGAGTGGAAGGGACAGGGAGACCTATTTTAAGTGACAGGTACTAATTTCATTAGCAATTAGCTTTAGCACTCATTCATGGAGCAGCTGTTATGTATCCAGCACTATGCTGGGCTCCAAGGACACAGAGATGAGTAAGCCAGATGCTAAAAGTCAGGAGTTTACAGTCTAATAGCTCCAATGGAATTTGGGAGAATGCAATAAATAGCTGAGTTTCCTGTCCAGCATTGGCCCGTGTTAGCAAGGAGCATCTTCTGGACAATGTTGCAGAATAAATGAACAGAACTTTGCAGGGACAGCTAACCTGCTTCCTGAGGGAGACGTGGTGCTGGTGACCACACTCCTGGGCTATGCCATTCTGAGGAAGAACCTAGAGCCCATTCAAATGAGAAGAAATGTTTATTCTACAACACCACCTCATTATGCCCTTTCAGTCCAGAAAATCCCCAGATGAACCATTTTATGTGGACCTTCTCCAAAATAACACAGATCTCATGCTAATATTTCACAATTTCTAAAACATGTTTACAGGCATTTCCTCTTAGTTTTAAAAATCTGTTGTGGAAACGTCCCCGCCCAAACACCGAATCTTTCCTGCCCTTGATGCTGTGAACAGCAGCCCCGAATCTCAGGCTATGAAGGTGCCAATAGTCACAGGCAAGCTCCAGCCTCACCAGTTAGTGCCACACTCTTTGGCCCATAATTCCTGATATGTGGTAGGACCTAGGACACAACACCTACCTCTGAGTCAGGAGTAAAGTCCTGATTTTTCTAGATAAACCCCCTTTGCGAAGTTGGTGATAGCAGAAATCTATATTTATTTTTTTTATTGGTGTTCAATTTACTAACATACAGAATAACCCCCAGTGCCCGTCACCCATTCACTCCCACCCCCCACCCTTCTCCCCTTCTACCACCCCTAGTTCATTTCCCAGAGTTAGCAGTCTTTACGTTCTGTCTCCCTTTCTGATATTTCCTACCATTTCTTCTCCCTTCCCTTATAGGCCCTTTCACTATTATTTATATTCCCCAAATGAATGAGAACATGTAATGTTTGTCCTTCTCCGACTGACTTACTTCACTCAGCATAATACCCTCCAGTTCCATCCACGTGAAATCTATATTTAAAACTGAAACTGTCCAGGAGATTGATCACATATAGATGGCATTGAAAGAAAATCACACTGATTTTGGTTTAGAAGGATGGTTTACAAGACTCAGCTTCCTTGTGTTGCAGCTACCCCTCCCTCCCTCTTGTCCTTTGCCCCTTCCTCTGGTCCTGCTCTACCTTTTGTCTACACTGCAGCTAACCTGTCTGAAGTCCCAGCTCCTCTTTCTTTACTTTGTTCTCCCCTCCTGTCCTGCTTCACTCCATCCATTCTCTACCTCAGCCCCCAAGTGTATCTGATGTGACTCAGAGGCACAGTGGTTTGGACTGAATTAAAAGAATGGATGCATAAAAGGAATTCTCATACTCTTTGTATCTAATGAATTTCTCTGGTGCAAATTCAATATTAAGTGCAGATTGCAGCTAAAATGGTTCTTAAGGGAATAGCAGAAGGATGCTGGATCTTAAGGGGACTACTAATTGAAAGGAGTCGCTGGCTGGGAAGCTTTTAATAAACATTTACTTTCTATGACTTAAAAAATAAGGCTGCTGGAAGGAGGGAGGGGAATGGAGATGATTGTAGCCTTTGTTAAAAATAGCCTGAGATTGATTAGATTTGCTTGTAAAAGTTAAGGACTTATCTTGCTTTCCCGACATGTGAGAGGCATTTGATCAATTGAATTTGGAACCAGTGTCTGCCATGAAATGTTTATTTCAGGGTGCGCCTGGGTGGCTCAGTTGGTTAAGTGTTGGACTCTTGATTTTGGCTGAGGTCATGATCTCAGGGTTGTGAGATCGAGACCCATATGGGGCTCTGTACCCAGCACAGAGTCTGCTTAAAGTTCTCTCTCTCTCTCTCCCCCTCTCCCTCTGCCCATCTCCTCCTCTAAAATTAATAAATAAGTCTTTAAAAAAAGAAATTATTGTTTCAGGAAGATGTGAATTAGTGGTGCCTGGTGCTCTGCACGTTCCTCATCACTGAGTTCTCTGGAATTTTGTTTTTTCAAAGCACCTGCTTATTACGTTAAAATTTTTTCAGTGTTAATTATAACTTATGTTCTGTCTTGGGTCACATCACTTTACATTTTTCTTCTGTTTTCATGTCCTTTCTTTGGGGGCTATTTCCCATAAAACAAATTGTCCTTGAAATTTCATACCCTGAGTTGGTCCTGCATAGAATTTAGGACTAGAAACATTTGATTTACCAGAAGTATGGTCTTATGTCAACAAACCTTGATAATTCCCCAAAGACAGAGGGATTCAAATGTATATATATATGTAAGTGTCTAGTAAAATAGCAGGCAGAGAATCTGCAAGAAGCTCCAGAGATCTGAATTCTAGTTCTGGGATGCTTTGCTCTCACTCATCTTTCTGGTCTCTGGTTTCCTGTATACAAAGTGAGGAGGTTGCCTGTACAAACTTCCTAAGGTTGTCCTTGGAAAGATGTCTGTGACCTTGTTCTGTCAGATTCTTCCATCCCTAAAATAGGTATTGTTCCTATAATATGCAGGACAGAGTGGTGCAGTACCTGAGGAGAATAAACACAGTTCATCGTGCCTAAATATTACATTTGTGTTCATTTTCTCTCCGACTCTTCACATCCACATGACCCACCACTCTTAGCACTTCCAAGACCCTCTAAAATAACAAAAATCTCTTATGCCAAAGCATATGAAGACATCTGTTTTGGAAAATTACAAACTATGGGCAGCCCTGGTGGCTCAGCGGTTTAGCGCCGCCTTCAGCCCAGGGTGTGATCCTGGAGTCCCGGGATCAAGTCCCACGTCGGGCTTCCTGCATGGAGCCTGCTTCTCCCTCTGCCTGTGTCTCTGCCTCTCTCTCTCTCTCTCTCTCTTTCTGTTCCTCTCATGAATAAATAAACAAAATCTTTAAAAAATAAAAAAATACAAATTATGAAAAAAGTGAGATCATCATCTTGTTCATTTCTGCAAGATTTTATATTCACTCATTTCAAGTATTTATCTGAATTACTTGGCATACTATCATAGATAATGAGTGGCCAAAACAATTACTTACATCTAAGGTAGCATGAAATTAGTCTCTTGAATCTAGATGTCTCTCAAAGATTGATCACAGATAAATTTTTAAAAACCCACCCTCTTCCCCACAATTAGCCATTATTTTTCTAACCTCAAATTTATTGTGTCTTTTTGGGTCTGAGAATTTATTATAAGTTCTTTGAGCAAGACTATTAAATTAAAATACCTCCATCATTTCATTTTTGTTAGAAAAAATATTTCATACCACATCTGAGAAAGCAGGATTCATGTCACATTCATTTCCATGTTGCTTGGTTGTGATAAATTTATGGATAAATGAATGGTACCAAGAAGCACTCAGCTCAAAGCTAGTTGGGAGTCATACCAGCCTTCTAGCCAGGGAAGTGACAGACATTGATCACATCCATCCTGGGCCCTTGCAAAGATGAAAGGCTCAGAATCTGGAGATCACTCCATGACTATGGGTGATAGAAACTGCTGGGACCACCTAAGCAGCAGGTGATCAGGAAAAAAAGAATTATGGGAATTACCTGGCAATACAGACCAACTGGTGGCAAAGAGGTTCACAGGAAACAGTAGGGGGTCCTGGCCCTAGACACTGAGCTTCAGAACAAGGCCCTGAACCCAGGGTGATGGCTACAATCTAGATGTGATTAAGGAATCTGGAAAAACACAAAAACAAAAACTGATAGGAAGCCATTTCCTGAAAATGTAGTCACAGGGTGTAATTTGTTCACAAGGACCAAGTAAAAATCCTATTCACTAGAACTAATCTTAGGGTCATACAGAAACCTGTATGACTTGATACTAAGTTGTGTCAATTGTTGGTTGGATTTCTGTCTCTGCTGACATTGGAGGTTTAATATTTAGGTTTGGAGTTAGAAGACAGGCAGGGAGATCTTCCATTTTATAAACATCTTCTTTAAAAATTACCCTTACTAGTCTGAATCATTGGCCCACCTCTTCTATCTTATTCGAATCATGACAAATAGATAAAAAAAAAAAAAAAGAACAGATAATCCTGAGTCTAGTGAAGCCAGAAGTAACATGGTAAGTACCTTGATCATCAATAAGTAGTTGTTCTCAAGTAAATTAAAATCTAATGAAATTATTCTCTTCATATCCACGAGTATTTATTGAATACCTACTATCAACTGGGAAAAGTGCAGAAGGCTATGATGGCATAAATAAAACAATTTTTGACTCCAGTAGCCTCTCCTCTTTTAAGAGTCTGTTCCAGCCTCAAACAAAAAGCTATTTCTTAATTGCCTGGCCCCAAAACCAGAGAGCAGGCAAAGTGCAATTTTGTGAAATGAGAAATCTCAGAGTTGGGATATGGGGTTTATGCTTACCATCTGGAAAATGTGTTGAGAACCTACTCTGTGCCAAGCATTGCGCTGGCTTCTTGGGATGCAAAGATGAATATAGAATGGTTTCTGGCTTGGGACACCTGGGTGGTTCAGTGGTTGAGTGTCTGCCTTGGGCTCAGGGTATGATCCCAGAGTGCAGGATCAAGTCCCACATCGGGCTCCCTGCGAGGAGCCTGCCTTTCCCTCTGCCTATATCTCTGCCTCTCTCTCTCTCTCTGTCTCTCTGTCTCTCTGTCTCATGAATAAATAAATAAAATCTTAAAAAAAAAAGAATGGTTTCTGATTTGAAATAGCTTACAGTGCAAAGGGAGACCACACACAGTGCATCTCTCCCTAGGAATGAATATATCTGCTCCCATCAGACACCTGACCTCAACACCAGTAATTTATACAAGATAGTGCTTCTTACTTTGCAGGAAAAGAACTGTAAGTTTCTCTGTTATCAGATGTGACAAATTAACAAGTAGGGCAATATAGATGTGCAACAAGAAAGAGCACTTGGGGATAATAGAATTTGGTTTCAGTATTAAAATTGTAGGATAAAGATGTTCTAGTACAGTACATATTGTCAAAACAGAAGAGCAGTACCTCCCAAGAAATTGGAAATTGTATGACTTTCGTTCATTTTTTTTTCTTTTTGTGGCAGCTTGCTCTCTCTGCATCTGATTTTTTTCCATGGAAAACTCTTAAGGTCATTGTGACATCCCATGTTACAGGGAGATAAAGAACAGATGGAAATACACTGGGAAAATATCATAATCAAGTCAGATCGAAGCAACTCACCTATTTTTTCTGGGACTTTTTTCTAAGAAAAATTCAAAAGAAAAGTAAAACAGACTCAAATCTTTACTTGATACTCAGAAGTACAATACATTTTGCAATTTGTGATTCTTTGCTGACTTTTAGTTTTCCTACAGAAAAGCAAAAGCATTATTCCTTAACCACTAATGTAACATATCGTGGAATATTAAGTATCTAAATTCATTTTGCATATCAAATATATCACTCTTCTGGTGAATACCAAAAGGTTAGTACACTGAAGTCATTTGCCTTGCTCCTAAAGCCCATTCTCTTGTAAGAATAAAAATGTGAAAATAATCATTCTCCAATTTACATTAATTTGTAGTCAAGCAGCTGTAATATGTACAACTGGTCTACAAAGATAAATGTCATGATCCCTTCTCTTAAGGAGCATACAGTCTAGTGGAAAAGATAACATAAGCAGAGTTAACTGTGAAATTCAAGGTATATCATGGTAAGTGCTATAAAATACACATAATATAGCAAAGTATTAAGGACCTACATTAGCTAAAGCTATTTTCATCTCTTAATCTTTACAGTCCTAGGAAGCACGCTATTTTTATTTTAGAGATAAAGAGAAGTTACTTGAAAAGATGGAATAATTCTCTTTAGCTTTCCCAGTTAGGCACTGGCAGGAACGAAAGTTCTATCTGTATGATTGTGAGACCCATAACTGATACCTCTCAGCAAGGTAGTGTAATCAAGAGGAGGTAGCATTAATTGAAGAAGCAAAATGAAGTGAGCCTTAACAGCAGTTATGACTTTTCCTCCAATTTTTTTGTTGGAAAGGTGAAACTGACTTCTCCCTCTGCCCTGTCTCATTTCTGCACTTAATCCTCATGCCTTTTTTTTGAAGAATGCATGAACTTGAGAACTCAGGAGCCAGGGCATTGCAATGGGTTATATTGAGCTAGGCAGGCTGGAAAATGTTATTATATATCGATCTGAAAAACAGCCATCAAAAAGCAGCACTTCAACAGTGAAAAACAACAGAACTAACAGTAGGTTCAAACAATGAATATTTATAGTGATAAAGAAAACCCAAGGCAGTAGCTTATGTCTGTTTAACCTCAGTATCTCACCCTTTACACTCAGAAATTGCCCTGATAATATGCAGGAGTTAATGTTCTTACCTAGCCCTTAACTAACTATCTAGAATGGTGGAAGATATATGAGTTCAATGTAGATTAGGTTACTCATCATAATATCAAAAAGTAGCCAACCGGTACTCAATGTGCAAATTCAGGATCAGCAGCTCTATATAGTAGAAGTTGATTGTTTAGGGAAAGGATAGGGGAAGGAGCATTCTGCTTTTTGCACAAATGCTGTGAAAGCTTACACCAGAAAAAAAAAAAAGGAAAAAAAAAAAAAGAAAAAGAAAAAGAAAGCTTACACCGGTTGGGCTTCATTTCACAAGAGTGGAAATGGTTTATTTGGATTTTTTTTCTTGGTTAAATGTATTACACACTGTATTAAAAAATTTTTGGAGTCTAGTTGATACACAATGTTACATTAGTTTCAGGTGTACAACATAGTGATTTGATAAATTTATGCTCTGCTGTGCTCATCACAAATGTAGCTACCATCTGTCACCATACAATGCTACTACAATAGCATTGATTATAATCCCTATGCTGTGTGTTTTATTCCCATGACTTATTCACTCCATAACTGTGCCTTCCACTCCCCTTCACCAATTTTGTCCATTCTCTACCCTCCTTCCCTCTGGTAGCAATCAGTTTGCTCTCTATATTAATAGGTCTGAGTCTGCTTTTTTGCTTGCTTATTCATTTTTGGTTTTTAGATTCCACATATGAGTGAAATCATATGATATTTGATTTCTCTGTCTGAATTATTTAACTTAGCATAAGACCTTGCAGGTCTATCCATGTTGTTGCAAATGGAAAATCTCATCCTTTTTGTGGCTGCATAATATTCCATTGTATATACATACTGCATCTTCCTTATTCACTCATTTATTGATGGACACTTCAGTTACTTTCATGACTTGGCTATTGTAAATAATGCTGCCATAAACACAGGGGTGCATATATATTTTTAAATTAGTGTTTTTGTTTTCTTTGGCTAAATACCCAGTGGTGGAATTATTGTATCATATGGTATTTCTATTTTTAGTTTTTGGAGGAACCTTTATATTGTTTTCCATGGTGTACTTAATGGAGACTTTTTGTTGTCCTCATTTTCTTGGCTTTTCAGCTGCATTTGAGACTGCTGACAGTGTCCTTGGCTTCCATGACATTACACTCTTATTTTTTCTCCTTTTGCTATTCTCTGAGTTCCTCGTAGACTCATCTTCCCCTACCTAGATTTTTTTTTACCTTGCTTGTTATTAAGTGTTGAAATGGTCAAAAGAATGTGCATAGAATAGGTGAATGGTATAAAACAATGATTCATCTTACATCTGTGAGCTCACCACCTACTAAAATTGCATGTATTTTTCATAATCTGAAATTCCCTCTTGACTTTCCCCAATCCCATTCTTTCTGTTGCTCTCTCCTCAGTAATAATCACTATTCTAAATGTTCTGTGTTTTATTCTCACACTCTTCTTTATAGTTTTGAACATACTTTTGTCCCTAAGCAATTGATTGCTTCATTTAGCATGCTTTTGAATTTTGTATAAATAGAATTTTATTATAAATAGTATTTCTTAGACTGCTTTTTTCACATAATAGTATGTTTCTAAGTCTCTACGTTCTTGCTTGTAGCTGTAACCCCTTTGTCTTTACCTATACAGTGTTACAATGTATGTATGTACATGGATATCGTCACCATCCTTTATTAACATTCTGCTGTTGATGAAAATTTTGTTTCAAGTTCTTTGCCAGTAAAAACAAAGTGAGCATTCATATGCATGTCATCTTTTACAAATGTGCAAAGGTTCTCTAGGATATATTTTTGTTTGAAATTGCCAGAGCATAAGACATGAACATTTCTAAATTTTCCCAATATTACTAAATTATTTTCCTAAGATTTTGGAAAAATCACTTTATACCTCTACCATTAGAGAATAGGAGCTCCTTTTGCTCTATAATCTTACCAAATATGATGTAGTCAGACTTTTAAAATTTTACAAATCAGATGAATGTAAAATAGTGTCTCATTTAGGTCTTAATTTGTACTTCTTTGCTACAGTACATGTTATCTTTTAAAATTATACTTACATTGATTTTTGTGCACTGATTTTGTACAATGCAAACTTGCTAATACTCTGCTCATTTATCTTAGGTTTCTTTGGGCTTTTTTGGTAAAACACAGGAACAATCATATCATTTGTCAAAGCAGCTCCTTTGTGCTTCATTGCCAATCTTTGTATCTGATATTTCTTTTCTTCCTTCTTTCTTGCTAAAACCTCCAGAGTAATATTGAAAATAAAACCACCAAAACAGTCATCCTTGTATACTTTTATCTTAATGTTTCAGTGTGTCACTATTCAGTATGATGTTTTCTATAAGCATTTTATGCATACCATATATTATGTTAAGAACTTTTTTCTTAGAAATAATTTTTTAAAATTTTATTTATTTTTTAAAATTTAAGTATAATTAACATATAATGTTATATTAGTTTCAGGTGTCCAATATAATGGTCCAACCATTCTATACATTATTCAGTGCTCATCATGATAAGTGTGATCCCCTCCACTTAGTTCACCCATCCTCCAGCTCACCTCCTCTCTGGCAACCACCGCTTTGTTCTCTATACTTAAGAATTTGGGAGTTTTTTTGGTCTTCCCTTTATTTTGTTCATTTGTTTTGTTTCTTAAATTCTACATATGAGTGAAATAATATGGTATTTGTCTTTCTCTGATTTATTTTACTTAGCATCACACCATCCAGATACATCCATCTAGTTGCAAATGGCAAAATTTCATTCTTTTATATGGTTGAGTAATATTCCATTGTGTATATATACCACATCTTTGTCCATTCATCTATTGATGGGCATTTGGGTTACTTCCATATCTTAGCTATTGTAAACAATGCTGCAATAAATACAGGGGTGCACACATGTTTTTAAATTAGTATTTGTAAATACCCAGTAGTGGAATTACTGGATCATATGGTAATTCTATTTTTAGTCTTTTGGGGAACCTCCATACTGTTTTCCACCATGGCTGTACCAGTTTATATTCCTACCAACAGTGCATAAGAGTTCCTTTATCTTCATATCCTCAGCAACACTTGTTTCTTGTGTGTTTTTTTTTTTTATTTTAGCCATTCAGATAGCCATTCACAGATATTTCATTGTGGTTTTGATTTGTATTTCCCTAATGATGAGTGAAGCTGAGCATCTTTCACATGTCTGTTGGCCATCTGTATATCTCCTTTGGAAAAATGTCTATCCATGTCTTCTGCCTGTTTTTAATTGGATTATTTATTGGTGGACTTGTATAAGTTCTTTTTATATATTTTTATATTAAATCCTTTATATATTTTGGATACATCATTTGCAAATATCTTCTCCCATTCAGTGGGTTGATTTTTGGTTTTATTGATGGTTTCCTACACTGTGCAAAAGATTTATATTTTGGTGTAGTCCCAATAGTTTAATTTTGCTTTCTTTTCCTTGACAAAGGAGGCATAGCTAGAAAAAAATGTTTCAATGGCCAATGTCAGAGAGATTATTGCCTATGTTTTCTTCTAGGAATTTTATGGTTTCATGTCTCACATTAAGGTGTTTAGCCCATTTGAACTTATTTTTGTGTATAGTGTAGGAAAAGTGTCCCATTTCATTCTTTTGCATGTAGCTGTCAAGTTTTCCCAACACCATTTGTTGAAGAGACTATCTTTTTCTCATTGCATATTCTTGCCTCTTTATTGTAGATTAATTGACTTTATAATCACGGGTTTAGTTCTGAGCTCTGTATTCTGTTCCACTAGTGTATGTGTTTATTTTTGTGCCAGTACCATATGGTTTTTATCACTACAGCTTTGTAGTATATCTTAAAATATGGGATCATGATAACCTCCAAAGTAGGTTTAGAGGGAAATAAAAATATTTTATTTTAGCTCAAAATAAAAAAGGTCATATATGAAAAACTCACAGCTCACATCATGCTCAGTGGTGGAAAACTGACTTTCCTCTAGAGGAACAAGACAGGGATGTCCACTCTCAGCACTTTTATTCAACACAGCACTGGACACAGCAATCAGACAAGAAAAAGAAATAAAAAGCATCGAAATTAGTAAGGAAGAAGTAAGACTCACTATTTGCAAATGAAATGATATTGTATGTAGAAAAGCCTAAAGACTTTACCAAAAAAATAGAACTGACAAATGAATTCAGTAATGTAGGATACAAAAGCAACATACAGAAATCTGTTGCATTTCAATACACTAATAATAAAGTAGCAGAAATAGAAATTTAGAAATAATCTCGTTTATATTTGCACCAAAAGTAATAAAACACCTAGTAATAAACTTAACCAAGAAGATGAAAGACCTGCACTCTGAAAACTAAAACACTGATGAAAGAAATTGAGATGACACCAACCAGTATAAAGATATCCATGTTCATAGAAACATGGATAGGAGAAAAAATAGGGAGAAAAAATACTGTAAAAACATCCATACTACCCAAAGGAGTCTACAAATTTAATGTAATTCCTATCATAATCCCAATAACATTTTTCACAGAACTAGAACAAATACTCCTAAAATTTGTATGAAACCACAAAAGACCCTGAATGACCAAAGCAATCTATAAAAAGAAGAACAAAACTGAAAGAACTGTCTCTTATCGTCCTAGTTTGTTAAAGTTCTATAAATTAAATTGTGAATTGATATTGTATTATCACGTTATTTTTCTGCATTTATTGAGATAATCACATGATCTTGCTCCTTTACTTTACTATTGTGTGAATACTTATTAATAGTATTATTATTATATATGGTAAAATTCACTTCATTGCTGTATAGTTCTATGAGTTTTGACCATACAGTTCTATGCTTACCATTGCAATCAAGATATAGGCCAGTTTCATCATCCCAATACTCACTAATTCTACTCCTCTGAAGTCAGTGCCAATCTCAGCTCTTGCCCTTGACAATCATTGATCTCTTTCCTGTCTTGATAATTTCACTTTTTTCTAGAAGGTCATATAAATGGAATCATGTGGTATGTAGTTTTGGAATCATGTGGTATGTAGGCTTCTTTCACTTGAGATTTGAAATACTTTCATTTGAGATTCAGGCCTATTGTTGAGCTTATCAGTAATTTGTTCCTTTTATTACTGAATAATTTTCCACTATGAGGATGTTCCGATTGCCTACAGTTAAAGGACATTTCAGTTGTTTCTAGGTTTTAGCAATTTTGAATAAAACTAGTATAAATGTTCACATACAGATATTTTTATAAACCTAAATTTTTATTTATCCTAGTGGGGTTGCCATGTCATAGTGTTAGATTGCTAAATATAGTTTCATACATTTCTGACACTTTGTTCATTTTTTCCAGTTTTCTTTTGACTTTGTTCTTCAAACTGAATAATCTCTATTAATCTGTCTTCAAGTTCACTGACTCCTCTGTCACCACTGTTCCACTATTGCACTAGGAAATGATTTTTTTTATTTCAGAAATTATATTTCTCAGTTCTAATATTTCCATCTAATCCATTTTATAGCTTTTAGTTCACTGCTAAAAACTTCTGCCTGTCCATTTATTTAAGCATATTTACCATTATCTTATAGAGGATGGTTAAAATTGCTGCTTTAATGTTTTTGCTTTGTTTTTTACTATTTCAGTATATGGATGTTTTAGAGTTAATGATTCTTGATTGTCTTTGTCTTTAAGAATTGTCACATATTTTTGAAAGATTTATCTGTTTATTCTAAGAGAGAGAGTGCAGTGGGAGGAGGGGTAGATGGAGAAAGACAGAGAAGCAGACTGCCCACTGAGCACAGGACCCAGTGTGGGGCTCAATCTCACAACCATGAGATCATGACCTAAGCTGAAATCAAAAGTCAGATGCTTAATGGACTGAGCCACCCATGCGCCCCTGTTTTTATATATATATATATATATATATATATATATATATATATATATATATAAAATATGTCATGTAATTTTGAATTGTGTCCTTGACCCTGTTATTGTCCTCTGTAGTACATTAATGTTTGCTTCATTGTCCTTTTGACAGGAAATAAATCCAGTTTGATTTAGACTGAATTTTATATCTCAGCTTCTTTGGTTGGCAGTTCTAATCTCAGTTCAACTTTCAAAGCTTCTGGTTTTCATCTGTCCTATGCAGGCACCACTTGGGGATTAGTTTGAGATTTGGAAGGTGGTCTAAATATTAATTCAGTCCTCAAAACTTTTTTACTATATGCTTTGCATTTGTCCTTTGCATACAAAGCTCAAAAGACAGTCTCATACTTTGAGTTCATATACATAATTAGGGGATTTCCTTCTTTCATTTTTCTTCCAAAGAACCAACAACCTTAACATTGTTGACATTTGAGGATAATTCTTTAGTTGATGTGGAGTGGTTGCTGTCTTATGCATTGTAAAATGTTTAGCAGCATTCCTGGCCACTATTCTACTAGACACAAGTCACACTTCTTTCCCAATTATGAAAACAAAAATATCTCCAGACATTGACAAATGTTTCCTGGGGGTGGAGGGCAGCAAAATTACCTCCTGATTGAGAACCACTTCTGTTTTTTTTTAAATTTTACTTTGTATAATTTTTACTGGAGTTTGATTTGCCAACATATAGTGTAACACCCAGTGCTTATCCCGTCAAGTGCCCCCCTCAGTGCCCGTCACCCAGTCACCCTATCCCTCCCACCTCCCCTTCCACTACCCCTTGTTTGTTTCCCAGGCTTAGGAGTCTCTCATGTTCTGTCACCCTCCCTGATATTTCCCACTCCTTTTCTCTCCTTTCCCCTTTAATCCCTTTCACTATTTTTTTATATTCCCCAAATGAATGAAACCATATAATGTTTGTCCTTCTCCGATTGACTTACTTCACTCAGAATAATACCCTCCAGTTCCATCCACGACGAAGCAAATGGTGGGTATTCATCATTTCTAATGGCTGAGTAATATTCTATTGTATATATCGACCACATCTATAAGACCAAATCCAAGTACTAAACTACCAACTTGACCTCTACATTCGGATGTCTCAAAGGCTCCTCAGTCTCAGTGTCTAAAACTCAAAACTTGACCTGCAGTGCCACACTAGCTAAATTATTTCCTATCTAGAACTCTCTCAGTGAAAGGCAAAGACTCCCATTCAGTTGTGTAGATACTCAGGAGTCATTCTCCATACCTCCCCTCTCTTTCATAATTCTTTATAACCAACCCTTGACTTAGATATGACAGTATTTAAATATCTCTTGAATCTGTTCTCTTCTCTCATTAGCTTATCAGTCTATTCCATCTCCTTCTAATGCTACAAAACTATTTTCTTATCTTCTCTCATTCATATGCACCCTTGGATTTGCTCTGCCAAATCTGTTTTCCACTTTTGCAGCAATTCCAGTCTTTCCTCCACACAAGATATAAAAGAATCTAGGAAGAACAAACTAATCTCAAACTGAGACAAGAAACAGGATACAATCCTGTGAGATTTCAGTTATACTTTAATATAGAAAGAAAGATTACAGATTCTATTGAATGACCTAATACCTCTTCTGCTATTTACAAATCCAAATTCTCCAGGGTCCCCACACCACTGCTTTATCCACCCATCATCATTGCCCATGATTCCATAGCTCAAATAGATATGTACTCATTATTATAAAAACATGCCATTTTCCACTGACCTTGACATTTTACTCAGTGTTCTACTAAACTTTAATGCTTTTTTCCTTTATCGCTACATAATCACATTTTTACCATGGCTTAACTCAATATAGAAGAAAACTATCATTTATTGAGTTCCTGGTAGAAAGCAAGCAAAGTTCCTTGTATTAGAAAGCAATGCCCCCCAAAAGTGGATCTTTTCATGCTTGATTCACACAGGAGGAGGTTGAGACTAGGGGACAGGAGATAACTTTTCTATGATCACATAAATTAGTAAGAGTCAGCACCAGGATTCAAAATTAACAGGGTCTCCTTTACTGTTCACAACCTCATGAAGCCTTTTCTTGCAATACCAAACTTTACAAGCCTTGAATTTGGTCTCCTGTACAAATATGCTACCACTTTTCTCAGCACATGATCCTATCGGGTCGTTGACTAATGTGTATCTTATTTCTTCAATAAGAATGTTTCTTGGAAGTCAAAACAGTCTTCTTTTTCTTTTATGTATCTCTTAAAATATATATCGCATCTCTTATGTACCACAAAATAAATGCTAAGAAAATGCATATTAGGATTGGGGGGGCAACTAAATATAACCCTAGTTGTACGGAAAATGTGGGGCATAATTTCAGCTATGTTTTGGCTAGCAGCCACAAAGAGTAACCCATTTGGAAGATGTTAGTACTGCTATGCTATAATCAGAAAATAAAAATAGAGAAAAACATGTTTAAAGAGCATGTTTCTGATATACTTTCCTATACATTTATTTTTGAGTTTGATGGATTAGGTTTGTTTATATATACTGCACTAACCTTTGCATCTGAGTATAGAGCTTTCTGACCTCAAGACTTCCTTCCATTAATCTCTTGTTTTGAGGATCCAGACAGTAAGGTAGACAACTCTAATTCTGATTCCAAATCTCCCACTGATTTACTATGTAGGCATGAGTAAAAGAATTACTCTGAGGGGCCTTCAGTTTGCTTTAAGATGAAAAAATTCCTCTTTGAATTTGAATATAAATAAAATGTGTTCAAACATAGAAAGTTTTGAAGACTTTGTAAGGAAAGCTTTATGTAAATGGTCCTTTATTTTGACTTTTTTATTTTTTTTTTAAAGATTCTATTTATTCATTCATGAGAGACACAGAGAGACACACACACACACACACACACAGAGAGAGAGAGAGAGAGAGAGAGAGAGAGAGAGAGAGGCAGAGACACAGGCAGAGGGAGAAGCAGGCTCCATGCAGGGAGTCCGTTGCGGGAGTCAATCCCAGGTCTCCAGGATCATGACCTGGGCTGAAGGTGGCACTAAACCGCTGAGCCCCCAGGGCTGCCCTATTTCGATTTTAAATATTATTTTTTTCTCTCCTAATTAATTTCAGAATGATTCAAGAAGAAGTGACAGAATAGAAAAGCACTGGTTACTAAAATACTGTTCACTTTCCTCATCATTGTCATACATAATTGCCTGTCTTCCTGGCCTACAATCTTATCACTGTCAGGAACAAGGTTTTAGAAATTTTCTATGTAATAGACACTATACAAATAGATTCTATGGGGAAATTTTTACAAAATAATAACACATAGTAATTCCTCTCTAAGAAATTAATATATAGTTGGGGAGATAAGGCTTGTTCACAGGGAAAAAAATATACAAGGTGGAATATGATAAATTTCAAATCAGCATAAACATGCCAAGGTTTAGCGTAGAGATAAGGATAAGGTGTGGATCGTGTAGCAAATTGTGTAGCATGCAATTCTGAACACCAAACCAAATATTTGGGACTTGATCCTGTAGTCAACAAAAACCAGAATATGTCTGAGTTACAGAATGACCTGATGTGAGTGATATTTAGAAACATAAATACAGAGAAAAGAAAACTGGAGACAGGCATACCTGTTAGGGATAGATTGCAATTGTCCAAACCTCCACCTGGAGGATATTGGTGATATTAACAACCACTATTTGTTTAATACTTACTATTCCAGGTCCTGTCATTGATGGTTATCATACATTACTTCCAATTCTCACAATAGCTAAGCAAGATCTGTATTGTTGTCTTCATCTTGCAGATGAAGAGAGTTTCCCAGTGATTATGCAATTTGTTCAATGAGAGTATAAGCCAAGTCCCTCTGGTTCCTAAGATATACTACACAATGTTACCGTCTGCTGGTTTGAAAACTGTGACAGGTAGATTTGGGTTATGAATGTAGGCTGAAAAATTACTTTTGAGGTTCTAAGCCTAATTGGTTTGAATTTTCAAGGACAAGGAGGTCAATAGAGGCCAGAAAATGAACATGGACAACAGTCAAATGCAGGACTGTAACACGTTATTTCAGAACAAAGAGAAAGCTCATCTCACTTGCTTATGCACACTTGAAGTCATTGTAGTAAAGACAAGACCCACAATGCCAGTAGCCCCAGGAGAAGAAATTCACTTGGCTGAGTTCACTCCAAGGCATATATGAAACATGTCAGATCATTTTTGACAAAAAAATTTTGACTAGCTTGTCCAGAAACCAAAACCTGAGGTCAATAGGCACCCAAATGAGGAAGGCAGGGCAATGACAAGAATCCTGAATTATTTCACAGTTTGACTAAAAGTGGTCTTTATGTCAGGACCTTTTTATTGATTTTGCTAGATTTTTTTGCCCCATTTAGAAAAATAGATTATTTATACAATATGCTCTACTCCTTGCTTTGAAAACCTCTTTATACTGCCCCCCAGATCAAGAGGAATGGGAATTAGTATCTATAAAACACAAACTGCCCCAGGACTACATGGAAGACAGTTTCCTCTTTAATTTCTAACAAACAATATTATAAATGCATTGCTGGAGATGGCACAGAGGTCAAATTGGAGTTAAAATAAGCCTCCCCCCTGCATGATAATTAAGGTCATTACAGGTTTAAATTGCTTCAAGGCTGAACTCTGCTGAAGCCATTTTTGAATGAGACCCTGCAATCAAATAGTATTTATGTTCTTTAATAAGTATAAATGTAGCACAGTGTCTTTTCAGTGATTGCCACAAACTTCATTAACATACTTTAGTCATAAAGAACCATATTTGACATGGAACTCAGCAAAATAGTGTACTAAAAACAAATGCTCCCTATAATAACTTTGACTTTTGTGACATTTTAAATGAAGAAAAGTAAGTCCACCTGACCTTTCAGCCAGAACAAATAAGATGCCAATTGCTGAATTCACATGGTTAACTCAAGCAACAGAAAATGAGATAGAGCTTTGCAATCAAAATGCTAGTACAGTATGGTGATGGTGTCCACCAAATATTACAAAATTTCACATCCCAATTTCTATGGATTGAGTTTTTCATGCATAGGCTTCAAGTGAATGGCACGTGATGTTACTGGAATAGTACATGGTAAATAAGGAAGGGACCGTCCTTGTCTTCAGCCTATTTTCTCTAGAACATAACATCAGTGTCCCAGATAATGTTATCAATAATGAAGTAGTATTAAGTAGTGTCTCACATTTTCTAAATTGCCTTACTCCTTACATCTAACCATTTAGAAAGTGCCATCAGCTTGGTTTCCAGAATATATCTCAGCCCATCTACTGCCTTTTGAGTTCATCACCATCATCTCTTCCCTGATGAACACAGCAGGCCCCACCTGTGACTCTGTGATCCAGTTTCACACAGTAGCACTGAGTGTGGGTTCATTCAGCACAGTGAGCAAGAACCAGCCACCTGATAAAGCTGCTGAGTCCTATCGAACCTGGCTCAGCTCCCACTCTAGAACCTTTTACTAATGAACATGTGTGGAATCTTCATAATAATCCTAATTTAATAGTATGGTATTTTCCCCTCAACCAGGACAGTTAGGTTTCTAAACCTTCTCATGCCTCTGCCCCCATCCCAAGGTAGTGGAATTCATAATGATGTATTTTAAAAATCATGGATTCTAAAGATTTAATTTCTATTAACTAGTTTGTGTTTCCTAGGCTTTTTATAAGATCTACTTCTCATACTCTTTCTCTAAGATGCATTAAAGTTTCCCAACAGTTCTGTACACAAGGTGACTATAAAATGATAAGGCTCTTGTCAATCCATTCACAAAAATAAATGCTCTTAATTTTTTATCAAGAATATTGCTTTGAATTTCCATGTCTGGGCCTCTTTCTTTCTTTCTTTCTTTCTTTCTTTCTTTCTTTCTTTCTTTCTTTCTTTCTTTCTTTTTTTCTTCTTTCTTCTTTCTTTCTTTTTTTCTTTCTTTCCTTTTTTTTTTTTGATTTATTTATTCATGAGACACAGAGAAAGAGAGAGACAGAAAGAGAAGCAGGTTCCACGCAGGGAGCCCACTGTGGGACTCGATCTGGGTCTCCAGGATCACGCCCTGAGCCAAAGGCAGAGGCTCAATTGCTGAGCCACCCAGGGCCCATTTCTAATTACCGAAAGTGCACTCACCCCAATACATGAGGCAGCATGATATATTGAAAGATACTAGATATAGAGTACAGAGGTTTGGTTTAAATATGAGCTCTACTAGGGTTCCCCAGGTGGCCAGGTCAGTTAGGTGTCTGACTCTTGATTTCAGCTTGGGTCATGATCTCAGGTTCAGCAGACTAAACCCTACCTCAGTCTCCCAGCTGGGTGTGGAAACTGCTTAAGATTCTCTCCCTCTCCCTCTGCCCCTCTCTGCCCCATCCCACTCATGCTCATGTAATAAATAAATAAATAAATAAATAAATAAATAAATAAATAAATAAATACTCCATATTTTTTCTGGTTTTTGTTTAACCTCACCAAGCCTCAGGCTCCATCTGGAAAATGGGAAAAATAACTAAATCACAGAGCTAATTCTAGGATGGACAGAATATGTGTAAAAGGTCTTATATATTGAATGTGGTTATAAATGAAGGTATACTATCATTATCATCATCATCACCATCTTTGAGCCAGATCAGAAATTTTTGATTTTTTATTTTTTTTTTTTTATTTTTATTTTTTTTATTGGTGTTCAATTTACTAACATACAGAATAACACCCAGTGCCCGTCACCCATTCACTCCCACCCCCCGCCCTCCTCCCCTTCTACCACCCCTAGTTCGTTTCCCAGAGTTAGCAGTCTTTATGTTCTGTCTCCCTTTCTGATATTTCCCACACATTTCTTCTCCCTTCCCTTATTTAGCATGTAATATTTTTCTTCCTAAAGAACCTGTCACACGATAAATGAAGCAACATAGCTAAGCAGTTGAGAATGCAAACACTGTGGTCAAACAGACTTGACCATAAAGTCCAGTTGTGCTACTTACCTATTGGGTGATTTCTTTCCAGTTACTCAATCTCACTACGATCCAGTTTCCTCACCTGAAAAATGAGGGAAATAATAGTCTTTACCACAGAGGCAGGAAATAAGGATTAAATGAGAAAATAAGGGCTTACTATAGTATCTGTTACATAATAAGCAGTCAGTTATCAATGGTGGTAGTACTGAATTCTGTCAGAGTAAATGATTAGGAAAGACGTGCTATTCTGTTAAATACATACACTATGGTCTACAGTAAATTAGGTGCCATTTAAATCCTCTTAATGTAATGCATTTGAAATTTTGCTTCTTCCACCCAACGTGACTGAGTTTAACAGTAATAAAGTCATACTTCTTCTAAACTTTCTACTGAGATCCTAAACTTCCTGAAATTTCACCTCCATATCCTTCAGCTATCCATACCTAGATATATTCCATGAGTATCCATGTTAGGGCTCATCATCTTCCTCACTGGGGGTCATGAGCATCCTCATCCTGAAGTGTTTCTTCCTTCAACCACTCACCACTCTTGCTGACCAGAACAAGATGGCAGATTGGGGAAAGGACTAAAGTGCTAGCTCATACATGAATGAATGTCCAGGGAGATCTGCATTTTGCAAAGATTTTGAGTCCATGGGCACAATTTTCATGTTACATAATCTTTTATATTTTGGCGAAATATACATATGTAAAATTTAGTATATTAGTCATTTTTTTTAAATTTATTTTTTATTGGTGTTCAATTTACTAACATACAGAATAACCCCCAGTGCCCGTCACCCATTCACTCCCACCCCCTCCCCTCCTCCCTTTCTACCACACCTAGTTCGTTTCCCAGAGTTAGCAGTCTTTACGTTCTGTCTCCCTTTCTGATATTTCCCACACATTTCTTCTCCCTTCCCTTATATTACCTTTCACTATTATTTATATTTATATTCCCCAAATGAATGAGAACATATAATGTTTGTCCTTCTCCAACTGACTTACTTCACTCAGCATAATACCCTCCAGTTCCATCCACGTTGAAGCAAATGGTGGGTCTTTTCTAATAGCTGAGTAATATTCCATTGTACACATAAACCACATCTTCTTTATCCATTCATCTTTCGTTGGACACCGAGGCTCCTTCCACAGTTTGGCTATCGTGGCCATTGCTGCTATAAACATCGGGGTGCAGGTGTCCCGGCGTTTCATTGCATTTGTATCTTTGGGGTAAATCCCCAACAGTGCAATTGCTGGGTCGTAGGGCAGGTCTATTTTTAACTCTTTGAGGAACCTCCACACAGTTTTCCAGAGTGGCTGCACCAGTTCACATTCCCACCAACAGTGTAAGAGGGTTCCCTTTTCTCCGCATCCTCTCCAACATTTGTTGTTTCCTGCCTTGTTAATTTTCCCCATTCTCACTGGTGTGAGGTGGTATCTCATTGTGGTTTTGATTTGTATTTCCCTGATGGCAAGTGATGCAGAGCATTTTCTCATATGCATGTTGGCCATGTCTATGTCTTCCTCTGTGAGATTTCTCTTCATGTCTTTTGCCCATTTCATGATTGGATTGTTTGTTTCTTTGGTGTTGAGTTTAATAAGTTCTTTATAGATCTTGGAAACTAGCCCTTTATCTGATATGTCATTTGCAAATATCTTCTCCCATTCTGTAGGTTGTCTTTTAGTTTTCTTGACTGTATCCTTTGCTGTGCAAAAGCTTCTTATCTTGATGAAGTCCCAATAGTTCATTTTTGCTTTTGTTTCTTTTGCCTTCGTGGATGTATCTTGCAAGAAGTTACTGTGGCCGAGTTCAAAAAGGGTGTTGCCTGTGTTCTTCTCTAGGATTTTGATGGAATCTTGTCTCACATTTAGATCTTTCATCCATTTTGAGTTTATCTTTGTGTATGGTGAAAGAGAGTGGTCTAGTTTCATTCTTCTGCATGTGGATGTCCAATTTTCCCAGCACCATTTATTGAAGAGACTGTCTTACTTCCAATGGATAGTCTTTCCTCCTTTATCGAATATTAGTTGCCCATAAAGTTCAGGGTCCACTTCTGGATTCTCTATTCTGTTCCACTGATCTATGTGTCTGTTTTTGTGCCAGTACCACACTGTCTTGATGACCACAGCTTTGTAGTACAACCTGAAATCTGGCATTGTGATGCCCCCAGATATGGTTTTCTTTTTTAAAATTCCCCTGGCTATTTGGGATCTTTTCTGATTCCACACAAATCTTAAAATAATTTGTTCTAACTCTCTGAAGAAAGTCCATGGTATTTTGATAGGGATTGCATTAAACGTGTATATTGCCCTGGGTAACATTGACATTTTCACAATATTAATTCTGCCAATCCATGAGCATGGAATATTTTTCCATCTCTTTGTGTCTTCCTCAATTTCTTTCAGAAGTGTTCTATAGTTTTGAGGGTATAGATCCTTTACATCTTTGGTTAGGTTTATTCCTAGGTATCTTATGCTTTTGGGTGCAATTGTAAATGGGATTGACTCCTTAATTTCTCTTTCTTCATTCTCATTGTTAGTGTATAGAAATGCCACTGATTTCTGGGCATTGATTTTGTATCCTGCCACGCTACCGAATTGCTGTATGAGTTCTAGCAATCTTGGGGTGGAGACTTTTGGGTTTCCTATGTAGAGTATCATGTCATCGGCGAAGAGGGAGAGTTTGACTTCTTCTTTGCCAATTTGAATGCCTTTAATGTCTTTTTGTTGTCTGATTGCTGAGGCTAGGACTTCCAGTACTATGTTGAACAGCAGTGGTGAGAGTGGACATCCCTGTCTTGTTCCTGATCTTAGGGGAAAGGCTCCTAGTGCTTCCCCATTGAGAATGATATTTGCTGTGGGCTTTTCATAGATGGCTTTTAAGATGTCGAGGAATGTTCCCTCTATCCCTACACTCTGAAGAGTTTTGATCAGGAATGGATGCTGTATTTTGTCAAATGCTTTCTCTGCATCTAATGAGAGGATCATATGGTTCTTGGTTTTTCTCTTGCTGATATGATGAATCACATTGATTGTTTTACGGGTGTTGAACCAGCCTTGTGTCCCAGGGATAAATGTATATATTAGTCATTTTTAAGTGTGCAGTTTTGTGGCATTAAGTATATTCATATTGTCCTGTAACCATTACCACCATCTATCTCTAGAACATTTTCATCACCCCAAACAAAAACCCCATATCTATTAATAATTCCCCATTCTCCCCCTCCTCTAAGCCCCTGAATGCTGGGGGGAGAAGTAGCCACCTTTCTACTTCTGTCCCTATAAATTTAACTACTCTAGGTACATTTTACAGGTAGAATCATACAGTATATGTCCTTTTGTAATTGGCTTATTTCACTTAACATATTATGTGTTTTTTTTTTAAGATTTTTATTTATTCGTTCATGAGAGACACACAGAGAGAGAGGCAGAGACACAGGCAGAGGGAAAAGCAGGCTCCTTGCAGGGAGCCTGACATGGGACTCGATCCTGGGTCTCCAGGATTAGGCCCTGGGCCAAAGGTGGCGCTAAACCGCTGAGCCACCCGGGCTACCCTCATATTGTGTTTAAAGTTTATCTATGTTGTAAATAACACATGTCAATATTTCCTTACTTTTTAAGGTTGAATAGCACTCCATTGTACATATATACTACTTTTTATTTATCTGTTCATCCATTGATGGACACATGGGTTACTTATAAGTTTTACTATTGTAAATAATGTTGCTATGAACATGGATGAAAACATATGTTTGAGTCCCTGCTTCCAATTGCTTTGGAGATATACCCAGAAATGGAATTACTGGATCATATGGTAATCATATTTTTAATTTCTTGAGAAGCTGCCGTAATGTTTTCCACAGCAGCTGCACCATTTTACATTCCCAAAAGAAATGCATAAAAGTTACAATTTCTCCACATCTTCACCAACACTGTTATTTTCAGGGTTTTTTCAATACTAGCCATACGAATGAGTGTAGAGTGGTATCCAGTTGTGATTCTGACTGCATTTCCCTAGTGATTAATGATGTTGGACACCTTTTTTCTGTGTTTATTGACCATTCATATACCTTCTTTGGAGAAATACCCATTCAAGTCACTTGCACATTTTTAAATCAAATGGTCTGTTTGTTTGTTTTTACTGTTAAATTTTAGAAGTTCTTTATAAATTCTGGATGTTAATCCCTTACCAGATATATGATTTACAAATATTTGCTCCCATTCTGTAGGTGACCTTTTCACTCTCTTAATAGTATCTATTGATGCACAAAAGTTTTTAAATTGGATAAAGTCCAATTTATCTTTTTGTTGTTGCTTGTGTTTTTGATATTTTATCTAAGAATTAATTTCTAAATTCAATGCCATGTGACCCTTCCTCTTTGTTTTCGTCTAAGAGTATTTTAGTTTCAGCTCCTTACATTTAAGTCTTTGGTCCATTTTGACTTAATTTTGCATATGGTCTAAATTCATTTTTTGTATGTGGATATTCAGTTTTCCCAGCACTGTTTGTTGAAAATGCTGTCCTTTTGCCATCAAATGGCCTTGCCACTCTTCTTGAAAATCATTTGATCTTATATGCAAAGGGTTTTTTCTGGGCTCTCTATTCTATTCCATTGGTCTATATATCTGTCATATACTAATACTACACTCTTTTCATTACCGTAGCTTTGTGTAGGTTTTAAAATTAAGAAGTGTGAGAACTCTAACTATTTTTCGTTTTCAAGATGGTTTTGCCTATTTAGGATCCCTCAAGAAGCCATATAAATTTTAGAATGGATTTTTCTATTTCTTAAGAAAAACAAAAAAAAATCATTGGGTTTTTGATAGAGACAAAATTTTGAATATTTAAATTGTTTTGAATAATTCAGACATTTTAACAATTCTCAGTCTAATAATCCATAAGCATAGAATGTCTTTGTATTTGTTTGTGTCTTCTTATTTTGCAGTATTTTGTAGATTACAGTGCACAGGTCCTTTATTTTTTTGGATAGATTTATTGCTAAGTATTGTGTGGGTTTTTGTGCTATTATACATGGAATTATTTCTTAATTTCTGTATCAAGTTGTTCATTTTCAATGTATAGAAAGTCAATCAATTGGTGCATGCTGATTTTGTATTTTGTATCTATGCTTAATTTATTAGTTCTAACTTATTAGAACTAATACATTAGTTTTGTGTAATACTTGGGGGTTCTACCCTAAAGATTTCATGCCATCTGCAAACAGAGATAATTTTATTTCTTTCTTCCTGATTTAAATGCTTTTATTGCTTTTTCTTGCTTAATGCTCTGACTAGGACTTCCAGTACTATTTTGAATAGAGATGGCAAGAGCAAGCCTCCTTCTTTTGTTCCTGGTCTTAGAAAAAAACTTTCAGAAAAAAAAAAAAAAAGAAAAAAACTTTCAGTCTTTCAACATATTAGCTGTGGCCCCTTCTTATGTGGTCTTTATTATGTTGAGGTAATGTCCTTATATTGCTAGGTTGTTGAATTTTTATCATAATACGGTGCAGAAATTTTTCAAATGATTTTTCTACATCACTTGAGATGATCATGCCATTTTACTTTATCTTTCATTTTATTAATGTAGTATACTACATTGATTAATTTTCATATATTGAACCATTCACACAGGACAGAATTAAATTCCACTTGGTCATGTAATATATTTTTAACATACTGTTGAATTCAGTTTGCTATTATTTGGGTTAGGATATTTTTACATAAATATTCATCAGGGAAATTGATGTGATTTTCTTTTCTTATAATACCATAGTCTGATTTTGATATGGTTGATAAGGTTTGTTAAGGTTGTCCTCATATGAGTTTGGAAGTGTTCCTTTCTCTTCATACTTTTGGAAGAATTTGAGAAGGATTAGTGTAAATTCTTCTTGAAATGTTTGGTAGAATTCACCAGTGAAACCATCTGGTCTTGGATTTTGCCTCATTGGAGGTTTTTCATTACTGACTCAATCTCCTCACTATTAATTGGTCTATCCACAGTTTTCATTTCTTCATGATTTGGTCTTGGTAGGTTCTGTGATTCCAGGAATTTATCCATTTCACTTATATCTCCCAAATGTTAGTGTGCAGTTTTTCATGGAATGGTCTTACAATCCTTTTTATTTCTGTGAAATCAAATGTTCTTTCTTTTATTTATGATCTTAGTACTTTGGGTCTTCTTTTTTTTTCCTTAGTCTGTCTATCTGGGCTCATCGATTCTGTTGATCTCTCAAAATCCAGTTCTTTGTTTCATTGATGTTCTCTATTATTGTTCTATTCTTTATTTCTCTCTGCTGTAATCTTTATTATTTCTCTCCTTCTGCTGACTTTGACTTTAGTTTGTTCTTCCTTTCTGGTTCCTTATGACATAAATTTGGATTGTTGATTTGAGATCTTTTTTAATATAGGCACTTATAACAACAAATTGCCTTCTTAGGTGTGCTTTTGCTGGATCAAATGAACTTTGATATGTTGTGCTTGCACTTTATTTGTCTGAACAAATTTTCTAATTTCCCATGTTTGTGAATTTCCAAGTTTTCCTTCTCTGTTGATTTCCATCTTTATTCTATCATGATCAGAAAATATGCTTTGCATTACTTTAATCTTTTTATTTTTATTGGGACTTGTTTTGCAGCCTAACATATGGCATATTCTGGAAAATATGCACTTAGGAAGAATGTGTATTCTAGCTATTTGGTGGAGTTCTGTATATACCTGTTAGGATAATTAAGTTATGATGTGGTTCAAGTTCTCTATTTCCTTATTAATTTTTTGTCTTATACTCTATCCATTATTGAAAGTGGGATACTAAAGTTTCCAACTATTATTGTGGGAAAGTTTATTTTTTCTTTCTGTTCTGTCAGTGTTTGCTACATATATTTAGGACCTCACATGTTTGGTGTTTATATGGTTTTAATTATTATATGTTCTTGGTGAATTGACACTTTTATCATTATATAATATCCTTCTTTGACTCTTGTAATAGCTTTTGACTTAGAGTTTGTTATTAGTCTAGTCACTCCTGCTTTCTTTGCGTTACTATTTTCAAGGAATATGTGTTTCTACCTTTTCACTCTCAATCTGTATATGTCTTTAGTTGTAAAGTGCATCTCTCATAGGCAGCATGTAGTTGGATTCTGTTTTTTTTAATCCACTTTACCAACTTATGTCTTTTGCTCAGAGAATTTTAATCCATTTACATAGAAAATAATTACTGGTAAAGAAGGATTCCCATTGCTTTTTTTGTTTGTTTTCTTTATGTTTTATAGCTTTTTGTCCTTCATTAACCCCATTAACCTTTGTCTTCCTTGGTATTTAGTTAATTTTCTGTAGTGACATATTTGATTACCTTCTTATTTCCTTTTGTGTATATTCTATAGATATTTTCTTTGTGCTTACCACAAGAATTACACATAATGCCATAAAATTATAACAATCTATTTTAAACTGATGCCAAATTAACTTTGCACACAAAAACTACTCTTTGAACTCCTCCTCCCACTTTATGATATCATAAGTTACATCTTTATATGTGGCATACCCATTAACAAAGATTTATATTTGTTTTTGGTTTTTAAATCCTGTAGAAGAATAAAAAGTAGAGTTAAAAACTAAATTACAATAATGTTGGTGTTTACATTTGCCCATGTATTTACCTTTACCAGAGAATTTTGCATTTTCACATGGCTTCAACTTACTACCTAATATTCTTTTCATTTAGGTATAGAGACAATAATCTCCCTCAGCTTTCATTAAGAGATATTTGTAATTTTCTGAGGACAGTATTGCTGGATGCAGCTTTCTCAGTTGACAGGGTTTTTTTTCCCCCAGTACATTAAACACACAATTCCACTGCTTTGTGGCCTACAAGGGATCTCCTGAAAAATCTACTAAAAATCTTACAAGTCATGATGTTTTTTTCTGCTTCAATATCCTTTCTTTGTTTTTTACTTTTGATAGTTTTATTATGTGTCAGCATATGTTTCTTTGTGTTTACTTATTTCTAGTTTCTTGAACTTGTATTTGTGTATGTATCTTTCCTAAATTTGAGCAGTCTCTGGCCATTTCCTCAAGTATTCTCTTTGTTCCTTTTTCCTTCTTTTTCTTCTTAGATGCTCATAATATAGATGTTGGTCCACTTGATAATGACTACATAAGTCCCTCAGACTCTGTTACTTTTCTTCAGTCTTTTTTGGTTTTGCTCCTTAAACTTAATAGTTTCAAATGACCTAACTTCAAGTTTGCTAATTCTTTCTTCTACCTATTTGAGTATGTTGTTGAGCCCCTCTAGTTAATTCTTCAATTCAATTGTTATATTTTTCAGCTCCGGAATTTTTGTTTCATGTTTTATAATTTTTTTTCCTGTTGACATTCTAATTTTGTTCATGTATTATTTTTATTATTTTCTTTAGTTCTTTGCCCATTTTTTCTTTTATCTCTTTAAGCATATATAAAACAGCTATTTTAAAGTCTTTATCTAGTAAATCCAATGCCAGTGTGTCATCACAGATGGTTTCTGGAAATTTATTTTGTTCTTTTTTTAAAAAAATATTTTATTTATTTATTTGACAGAGAGAGAGCAGACATGCAGGGGGAGCTGTAGGCAGAGAGTAAGGAAAAAGCAGGGAGCCTGATGCAGGGCTCAATCCCAGGACCCTGGGGACCATGGCCTGGGCCAAAGGCTGATGCTTAAATGACTGAGCCACCTAGGTGCCCCTATTTTGTTCTTTTGAATGGGCCATGTTTTTCTGTTTTTTTGTATGCCTATGTTTTTGTTGAAAACTTGGCATTTGAAAAAAATAACCACTCTCCCTATCTTTTATGACTGTCTCTATGTAGGAGCCACTAATCATAGACCTTCACTAATCAGCCAAGTATGAAGACTTAAGGTATCAAACCTTTTCTGAGTATGTATTTTCCTTGGACCAGCGTCTGGTGTGCATGTGTGCTTTTTTCTGATTCTGTATGTATGATTACTTTTAAATGTCTTCATTTCCCTAGGACCATTACCCAGGCTTCTTTTCGGGGCCTTAACTATCATATTCCTCAATCAGTAATCTCTTGATGCAGCATCTGTGGATATGCCGTCTCCCTGCAGTTTTTTAGATCCACAAACACTGCTTCCTATGGTTTCAACTAGCCTGAAATCTGAGCTGCACTGCTTTTAGCCATCTGTGCTACAGGTTTAGGCAACACAGATACCAAGCCTTTGGGCTTCCTCTAGACAGGTTAGAAAATTACAGATTTTGTCTACTTGTGCTCTCCCAGATTCCTGGGGAAGGAACCTGGGGACCAGGCCACTGTTTTCCTCAAACTTGCCATATGGTGCTGGGAAGTGGTGGGGCAAGGGTGAGTAAAAATGCCACAAAATTTCCTACCATTTTCAATATGACTTTTTCCTGGTTGTGAGTTCACATGATTGCTGTAGCTCTCTCACTGATTTCCATAGCTGCTATAAAGTTATTTTAGCCAGTCTTTACTGTTTTTTTTTTAATATGTCCCTTGGGGAGCCAGTTCTTGGACCTTCCTACTTGGTCCTCTTGATGATACCACTCACTATAATTTAATAAAGAAAGAAACAGAAAAAAATAATATCTCCTCCTTTACCCTAAGATGTGAGCACAGCAAGCACTATTTGAGGAGAGATGACTGGCTGAGAGGAGGAAAGGCCCTGGAACATTAAACCTCAACCATTTGGTAATCACAATGAAGTAACCATGTAGGGAAGCAGAGGTGGCTGTTCCAGAATCTAACTATGGGGTAAATTACCTCACAAATATATTTATGGAGGTTCTTTGTGAGTCAGAGGCTACAAATTAAATGATGATGGGCACAAGTGTACATATAATATCTACTATGTATCAGAAACTCTAGGGTAAGTTCTTAGCACTTTGTATTTTAATCAGATTTCCCACTGATTCTGATTCACACTCAAGTTTGAGCTGATAAAACCTACAGAAAATTCTCAGGCCCCTTTCTCCAATCCCAACCCCCCCCCATAAGCACTAAATATACCAGCGACCTCTACCTGTGACTTACAGAATTTTAAAGTATTTCTAATAAAGGAACTAATGGCCTGAATACTTGAGAATGCATATGTATATAGATATAAATATACAGATAACCTATGGGCCCTTCCTAGAATTACTGCCTTCTATATAAGAAAGCTACAGCAAAAATAAAATAAAATAAAGAAGAAGAAGAAGAAGAAGAAGAAGAAGAAGAAGAAGAAGAAGAAGAAGAAGAAGAAGAAGAAGAACTTTTGTATGTGTCTGAAAGACTAAGGATATGTCACCTCTAAGGCATGTGTGAAAATCATGTATTTGAGGCCAGTAGTTTATTTTTCAGGGCCCTTTGCTAATGATGATACTGCTCCTGGATTACCTCATATCACTTCCAGGTCCTTCAGCCATAGCACTGGTATCAATAAATCCTAATGAGATCAGTGATTTTGAGCCTGATAGAGACCTACAGAAAGTCTATGGAGCCACTCCATGCATGGACAGTTAGCTCTGCTGCTGTGAACTCTGGAAAGTTCTTAGACAACATAGGGACTCTACTGTATGTATTACCTGGATCCAAACTTAGACAACTATTAGTACCTGATAACATTTTCATTAGTATACAAAACCATGAAGCAAAGCCAGAGCCAATAAAGAGACACAGTATTTTAGGAAAACCCAGTAACTAGAAACCTGAATTCACTGAACAAATTATTTATGGGGCATACTCATTTCCAAAGAACCATTTGCATTACAAAATGACTAATTATATGATTCTTTGAAGTAGAGAACTGCCTTACAATAGTAGGCAGTAATTAAAGGAAATAATTTTTATGTGAATTAGAAAGTTACATAGCAATATCTATGGATCTTAAAAACATGGTACTGGGTGAAGTAGAAAAGTAAAATATTTTAACACAATGCTATTTAATAAACAAATGCATGCCAACAGAACAAATGCAAGAATAAAGGCCAGTGTCTTAGAATGTTATACATAGATTTACAATGTGACCCAGCAATCACACTTATACTTATTTATTCTAGAGAAAATAAACACACATTCACACTAAATACGGTATTTGAATATTTAAAGTAGCTAATTCATAATCACCAAAACCTGGAGATAATCCAAACATCCTTCAAAGGGTAAATGGACAAACTGTGATACAGCTATGCAATGGAGTACTACTTAATAATAAAAAGAGATGAATCATTGATAGACATAGCAACTTAGACCAGAAGAGCATTACGCTGAGTGAAACAAACCTAATCTAAAATCTTATTCCATTTATATAAAGTATAGCTATGGAGAACAGATCAGCAGTTGCCAGAATTAGGGTTGGTGTTGAGTATAAGTGTAAATGGCTAATACAAGGTGTTTTATTTAGGATGTCTGTATCCTGATTGTGGTGATAGTTAGATGAATCTACACTTGTGATAAAATTTGACAGAACTATACACAAAAAAAAAGAAAGAAAGAAAGAAAAAGAAAACCAGAATTCTTGTAAAAACTGATAAAAGCCAAAACAAGGTCTGTAGATTAGTTAATAGCATTGCGCCAATATCAACAGCAATATCTTAGTTTCATAACTGTACTATGGTTTTATAAGATGTTACCTTTAGGGGAAGCAAGGGTAAGGTCACATGGGAAGTCTTCATACTATCTTTTCAATTTTTATGAGTCTAAAATTATTTCTAAATGAATAATTTTTAAGACCAAATGCCAATTAAAAGAATGCATATTAATACATTTTAATGGTCGCTTATAGGAAGAAGGGAATGTGGACCAGAGTGGGAGGGAGAGATTCCAGAGTATATTTAAATACTTGACATAATTTTCAGGGGTATAATTCAATTCTGTTTTACTAAATTATAAACAACATGAGGTCAAGAACTGTTTACTAGTCATTTTCAGATTCTTCCGTGACTAATATATATATATATATATATATACACATAGTTATATAGATATATTAGGTTCACTATGATTTCATTCTGTTATTAAACAAATGAACTAGTGAACATATCCATTTCATAGCTGAGCTGCATAAAACAATCTTAAATTTGCAAGTGATTATTGGGGGAAATATTGACATTTTGTATACACATACTTTAATTTTTATGCTTTATATTTGGGTCTGAAACATTTCTATGTGATGCAGTTACATCATGCCAGCTCCTACCCAAAACTTAGTGTGACTGCCACCAGTAAATTTGGAGATTCACTAGGAAATAGCAGGAGGGGAGCCAATGTGGTCTCATCACTGATAAGGATCTGAATGTCTCCTACCGCCAAGGTTTGCCTTTCAACAGAAAATAAATTATAGTTCTTAGAAATGTCAACATGGATGATTCTGGAACCCAAGATAGACTCTTGAATTAGAATGCCCCATTGATCAAATCACCTTTTTTTGTTTCACTAGTTTTCTTATTTTCTTCATGCTCCTCTTTTACTTTAAGAGATGCCTGCAATAATTTAATATTGCTTCATAATATTTTATGAATCAAGGCCATATTTCTCACCTAGTAATTGCAGTCCTTAAATGTATAATGAAGGCTGCTCAGGAATGCACACACCGTGTTTTCTTACTCTTCATTTTCCGTTTATTCTGGAAAAGAGTGGAAACATCTAGGAAGGGCATGGCCTACTTAATATTGACATGGAGAAAAGACCAAAGCTAGTAAAAAGAAGAGAGGGAAGAAGGGAAGGGATGGGAGAGAGAATTTGCGTGTGTTAGAAAGGGTAACAGTAAAATAAATGGTTATTTCCATAAGTTGGTAGATACAAAGGGAGTGGCTCCAAAAGGGTCACATCATCTTCAACATCAATGAAATACTTTGGATGAAGATTTTCTAAAGGAAGACCCTTTGCTAGCCTGTCTCAACTCTGAATCCAGTGGTCCTCCTGAGAATAGGATAAGCAGTTTTCTTATTCTTGATAGGAAAGGCAGGGCATTCTCCTCTCTGTGGTATAAGTAAATCAAACTTGCGGTGTTTGATTACTGCCATATGCTGCCATATTCAATATGAAGTTTCTTAATGAACAGCACGTCTCCAGTATTGTCTCTTGCTTGAGCTGCCTGGAAACAAAAACTGACTACAGAAATAGGCTGTTTTGGCATGGCCTTTATGACAAACTTAATTGAGCAATAAGTGAAAATGCAAGAATTTTGTCAGGTGTTATAAAAATGGAAAGTCACACAGATTTGGAAGAGATCTGCTCTTAAAAATGAAAAAGGATCTGTTTTTAAGTTCTTTTTAAAAGACTTTATTTATTTATTCATGAGAGATACAGAGAGAGAGAGAGAGAGAGGCAGAGACACAGGCAGAGGGAGAAGCAGGCTCCATGCAGGGAGCCTGACGTGGGACTCAATCCCAGGTCTCCAGTATCAGGCCCTGGGCTGAAGGTGACGCTAAACTGCTGAGCCACCCAGGGTGCCCAGGATCTGTTTTTAAAAATGCTAATTGCTTCCCCAAATTTTGTTACAAAATTTGCATCTTTAGTTTGGGCAACTGTCACTTACCTAGTCCCCACTCCCGCACAGTCCTTGATGAGAAAAACAAAGCTTTAGACTCACGTATGATAAATATCATAGCCTGGACCCCCAAAGAGCAGAGCCTGAGACAAGAGTTAGAGTTCATGGGGTTTATTTGGGCATCTGGTCCCAGGGAGCCTGAGTGGAGACAAAAAAGCAGGGACTGCCACCCCATATCACTTTGTCAAGCTGGCCACCATGTGGGCAAGTGTACCTGTGCACATCCAGATGAGGGAAAAGAGTAGATTTTATCCAAAGACTCCTCTCATCCTCCCTGACCAAAGTGGCCCCAAGGGTGAGAAAAGACTACAGGTCTGACAAGGTGCTATTTGGTTATCCTATGCAACACCAGTAACAGCCATGGCTGTGACACCATTGTCCAGGAGGCTGTGAGGCGTGCGGGGTGTAAAGAGGAATCAAGCAGAATTGCTCCTCCACACTTGAAGTCTGGGAGCACCTCAACCAGGTCAAGCCCTGCAGTTGGATTTTAGGGTATTTTTGACTTACACAGAAAGTTGAAAAAACAGGCTCAAGAAATGCTGTGACGAAGTTAATCAATCAATCATTCAATCAATCAATCAATCAGTCAATTCAACTGTCTCACGTAGCTGTTGCCAAGCAGATTGCTCAGTGTCAGGACCCATGATCGGAATCCTAGTCTTGCCTTCTAGAAACTCAAAGGCTGCTTTGAACCACACAATATATCAGGTTCAACTCTATATTAAAGGAACTAGTAAGTTCTGACCCAAATACATTTTAATATAAAAAACCAAGTAACTATTTAGGCATGGGTGGCTGACATGTTTTCCTGGACTGGAAACCTGTGGTTGTTTGATAATGTAGGATTCTATGGAAGTTGATCTGCGTTATGTCTCATAGTGTGGGTCTTGGAAATATAGTGTCTATGGTCAGCTCAACTGCTCACTAGCTGTATGATGTCCCTAAATGAGTCTCTTCTGGCAAGGACCCCACGGGGATCAAAGAGAGTAAGTAACACACTTCATAAAGCATCTCAGAAGACTGAAAAAACATATAAAATTATTTTACTCAGCACCTGTGTATCTTAGGCAGAAAGTTAATTCCTTTTGCTTGATCATGAGCATTCATTCCAGAAGGCTGAGTAGCAGAAGGAAACTTTGAAACTGCTCATATACACTGTTACACTTCTGTCGGACAAGTGCCAGGTATTGGCCCTCAGCTGCCATTCAAAACCAAGTTGCAAATTCAAGTCTGGGTGGCATGGCACCTTCCTTTTTCTTTAACGTCAGCAAGTTTAATTTTAATTCTGGGCTATGGTAAATCAACAGAAGGATGTAGGCAGTCTTTTGTTATTTATGCAGCAAGCTAAAAATTATGTGATAGACAGTAAATTAAGAAAAGCTGACCTATAAATTTCAGTTAAATCTTACATGTGTTTTAATATTTAATAATACATCATCATGAATCACATTTCCATAAACCACAATGGAAGTTCAGGCAAAACCTATAAGAGGTGTTAGATATTTACTAGCATTGTTTTTCCTCAACTAAAGCCATCCTCTAAATAAAGCACACAATCATTTGGATTTTTCTCTATGATATAAAACACAAAATTAAGTCTCACTGACCACTGATGTTGTTGAATTGAATTCAAAGCACAATGTATAACTTTAGTTCATAAATTACCAGAACAGCTCAAATTATACCCTGAAAGAATGAGTGTACATGCCCATTCTCTCTTGATTTATTTTGTGATCCTAAGGAAAATTGGCTAGGAAGCACTAGTTAATATAAAATGTGATATGGGGGCAACTGATGGCTCAGTCAGTTAAGTGTCTGACTTTGATTCAGGTAATGAACTCAGGGTTCTGGGATCAAGCCTGAACATAGGGCTCCCTGCTCAGTGGGGAGTCTGCTTCTCCCTCTCCCTCTGCCCTTCTCCCTGCTTGTGCTCTATTTGTCTCTCAAATAATAAATAAGACCTTTAAAAAATAAAATGTGATATGGTATAGGAGGTGAAACGTGATATGGTACATGCAAAATGCTCACACAGGCCTACCCATGAGAATGAGAAAAACTGGTTTTAAATCCTTTATATTCAATGAATACATAACTCTCAACTGCCAATCACCAGAGATGCATTTTCAGCTGAGCCTGTGTGGTATATGGTTATGTGTGGTGATGGCATTGGTTCTGGACACACCCAATATGTGTGTGTGTATACATATATATGTATGAGTTTGAACCTCATGATTCAGCTTTAGATTAGTAAATCTACATTTAGACTGACAAGTTGGATAGGCTCAAAGGAAGGAGAATATAAGTAGTGTAGAATAACCACTACACTAGTGAGGGGCTTACAATTTAATGAGTCAAGACTATATAACACATGAAGGAGTTTGAGCAAATATGTTGTGTTAGCTATTATTCATCAAATGGCAGCTGCCACTAATTAAAACCAAAGAGCTCAAAGACCAGTTCAGCATCCTTCTCAACACTGTAACCTCCAATGGAACAGAGTTAGTATGCTCAACAAAATCTATTTTTCAGGCATGGATTAGAGATCATTGGGTATCAAGACTTTTGGTGCTGAGAGAGTTCAATGGAATCTCAGGATAAGAGTCGCTGTGGTAGGAAGAGCAGTTGGGGAGAGTTTGAGCTAAGCATGTGAAGGAATGGCACTCGGATTTGGTTAGGCACTTTATGTAGAGAGAACCAATGTGGGTAATCACCAAGGAAGGAAAAGGGCATGCAGGGCTGGGAAGAGAAGTCCACATGGGTCACATCTGCACTGCCCTGTAAAGAGATGGCCTGCTATGTTGGACCTGATAAAAGACAATGTGAAAGGTTTAGCAGAGGAATCAACACACAATAAGAAAATCAGGAGCCATCCTGGGGTTGATGAACATGTCACTGATATGATGCCAGTGGTGTATTTGGAGGACTAATGTCCAGAGGAAGGACATGCATAATCACGGGTGCTGCTCTGAACATGTGATGTAATTAAGAGCAGGGAAGTGTTGAGTGTAAATGGTTTATTTGAAGGCAATTCCAGGAAGCACGGATAGGAGTGTGGAAGCAGGACACGGAAGAGGAGGCACTATGAATGTGTTTGAATTACTAAGTAACCACTGTGGACAGCTGGGATACAGGACCGCCAGGGACTCTTTGAGGCAGTAGAGAACTCACTTCAGAATTACATTACCAGAAGCAGCTGGGGTATTTATCCAACCATTCAGTAGTGTCATTGACCTAGACATTAACTCCTCATCCCTCCAAGCTGCCTTGCATGTAGGTTGAGAGAAAACCTTGGAGTATGGGTGACAAGGGACCATGAGCAGGACATCAATATGCCAGCTCATACTTGCCTTGATGGTACCTTGGACTCTCTGTGCTTTCTCTCCTCCCTTTTCAATTAAGGGGAAGCCCAGCCATTTCTGGCTACTCTGTAAGTAAAAACTTTCTGAAAAGAACTGTGTCATTCTCACGAGCATATCCACTGAAAAAAAGGTGACCAAAATTGCATCTGGGTTTAGACATCATGGATACTTTATGATCACATTAATTTCAAACCCACACTATTGAACTTTCTTCTAGAAGTTTGAAATAACCCTGTGGCCTCGTAGGTAGACGACTCTTGTGTCACCCTTGGTAGCCTTCTTTCCCTGGTCTAGGTCTTGGAAAGGGAGTGACTTCCTGAGCATTCCCACTTCCCCAAAAGAACCTGGATTCCCTGCTTTTGGGGTCACCTGATGTATTTGTATTTAGGCATGGTACCTTTTGAAGTAAAACCCTCTCTCATGGTGGGCATGAAATGCATGCCTAGTGAGGAGGCACACCAAATTATTAAGTTGGCACAACTTCACTGTAAGGGAAGATGATCTCTTCTTATCTTATGGCTTTAAATACCGTAATGCCTCCCAAATCATCCTTAGACTGAGCTTGCATTCCTGACTCACCCAATGGCCTGCTCAGGATCTCCCCTTGAATATGTAAGAAGCATTTCAGATTTAACATTTCCAAAGCTCATCATCATCTGGCAATCTTCTCATCGTTTCCTCATTTCAGTAAGTGGCAGCTCCATTTTGCAGAAGCTCAGGGCAAACATCTTGGAATCAATATTGCTTCCTCTTTCTTTCACACCCACATCTGACCTGGCAGCAGATTCCATTGGCCCTAACTTCTAAATAAATACTGAGTTCACCAAGCTCTCCACTGCTACTATGTAAGTCCAAACAATCATCATCATTGGCCACAGTTATTGCAATAACCTTCCTGATTCTATACTTGCCTCCCTTCATCCTGATCTCGGCACAGCTGTCAGAAGATCCTCCCAAAATGCTGGCCAGATCACCTCTCTCACCTGTTCAAACCCTCAAATTGTTTCTTCTCTCACTTAGTCCATATAGAGCCCAGCAGGCTCTTTGCGATGACTGTCCATTTCCTCTCTGATCTTATCTCCTATTACTGCCCAGTTTGTTTGTTTTTATCTACCTAATGCTCCTGGAATGGAGTAGGTATATGCCCACCATAGCACCTGGTACCTCCTGTCCTTTCTTCCTGGAATGTTATTCCTTGGATTTTAAATGAAGAGGGCTTACCTCCCCTCCATCCTTTGAATTCAAACCAAGATTTCATCTCTCCAGTAAATGTTCCTGGCTGTATAACTACATTGACAAGCATCCCAACATTCCTTATCCTCCCTCCCAGCTTATTTTTAACTTGGCACTTATCATGAATTTTATATTTTATCTTCTACTTGTTTATTTTGCTTATCGCCTGTCTTCCCCTACTAGAATGCAAGTACATATTTCGTTCCCAGCTATATTTCCAGAAATCAAATGTGTGCCCATCTCTGAATTAGTGCTCAATAAATACTTGCTGAATGAATGAATGAGTTACCGAATTCATTATTTTAGGCAAAGGGGACTCTCTTTTTGGAAACACTGAACTTTTTGTTTATAGGCACATTTCCTAGGGAACAATTTCTCTAGTTACTAGTCTGTAGGTGGTCATGGAAACTTTGACTGCAGCATTCCTGAACAGGACTCTATGTGATGTCAGATTGTTTGGATAAAGGATCACACCCCACCATGGTTAGCATATTGTTTTCTCACATCCCCTTTGCCAAATTCTTTTTTTATACCTTTTGCCAAATTCTTACAGCCAATTGTGCTATGACAATTTTCCCTGGGGTATTAAAAAACAGTTGAGAACACAGATTGCTGAACAAATGGGAGAAGGAAAGAATCATGTCCGTCATTTTAGAGAAAGGTGTTCCCCTTTCCTGATTCATCACCATGAGCCACTCTGTATTGTACTGTATGTCAGAAGGAAACCTTCCAATCTCCGGAAGCTCCTCTGCTTTTTTCCTGCTGAATTGTTATTGCAGCCTCCAAAACTCTGGCCTGAAGAGCCTTTCAGCAATCTACTCTCAGGAATTAGGTGTTCTAGATGAAGCTGTGATAAACTCTAGACTGAACTGGCTAATGCAAGCTTGGAGGTGGCAAGCATTTTATGTTCTCATGTCGGAATCTTTCTACACAGGGCACAACATGATGGCCTCAGTGAAAAGTGAAACCTGTCGGCTCGTGGCACAAAGGTCTCTTGTGCACAAGAACTGAAATACTTCAGACCCACTCCAACCAGACCTACAGTTCCTTTGTTCCTCTATCTTTCCACAACACTATATTTTATGCTATTGAATTCTGTCAAAATTCTGCATAAATAGATAAATAGTAAAGTTATAATAACAATAATATCAACAGTAATAGAGTGTCTTAAAGAGAATGCAAAAGGATTGCATTTGAACCCAAACAGTGCTAAGAATTCAATGGCAATGTTGAAATCAGTCCTTATCTTGTCCCTATCATCTACAAGACATTTGTTTGTAGACACTTCAGATGGGACCCCAGAGTCACCCAGAATCACAGCACATCCTGAACTGTAAGGATCCATGGTATGCCCCCTTATTCTCCTTCCTCCCCACTTGGCCATTCAGTGGATGTGATGGGTCAGATGCCCCAGGCCTCTTGATTTCTCAGTTAATTTGAAAAACTATGAATGTCCCTAAGTCTGCTAAAGTCAAGGACTTAAAAGCTGCAAGGCATCATCTTATCTTTTAAAAAGAATAAAACATTACACATCACACACACATACACAGAACTTTCCTCGTTTGTCATAAAATCAATCCAACAGGGCTTATGATAAAGATGCTATCAAATCACTATTTCCTGAGAAATAAGAATTAATATTCTGTTAACCTGTTTTTTTAAAAATATAGTTCATAATTTCTGGAGCACCTGGGTGGCTCAGTTGGTGGCTGGGTGGCTCAGTTGGTAAAACATCTGTCTCTTGGTTTTGGCTCAGGTCATGATCTCAAGGTCCTGGGATGGAGCCCCATGTTCAGCTCCACACTCAGTGGGGAGTCTGCTGGAGATTCATTCTTTCTTTCCCTCTGCCCTTCCCCTTGCCCTCACTTTCTCTCTCTCTTTCTCTAATAAATAGTAAATAGATCTTTTTTTAAAAATATGGTTAATTTCTGCCAGTAGTCTCTTAATCATTGGAAGGCTTGAATTTAACTTATACTATGCCAGTAGTATGCTCTATTTTCTCCAAACTAAACATATTTTACTAATATATAAGTATACTATAACTCTAAAGAAAAAAATTATTTGGGGAGGAATGCATCTTTTGTTCTCTCTGAGGAGTAGGTATCACTTGATAGGAGGTGTTAAGAGTGAGTAAAGAACACTTCTTTTAAGTTCAACACTCCTTTCTTGGCAGTTTCAGTTGAATGTACCATGTCTCCCAAGAAGACCTGGGTATGCTGCCCTTTACAGGGAAAATTATTTGGTAGAGAAAAAAAATTCTATTATTTCCTATGCTATATTTGAATAAATATATGAAGAGTGCCATTTTATGCATTAAGCATATGAGAAAAATGCATGAAAATTAAACAAAGCAAAAATAATCATATCCCATATATAAATTTTCACAGAACAATAAAAATAATTTAAAAGGACTTTTATCAAGATGCAAACTAAGTATAATTTTACTTCGCATAAGATCACACCATGTAAGAATGTTATATACCATGATATGCAGCTAGTAGAGTGTTATTCTTCTCTAAGGACCCACATTCATTCTAATTATCTGAACAGGAGATAAAAGTGACAGAAACACAGCTCAGGGGTCAAATATATGCAGAGAAATCCAAAATCTCGTTAGTGTAAGAGGTCGTGTTGCCCTTGGGGGGAGAAGTCTAAGTGTGGTAAATGAGGAAGAGGTATTCATGCTCTTGTCCCACTCAAGGATTTCCTTGAGTATATTCTCCCGGTTTTTCTCTCTCTCTCCCTTTTTTCTTATTGCAAATATGCTTATCGTGCAGCTGAGAGGCACACTGCTGCACACACACTCATGGGTTTGGGAGTGCTCTTGCACTTCTGATGAGAGAAGGCGCACCCAGGGCTCTATGAAAAGGAACAGCAGAGTAGTGTGAGGAGGTGGCTCTGCAGTATGAGGTGACAGCTCCCTTGGGTCTTCTCAGGGTGAGAGGCAGCCTAGACTGTCCTCTGATAGCTGTGACCCCTACTATTTGTCAAGTGCAAGGTCATCCAATTTATTCTTTCCCTGTAACCCACATTTTCTCCCTTTCAATGATTGGTGGAAAATAGAATCTAATTTTAAAACAATTGCCACTAGGAAAATCTTCCACTAGGGAAATAAAGGCCACAATTTTTAGTCATTTTGACTATTATTCAGCATAAATTGAGACCTACTGTTCTAGTGTTTAAAAAAAAATGGTGATTGTGTCCTTTGCTTAACATATCCAATACAGAACTTCTTAAGATGACAAATCATACTTTTTTGTTACTAATCAGTGCCTACTGTTGGGGAGATATATGTATACACATGTAGGTGTATATATCATAAATGTGTATACACATACCTAATGTAAAGCTTCTTTTGTAGCCAGGCAACAAGGAAATAGCACTTGCTGGAATCACAATTTATTAATGTTGTTTCTTTAAAAATCTTCTGAACAGATTTTACACTGCATTTTTCAGATAGTAAAAATAACAACAGCCAACAGCTAAACTGTTTACTGTGCTAGAAGATAGAAAAACAATTCAGGGTTAGAATATGTATGCATAATATCCTTATAGCTCTTAATGACTTCTGATTCAGCTCTTGATATGTCAGTAGTGAGCATTTGACCAAATATTGTTTAAGAACTGAACTACCTGGGGATCCCTGGGTGGCGCAGCGGTTTGGCGCCTGCCTTTGGCCCAGGGCGCGATCCTGGAGACCCGGGATCGAATCCCACGTCGGGCTCCCGGTGCATGGAGCCTGCTTCTCCCTCTGCCTGTGTCTCTGCCTCTCTCTCTCTCCTCTCTGTGTATTCTCATGAATAAATAAATAAAATCTTTAAAAAAAAAAAAAAAGAACTGAACTACCTGAAACAACAGTAATACACATCCCATATATAATGCTCAACATAACAAATATTTAGACTTTTCCTCCCAAGTTTATTGCTTTTGCTATGTTATGTTTAGGTCTGAAGCTGGTAATGTGGGAGGCTATGACATTAGTTCAGCTTGCTCTTCACATTTGGAAAATGCTGAGGAGAAGAAACTGAGAATTTCAATTCAATTGAAATCCTCGGAAAATCGTTGGACTTGAATTTGTGTCCAGATGTGTGGAGGGGGCAGATTATGTGTGGGTGTCTGTGTGCACAGCATGGTATAAGTTGTGTAGGTGTGTTTATGTGGGCATCTTCAAGAATACTGAGGAAATTACAGAATCAAGATATTGTTAGACTGGGATTATGTTGATAAAGTTGGTGTAGAGTTCCTTAGTGACCTTTTGTGATGTAAGGAAAACTATATCTTCCATTAGCATACTTCCTCAGGAAAGAAATAGGAAGACTGTCCCTAGCAGAAATGAATAAGAGTGGCAAATGTCATCTGGTTGTATTTACATCAGTGGAAGAGGAGGAGCACATTGATATTTCCAACTGTGTTTTTATTGGGAACATCTCCCATTAGCACTAATGAGAGCTGTGTAGTTAAGCCACTGCTCTCTCATGCTAAAGATTTTTTTTTAAATTTATGATAGTCACAGAGAGAGAGAGAGAGGCAGAGACACAGGCAGAGGGAGAAGCAGGCTCCATGCACCAGGAGCCCGACGTGGGATTCGATCCCAGGTCTCCAGGATCGCGCCCTGGGCCAAAGGCAGGCGCCAAACCCTGCGCCACCCAGGGATCCCTAAAGATGTATTTCATCTTCAATCCTAAAGCTTTGAAACTTTTTTCCCCTCTTATACGAAACCCTGGTGATTATGCTAAAATTTTAACTGTAAATATGGCTTTCTATGAATCCTCCCTGCTGTGTGTGTGAATATCTAAAAAGTACTGAGACTTTTCATTACTATGCACTTCCCTGGTCACTAATGCCCCTTTCAGAGATGATCTTTCTTACATCTACATAGCAAAGCCAATTCCTAAGAAGAAAAACCTGAGTGAGTCCCTCCACTCCCCATCTGGACCCCAGCCTGGATTCCTTTGATCCTCAGAAAGTCTAGAAATTGTCTTGTTTCTCAATGGAGTAATGATCTTTTCCATCCGCCCTTCTGGAAAACTAGTCAAAGGCCAAATCCAATGTGATGGAACACTCCTAGAATAAAATGCCTAAGGAAAATGAGAAGAACTGAGAAGAAAACTACCTTCAGTTATTAGGGTAAAGATGAGCATTCTAGAAGAACCCAGAGCATCAGTAACCTTGGAGAGCAGGGGCAACATGCCTGTCATCCTCTCATTCACACCTGAGCCTTTCAGGAGGGCTGGTTACCTCGATCTTCAGATGTGAAACTTAGCTCAAAAGCTAAGTGGCTATAAAAATCAGAGAAGAGAAAATGCTTTCCAGTGAGATAATAATAACACAGATGCCAAAGAAACAAGATTGCTTAGCCTTTGCTTTCTGGTATAGAAAGAGTCATTTTTCAGGGATAGACCATTAGCTGTGCACCTCTCTCCCAGTGTCAGAGTAGACATGTGGTTGCAATGCAATGCGAAGGATCTGGATTAGACTAGGAAGTTAGTTCACGACCATGAACTTCTTTGTTGTATCTACCCAGTAGCTTTCTTCCAAGAATCACTCAAAAGCTAACCAATGGACCAAGATGTCCCCTCTCAGTGACTGGAGCACCCAACTCTATCTCTGATAAGTATTCTGAGCTGGACAGGGCACAGTGGAAGAATTTGTCAGATCAGTTGGGTGAATGTGTAAAGGCCCTCACACTAAGGGTCCTTAATGGGCTGGCTTGCAGCAGAGGCTAATGTTGCCACATCTTTCCAGGACAAACAGGTGGAAATAAGCACCTCTCAAGTTTCTTCTGCCTCTATTGTGATTCCAAGCTATCTCGTGTTACTACCGTCCCTAGTCAGGAATGTCTCCTGGGGTACAGTTCCAGAACTGAGGTCTCATCAAAGGGATTGCAATTTTTTACAGAAGATATTTAACTTTGCAAATCTCTTCCTTTTTAGAAACTCAATTACAGCCTAAGGGTGCTTAACATAGGAAATAACTCCAAGGCCCTTGGGCTGGCAGCTAAAAAAACAAACAAAAACACCATCCATGGAAGAGTAAACTTGACAGCTTTGCTTCTGGTTCAGAAATGCAACTACTCTTCATTGGAACACAAGCCCTTCATCATGTTGTTATAAACTTCTGTAGAAAAGGAACTCCTGGGTCTGTTTCTCTGTATTTACATATCAATCTCCTGTGCAGTTACTAGATGACATATGAAATCTAGTTTCTTTGAATAATTCAACATCTTCACTCATTTGTTAGAATTGAATGATAAATATTGCCAATATTCCTTTGCTTTCTGTATTGATGGTTTGTCTCTAGAACAGGTACTGTGACCAGTTAGTAGAGTGCTATTTGGGGTTCTTTGTCAACATGGACAGAATTTCCTGACCTGAGAAGTAAATCATTATAGAAGCAAATCTCCCTGAAGTCAAGTCTCTTGCCATATGCTCTTATGGAAGCACAATGTGGAATTGCATGATGGTAGTCAAATGTTAAGTAAAAGCTGAGGAGCTGAAGACTTCTCTTGGGAGCTTGTTTTACAGCTGAAAGGCAAGAGTCAATACGCCCACATGGGAAGTAACAGTGGCAAAGGGGAAAGAATACGACATTGAAATACAAATTTATGTTTTCATCCTCTACTCACCCAGAGCAAATTTGTCTCACCATGCTATGGGGAATAAATTGGAACATGTGTGACACATAGTAATGTTTATGCTCACATTCATCGATTCTGTTCTATCTCAACCTCTCCTTCTGGTAGCAGATGAAAAATAAGTTAAAAAAATAATATGACCAAAATGTATTATACTATTAACATATTGACAAGATGGAAGAAATCCAATTGTGACTGCAAAGCCTCCTTATTCTCACCATTTCTCAGAACACAAATCAGAGAAAAAGCCCAAACTGACATTTCCTCATGACTAAGTTATGGGCCTAAGACTCCTGATGTCTATCACTGCTGATTTAGAGAAAGTAGAAAACTATCCTAATAATGTATAATATTCATGACAGCGTAAATATTAGTTAAATATCATAACCCATTGTGTCCTTCTAACCAGAAACAAAAATTGGTATGACATAGGCTATTTATCTATCTCATAGAAGCAATTAACTATAAAGAAATATAATAGATTTTTCCCCAATTCAATTCAACACATATTTGTGAATGCCCGCATGAACAAAAATAGTGCTAAATGGGGTAGCTTCAATGATGAAAGGGCACACTCCAGCCCTAGAGGGCCAGCGATTGAAGCCAACGTATAAGCAGATTAAAGCTAGGCATGAAGTTAGGTACAGGGAAAGATTCCTGGTTGAGGGTCCCCAAGGAATGTATTCTGAGGTGAGATGTATCACTAGAGTTTTAAACCACAAATATTAAGTTTCCTTAGTGGAGAAAAGAAGCAAGTCCATTCTAAGAAGAGATAACATGAATGCACAAAATACTTTCAGGCCAAGAGAACTACAGATACAACAGCACTTATTATCAGAACACAGGACTTTTTCCTGCCATCATTATGCCTTTGCATATGGAACTCACTTGGCCAGAAAATAGTTTTGTTTTGACCATTCTTGGTTTATAGGTGTTTGAATTCTGTACGAGCATTATTGGAAGACTGGGTTTTGTATCCTAATATATGAAACTCCATAAGGCTTCTTTGTTGTATTCCTTAGGAACAAACCTACCACCACCATCAGGTTAACTGTGAGTTCCCAGTGCTACAGAAACAAATACTGCATCAGAAGAGTTCAAGTGCCCATGGGCCACAGACCTGGGAAATCCATTTGTAGCTTTTTAGCCTGTTGCTGGAGAGTTTAAAGTATGCATAATGTCCTCTGCAAGTGAAAACTAGTAGTAAAATAATTCATGGAAGCATTTCTGGAAGCCTTACTGCCTTTGCTAATGCCATGGGGGTCTGGATTTCAAACTTCTGTGATAATCGCAAGGAAGTTGAGCATTAAAATCATTAAATTTTTCACTCAATAGACAAAGCTGTCAGTGCTCTCTTCATGATTATCCAATTCTGATGTCTTTTTACCACCAATACCTCTGGCAGTCTAGTTAAAGTCAGCATTTTCTCTCACTTGGATTACTGCAGTGGTCTTCCAGCTAATGTCCCTATCTATTCCCTTGCCCTCCTGCCCCCTAATTTTCACACAATAACCAATTTTGTTAAAATGCAAATTGGATTTCTCACTCTTTTGCTCAAGCCTACAGTGGCAGGCACCTGGGTGACTTGATTCCCACATCAGACTCCCTGCTCATCTGGGAGTCTGCTTCTCCCTCTACCCCTCCCCTCTGCTTGTGATCTCTCTCTCTCTGTCAAATAGGTAAATATTGCATATGTTTAATACATACTCATTGAATGAATAAAATGACATGAATTAATTGAGTACCTATGAATCATGAGAAACTGAGCTTGATGTAGGTGTACAAAGACATTCTTTTCTCTCCAGAGGTGTGTATTTTGGGATGTGGGTGAACTCACAAATGAACAGATGCTAAAATAATGTTATTTTCTCTGGTCAAAGTCTGAATAAAAATATTTTGGGCACAAACAGTGAAATGGCCATAGAGTGGAGGAGTAGCCGCAGAGGGTGAGAGAGAGCTGATACTTGTATCATAAAATAGTAGGAATTCCAGGATGTTAAAGGGTGGGAAGAAGCTTCCAGGCAAGAGAAGCACCTTTGTTCCTACAAAGGTATTAAGGTGTGAATTCATAGCTAAGAAGCAGCAAGTGCTTTAATATGGCACATATTATGGCACATAGGATGAGAGGTAAGTGGACGATGAGTGCAGAGGCCAAAAGTTAAGTTAGAAAGGATAAACTAGGGATGCCTGGGTGGCTCAGCAGTTTAGACTCTCCCTTCCACCCAGGGCGTGATCCTGGAGTCCTGAAATCAAGTCCCACATTGGGCTTCCTGCATGGAGCCTGCTTCTTCCTCTGCCTGTGTCTCTGCCTCTCTCTCTCTCTCTCTCTCTCTCTCTGTATGTCTCTCATGAATAAATAAATAAATAATCTTTTAAAAAGAAAAAAAAAGAAAGGATAAACTGAAAGCCTTAAATGTCTGTATTTGCATTACTTGAGTCTACTGTAAATCTTCCAGGCAATGGGGAGTTACAAAGGTTTTTAAAATGGGAGAAATTAGATTCAATTTACACATCTGGAAGCACTGGGAAGGGTCCATTAGAGAATTCAAAGTTGATTCATAGTAAGAACTAACATTTAATGAATGCCTATTATTTACCAAGCTCGCTAAGTCCTTCACTTTTACTTCATTTAATATTCAGATCAGCCTATGCATTTGGTACTGTTCTCTTCCCCCTTTAGAGGTGGAAGGGCTACGGCAGAGAGATGTCAAGTCTAAGATCATACCGTAGTAGGCTACAGAACTAAAACAGAAACCCAGAAAATCCAACTTTAGAAAACAGAGGGGGAAATATATTAAGGAGATAAAATCCATAACATGTCTATTATCAAATAAAAAGAGAAAGGGAAGGAGTGGTAGGAGCCTCACATGCTCCCTAGACTTCTAGCTTGGATTATTGAATGTATGGCAATGTAGATTTCCATGTACATGATGGGACAAATTTAGAAGAAAAGCTAATAAGGCATTTTGAATATACTTGTTTATATATGCCTTGGGAAATCTGGAAAGCATATGGGCATAGAGATAATAAGATGGACATACAGGTTTGGATCTCAGGTGGAAGTTAGAGTGAGAGATGCAGATTTGGAACAGGGGATGTAAGTTCATAGAGTAAACAAGTTCAAACATCAATAGAGGAGTGCTTCTGACTGAATTGTGTCCCCCTAAAAGAGGTCCTAACACTCTGTTCCTGTGAATCTGATCTTTTTTGAAAACACAGGAAAGTCCTTGCAGATGATCAAGTTAAGATGAGGTCATTGGGGGAGTCCTAATCCAATATAACTTTATGCTTATAAAAAGGAGAAATTTGGACTCAGATGCAAACACAGGGAAAACACCACATAGATATGAAAGCAGAGAGCAGGGTGATGCATTCACAATCCAAGGAATACCACAGAGTACCAGCAAACCACCAGAAACTAAGAGGGACATAACAGCGTGACTTTCATGGCCTCAGAAGGAACCAACCCTTCCAACATTTTGATCTTGGATTTCTAGCCTCCAGAACTGGGAGAAAATAAATTTCTGTTATTTAAGCTACCAGTTTGTGGTACTTTGTTAGCAAAGTAATATAAACAGGGAGAGCACAGAAGAATGATTATTGGTAATGACTGAACAGCTACTGTCAGTTCAAAAATGAATTTGCCAATGAAAGAAGCAGGAAAGATATTCCAAGAAAAAATATGAGCTTGTGAAAATGCACGGAAGTCTAAAGAAGGATGTGCCAGCAGTTTGCACTGGGCTGATCACACACTGTAGCAGTGGAGTGGTGAGAACATGGTGATCTGTTCATAAATGTCCCTGTAAACAGTGCGCTACAAATTTCATCTTATAATTGATAGAGAGCAATCCAAGGCCCAAGGGAATTATTAAATCTATTTTCATGTTTTAAAATGTTTCTGCTCTGTAAATATGGTGGCAGTAGCAGCATAGCTTTTGAATCTACCAAAATGACCCCATTAAAGTAGGCAGAGAGAAACTGAAGGAGCATGAACAATGCCTGCTCATACCAATAGCAACAACACCAATACAGCTCAGTGCTGAGATAACCCCAAGATAATTACCAAGGGACAAATTAGGGACAGCTCATAAGAGCATTGTGATATTGGCAACCATGCAGGAAGAGGCAGAGAGAAGGCTTTGAGAACAGAAGAACCTCCAAAGCCCCAACAGTCGCTCATCAGAAAGTGCAATGGACCAATCTTAGAGGAGCAGAAGGACCTAGAAGTGTGTTCTCAATGATCCAGTGCAAGTCCAAGTCCAAGGAGACCATAATGCAATAACATATAATGCTATTGGAGTAGTCTCACTACACACAGAGTGAGGACCCTTCCAAGACAAGACTCCACATTGAAGATAATCTGCTGGAAATAGATGCCAAAGTTGAGCAGGACAGGGACAGTTATGAGAAATGCAAGAGAGAGTCCAGATTCAAAGCAAGGGGCAGGGGAACAGAGGATGCTGATGTCAGAAAGTTGACAAGTGATATTCTTTTTGTCTCTCATGAGAACAAAAGAGGAATGATCTCTGGAGCTATGACTCCAGCCAAGCCATCCTGGCCCCCTACCATCCTAAATCTGCATAAAAACTAAACTAATTCATTTTTAAACTTAGCAATGAGAAAAAAGATCAAAACTTATTATAAGGAATAAAGAATAGGAAAATGATGATGTTCCTACAGATAATGAAAGCATACCAAGAAAACAAGTAAAAACAGATAAAAACCATAAGCAAATACTTCAAAATGAGTTGAAAGAAATGAAGAAAATTATAAAAATATAACACAAATCAGAATCAGAAAAAAATAGAAAAGACATGTATAGAAAAAAGTTAGATTTTACAAGAAAGATGATGTAACTCAATATAGAATTCTGTTTTTTTAAAAGCAGCTCAGTGAAAACTCAACTAGAAGGGGTGTAACAGCATCTAAACACCATAATTAGAAGATAAATAGATAGTAGAAAGGAGGAAAAAATTTAAATCTGTAAGCTATTTGAGAATAAAAGCATTCAGGGAAGTTGACTGATATAGAAGATAAAGAAGATACAATATAAATAAATAGGGGTCCTCAAAGAAGAATACCAAAGTAATGAAACAAACAAACAAAAATGCTCAATAGTATTAATAAAGAAGACTTAAAACTACGTAATGAAGGGAAAATTGATACAGAACAACCAATATCAAGATATATTCTAATAAAACTATAGGTCTTCAGAAAGAACCAAATATTCCTTGGAGATCCAAACAAAAAGTTCAAGTAGTTTATAAAAGAAAGAATATAAGATTTTTATCAGACTTCCATGACAATATTTCATGCTAATAAGCAATAGAATAATGGATTTAATAGACTTAAATAAATAAATTGCAGATCTTGGATTTTGTATGGAATATACATAGATTTTATAGTCATCCAACCTGACACTCCAATGGAAAGTTTGCCCCAGCTATTCTATTTTTGTACTTTATTGCTGTATCCCTAGCATCCTCCCTTCTTGGTATCAGAAAATCTTTGCATTAAGTAGGTGAAGTTCTTTCAGACTCCAGAAATGGGCACCAATTTTCATGTAGAATTGTGAGACGTTAGGGTTTAAATAATAAATGTAAATCTATTCCCATGCAAGTCAAGATTGATAACTGCAATTATAAGATTGATAACTGCTGTTATAAATATGTAAGAACGCAGAGAATATTATCCCTACACATCTTTCTTAGGGGACCTACTAGAGAGTAAACTTCAGACAACCAAACAAACTGCAGAGTCATTGACATAATAGCTGGAGAAGTATTCTAGCCAATTTAAGAAAAAAAAAAGTGATACAAATAGCCAAATCAACCTTGGAAGAAAAAAAAAACACACACAATGCTAAAGACATCACAATTCCAGACCTCAAGTTATATTACAAAGCTGTAGTGATCAAAATAGTATGGTACTGGCACAAAAATAGACACATAGATCAATGGAATATGATCATAGAAAACCCAGAAATAAATCCACAACTATCTGGTCAACTAATTTTTGACAAAGCAAGAAAGACTATTCAATGGGAAAAAGACAGTCTCTTCAACAAATGGTTTTGGGAAAATTGGACAGCAACATGCAAAAGAATGAAACTGGGCCACCTTCTTACACCAAATATACACAAAAATACACAAAAATAAATTCAAAATGGATTAAAGACCTAAATGTGAGGCATGAAACAATAAAAATCTTAGAGCTGTAACCTCTCTGACATCAACTATATCAACTTCTTTCTAGATATGTCTCCTGAGGCAAGGGATACAAAAGCAAAAATAAAACTGTTAGAACTTCTTCAAGATAAAAAGCTTTTACCCAGTGAAGGAAGCAATCAACAAAACTAAAAGGCAGCCTATGGAATGGGAGAAGATATTTGTAAACAACATATCTGATTAAAGGTTAGGACCCAAAATACATAAAGAACTTATAAAAGCCAACCCCAAAACTAAATAATCTGATTGAAATATGAGCAGAAGACATGAAGAGACATTTTTCCAAAGAATACAAATAGATGGTCAACAGACACATGAAATGATGCTCAATATCACTCATCATTAGGGAAATGCAAATCAAAACTATAAACTCACACAGAATGGCTAAAATCAACAACACAAGAAACAACAGGTGTTGGCAAGGATGCAGAGAAAGGGGAACCTTCTTACACTGTTGATGGGAATGCAAACTGGTGCAGCCACTCTGGAAAACAGAACAGAGTTTCCTCAAAAAGTTAAAAATAGAACTACCCTACAAACCAGCAACTGCACTACTAGGTATTTACTCAAAGAATACAAAAATACTAATTCAAAGGCATACATGTACCCCAATGTTTATAGCAGCATAATTTACATTAGGCAAATTATGGAAATAGCCCAAGTGTCCACCAACCGATAAATTGAATGGATAAAAAAGACGTGAGATATATATATCTAGAGAAAGAGAGAGAGAGAGAGAGATCAGAATATTACTAATCAGCCATAAAAAAGAATGAAATCTTGCCATTTGCAACATTATGGAAGGAGGTAGAGATTATTACGCTAAGTGATATAAGTCAGTCAGAGAAAGACAAATACCACATGATTTCTCTCATGTGGAATTTAAGAAACAAAACAAATGAACAACGGGGGAAAAAAGAGAAAGAGAAGCAAATCAAGAAACAGACTCTTACCTATAGAGAACAAACTAATGGTTCCATCAGGAAGGTGAGTGAGGGAATGAGTGAAATGGGTGATGGGGATTAAGGAGTGCACTTGTGATGAACACTGGGTGTTGTATGGAAGTGTTGAAATACTGATTGTACAACTAAAACTGATATCATACTGTATGTTAACTAACGAATTTAAATTAAAAACCAAAAAAATTTAAATGGTGATCAACTCAGAATATCAGCATTTTACAACCCCTAATGAATGAATGGATCTAGGAAATGATCATTAGTGGATGATGGCATCATAAAGGAGTACATTAGGGTCTCCTCAAAAAAGTAGTCAACATGACCTGATAAAAATGATCAAACTTGAATCTTATCAACACTACCCAGAGAAGAAAACACAAGGACAAATATGTTAAACATACCACATATGTACAGTCATCAAAATCAAGACAGTGAAAAGTAGGCAGGAAAGGAAAAAAAAAAATGGAAGAGAAATCCGTGGTGTAAAAGAGACTTAAGATACATATCAAATAATCATATTTAGGTCTTGTTTGGATTGTATTTCAAACAAACTGTAAAGAAAATATGATAATCAGGAAAATATGAAAACTGAGTATTTGATATTAAATTGTCCTTATTTGTAATGTAATATGATACTGCATTTATGTGTGTCAGTTATTTTTAATAAAATATTTACAGATGAAATAACATGATGCCTAGAATTTATTATTTTAAGATTTTCTGGTGGCAGGGAGTAAGTGGTGGTATAAATAAAAAATAATGTATGTATTGTACATACATGTATCAATAATTACTTAATCTGGGTGAAGCGTATAATAGATTCGATATACTATTTTTTTCTCCTTTTGTATATGTGTGAAATTTTCAATAATAAAACACTTTTTAGAAGACACCAGGAAGGTTTACAGACACATGCTCTTGGACTTCAGACTTGCACAGTGCCCTAGGGGAAATCCATCGTACCAATGAGCACATACTGACCAGAAAGGCTGCGTGTATATTGTCACAGTAGCAAATTCCTTCTATACCTGAGTTTCCAACACATTTCGCCTCATTCTTTATTTTTTTAATATTTTTTTAAATTTTTTTTTTATTTGTGATAGTCACAGAGAGAGAGAGAGAGAGAGAGAGAGAGAGAGAGAGGCAGAGACACAGGCAGAGGGAGAAGCAGGCTCCATGCACCGGGAGCCCGATATGGGATTCGATCCCGGGTCTCCAGGATCGCGCCCTGGGCCAAAGGCAGGCGCCAAACCACTACGCCACCCAGGGATCCCCCGCCTCATTCTTTAGATTGCAAGTCAGTGGATTGCCTTTAATGAGGATGAAGATTGCAGTGACTTCTCAAAGTGAACATTTAAGAATAAGGGTACTTCTTAAGCAGTTAACTTTGGGCCTTAAATTAATAAGCCACTAAAGTAACCGTTTTTTGTGTGTGCTTGTATATAGTGGCTTGCAGAAAAGAAAAACAGCCTTGGTGTTTGAATTATAAATTATCACTCATTTCTTTCTTATTCTCCATGTTTTCTTTCTAGATATTTCCACACAATCTACTTAGGTATTCGAAGTCGACAGAGTGGGGAGAATGACAGATGGAGATTTTACTGGAAAATGGTGTATGAGTATGCAGATGTGAGTATGCTGCATTTGCTAGCCACCTTTCTGGAAAGTGCTCCACAGCTGGTCCTGCAGCTCTGCATTATCGTACAGACTCATAGATTACAGGCCCTCCAAGGTAAGGGCTTGCAATTTGGTTTCTGACTTTGGGGAAAGATTGGCTACTTTTGTCATATCCAAAGAACTGTTCTAATACTGTTTATTGACAGAGGCCATGGTTCTCCCTGTTATATATCTGCTATTTGACATGAGAATTTGTGAATTGTGTATTTTCTTCTTCACGGTTACTTGTGATGGGTTTTTTTTGTTGTTGTTGTTTTTGTTTTTTGTTTTTTTTTTTTGTTTTTTTGTTTTTTTTTGCCTTCAAGCTGCCCTCTGAGTAGAAAAAAAATTCTATGATTTTACATTTGGTCAGAATGTAAATAGAGGCAACTGAGTCTTCCTGGCTTGTGTCATAGAGTAATTTCCAAAACTGTGGGAGAAAAAAGGCCTAGTTCTCTCTCTTTCTAATACTATTTATACATATATTTGAACATGAGGATAATCTCTATCATTTCCTTTTGACATTAAGAAACAGGGAGAGTTTAAAAGGAAATGGTAAAGATTACCATAATATTGCTTTCAAAGTCAGAAGGGAAAAATTTTTGTCAATATTTAGTAATACATTGTTTATATACTACTAAGCTTTATTAAAAATTACCAGATTAATATTTTTGTGTTTTACTCTCTTGTTTGTCTCATAAGTAGGACTGTCACTTGTAAGAAATCTACCCCTATGTTTCTTAAGGCTCTGCTACTCAAATCTTTTCTAGTAGCAAGAAAATCAGACAGACCAGTGGGTATACAAATGAATAAAAGGATGGACAGATAGCCATTTTCTAAATAAGGAGTTTCCTGGTAATATGTCAATCCTATAACTAAATAGATGTTGTGTAACTGTTAACATATTATAATGTGCTCATTTTATTTCCATCTCATCAGAGCCTTTGCTGTGACTTCTATGTACACACATGTTGCTGTCCTTTCTGGGCCATGGTCTAACTTGAGATTTGATCTAGTTGGTTTGGGGAATCTCTACAGTGTCCTTACAACTTTTCATAGCAAGGAGCATATTAGCTTTGACTGGGCATTTTAATTGGCGAGGGGTGGGGACCATATAAGAGGAAAAGAAAGACGGAGAGTGTACTGGTAGGCAGGGACTCATTTATTTGTGAATGTCTAGCCAACCCTGGCTCTGCACTAGAATAGCTTTGGTCCAAGAAGTTTGAGAAAAGAGTCAAAGAGATCCATGGGGTGTGATATCCCATGCTAGAAAGCAAATTGGGAAAAAAAAGACAAAGTAGTGCATTAACACAGGAACAGATGAGAACAGCCTGGAGAAAGCAAGATGTATAAATTAGCTGTAGATGACTGTCTTTAGTGGTGAAAGACCCCAGGCTTGAAGAGGGAGGATCTGACTTGGCCACTCACTTCTTTGCTGTGAGACCTTGTGCAAGTCACTTAATGTCTCTGGGCCCCAAATTCTCAAATGTAGAAGTCACCAATGAAACTAGATGATCTCCAAACTCCTTGGAGCTCTATTCCCTCTTTGCATCAATGAATGCCCAGTAACCTTCCAGGGCCAGGGATATGCGTTAGGAAATGGTGGGTAAATGAGGCATAAATTTAGAGGCAACATCACACTAAATCTCTATCAAAGAATCTCTATCAAAGAATCTCCAGAACAACTTGGCAAAGTCCTGGGATAGTTACATAAGAGGAAAATCCATGCATAAATATGGAACATTGTAAGCTACCTTTCTGTGGCCCAAGAAATACTGGGTGTCCATACTAGATTTCTAAAAGATTTAAAAAATCATAGAGAAGATTTTATCCTAAAGATGATGGAGACAAAGCAAGAAAGGTGAGAGAGAGCATCAGAAAATGAGATCAGTTTGGCTGGAGAGTTTTATATGGTTTTGTAGGAAAAAAAAATAGAAAGCAACCCTTAGTTTTTCTGAGATTATTCTTTCTAAACATAGGAATCAAAATTTCTGCTTCACACAGTTGTGTCTCTTCACTGACACCTGGTGTCCCCAGTTTATCTGTTAAACTCACATTTGCATGAGGTTTACTTTGGGAGCCACACCTCATCCTCAGCCAAGGCAAGTCAGGCTGTCAAAATTAGAAAGCTGTAGGGGAAATGTGTTCTGTATCACTCCCAAAGTGGTCAAAAGACAGGCTGATTCAAAGATCACTAGGATCAATGCAAGTCATTGAGCACAAGGTGAGGAATTAGCCTTCTGCCTAGGTCATAGTGTTGCCATTTTTTTTTGTTTGTTTTTTTATTTTTTATTGGTGTTCAATTTACTAACATACAGAATAACCCCCAGTGCCCGTCACCCATTCACTCCCACCCCCCGCCCTCCTCCCCTTCCATGTTTTGATAAGGGAGGTGGGCAGAAAGTTATTTCAAAAGATCAAACAATGGAAAATACCTGACAGCAAACAACAACCACAAAACCTCCAGCAAATGAAGATGAGCCCAGGCAATACCATCTAAATCAGTTTGCATTTTGAAGAGAAACCTGTCTTCAGAGAGAGCTTCCAAATTCAACCCTCCACTGATAGATGATTCCACTTTAAATGAACCAGCTTATAAATTAAACGGTGTGAATAAATTACAGGAACAGAGCTTTTCCCCTCTGGAGAAGAAAAATAAATGTGATAGAAGCTATTCTGACATATATTTTCATATATATTTATGGTATAAGATTCTTGGGATTTATATATAAAAACACAACTTTCTGCAGTGGATGCAAATAATCAATGGCATGAACCCTCTGAACTATTTACAAATAACTCTGCATTAAAATTTTTTAAATATTCTTATTTAGCAGATGGAGAGTGGTCCTAAGTCTGCAAGTCATTCTTGTAAATATCTGTCTAGAATTATTAGTTTTTAGGATAGAAACGATATGCTTTTTTATCCCAACTTCAACCACCTATTACTCTGAAGGACACTCTTTTAAAAACTAATAAGGAGGGAGGTCTGGGTGGCTCAGTCAGTTAAGTATCTGCCTTTGCCTCAGGTCTTGATCTCAGGGTCCTGGGATGGAGTCCCATGTTGGACTCCCCACTCAGTGGGGAGTCTGCTTCTCCCTCTGCCCCTCCCCTTGCTTGTGCTCACTCTCTAATTAATAAACAAACAAACAAACAAAATCTTTAGAAATAAAAAACCAATAAAATCAAAGAAAAGATGTGATATTTTAAAACTGATGCTTAAAAATTGTATTCTCCTTATGGAAGTTGGCATAGCCCTAAAACACTGTTAGCTGTGAAAATCCCTTCTCAGCAACCCTAACTTAGTGAATCATTAAGTCAGAGATACCTCATTGTACTGGAGGCTGACAGGTTTAGTGGTGAGCCATGCATGTAAAGTATAATGCTTTCTCAGTTTGCACCGTCCCAGGAAGGACAGTTTGGCTCCTGTCCTGAGACCAGGAAGCAGAATAAGTCAGAAACTTGAAAATGAACATCCAGTCTTTTCACTCCACAATGTTACCTTAGACACAACTACTGCTTTTCATTGGATCTGGAGTTTTCCTAGGAATATCTATCTCTGAAGTGAAGAAATACTCAAGAGGGTCCAGTTGTACGCACATAGCTAACTAAGAAGGCACATAGTGCATAAGACCACTTAGTATAGTGTCTTAGAGTTTTCAGTATACATCTTGCTATGATTTTCCAGTCTAATTCCATTTCCCTGCCAGAAGAGGAAAAGACACAGAGAGAGAGAAATGCAGGAAGGAAAGAAAGAGGAATGGAAGGAGAAAGACTACATGATAAACCAAGATGGGCAATGGTGTACCTACCTGTTCATCTCAGTTTAAGGACACTGCTCTTGGTGTTAAAGACATAAGATGTGGTCCACGGCCTGCCTGTCCTATTTTTAAGCAACATTTCAAACTCATCCAGGGCCTTTGATTGTATCTAAATAATACAAGAAAAGGTAGAAGGTTGACTGTTTACCTTCTGTACAAAGAAATTGCCCTACTTGGCCTTTTGGTTGTAAAATGAGCAAACTGTGCTTAGAGGGTCTCTAAGTCACTTTTAGTTTTGTGAGCGTGATTCTGTGAGTACTCAGTTTGGTTGTGTAAACCCAGCCTCACGATGTTGGCAGAGAAGATACTGATTCACCTACAAAGAAGTATCCACAGGCCTTCTCTAGCAGTACAGCATTGCTCAGCACCATGCTCCATGTGATCAAAGGGTGTGCTCCATGGAGCAGCCCAGGGAATGCTGTGCAGGATCATGGCACCCATGTATTTATTCCTCCCAGAGTGTGTGCTGTGTAAGTCACACTCCAGGTTGGTGCAGCTCAGTTGCCTGGCTCTAGCAGCCAGGTGTGCATGCCTACCAGTGAAGCCATCATGAAGGAACCATCTAGGTAAACCAGAAGAAATGCAAGTTGCATGCCAATCTGCTAACCCAAATATTTCCACCTTTTTTTTCAGCTGGCTTTAGTTCTTCATTTCCAGTGTCCACATTTACTTGTCATTACTAGAAAATCTCATTTAACACTCTACATGTACTTCGCTGTGATGTGCAGAGTGAGTGACAAACAAATGCCTTCCCACAGGCCATGTGTCCAGAACAGCTTTGTTGAGCAAGAAAAACACCAACACCTACTTCGATTCTGTTGTCTTCAGATCCAAAACCCCACGTGTTGCCCCTTTTGCCAACAGTTTATCCTGAATACTTCATGAAAAGAAGAGAGGAAAGGGGGCTGGGAGAAGTTTTTAATTATTCTTTTCCTGTCTTGCCTCCCATAAGACCATCAGGGAAGTAACAAGTTAAGGGGCCGTCCTCAAACATCTGTCACTGTGCCCAACAAACTCAAGTAACTAAGATATCCCCAAAGTGTGAAAAACACTTTATTTTCCATGTCCTGATGAGGATTTTCAAGACCTAAGTCATGGGATATCCAGTCAGCTCAACTTTACTGTCAAGCAGGTAGAGCCACACCCAACTGCCTTTACATAGTTCAAGTCAGAGAAGAAACCCAGCTACCTTCAGGCTCAAGGCCTTCTCCCTCTGCCAGATGCCTGGCTTCACCTCCGGGTTTCTTCAGGGAGGAGAAGCACAGGCAAGAGTGCCAGCCTGTGAGTGGGACTGTGGCCCACATCCCTTTAGATCTGTCTACTTTGCAGTTGCTATTTTCATTCGTTAATTAACACATTTATCGAATGTCTATTATGTGCATGACGGTGTGTGAAGCTCTGCAAAATCTGTCCTAAAAAAAGTTCATGTTTTTATTAAAAGTTTATAATGTGACATTATAAACAACGTGACAAAACATATTTAGAAACACTTAATTTATCTGGGTGTAATCTAGAATATTCCATTTTCTACTTGGGACATTTGAAATGAGAGGAGCCCTTCGAGCGCATCTAGCTCACCCTCTGCCACTGAGAGGCCACCGAGGCTCTGCTTGAGCCCACTATTCATCGTAGGACAGTTTGAATGAATCACAGACTCTTGGAAAGGGCCTAACTAGGCATCTAGCCCATCACTCTACCTGACACATGAATCTCTGATCAGTTCTGCCTCGGCTCACTACATTCAGTCTCAGGGGCTGCCATCACACTCGGAAGACTACTCATTATCATAACTCTGAAAAACAAAAAAGCTCTCCTACCCAACTTTGGGCAAGCAGTACCCTAGCCTCTCTGTACATTGAATGCTCCTGCCAAGCAGGTTACTTTTAGTCAATAGGCAGTTTTCTCCTCTAGTTGAGCGAATGCTTCACAAGAGTCATTTTGGATTTGAAGCTGTTCATTTTAACTACCTTGTTCTTGTGACCACTTAGTTTAATTAAATAGTATATAAACTGGTGAAATCTGAATGTGGAAAAAGTATTGTTTCTATGAAATCTATACTGACAGTTTCAGGATCAGTGGATTAGACCAGAGCAGGGCAGGCAGTGCTTTCCTAACCATGCAGCATCAAAGTGTCAGGCCCCCTCTCCTGTTACCCATTTTCTGGCTCTCAGAGGTAGTTTGCAGGTCATGAGGGCTGCAACCTGGCCACTCTGCCCTCCTTTGCACAAGGCTAGCCAAGAGCTGTATGCATGTGCCTCCAATGTCCCCAGACCACTCTATGGGTCTTAATGTTGTATCTCTGAACATTAGCTCCTTTTCTTTTTTGCTATTTGTGATGATATGTCAATTAGAGTACCATCCCTCATCAGGAATGCAGAACATGTTAAATATTCCAAAAGAAGAGATTTAAATCAGTAGATATGCTCCATGGGCGCTGGGAAGCTGAGAGGACAAGAAGCAGATGTCATACAAGTAAGAGTTCCTAATTAAAGGAAGAAGCTCCATGCCCTAGGGCCAGAGGAATGAAGGAAGAGGTGCTCAGATCTCTGGGGAGGGCACAGCCTGGTGGATGTGGGTGACAAAGGGGTGGGGCACAGCAGCTGCTGATGCTGCCCTGGAAAGTCAGCCAGGCAGAGATGGAGCAAGGCCCCAAGGACATGGTAAGGCTGTGTGGCTTTAGAACAAAAGAAGCTGGGGACAGGAGGCAGGAACTTTAGAGGCCAGTGAGAATAGGATGCTGATCTGAGCTGGAATCCAGAAGAAAGACTCCTCTCCTCTCCTCCTACCTTTCAACATCCTACCAGTACTACCTCTCAGCAGAACTTAATGGGAAACCAGCTGGTGAGAGGTTCAGGGAAATCTCTGCAGGCCCAGCTCCACCTCTTGGGCAAAAGGTAACCTACTTCCCGTTCCGTTTGTTACTTTTGCCTGTTTCCAGCTGAGAAATGATAACTGAGCTTGTTAAAGCCAGAAAGACCACTGTATGAACAAATGTACAGGCTTTAGATCATGGAGATTACGTCATGTGAAAGATAGCTAAGTGGCCAGATTTGGCAACTGATATGTCTTCCTTCAATGTATGACCCCAGAGTTCAAGTGGCCACGCAGCAGTGTCCAGCAATCCTAATGGATTTCTTCTTGAAATTCACTGTCCTGCTCCCAAACTCACTGTATTCTCATTCTTGAAACACTGCATCTGGCACTCTGAACTGCTGGCCCATTTATTTCAGTGAGAAAACAGAAGCTTCTGTTCTGTTCTGAAAACAGTTATTTTCCATCCTAATTCTACTACTCTACCAGCCTCTGCACCCATCTACCTGGGGTTGCTCAGTTTACAAGGAGAAACTGTGCTCGAGCCTATCTATCCACCCCTCCTCTGTGCTAGATTCCATCCCCGATCACCTACTCAAGCATCTTGTTCATGAAATTAGCCTCTCTCCCTCTCCAGCATTTTCCTTTTCTGTATTGTTGCTAGTACACATAAGCAAGAATCCTGTAATAACTCCCATCTTTATTAAAAAGAGAAATTGGCCCTTATCACCTACTACCATCATACCTTCTTGCTCTTCACGAACTCCTTGAAAGATTCCTCTGCTTTCCCTCTTCTTCCCCACTTCCTATTCTCTATATGTTTTTGTTTTATAATTTTTAAGACACTGTTTTTGAAATGTATACCACATATGCAGTAAACTACACAATCATCATCATAAGAAACCCCTACCAAGAGAACATGAGTAGCATCACAGAAGCTCTTCTCTTCACGCATGCACACCAGCATCTCCTCCACTCTCCCTAAGTATGATCACTGTTTTGACAAATTGGTTTTCCAGGTTTTTGAGCTTTCTATAAATAGAGTCATACATTGTTGTGTATATATGTGCATATGCACATATGTGTGTTTCTGGGTTTTTTCATTCAGCATTATACATGTAGCTATAACTCATTTTGGTCACTCTAAAATAATCCATTGTAAGAATAAACCTCAGTTGATTTATCCATTGTTGTTGATGGACACGTGGTTTGTTCTCAGTGAGGGGGCATTATGAATGACGTTTTATGGATGTTTTTACATGCCTCTACACATGTATACACATTTCTCTTGGGTTAATACCTAAGAGTGAAATTGCTGAGTCACGGAATACAGGCACACTGAACTTTAGTGGATGATTCCAAAGTATTTTCCAAAGCAGTCGTACTTTGGAAGCAGGCAAAAGTAAATACAAAGTATGTTTGTGTTGATGGCTCCAAATATTCTCCAAAATTTGATATTATTGGCTATCTTAATTCTAGCCATGAGTAGGATCTCAATGTGTTTTTAATTTGCATTTTATGATAATGATCATGTTAAAAAGTGTCCTTGATTTCTCTTCTTCCTCACCTTCTTACTCAATCCATCAGCAAGGTCTATCTGCTCCATCTTCAAAATACATCTCAAAGCTGATCACCCTATACCACCTCCACCACACCTTTATCCAAGCTACAACCTAGCTAGACTTCTCCAATGAACTGCTCTCCATGCTTCATCCTTGCCTCCACACGGTCTATTTGCCATATAGCAGCCATAATGATCTTTGTATCTCTTTATTACTTGATTCTTTATTGCAATTAAAACAAGTTCAACCTTTTTTGTAATGAGTGTGGGACAAGGTGCCCTGGTTTGGTATCTCCACACCTCTCTATCCTTCCTCTACTCACCCAAGTCTGGTAGCACTGGCCCTCTGTTTCTTAGACACGCCATGTTGGCATTTGCTGGTCCTTTGCTTTGTCCTTCCCTCTTCACATGACTCATCCTCTTCACTCAGGACCACACTTGAGCATCACTTCTAAAACTCATATCACCTTCCCTGCAAGTAGATCCTCCTTCCCCCTCCCTCCTCATTCTGTGTTATTTTTCACCATAGCCAATTGAAATTTTATTTGTTCACATGAATTGTTGTTATTATTATTCTCTATCATCCTTACTGGAGGGCAAGCTGCATGACAGTGAGGAATATAGAGATAAGACTGAAAAATAGAAAGCACTCAAAAAGTATTTGACTAAAGAATTTAGTATGTAATTACCATGCTCAGGATCTACCTTATTTTCTACTGGTTTCTCAATTGGACTAGCAGTACATACTGCTAGTTAAGTTTCCATGGAAAATCATAGTGTTATTTTACATGGATGAAAAACATAATATAAGATCTCCCCAAATATTTGTATTTTTAATACTTCTACATATTTGGAAATTTTAAAATACCAACTTTTTATTCTCTATTATAACTGCTAGTCAAGATAAAATGGAAAGCACAAACACACACAAAGGAGAAAATCAAAACTGTCTTCCTGACAGAGGTAATAAAAATCCTGCCACTGAGAAATAATTAGTGATTATATTTTATTGCTTATTCTTATATACTTCTACAATACTTTAGTATACATTACATTAAAATATAGATACCACTTTATAACTTCCTTTTTTTGACAACACACCACGAACATATGTCCGTAACTATGTGTATATAGTTTCTACATTGTTTCTAACAACTGCATAACTTACCAACATGGATTTTCTTTTTCTTCCCCAATAATTCCCTATTTTTAAAATCATGTTATCAAATTACATTAAGAACTAAATCTTTGCAGACAGCCTCAACTATTTCTCAAAAATAAATACCTAAAAAGTGAAATTGCTGGATTTCAGGTCAGGGGTTGAAGACTTTTGATACATGTCAAATTGGAAATCAAAAAGTGCATTTCTTAAGAAGAATTCTGCAATGTCTCAAGTTTCTGATTTATGTGCACAGGAAGTCAGTGAGGGCAAAAATTGTGACAAGGACAGAGAAATCTCTGGATATCTAGGAAAGTGCTCTTAATAGTGCCTATTCAAATATGAAGGGCTTAATTCCAAGAAGTGCCCTCTAGTTTCTTTCCTTCTTACTTCATTGTATCCACCTTTATAAACTTTATTAAATCTATTCTATTAAACAGCAGCAGTTTGTTGCTGATTAAACAAAATTTTAAAAACAGCTTCATCACAGACTTTCAATTTTAGTGAGCCAAAGTTGTAAGGAAAGCAGACACACATTCCTTGAAACACATGACAAAAATTTGACCAAAGAAAACTTGTAAAGAGTTAAACCAGACAAAAATTATAAAACAGCAGCCTCTACACTGGATGGTTGTGATTTCTTTTAGCATTATAAACTAAATTTATGCAATAGCATTTAGTGCACAGCCCAGTCCGATATTGAAAAAATAAATAAAAGACAGCATGTCCTCCCTTCCAGTGCTGACAAACTCAGTAGAAGCTGCCAAAAACAAGGGTAACGTTAGCAATGATGCTTGCACTCAAAGGCCATTACACATTCCTTCCTGGCAGCATGGACCACCGCACTTGGCACATACTAGGCAATCAATGGATATTTGTTGGATAAAATGAAGACTGAATGCCTGCTCTCTGGCAGAGCCCTATGCTAGGTGGATTGATATAAAAACAAATGGCACAGGCCCGGCTCTCAAAGTATTCAGCCTACTGGAAAAGAAAGACCAAAATGCCATCTTAACTCTATGTTTAACTCTGTGTTTTATTTGTGGCCGTGTTACCATCCTGTGGTAACTCAAAACGATCTCTTATGGAAAATGACACAGGGAAAGCCAAAATGCCATGCTTGCTGTCTGTCTCCAACAAACATATCAAGGAATGTTGGAAGAATCAAGGAGGGCAGCCGGGATGGCTCAGCAGTTTAGCGCCGCCTTTGGCCCAGGGTATGACCCTGGAGACCTGGGATCGAGTCCCATGTCGGGCTCCCTGCATGGAGCCTACTTTTCCCTCTGCCTGTGTCTCTGAGCCTCTCATGAGTAAATGAATAGAATCTTTAAAAAAGAAGAAGAAGAAGAAAGAAGAAAGAAGGAAGAAGAAGAAGAAGAAGAAGAAGAAGAAGAAGAAGAAGAAGAAGAGGAATCAAGGAAGTTTTCATAAAAAGAATGACTTCTGAGCTGGATCACAAACAACACCTAACATCTTTTTCATATTCTATTAAAAAAAATAGAAATGTGGGGATCCCTGGGTGGTGCAGCGGTTTAGCGCCTGCCTTTGGCCCAAGGCGCAATCCTGGAGACCCGGGATCGAGTCCCACGTCGGGCTCCCAGCATGGAGCCTGCTTCTCCCTCTGCCTATGTCTCTCTGCCTCTCTCTGCCTCTCTCTCTGTGTGTGACTATCATAAATAAATTAAAAATTAAAAAAAAATAGAAATGTGAACAAAGCTAGAAGGGAGAGTCTGTTGGTTTTGTCTATGCCTGTCTGTTCAGTAATGCTGATGATTCTAAAAGCAATGGTATTGTTGGTGTTATTTATAGTACATGATTAATATTTATTTCTCAGACTTGAAAGATCTTTCTAGTAGCAAAGTAGGTCCTTGCTTATATGCTTTTAAAGAAATACAACCTATTTTCCTATATCGCTTTTCAGCCTGTGTTTTTGCATTGTATGGTACTTGAGATTCCCAATAGATACATCAATAAAATAGTAAACTGCCAGTCTGCTTAATCAATACATAAACAGAGTTGAGTTTTAAAGACTAGCAACACTCACCATAGGTTGAATGAAATAAGTCAATCGGAGAAGGACAGTCATCATATGGTTTCACTCATACATGGAATATAAGAAATAGTGAAAGGGATCATAAGGGAAGGGGGGGGACTGAGTGATGAAAAATTAGAGAGTAAGACAAACCATGAGAGACTCCTAACTCTGAGAAACAAAGGGTTGCAGGAGAGATGGTGGGTGGGGCGATGGTGTACCGTCGATGTTCCTCATCCGTGGGGGATGACGAGCACTGAGGAGAGCACTTGATGGGATGAGCACTAGGTGTTATACTATACGTTGGCAAACTGATTTCTTTTTAAAGCCATTTAACTGAACAACAAATAAACAAAAAGAGTGAAAGAGGGTGGAGACAGATATGCAAAAAGAGTGAAAGAGGGTGGAGACAGATATGCAAAAAGAGTTAACCCGCATTTAGTCATTATTCTTGGAAATGTGACCCAATCATTTCAAGTGTTGGAATAATTGTAAATATATATTTGAAAATGAAAAAAAAAAAAAAAGACTATCAACAACTCTGTAGGGAGAGACTTTACAAAACTAATATGATGTGTTGACCATACTGCTCCACGCTATTGAAAAGTATTGGCAGAGTAAACGATGACTGTCATGGGGGTAATGATATTATCGATCCCTTTATTTCACATTCAATAGCCTGTGAGTCATGGTACCTCCCCAAGTTATACTTAGAAGAAAAGAGAGAAGCTTCATTTGCTTATCATTTGATTCAAGTGCTTGAAATCAACTCTGTATGGTATATCAGCGCCCAGCACAGCTGTGAATAGTTTTGAATTTGAATCATTTTGAACATAATATGAAATAAGAGCCTGACTATTTTTAGGTTCTACTTAATTATCTCCAATAATCAAGCACAAATCTTGGTATTTTTCCACTCAGTCTTCCTTCTGTCTCCTTGCCTGTGAGATATGAGTGAGTTTGTACGCGTGTTCAGTCATAGGGTCCCAAACAGTGGATTGGGTGGGGTCAACAGGCAATAACAACTGCGCAAGCCTGAGAAGGGAGTCGAAGAGAGGTGCCGAGTGGTTGCTACAACCCTGTTGGAACGAAGAGGCATACTTAAATAAAGGGCTGTCTACAGCGAATAGTGTTCCCAAACACTGGCTGTTCCTTTGCCTTTCTCACGGCTTTGTTTGCCAACCTCCAACCTCCGAAATTTCCGTAGCGTTTCTACGCTTCACACCTTCAAGGACATAGAAGCCTATGTTCATTTTCCATTTTCCTGACCTTTAGCCCAAACTCAGAGCAGGTATTTACTTTGACTGACTATTGACATACTATAATTAGTATTTCTAAACACTAAAAATAACTACTGTGAATAGTCAAAATATTCACTGAGCAGGGACAAGGCAAGGTCAGCTTAATACAAAATTTGCAAGTGCCTTACTATGGTATTTCCCCAAATAGCTTACTCCCCCGCCCCCACCCCACGAAAGGCACCGAAAGTTTAAGGATTCTGATTGGGTGGGAGGATAAGGGAAGTTCCCACAACTGCTTGAATAGTTTTCGGTGTGAAACCTGCTCTTTATGAACAAACTTTTGCCATTCTAAAGCATACATTCCAGTTTAGAAGTACATTTCGCATTTATTTGGCAGATTGGACTTAGATTGAATTTTAAAGCATTCCTTAGACATGTAAGTTAATATTTTTGATGACTCGGCAAGATAAAGAAGTATGAACATTTCCCGTTGAATGATTCAAGGAGGTTTTTTTTTAAAAAAATGCCCCACTCGTGCACAGGACTGTGTATGTGTAGAAGAGATCCAGAGCCCTGCATGCTCTCAGAGCCAGATGCAAGCAGGATGAAAAAGAAGCAACTGATTCCATTGGTATGTAAACGGTCCTCCCTAGAAAACTATGTGGAGACTCACTTCTCAAAGCACACAATGAGCCACTGATTGCAGAAGGACAGGCCTGCAGAGTGCTGCCTGCCTAAGGTTTGGTCAGCACTTTCATTGTGATCCTAAATTTCCCAAGCTTTCCACTCAGCTGTAGGAAAAGTCTGAGAGTCTAGGAGACAACTGAGACTTGAAAACTCCAAAACTTTTTAACCATCCATAATATTACCAATTCAAACACTTGGACAATTCTATGAGGTCCAGTTCTCAGTGTGGGGTCTAAGTATATGAGTTTCCAGTGTGTAGGCTTCAGCAAAGGCAACAACTGCCTGATTTTTGTTAGCTAAAACACTAAGTTAAAATTCAGAAGTAAGAAATGTAAAACATAGCTCCAATGATGTAAATAGTACACAGATATTTTTGACCTAGACTTTAGGAATAAATGATTGGGCCAATAAATGCACAGATTATAAAAATTAGATTTTAAAAAATCAGCATAGAAAAGTAAGGCAGCTACAAAAACCATTTGAAGTAAATTTCATTTTTAAAACAATTTTATTTTTATTTATTTGAAAGAGACACAGCATGATTAGGGGGAAGAGCAGAGGGAGAGGTACAGAATCCCAAGCAGACTCTGCTGAGCTGGATGTGGGGCTCAATCATGACCTGAGCCAAAATCAAGACCCGCCACTCAACTGAGCTACCCAGGTGAAGTAAATTGCATTTTTGAACTGTTTTGTGAACACATATGGAGACATTAATTTCAAATTCAAGGATGCTAAGAAATTTCATGAAAGAAGGAGTAATGGATCTTAAAGAATAAATGAGGGGCCCCTGGGTGGCTCAGTTGGTTTAGCATCTGCTCTTGATTTCTGCTCAGGTCATGATCTCAGGGTTGTAAAATTGAGCCCCACACAAACCGTGGAGCATGCGTTCTCTCCTTCTCCCGCTCCCTCTGCCACTAACCTCCCCACACCCTCTCTCTCCCACTCTCTAAGAGAAAAAAAGAAGAAGAAGTGAAATGATTTTGAGTGCTTGGGAGGCAGATCTGCTGGGTCCTGAAGCAGAAGTCAGAGCATTAATAATATTGCCAACTCCAGGAAACAGGAGGGGAATAGCATGAAGTTGATCTTGAAGCTCAAGGTTCCTGAAAACCACTCTTTGTTCCTAAGGTCCAGAAACACATTTCTCAACAACCTCAACAATAGGCTGCAATGTCTTAATTAGGACCTAAGGGAATCTTCATTAATTTTTACATTAATTTATTCAATAAACATTTGTTGAGTACCCATCCATGACAAGCACTGATTTGGATACTAGGAAAATGAAGATGGCTAAAACCATTTACCTTTGAAGAGCTTCCAGGCTAATAATGATGAACAACATACGAACATTAAATGTGAAGTTTGTCCTGGGTACTATGATTGAAGCAGACCCAGAGGACAGTGGACATCCAAAGAGGGAGTGATTCACTCTACTCAAAAAGGATGGGAAAGGTTTCATAAACATTCAACTTGGGCTAAGTTGTAGTTGAGGCAGTAAAAATAGAAGACATCACCTAGGGATAGATCAGTGGGAGGAGGAAAAGGCCAACAACAGACTCCTGGGGATGATCACCTTTTAAGAGCATAGAATGGAAAAAGAGACAGTACAGCGAAGGACATAAGAGATATGGGAAGATCAGAGGAGCACAGTGATATGGTAGCCAAGGCCGTTGTTTCAAAAGAAATGCCCATGAGGGACCAGTCAAAATGAGAACTGAACAACAGAGTATTAGATTTATTTTTTTTAATTTATTTTTTATTGGTGTTCAATTTACTAACATACAGAATAACCCCCAGTGCCCGTCACCCATTCACTCCCACACCCCGCCCTCCTCCCCTTCCACCACCCCTAGTTCGTTTCCCAGAGTTAGCAGTCTTTACGTTCTGTCTCCCTTTCTGATATTTCCCACACATTTCTTCCCCCTTCCCTTATATTCCCTTTCACTATTATTTATATTCCCCAAATGAATGAGAACATATAATGTTTGTCCTTCTCCGACTGGCTTACTTCACTCAGCATAATACCCTCCAGTTCCATCCACGTTGAAGCAAATGGTGGGTATTTGTCATTTCTAATAGCTGAGTAATATTCCATTGTATACATAAACCACATCTTCTTTATCCATTCATCTTTCATTGGACACCGAGGCTCCTTCCACAGTTTGGCTATCGTGGCCATTGCTGCTATAAACATCGGGGTGCAGGTGTCCCGGCGTTTCATTGCATTTGTATCTTTGGGGTAAATCCCCAACAGTGCAATTGCTGGGTCGTAGGGCAGGTCTATTTTTAACTGTTTGAGGAACCTCCACACAGTTTTCCAGAGTGGCTGCACCAGTTCACATTCCCACCAACAGTGTATGAGGGTTCCCTTTTCTCCACATCCTCTCCAACATTTGTTGTTTCCTGCCTTGTTAATTTTCCCCATTCTCACTGGTGTGAGGTGGTATCTCATTGTGGTTTTGATTTGTATTTCCCTGATGGCAAGTGATGCAGAGCATTTTCTTTTTTTTTTTTTTTAAAGACTTTTTAATTTTATTTTATTTTAATTTTTTTAATTTTTATTTATTTATGATAGTCACAGAGAGAGAAAGAGAGAGAGGCAGAGACACAGGCAGAGGGAGAAGCAGGCTCCATGCACCGGGAGCCCGATGTGGGATTCGATCCCGGGTCTCCAGGATCCCGCCCTGGGCCAAAGGCAGGCGCCAAACCGCTGCGCCACCCAGGGATCCCATGCAGAGCATTTTCTCATGTGCATGTTGGCCATGTCTATGTCTTCCTCCGTGAGATTTCTGTTCATGTCTTTTGCCCATTTCATGATTGGATTGTTTGTTTCTTTGGTGTTGAGTTTAATAAGTTCTTTATAGATCTTGGAAACTAGCCCTTTATCTGATATGTCATTTGCAAATATCTTCTCCCATTCTGTAGGTTGTCTTTTAGTTTTCTTGACTGTATCCTTTGCTGTGCAAAAGCTTCTTATCTTGATGAAGTCCCAATAGTTCATTTTTGCTTTTGTTTCTTTTGCCTTCGTGGATGTATCTTGCAAGAAGTTACTATGGCCAAGTTCAAAAAGGGTGTTGCCTGTGTTCTTCTCTAGGATTTTGATGGAATCTTGTCTCACATTTAGATCTTTCATCCATTTTGAGTTTATCTTTGTGTATGGTGAAAGAGAGTGGTCTAGTTTCATTCTTCTGCATGTGGATGTCCAATTTTCCCAGCACCATTTATTGAAGAGACTGTCTTTCTTCCAATGGATAGTCTTTCCTCCTTTATCTAATATTAGTTGACCATAAAGTTGAGGGTCCACTTCTGGATTCTCTATTCTGTTCCACTGATCTATGTGTCTGTTTTTGTGCCAGTACGACACTGTCTTGATGACCACAGCTTTGTAGTACAACCTGAAATCTGGCATTGTGATGCCCCCAGATATGGTTTTCTTTTTTAAAATTCCCCTGGCTATTCGGGGTCTTTTCTGATTCCACACAAATCTTAAAATAATTTGTTCTAACTCTCTGAAGAAAGTCCATGGTATTTTGATAGGGATTGCATTAAACGTGTATATTGCCCTGGGTAACGTTGACATTTTCATAGTATTAGATTTAACAACTATGATATTACTGTGACAAAGCCCAGAACATAACAGTGCACAACTTAGGAAACAAGAATGTGAATTAGAAGAGAAGAAATAGTAGTAGCAAGAGGAGAATTTCTAGACCAGGAAGGGAAGAACAAAATGAGTAATAAGTGGCTAACAGCACGCGTTTCAGGATAGAGATATAAACATAAGACTGTGGTTGAAGGAATCATTTAAAAATAGACTTGAAAAGTAGAACCAAAGCAAGATCTTCCTTGAATCCAGTTGCTGCTCCCTTACCCTGGTAGTTAACAGAGTTTAGTGTGAGTTAACAAAAGTAACACCACCAATAACAGGTAGAGCTGAACGACAGCCCAGGGTTCCAGGCACTATTCCATCGATAAAGGACCCCCACATGGAGAAATTCCATCACAAGTGATCTTTTATGTTTTCACTCACCTTGTAGACCTATGTGTGTTACTTAACCACAGTGAGCATTAGCTGCTCTGACTGGAAAAGAATTTAATGATCTGAATTGCAGTGTTATATTAGAATCAAATAAACAACATAAGGAACTTCAACCTCCTGTCTGGAGCAATGAAGGGGTTCAGCTGCCCACCTGTGGCATCCTCTTGCTTCCTTCTTTCCTGTCTCAAATGGAGAAGGGGAAGAACACCTTTAGCATGTTTCTAAATTTGCTATGAAATGAGGCTTCATAATTCACATTTTATTTCTCTTTTAAATGGATGTAGACCAATTTGAACTCATTTTACATAACCTTGAAGTTAAATATTGACTTGCTCTGCCCCTGGAGAGTTCTCTGTCTGGCCTTAGGTTATGCATGCCCTCCAGAGCCAATGCCAATTGCATCTGTTGTGCTCTTGTCTCTTGAACTCAGAGTTGTCCCAAAGGGGTTGAGACCTCAGAAATCTTCCAGCAAATGCCACTTAAGCTTTGATCTGTCCACTGACCTATATTTTTGGCACGAAGTACTTTTAGCCTTGATTTTTGAAAGAATATATATTTAGGGGGGGAAATGTTGTGCAGTGTCTTTAAATTTTCTAAGCAAAAAAAAAAAATTTCTAAGTACATCATCTTCACCCCATTAGACATCAAAACTAATCTTCTTCCCACAAGCTCATTAACATTCATATGCTAAGTGTTGATCTGAACATTTCAGATATTTTCTTCAGTCTTTGGAAAGTATAGGATTTCTAAAATTAGTGGTCCTATTTTCTTCTTTTTTAAATAGATTTTATTTTTTAGAGGAATTTTATTTCACAGCAAAAATTAGAGGAAGGTATAGATTTCCCCATGTATCCCCAGTCTCCACAGATGCAGAGGTTCTTCTGTAATCAACATACCCACCAGAATGGTACATTGTTATGAAGGACAAACTGATATTGACACATTATTATCCAAAGGTCATAGCACACATTAGGATTCACTCTTGATATTGTACATGCAAGGGTTAGACAAATTTGTAATGACATGTATCCGTCAGAATATACAGAGTATTTTTATTGCCCTAAAATATGTGCTCCCCATGTTCATTCTTCCCTCCTCCTAGCCCCTGGGAAACACTGGTCTTTTTACTGTCCCCGTAGTTTTGTCTTTTCAATGTCTTATAGTTGGAATCATACAGTGTGTATCCTTTTTAGACTAGCTTCTTTCACTTAGTAATGTGCATTTAAGGTTTCTCAATATCTTTTCATAGCTTAATAAGTGATTTCTTTTTGCACTGGATAATATGCCATTGCCTAAATGTACCATAGTTTTTTATTTGTTTGTGTTATACAGTCACCTACTGAAGGACATCTTGTTTGCTTTCAAATTTTGGCAGTTAAAAACAAAGTTGCTATCAACATCCCTGTGCAGGTTTTTTTATTGTTGGTTTTTTTTGGGGGGGGGTGTTAAAAGATTTTATTTACTTATTCATGAGGGATACAGAGAGAGAGAGAAGCAGAGACACAGGCAGAGGGAGAAGCAGGCTCCATGCAGGGAGCCTGACCTGGGACTTGATCCCAGGACTCCAGGATTATGCCCTGGCCCGATGGCAGGTCCTAAACCGCTGAGCCACCCAGGGATCCCCCCTGTGCAGGTTTTAATGTAGACATATGTAGTACAGTTGCTAGATTATAGTTTAGCTTTGTAAGAAACCACTTGACTGTCCTCCAAGGTGGTTGAACCATTTTGCATCCCCATCAGCGATGAATGAGAGTTTCTGTTGCTCCACATCTTCAACAGCATTTTTTAAAAGATTTATTTATTTATTTATTTATTTATTTATTTATTTATTTTTTAATTTATTTATTTATTTATTTATTTATTTATTTATTTATTTATTCATGATAGACCTAGAGAGAGAGAGAGAGGCAGAGACACAGGCAGAGGGAGAAGCAGGCTCCATGGCGGGAGCCCAACGCGGGACTCCATCCCGGGACTCCAGGATCGCGCCCTGGGCCAAAGGCAGGTGCTAAACCGCTGAGCCACCCAGGGATCCCCTTCCTCACCAACATTTGATGTTGTCAGTAAACTTGATTCTAGCCATTTTAATAGCATGTAGTGGTATATTCTTGCCACTTTAATTTTTATTTTCCTGATGACATATGATGTGTAGCATCTTTTCGTATGCTTACTGACATCTGTATTTATTCTTTGGTGAGGTATTTGTTAAAGTCTTCAGCTCAATTTTTCACTTCGGTTGTTGTATCTTCTCATTATTGGGTTTTAAGAGTCCTTTGTATATTTTCCTTTATCAGATCTGTCTTTTGTAAATATTCTCTTTCAGTTTGTGGTTTGTTATTTTGTTCACTTGATAATGTTTTTCTGAAGAAGTTTTTTCATCTTAATGAAGTCCCACTTATGCATTCTCCCTTTCATAGATTATGCCTTTGGTGTTGCAACTAAAGAGTTATCATTGTACCCAAGGTCATCTAAATTTTCTCCCATGTTATCTTCCAGGAGTTTTATAGTTTTGCATTTTAATTTAGGTCTGCAATCCATTTTGAGCTAATTTTTGTGAAGGTTATAAAGTATGTGTTTACATTGATATTTTGCATGTGGATATCTGTTTGTTCCAGGATATTCTATTGGAAAGGCTATCTTTTCTCTATTGCCTTTGCTTATTTGTCAAAGATAGTTGACTATATTTATGAGGTTATATTTCTGGACTCTCTTCTGTTCTCTTCATCTTTTTGTCAAGCTTTTACCAATACCTCACTGCTTTGATTAGTGTAGCCTTATAGTAAGTACTGATGTTGGGTAATGTCAGTCCTCCAACTCTGTTCTTTTCCTCTAACATTATATTAGCTATTCCAGGTCTTTTGCCTGATATATAAACTTTAGAATTGTTTGTGAATATTCACAGAATTACTTACCAGGATTTTGATTGGAATTGTATCAAATTTACAGATCAAGTTGGGAAGAACTGACATCTTGACAATACTGAGTCTTCCCGGCCATAAATATGTTATATCTCCCCATTTTTAAAATTCTTTGATTTCTTTCATCAGAGTTTTGTAGTTTTTCTCGTATAGATCTTACTCGTATTTTGTTAGACTTATATAAGAATTTCATTTTAGAGGATGCTAATGTAAATGGTATTCTGTGTTTAATTTCAAATTTCACTTATTCATTATTGACATATAGAAAACAGTTGGCTTTTGTGTGCTAACCTGGTATTTTGCAACCTTTCAATAATCTCTTATTAGGTCCAGGAGTAAGCATTTTTTGTTGTTTCTTTCAGATTTTCTATAATCTTGTCATATGTGAACAAAGATAGTTTTGTTTCTTCTTTCCCAATTTGTATACTTTTTACTTCCTTTCCTGCCATAGATTCTTCATGTTAGAGGCAGTCCAAATTCAGAGAAAAGCATTAGTTTAATAAGTGAATCATCACAAGTGATCATATTTCTTTCCATTTCCTCATTTCTCACCTTTCTCTTTCTCTCCCTTCTCCTCCTACCCCCAACATATATGCATGTGCGCGCGCACACACACACACACACACACACACAGAAAGAGAAATGCAAATATACCTGGGATGACTGGCACAGACTACTTGTCAAACTATAACAGTATTTGAAAATCACAATGCCTAATAGCAATGACACTTGTCCCCCACCTCTACCACCATTCAGGGAATGAGAAAGAAATGCATGCTGCCTGCTCAAGGAGCATAATGGCGAGGAAATTCAGATTCAAAAGACTATTGTGAAATCTTGACTCATGACCTAATAACTTTGAGCTGTGGCTCATTTCTTTTCCTCTCTGCATCCATTTCTTCATCAGAGGAGTGGGGAAAGTAGGCCCTACATCATAGGGCAGGCATCTGTGAGAATTTGCTGAGATCATGAGAAGGGCAAATGCCCTGTATCATGCCTAGTGTATGGCAGGTACTCAAGAAGTGTCCTCTTCCTTGAGGAATATTTAACTCTGATGTGCCAGTACAGACAACAAAGAGCAGATCATTTATAACTAAAGTGTCAATTCTACCAGCTAGGCTGCACTACCAAATAACTCAGGGAATTAGTTAGGAATACATCACTGGTTTTCCCTCCAGAAATGAAGGAAGGAAGGAAGGAAGGAAGGAAGGAAGGAAGGAAGGAAGGAAGGAAGGAAGGAAGGAAGAAGGGAGGGAGGGAGGGAGGGAGGGAGGGAGAGAGGGAGGGAGGGAGGGAGGGAGGGAGGAAAACTCACCAATGTGAAATATCAAAAAAGAGAACCACCAGAACTTCATGAATTTATAGTGCCTGCATACCCTGGTGTTGCCTTAATTGTCCACTTACCTGGTGCTTGCCGAGACATCTACATGCTGCACCTGCATCTTGTGGATACAAGAGGAAAAAAATATGAAACAGTAATCTGATATTATCAGACCCTACAAAGGTACTTCTGGAAACACTAATTAGATTTTCTTCAGCCTTTTTTAATTTAGTGAGTTCTAGGAGAAGATCACACCTCTCCCAACACTTATAAAGAGAATTTGTGAGTGAGACTATATGCGAGTAATACCTATTTGACACTTGAGGCAACATGTTGCCATGGTACCAATCAGATTTTGTCTTCATCTGGGAATAGGAATTAAGACTGACAACATTTGAGTATAACTGTTTTTGTTTGTCCCCATAAGCAGTATTAGTGCTTGGATAGAGAAGAGGTCTAGTTTTGTTGATGCTGTCGTTGTTTTCTGGTTTTAAAACAATAGTACATTAAAACGAGTAGGATATGAAATAGTGCAATGAGTTTAGAGAAACAAAGAATCCCCCAAAGGAGCTCATTATTCTCATACATTTACATTATCAAAGGATGTGGAAATGCCAAAAAGTGAGTTCTTAATGGTCAAAAGCAGCGATGTCATCTCAGAGCCAAAGAGAGTGAATCAGTGACTAATGGGGTGCAAGTGCAAGATTGATCTGGGAGCCTAATTGGCTATTTTTATGGCTTTAAAATTCTGATCTTATATTAGTGCTATAAAATATCCATTGTGCTTCGGGGAACATCTGTGCATTTGGCTCTCATAATAAAAGAAATATTGCAAACCAAGAGAGGTAGCCTGCTATTGAGAAAAACTAGAGAATGATTAACTTGAAATTCGGGGAAGTGGTTGCCCATGGGAATGAGGTGGATGGAGAAAGGGGCTACATAGTCATTGATAATGTTCAATTTCTTAAATTGAAAGGCATTTTAGTATTTCTCTTGGAACTCCAGAGAGACATTGTATATATTCACAACAAAAATTTGCTTATAGAGGTAGAGACTAGAATATGGCTAATGGATGGTAGGCAATGGATTCAAGTCTTGATCTACTACTAAGTCGCTTAATGATTGGCATATCATCGCAGCTAAGACTCAGTTTTCACATCTGTGAAATAAGGCATGCTAAGTGGCCACTATACTCCCTTCTAGCTTGAAAACTGCCCAACTCAATGTTTATCACATGGGATACAATCCTGTTAATTTTGTTGGGGAATACTATTTTCATCATACAAAACTAACAAAATCCTACAGTTACCAGTCAATTATCCACCTCAATTTAATTAGCAAAGTACATTTTTCTCTTCTCCCCAAAGAGCCCCTATATGTAATCCTCCTAATTGTTGAGCAGAATTTTGGAGCTTCTTTACAAGACATGATATTATGGAGTCAGTGATGGGGCTTACAGTCTGGTAGTCAGAGGTCCTGTCTAACACTGACACTCCACACTTCTCTCTCTGTAAGTTCACCTTGCCAGCTTCTCTGAACATAAGATAGCAATATACTGAACTCGAAAGTATCTATTTTTTTTTAAGATTTTATTTATTCATGAGAGACACAGAGAGAAAGAGAGGCAGAGACATAGGCAGAGGGAGAAGCAGGCTGCATACAGGAAGCCCGATGTGGGACTTGATCCCGGGACCTCAGGATCATGCCCTGGGCCGAAGGCAGGCACTAAACCGCTGAGCCACCCAGAGATCCCCAAAAGTGTCTAATTATTTTATGATCACCAAACACTGTCAGGTGCTTTAGATTTTTCCCCCAAATTACCAAAAAATAATTATACTTTTCAAGATGAGGCTAATCACCATCCCAATAGGGTTTCAAGGAAATGCTCCCTTTTGGCTTGCAGAATTAAAAGTGCAAATATCTGCTTTCCTCATTCTTTCTGCAAGTATTTATAGGGTGCCTACTGTGAGCCAAGTCCTGTACTGACTGCTAATTCCTACTTAATTTCAAAGCACAGATAGGAGATGTGATTATTACAAATGTGCCCCAGGGCATTGTAGTAAATTTCCCACGTGCTGGTGTTCACCCATACTCATTGGTATGTGTGTGTTAAATTAGAATAGATAGATTTGAGCTGCTGCCTTACACTTCTGGTTTTGTTTCAGGCTCAATCGAGTCAGAATGTACACTTACAGATCCTGACCAGCCCCTTGGCCTCATCCTGAGAGCAGTGCTGCCTGAACATCCTATGGTGGTTTCCCAGGTAGAACCCCATGAGGGGCTTTGGGAGAACCCACCACTTGGGTTCTGAGGCTGAATACCAACTTCTGAAAACTGGACAAATGTCTTAGGCTCTCAGAGGCTCCATTTATTCATTCTGAAATGGGGACCTACCTCAAGTGTTACAATGAGCATTGTGAACATGTAGTATGGCATCGCACCTATGAAACACTGAGCTCAAATCTGATACTTAATATTGACCACCCCCCAAAATTACATATGCTTCCTCCTATTGTTCTCACATAATTAAATACACAATCATGTTTCAAAGAGAAAGCTTCTATCCTCAAAAGAACTGCCTGCTGCATTCTTGCTCTGTTGGTTATGATGAGAGGCTTACAGAGTCAGGTAGCATCCTGTTCTCAGGTATGTCCAGGCATCCTTGAGGAATAATCCAATTCAAGCGCATACTTAAATTATGGGGGTGGTGCTGGCCCCCATATGTGTTGCGGCGTCTTGGGAAGCAAAATCAAAAGACTGATGTCATCAAGAGGCTACTTGAAGGTGATTTGGCCACTTTCCTTACCTCGGCCCCCTTAAATAAGAGTAGCATAAGATCAATTAAGAAAAGTTTGCACAATGTCTGTAATAACACGTAAAAGAGTACAAACCATTTCTATAATAAACTTATCAAGAAAAGACAAGTTCATTCTGAATGTTGAAAGAGAAAGGAAAGCCTTATGAAATTAAATGTGAGTGCTGGGGCATTCTTCCACTTAGACAAACATCCAGACAGTAACAGAAACATACAATTTATGTGAACTTCCAGGGACTGTATTTTTCTCATTTCATTCATTCCCAGTTATTTTTAGTGTTTGCACTTTATTCAGGGAACTACTCAGTGATCTCTTGTGGATTATTAGGTGGGGCTTAAACCCATATACACACAGAGAAACTAAGCTTGATCCACTAAGTCACCAAAAGAAGAGCCCAGGTCTCTAACCACCACCCATGTGCTTCCAGAACTTCCCTCTCTTGATTTCATGATGCATTTTTGGTGTCACTAACAGTGGCTCTGTGCTGAGTGCTGAGTAATTTATTCACATAGTAGGTCCTCCGCAAACTACTACAAATGGAGGTGATTTATGCAACCAATGAAAGACTCAAGCTACACTATCTCTAAATCTAAGATTCAACATAAGTACAAATCATGCTTATTTCTATCAAAAAACATTTAATGAAAACTGTTTGTCTGTTTTGGTGGATATGAAGGTAGCAATTATCCTTAAAATTATTTTATGTCAGGCAGCCCGGGTGGCTCAGTGGTTTAGCGCCGCATTCAGCTCAAGGCATGATCCTAGAGTCCTGGAATCAAGTCCCACGTCAGGCTCCCTGCAAGGAGCCTGCTTCTCCCTCTGCCTGTGTCTCTGCCTCTCTCTCCCTCTCTGTGTCTATCATGAATAAATAAATAAAAAATCTTTTGAAAAATTATTTCATGTCTAAAAATAAATGCTCTGTATTGAACATCAAATACTATATAGTACATACAGTTAACAATAAAGCCAGTTATGAGAAAACCCAAATTTGCTAGACAAGTTGATAAAAAAAGGTGATTATTTTCAAGAGGGAAAAAAATTAAAATTACTCTGAATATGATATATTTCAGATCTCAGCTTTCTTGTTTTATTATTTATTGCTATTTCCAAATTGTTTTCCTTTGATAACTAAGAAATATTTTATTTTTGTTACCATGGCAAAAGAAAATAATTCAGAATCAGTAATAAGGTGTTTTAATTTCTAAATATGACTTCTTTGTAAATTTTAATAGATTTCCAAATTAAGTAGACATTCCAGTGATAAACCTTTATGTGACATGTTTTCATCAAAGCATTTCTACCTCTATTATATCTCTTCCTCTTTCCACAGCTAGAATCTATATTCTTATTCCCACTTTCCAAGTGGGAAGCTGAGATCCAGAAGGTTAAACAGCAGGAATAAGAGGAAAAGTCAAGTCAGGGTCAGAAAGAGACCTCTATCTTGTCTTCCGGTTATGTTATGATTCTATGATAAAACTCCTCAAAAAAAATTTTAGTATTATGCAAATTCTGAAGACAGTTATTAAAAGAAAGAGTTATTCTTTAAATTTTTGTGACATAACACTTGGAGATGCCTTTGCCCGCTTTTCTCATCTAAAATGACCAGGAAAGGCAATAATTATTTGCTTGCTGCTGAGGTTTGGTATTTTAGCAGAAGAACTCAAAGTATGCCATGTATTTAACTCTTATTCCAACAGAAATATGCCATAATGAATGGAAGTGGTCATTGACCTGGAACAAGATCACTCTGAACATGACACTTTTACACAAAGTGGTAGCATTTATTTTCAGATAACCACTTTTAAAAAGCAGTTGTGAATGTATTCCAAAGAATAAAAACCAGCTACTAGGTTTTGAGAAGCAGAATAAAATATGATACTGAATCATTGAGGGGTGATATATTTTGGCTGATATGGCCGAGGTGGTTTGTTTTAGAGTTTATAGCAATAAAGGTAATCAGGTGATTCTTAATGTTGCCAAGAGTACTGCAGAGAAGCCATTAAAGGAAGGAGAGAGGGAGGATATTTGGAAGGTCAGAACTTCGATTCTGGAAGGTTTCAATTAGGTATTGATTCCATTGACACTCACAGCATCCTAACGGTGAAAAATTCATTTGTAAAAAAAATCGTTTTGTTACAGAAGGTTGGCTGAGTGCCCAAGTCATACCAAGCTTTATGATCTCATATTCTGGAGGGAAGTTTCATTTATTACTACGTGGTTTTTTTTGTTTTTTTTTTTTTAGCATCTCTTTCTTTATCTCTCAGGCAGTGGGCCTCATTATCGCAAGTTATTCTAGTGAGGAGTCTGACCAGTGGGGAGAGAGATGTGTGAATGTACATGTTACAGACTAGGGCATAAGTGGGGTGAGTTAATGAATATGCTGATGCTCCAAACCAAACAGACTGAAAGAACCATTCCTATCTCCCAGGCTTTGCCCTACCTCATCAAACTCTCGCCTGCAGAGAGTTGTGTTCGCATATTTGAAGTCTCAGGCACTTTTTTTTGTTTTGTTTGGTTTGGTTTTTTAAATATATTTTATTTAAGTTAAATTTGCCAACATGTAGTTTAACAACCAGTGCTCATCTCATCAAGTACCCTCCTTAGTGCCCGTTACCCAATCACCCCATTGTCCCACCTGCATCCCCTTCTGCAACCTTTCGTTTGTTTCCCAGAGTTAGGAATCTCTCATGGTTTGCCTTCCTCTCCAATTTTTTCCCACTCAGTTTTCCTCTTTCCCTCATAGTCCTTTTCACTATTTCTTATATTCCACATATGAGTGAGACTTTATGATAATTGTCTTTCTCTGACTTGTTTCACTCAGCACAGTATTCTCCAGTTCCAACCACATTGAAGTAAATGGTAGGTATTCCTCCTTTCTTATGGCTGAGTAATATTCCATTGAGTATATAGACCACAATTTCTTTATCCATTCATCTGTTAAAGGACATCGAGGTTCCTTCCACAGTTTGGCTATTGTGGACATTGCTGCTATAAACATTGAGGTGCAGCTGTCCTGTTGTTTCACTACATCTGTACCTTTGGAGTAAATACCCAGTAGTGCAATTGCTGGGCCATAGGGTAGCTGTATTTTTAATTTCTTGAGGAACTTCCACACTGTTTTCCAGAGAGGCTGTACCAGCTTGCATTGACACCAACAGTGCAAGAGGCTTCCCCTTTCTCCACATCCTCGCCAACATTTGTCGTTTTCTGTCTTGTTAATTTTAGCTATTCTCACTGGTGTAAAGTGTCAGACACATTTTTTGATCCCCAGTGTACACAGAAAAGAGCCACAGGAACTGTTTAAGTGTCTGAAGAAGGAAGGAGAAGGAGAATAAGGCACATAACCAAAGTAAAGGGAGCCACTGAGACACTCTCAGCTTAGGCTTTGAAAGAGCAGAAATTCGGGGTTTGGGTTTTTAGTTTTTGATCTGACCAATTTATATTTTAGGTGAGTTGGTAATTTGACATTTGTTAAGATGATAAGGATTAAATAGCTAACATTTCTGAAATGATTCCTGTCTTCCTAATAATTAGAACATTGTTCTAAGTGCTAACGCATTAATTTCTTTTAATCCTCCCTGTGGCCTTTAAAATTCTAACATTATCCCAATTTTACACCTGAGTGTGATAAGAAGAATGGGTAGATATTTTATTATCCCAATGTCACTTGAAAGGAAACAGAGGTATGGAAAAATAACCCATCTAAGGGCACAGGAAGGTAAAAGGACAGAACCAGGATTCAAATTTAGGCCATCTGGCTGCAGAGGCAGCCCATGGACCTACTCCAATATACCGCCAGCAGTATTTACCATAAATTGCCTCACGTTGTCTTGCATTTTAATATAAATTAGTGAGGAGGGGACTCAAGCGAGAATTCTGAGCCCTAATTCACAAGTGTCCTTTGCAAATCATCTTTGGTATTAGCGCATCATTCTTGGACCTGCAGAACGTGACTGCAGGAAGTGTAATCCTGGAAGAGAGCTCTTTTCAAGAGAAGGAAACAGCACATGTCAAAGACAAGGCACAAGGGCATGCTTCAGGAATAGCAAATTGTTTTATGTGCCTGGCAGTGACAAGTGGGTTGATGATCGAGAGTTGTGGGCAAAGTTTGGAGGAGCAGGTTGGAGTCAAGTCTTCCTTGCAGGCAGAAAAAGGCACAAGTAAAGCCATTGCAGGAAAATACTTCACTTTTCTGAAGTAAAAGTGTACATTGGGAAAATTTGTAGGATATCAAGTGTGTTAGGTATTTGATATTTTTTGTTGTTGACTGTGTTCAACTTGTCAGATCATGGTTAGAGTGAGAAGGGCTGCAGGCGCTGAATAAAAAACTTCTAGAAATAGTAGCCTTGTAACTTACCATTGGAGCTGCTGACATATTTTTACCAAGGGAGAAAATAATAGCCCAAAGACAGGATGAGAAGTGGCAATTCCAGATGAGGACTCTGTATTTTTTGTTTTGTTTGTGTAACTGAACCACTGGTTAGAATGAGCAAAGGAGTTAGGTTTATCCTGCCTGAAGGAGAAAGATCCCTGGAAACAGTGAGGTGGTACAACACCTCAGAGACATTTACCTACAAATTAGTAAACAAGGGAGTTGGGCATAATGACAATAAATATAGGCTGTCAAGAACACCCTTTGAAGCCAATAGCAGAGAGTGAGTAAGGTGCCTCTGGAAGTATCTATCAGCCTGCACGGAGCATGTTTATAAGGTAATAGGTCTGATTCTCTAGCAAGTACACCAACATATAAATTTCAAATGATTTTTGCCACCTCCAAAACAGATTCCATGGTTGAGCTAAGTGAGTCATTGTCATAGCTAAAAGGACACCAGGGACTCCTCTCTAAGAATTGCTATCATGACTAGTGACAATTCTTTTGAGCATCTTTAATACAACAAATAATATATCTTTTTTCTTTAAGAGTAGGTGTAATTTGGGGAATATGTAAAAAAAATTAGAGAATTAAGTCTGATAAATAAAGATGCTTCAAATTTGCAATATTCTCTAGGGTTAAGAAAAATTGTGGTTGCAAAGAAAGAGATGGGCGTTATTGAGTGAGGGCTATTCTGTCAGAAGCCCTGCTTGCTGGCTGGCTAGGTCTTTCTGCATCTCCGGTTATAACCTCCTCGAGAAACACAGCCTGCCTGAGGCCAGCTAACAGGCTTCAGCATTCCAGCCTATGTGGATATTCACTTACTGTTCATGAGGTCTCAGTCCTGTCCCCTTTCCATTTTAGTCTGGCAAAATCCTTCCCTTTAAGAGTTTGCTCAGATATCGCAACCTTATTTGAAGCCGTCCCTGACCATGATTAAAACACACATCCACTGGCATGTAACTTATTTTTCCCTTCCTCACTAAGCTCTCTGCTTCTCGAAGTCAAGACTTCTGCTTTGGTTGTCTTTGTTTCTGTAGCTTCTACAGAGTACCTAGCACATGATGAGCAGTCAATAAATATTTGCTGAATACGTGAATAAAATGAGCCAGTTCCAGAGAATGTTAAGCAAAGAAGCATCACAGAAGAGAGGAGACAGAACAGCAGTCTCAGAAAACTGCTTTGAAAAAATCAATAATTCTAGGGATGCCTGGGTGGCTCAGTGGTCGAGCGTCTGCCTTTGGCTCAGGTCATGATCCCGGGGTCCTGGGATCGAGTCCCACATTGGGCTCCCTGCAGGGAGCCTGCTTCTCCCTCTACCTGTGTCTCTGTGTCTCTCATGGATAAATAAATAAAAATCTTTATAAGAAATAATTCTAGCTTTCATGTGTATATTTTGCTATATATTTGTTCCAAAAAAAAGGGCTCATCTTTAGTCTCAACTTTTTTAAAGTCATGAATGACATAACATCATTCATGTGCATATTGTGCTTAATCCATTGGGAAGAGCCAAGAGGAGAGACATTCTATTGTACCAACCATAAGAATCCCAAAAGAACGGGTAGTGGATGTGATAGGAACAAAAATGTATTTTATGCCTTCAAATTCTGTGTGCTGCCTTTATTTTTTCTATTACTTGCTTGGATATTTCATATATACCACGTTTAAAAATTCTTTTTAAGCCATTTTATTCAAGGCAAATTTATAGACACTCTGAAAACAGAGCAACTACTGTCTGAAATAGAATACACCTATGCTTAATGAAGTGTCAAGACATCAAAATGCTTATCCTTTTTATAGGACTAGGGAAGGGCAAATAATGTCCAACGTGAGCTGAAACATTCCTGATGACAAATTTAGTAATTCTCCAATCCTTAGGGACCCCCAAAAAGGATCAGGGAACATACTGCGTCATCACTCCTTGAGAGTCTGCTGGGCCTCCCTTGAGCCTGCCCCAGAAAGCCCCATGTGAGGCATGGCCTTCATGTGGAAAGCAGGAAGGCTGACTGTCCCTGCAAGGGGAGTTCTGGCCCTGATCTTTCATTGTGGCTGCTTGTCTCCAGAAGCCAATTAGCACACCTCACAAAGCACTGATTAAAGTCTTTTTCTAAAAATCCCATCTAATGGTCTGGATATAGCTGAACCGAAAAGCTACTCGTTCAAATAATGGCCAAACGGATTGACATCTTTGCAATGTGTTTGCTCTTTTCTAATTGCTAATTCAATAAGAAATTTCTGTGCTGTTGAAGTCCTACCCATGAGTGACAGACATGAAAGTGAAGGTGACTCCACTCCTGTTGCCTTTATAGCAATTTGAGTTTTTTTGGTTTGGTTGTTTTTTGTTTGTTTGTTTGTTTTTCAGCAATTTGGTTTTAATATATCATGGGATGTAGTAGCAAAGAAGAGATAGGTATACAACTGGATAAATGGGAAAAGCTCTGGATCCCCATATTTCACAATGGAAGGTACAAGTACAAGCCCCTGGAATTAATGCACCTCATTTGAATCGATAGGGTCCTTTCTTCCAACACATTTATTTCATTTTGGTTTTAGATAAATTTTCGATCCTTTCCTAGGAAGAAACTTCATTATAACATGTATTATATATTCTAGTTCTTCCCTTCTAAAAAATTCAGATCTAACACATACCACATAGCAAATATTTTATTTACAGCAATATGTACTGCATAAAATACCATGCGAAGTCAGAGACTTCAGATCTTGGTCTTAATTTGGCAATTTCAGGGTGGTTTTAGCAGGGTTCTCTTGGTCTCTTTCTTTGATCTCCCCATTAAGCTTCTGGTTGGTCTTCCAGATTGGCCATTAGCACTCACTAGTTACTAGCTGAATGTTCTATTGATTTTGACAACACCCTGTGGCAGAGATTGCTCCAGGGTCTGATCCTATTCAGTTGTACCCCTTTCATAGGGGGAGGGCACTGCCAGCCACAGAGGGCTCTTCTCAGCTATTTCCTTGGTTCTCTGTCCAACTTCTAGCGGATGTACCATTTCACTCTTGCTATAAGTACCATGGCTCCCCTTCTTAATTGCTTACCACCAAGATCATGCCCTTAGGCAGGAACTTCCACATGCCCTGTTCCTGGTAAAGTCCCCTTTAAGCAGATACACTGGAGTTTTCCAATCTTCAGGCCTGTCCCTTCCTCCAGGGCAGAGCCACATTACCTCTGCACCACAGCTGGGGCTGGCATCAGCAGCCCACTTCTCTCAGAAGGACACCCTGGTGATTGGAGTTCTGGATAGGGATGGTACCTTGTCTTCTTCTCAGCTTGTCTCTCCTAGTATGGACCTCTAGCCTATGAGTGAGCTCGGGCAGGAGACTAAAGCCCAGGATTCTCAGCCAGCTCTGTCTGGATTAGAGTTTTGACCCTACAGGTATGGCATCAATGGGGGAAGGGAGCCTTGTCCTCTTGGCTGTATCCACATGGACTACAGCTTCTGTAGCACAAAGCTGGAAGTTGGGGTGATGAGGATGTCAGCAGCCTGCCCCTTCTGCTGCAAAACTGTACATCTAGACTGCAAGGCAGAAGGAGAGGGAGCCCCTTCTTAGCCATACCACCCAGAATAGAGCTTCTGCCACATTGAGTTGGGAGAAGGCAGGAGTGAATATGAATGGCCCATGGTTCAAATAATACAGTGCCTTGCCGTTCTTGCAGAGATTTAGTAGATCGTCTTAAATAGATGCTTCTCTATTTGATATAGTTCCTCCAAACAATTATCAGAACTTTAAGAGGTTTTTTGTTTTGTCTTGTTTAATAATTTTCAGCAGTTAAAGGCAGCTTTCCTGGAGTGAGGGTCTATCCAGTTCCTAAGCCTGTCATTTAGGTGGTCAATATCTCCTTAGTTTTAAATTCTTACAATCGTGGCAATCTAAACATTTATTCTTTTTACTGTCAGATCAGAAGAGTATCACTTAATATTAACCAATATGTTGCTTCATAAATTCCAATCATTATCCTGATAAGATAATTTTCTTTAGGCCAAGATACAACTTTTATTCTTATTGGCACATTCTTAAAAGCCTTCTTCTGAAATAAAATTTAAAAAGGAACAATTTTAACTCTTAAATTTTCCATATTGACAGGCTTCCCCAGCCACATCCGCTCTATAAGACAATGAGAGAGGATAATGGGTTCTATTAATCCCATGTTAAGATCTATCAGCCTATGATTGCACTCATGCATTTAACAGCAATTAATTAATTTCCATTGGTGATATCACCACTAAGATCTCTGTTATGAGTTGAATTGTGACACTCAAAAATAGATAGGTTGAAGTTCTAACCACCCCCAATACCTCAGAGGCTGAACTCAGTTGAAATATAGGATTATTATAGAGGTAATCAGCTCAGATAAAGTCAGTAGGGTGGACCCTATTTTGATGTGACTGGTCTAGTTCTTAAAAAGAGAAAACATGGCCCAGACACACACAGGGAGAACACCATGTGAAGATTGAAATTATCCTGCCACCAGCCAAGGACCTATCAGAAGCTAGGAGAGGCAGCTGGAACAGCCTCTTCCCTGGTAACTTCAGAGGGAACAAGGCCCTGATGACACTTTAATTTCCAATTTGTAACTTTCAAAACTGGGGAGCAATAATTTTTGTTGTTTAAAGAATTCAGTTTATGGTGCTTTGTTATGGCAGCCCTAGCAAACTAATACTACCATCTTCATAGCAACGTAAAATGATTTCTTGAGTTAGTTTGTCATTTCAAGTCACTTGTAAGTGGCCAGAATTTATGTTTGGAAGACTGTAGATTATTATAAAATTGGCTCTTTAAAATAAAGAGCAATATAAGATGAAGACTAAACAATAGCCAATGGATACTGTCTGTCTCATGAAATCCATCAGAAAATGTATTGAAAGAAGTGTATTTTAATATAAAATTTCTTTTTTTTCATTTGTTTTTATTAAAGTTCAATTTGCCAGCATATAGTATAACACCCAATGCTCATCCTATCAAGTGCCCTCCTCAGTGCCCATCAAGGGAAAATGAAATAAGTCAACTGGAGAGTAATAAAGAAAGAACATGAATATGCCACTCATGTGAGAAAAATCAAGTCAGAGCTAGATTTCATCTCCTGTTCTACTCCAGGGTTTCACAACCACTTACTCATTTAACAAATATTTACTGAGTGCCTCTCATTTGCCAGGCTCTCCTAGTTTCAGTGCTTATTAAATATCTGTAGAAAAAAAATATCTGTGGAAATAAAGTGAGGTTGTAAGCCTATTTTTAAGTCCCTGGCAATCCACTCTCATCTCTTCTTGGTTATTGCTATTTCCAGTTACTTGGAAACATGTCCTCAGGTTCTTAGTGCCTGCTGTAGCCCATACATCTAATATTTCTCTTTTCCTCTGTCTGACATAAGGCTCACAGTCAAAGTCCCTGCCAAGGGCTGGTTTCTATGTTCTAATTGTTATGTGCAAGTCGTACAAGGCCTCTGAAGTGACCCTTGATCCCAGGGAAAAATACAAAGGGAAAGAACCAAATTTTGACAAATGGAAACTGGCCTGTGGTTATCTCAATTTCCAGTAAGGTTGCCTGTAGGTCAAGAGATAAATTTAACAGCTCATTTGTGAGCATGTGGAGGCTTCTTGGTGGAGGTATACTTAAAAACAAAATCTGTTTCTTCCTCTGGTTAACTTCTTGGCCCTAGGTTTCTAGTGAAGTTTTTGTGAATCACACCAAAAATCCTAAGGAGTTAGGTTCATATCATTTGTCAGTTTCAGTCTAGAGTTCATGATTAGTAATGTAACTACTAATCTTCAGTAATCTAAAGCCTTGATAATAAATAAAATTTTAATATCAAGAAGAAATAAGACATTGCCCTCCATAATGTGCTCTCCCATTAGAGGATTCTGACAAGGATTCTTCACAGAGGAAGCACCACATTTTTGTTTCCTCAACACACCTTACAGTTCACCCCAAATTATTTTTTTCTCTTAACATAGAGATCCCGATGTTGTAAACATCTGTAAAATGGAGTCTTTGAAACTTTATCTTTCCATTAGGATACATATTTGAATCTGTCAGGATGGGAACTAGAATCCTGTGTCACCAAAGCTCAGAGCTGTGCACCTGGGCTTAATGTGTTTGAATCACTTTCTCATGTATTAATTTGTAAAATGTTTTGTTTTCTCCCTGCTGCTGTTCTGCATAGCCAGAATTTTGGCCCTAAGCCACCTGGAGCTGCTGGTTGCTTCCTCAGGGCATGGTGGTGACCCTGACAATGAGTTTCTTCCTTGTGCACTGCCAGGTATACTGAGAGATTTAATTACCTGAGGGAGCACCCCCAATATAATTATAGAAAAAAGGAACTTGGAATTCATTCTCATCTTTTTCTTTTCCTGCCTCCAAGTTTTTAAATCTAAAAATAAATTGGAGTTCTCAAATTGGCAGGTTACATGATAAGTTTGATTAGGTGCTTTATTCTAAAAAACCCAAAAGTTGACCACATTCTTTGTTGGCATATGAACATGAAAAAATGGTTTGCCTCCCTTTCAATAAAAGAAAGTTTACTGAGGTAGCATTTCTTTCCTATAATACTGACAAAAATCAAATGTTTGATGACTTTCTTTGTTGGGAAGGCTGTGGAGAAACAAAAGCCCTCAAACTTTGATGGTGGGTGAACAAGGATACAAATCTATAGGGTGGAACTTAAAAACACCCCACAAATTTGTCCTTACATGTTCTTTGACCCAGAAAACCCATTTCCTAGAATCTATCCTCAAAAGATCCCTCTAGAATATGAAACGATATTTAAGATATTTATTGATTATAGATTTACTTACAGTAATGAACATTAGAATCAGCCCAAATGTCCATCAGTAAAGAACTGGTTGAATATATTAGGAGATAGCTACACAATGGAACATAATTCAGCTTTAAAAATAAAAGAGGAAAAATAAAACTATGTTCTAATTGGAGCAATTTCCAGCATATATTGTTAGAAACTATAAAATTTTAAAAGTATGCATATTTTATACATATACTTTGTTATACAGATTGACTTTGAAAATAATATAGCATAAAATAACAAAAAAGTACCTAAAAATAAAAATAAGTATATGAATGAATCTATCCATAGGCCACATTAAAAACATAACCACAAAGAAGAGATTTATTTCAAATGTCTTAAAAATCGTATTTTGGGTACACTTACTGGAACATAGTCTACAGAAAAACAGAGCTGCAAAGAAATCTGAAACATCAGTAGTCAAATTTGCAGCTGTTATATTATTACCAGTCCTTTTGGAACTATCCTATGGTGCAGTATGATGAAAACATAATTACATTAATGCTGTTAAGAAGCAAGACTATCAAGTGTAAAAGAAAAGAGTTATAAGTATAAAATGAAAGAAGACAAGAAAAAACATGTTACTTGACACATCAGTACAAGCTCATGATTTTATTCAAAACTATATGCTTCATATATATGTCCTCTAAAAATAGGAGAAATGACAGCCCAAGTGCAGTTAACATACCAAAAGCCCTGATTGTTGAGTCTAAATATAATTACCTACTGAAGGGAATTCCTTGGAGAGATGGCCAATTCCTAGTCTAGGGAGGAAATATACAAGATGAGCCTTGAAGTATCCTGTTGTTCTAGAAGGCAAAGGAGTTATAAAGGAATCTCAGATCTTACTAAATGGAAACCAAAGCCAACGTGAAGGTACTTCCATTGACAAAAGATAAAACAATTTTAATTAAAATAATAATGTAATTGAAATGCATTAATGCATATTTTCAAATGTTTGAATTATAGTCACAAATAAAAGAGAAGAAGCCCAAAGGAGAAAAAAACCATATTAAGCATTTGAGAAACAACTAGGATGCCAACTTCTTACTCCAAAAGTTGGCAATGAAAAATAAGGAACTGAAGGTTTATCTCGCCTTTTCTGTAAGAATTGCATTTCAGAGTGATCAAGTGGCCCCAATGGATAAAAGGAAGTTTTTGTTCAAAAAAAAGAATCTCAGTTAATAAATCTGGAAAGAATGATAGAATTAGAAAAAAATAATCATTTTGAAACTCCAAAGGAAATAGGTTCAGTAAGGATCATTAAGGATGAAGCCATTTGATGAAGATGGGAAACTTCATAGAGATCAGACTGTCTTCGCATCATAGAAAGCAGGACAACAGACATTGTGTGTCTCCTAAAATGATGCAATATGAAGAATACATTGCCACTTTTTCTCCAGAAAAGAGAAAAACTGTAATCAAGCTAAATAACATTACAAGAAATCAAGCAGAAAATTCTAAAACATGGCTTTTCTAAAGCAAAACTGATCTTGATTTTTTTTTTTCAGAAGAGAGGATAAAATGATAAATGAATAGAATCTTCTTAAGGAAGAAAGAAAAGAAAAGTAAGGGTAACAGGAAGCAAATGTGGCAAAATATTAAGATTAGTTGAAGCTATGTGTTGAATATGTGGACACTTATACTAGTCTTTTCACCTTGATTTTGTTTGAATTTTCCCCAGTAAAATATTAAGAAAACATCTCATTTTATGCTGCATAGAAACCTTGGAGCAGTTTGGCCTGCTTAGCTATGTGCAATAATCAACCTAATTATAGGGAACATCACACCTGGCAATGAAGTCATGGTTGGAAGTCAGTGAGCTGGCTACGAGTTTCAGGTGGAAATCCAAAGCACAGATATTGGTTGGTAATGATAAACATTTCTTTCAAAGAGATTAAGCCCTCCTAAAGCACCAACCATAAAATGTAGAAACCTCCTTTTTCCAGGCAAATAAATGAGAGCTAGAATTTTCTGTCCCTTCTCAAATCTTGAGATTGTGCCCGGGAGCCTACCTGAGTAATTCCCTTCTGCTCAAGCAAGTTAGTCACTGCCTAACTAACAGCATCTTCTGTCCTGCATGCAGGATAATGAATTGCTGGCACAGTGAGGATTAAAACAAAGCAGGCTGTCTTAGTATCTTTGCACTGTTGTAACAAAATACCACAGACTGGATAGCTTATACAAAACAGAAATTTATTTCCCACAGTTCTACAGGCTGGAAGTGCAAGATCAAGTCACCAGCATGGTCACATTCTCTGGTGAGTGTCCCCTTCCTCATTCATAGCAGGCATCATCTGGCTGCATCCTCACATGATAGAAGGGCCTGGGGAGCTCTCTAGAGCCTTTCTTATAAGGCACTAATCTCATTCATGAAGGCTCCACCCTCACGACCTAAGTACCTCCCAAAGGCCCTCCCTTAAGCTAATACCATCTTTTTTTTTTTTTAATTTTTATTTATTTATGATAGTCACAGAGAGAGAGAGAGAGGCAGAGACACAGGCAGAGGGAGAAGCAGGCTCCATGCACCGGGAACCCAACGTGGGATTCGATCCCGGGTCTCCGGGATCGCGCCCTGGGCCAAAGGCAGGCGCCAAACTGCTGCGCCACCCAGGGATCCCAAGCTAATACCATCTTATAGAGCATTAGGATTTCAATGTATGGATTTAACAGGAACACAAATATTCAGAACACAGCACAGATCCTGACCATGAGGATTTTTTTAAAGATTGATTGATTTTGAAAGAGAGAGAGCATGTGGGTACATGTGCACAAGTAGGGGGAAGGGCAGAAGATCTCATGACCCTGAGATCATAACCTGAGCCAAAACCAAGAGCTGTATACTCAACGAACTGAGCCACCCAGGCACCCCTTGACCATGAGGAATTTTAACTGGTAACAAACAAATGTAAAAAATAGGCATTAAAAAATTGTCCTTTTCTTGATTCGGGAGCCAAGTGTATGCATGAGACTAGGCTGCTTTTCTGAAGCTCAAGAGAATCCCATTCTCGGCAACCTTCCAAGCAAAAGAAAACCAACCTAACTTTTACACTCACTGTTGATTGTAAATCACTTCCCCTTCATTTAGTCTCTCTTGAATATGAACTACATACTGTAAGTAGAAGAATGAAGACAGGGTTCATGCCAGCAAGATGTTTACTGCCTAGTAAGGTACTTGAACATCTGCATATGTAACTACAGGAGGTGCTTCCTGTTTGAAGAAAATTGATACCAGAAAGGGACAAATTCAAATAGCTCTCAGAAATAAGGACCAAAACTTCCTAGAAATGATGAAGATCTAAAACATTAAGTCTTCATCTTACAAAATAAACTGAAACATCATGAAAATAAATTTGTTTCACTGTATTTTAATAAGACATAGTTTACACTTAACTATGTACCGATTTATAGAAGAAAGTTACACATGGTGATGGAGAATGTGGGCATAATCTTACCAAACAAATTTCATAACAGCGTGACATAATACCTTTCACTTCTTGTTTGACTTTCATAGCAGGATCATAAGGCGAGTTATAAAAACACACAGGTTTCACCAGCTTTCCCTTAAGCATCTCTTAATCAGTTCTCTTCAAATCATTCTCTCTAGAAGCACCTATCATGTCATTAATTATCATTTTTGATTTGCTGTTCCTCAATTACCTAGTCTTCATTTGCCGACATATATTTATCCTGCTTGGGATCCAGAATTCCCCAGCATCGGCTTCATCACTCTTCACGAAACCCCCTAGCTTTTCACCTTCACTTTATAATCACTTTGTCATCCAAAAATCAGCAAGACTGACCAAGAGATTCCACCAAAAGAGTTGCTAGGATTAAACATGGAGGCATGCTTAAGGGGAGCTAATTGTATAATTGGTCAATTTATTAGTAATGTTTTACTTCCATATGAAGTGGAATAGTTACAATATGTTGGATGTCAAGCACTCAGATGATAAGCCCTTCCAGGTAAATCAAAGCAGAGATGTGCAGCCTCTCCAGCTCAGGGAGGTATCATATCTCCTCCTGTGGAGCTGTGTGAGGTGAACTGCAGGTAGGGAAAGGGAAGCTAGAAATCATTGAGAAAGTTTCCCAGTTATGATAAGCCTTCCTTTCCATGGAGTACCACCAAGGAAAAGTGTGATAGATATTATGGGAGCTCCTGTTGGGCACATAAGGGCTCATGCTCTATTTCCATGGAGAAGAGAGCAGGAGAGCTAAATCTGCAAATGTGAAGGGGGTAGATTGCAAAAAGGATAGAGGGGGAGAGGCTCCAGACTGAGGAAGTATGTGAAAGCATGAAGTAAAAAAGTTCAGGTGTTTGAGAAATCGATAGTGCAATGCCATGAAAGCATGGGATTTGTGCCAGGGTACAATCAACCATGAGGCCAGGAAAGTAAGACAGGCTCAGTCTTTTAGAATGCAGACATCTGGAAGGACAGAACAGGCGTTTGGAACTCATTTGGTAGCTAATGGGGACCCGGGGCAGGTTTTGGAGGGAAGAGTGACCTGGCCCTCTGTGCTCCAAAGTAGCCACTTCTTGCTGAAGAAACAGGTGAGGACAAAGACGCAGCTAGGAGGGTTTTTAAACATGCTAGTCAAGTCCATCCTTCCTACCTTAGGTCTTGGTGGAAAGCATGCAGCACTGTAAAAGTGTGATTTAAGGGACCTTGCAGAAAATTGGCCTTCACAACATATTTTCCCAGTGACCCTGATAGAGTGCTGACGATTTTTATATTACTCATTTCTTATATGATTCAAGGCCTCTTTTGAAATGCCTGTGCTGTTTGGCTGGAGAAAATCTGCGGTGGCAAATTTCTACCTCATTTTCACTGGTTTATCACTTGAGCTAGGCAGACTGCAAAAATTTTGTTGGGATAAAGGGCAGCGGGAAGGTCTCTTGCAAGGGATGAAATCAACGTTGTGGAAATTTCAGGGTAACTGGGGGTCAACCTGAGAGCCTCAGTTGGCCGGAGGAAAGAGTGTAATGTCACTAGAGCCCCCAGGTGGGTAGAGAACAGGAACAGCACAGGAGATGGGCTTGGAGAAAGGTTTCACCTGCGTTACAGTCCTCGGTAAGGCCAGCATGCACCCCTGGCACAGCTTCCCTCCTCACTCCTCATGTGGACTTCAGGGAGGCAACCGCAAGCACAACTGAAACTGTTTTGTTTAACAAGGACTATACCCTGAAAGCACACATGTGTGCTCACCTCCCCATTCCAGCCATGGCTTTTTGGAATAAATTAGTGAGGTTTAACTGTACTTCAATAACTAAATTTCTGCTTTAAAGAATTCATATGCATTTACTTTGGCTTTTCCAGCTGTTACAGCAGGCTGAGCTGTGTTCGTCTTGCTCAGAAGTAAAGCATAAAACTAGGAGATCTCTTTGACTGTATTTTCTGCCATTTGAGAATAACTATCATTACCTTTTATTTTCAGTAGGGAGTAGCTTGCATATAGCCAGCCACAAAACAGTATAAGATAAAGGAAATGTAGGTTAATTTTCTTTCTTTTTTTTTAGGATTTTTTAAATTTATTTATTCATGAGAGACACAGAGAGAGAAGCAGAGACCTAGGCAGAGGGAGGAGCAGGCTCCCCATGGGGAGCCTGATGTGAGGCTCAATCCCAGTGCCCTGAGATCCTGACCTGAGCCTAAGGCAGATATTCAACCGCTGAGCCACCCAGGCGTCCCTAATTTTCAAATTCTGTCTTCCTGTTGGTATTTCCCCATCATTTCTCTACAGTTGGTTCACCTAATTCTGTCTGTACATATAAAGTGAGAAACAAGACAGTATTGTAGGTAACTCAGAACAAAAGTAACTCTGTGCCTCAATTATTCATTGTCTTTATTCCAATGGAAACATTTTTAAGAAGTGAATTGTGTGAATGTTCACTTAAATTCTTTGCCAAACACTGCACATCTATAAATAATGAGGTTCATGTTTAAACTGTCTCTTGGGGCACCTGGGTGACTCAGCCAGTTAAGTGTCTACCTTCCACTCAGGTCATGATCCCAGGGTCCTGGGATCCAGCCCCACATCAGGCTCCCTGCTCAGTGGGGAACCTGCTTCACTCTTTCCCTCTGCCCCTCCCCCTGCTCGTGCTCTCTCGCTCTCAAATAGATTTTTTTAAAAATCTTTTTTAAAAAGTTAAAAAAACATAAAACTTTCTCTTGCCACAGTAATTCTTGGCTCTATTGTGTCATCTCCATCTGGAAATCTCCATCTCCTCATGGAAAAGTTTTCAGGGAACAGTGCAAGGAAAGCCAGAGCCCTTCACATGGCTGCACTCAAAAGGCTGTCAGCTCCCATCTCTGAGCAGTACACTGATGCTAAAAGAAGCATCTCTGTCTGTGGGGGGTTCGCTTGGGTTTGGAAACTTGTGACCTAAAAATAAGAGGTGGCGGATGGGATGGGCAGGGAGAGCATGATCAATACTGTGGTTAGTGGGCTGTGATTTTGCCTTTCTCAGAGCTGTGCCATTAATGAAACACTACTTTCTTCTTGTCTCTAGAGACTTCTTCCTGCCATTCCACTCAATCACAGATATGCAGACACGGACACACATGAATACACACAGACATGTGCACACATAGACACACATGTGCGCATATGCACATGTACATATATGCATATGCATATATAAAGTCACAGGCACACGTGGATATGCACACATAGACATGCACACACACACACACACACACATACACACACACACCTTTCTAAAGGCCAAGTGTTTAACTCCTATTATCACAGTCAGCCAATTTTCAGCTAAGCCTCTGACTGATCAATGATCTTCTGGCCTCCCTGTTCACCTTGGAAAATCCTGCCACCTTAGCCCCAGTTCCAGGCATTCTAAGACAGTTAGCTGATTCTCTGTAGGATTAGTGGGCTGCTCAGCAGGAGCCCCGCTGCTGCTTATACCAGGACAGCACACAGGGCTTGAACTTGCTTGAGGGTGGGAACCACTTCACCATCCCGAGGGAGTTCCCATTAAACCCCCTAAAGGATGATTTCTTCTCTGGGGAGCCCCCATGTGTATGCTGCAGCATTGTTTGAAATCAAGCCAATCCAAACTATCCCCCAATTTTAGTGAAAACATAGTCTTTTTCAAGTAAAATAACTAAAAAAGATTTTTTTCCAAAAAAAGATTTTTAAAAGATTTCTAATATCCAACCAATTGTGTGTGTCCTTTGAAAGGATGGAAGGGATAGAACTTCCCCTCCCTCCCCAAAACTTTCCTCTCTCTCTCTTCAAAACAAGCTGCCCTGAGCCTAAAGGGTTTCCCAGGAATGATGCAGATCTGGACAGCCACCCTACAGCAGAGCCCTGCAGAAAGGAAGGTGACAATGATTTCCACTGGCCATAATCTTCCATAATCTTCTTCCTGCCCCTACCTGCCCAGATTAGGGGCAAATGAATGGTAATCAGTGGCTGAAGCTTCCTTTTTAGACATTATTAGATTTGGTCCAGCACTGTCTGCAGATGTCTTTTTAAGTCTTTGCAAACTTCCGTATCAGTCCAAAATGGCATGCTGTGTAAAAATTCATCAGAAAACATTTGTTCTTTATTGTTTGAATTAAACAAATTAAAGCAAGTCAGCATCATGATGAAAGAACACACAGTGGAAGTGGTGAAGGATGGGGTGTAATTTTTGCTTGGATATGAGTAGTCCCTATGGCTGTAGGCAAATCCCTTCACCTCTCTGGGCTTCATCTTTCAAATTAAGACACTGGAAAAAAATCCAACAAATTCATAACCATCAAGAGGAGACAAGAAACTGGAAATGAGTGAAAAGACAAGGAGGTAAGGAAATAGGGCTTTGCTGGCAATCTGAAGACATTTATAGTTAAAATTTTAAAGCCAAGTAAAACATGTTTACAGATTCATTGCAGTGGCAGCCAGGGCGACCCTTTTACAAGAAGGTCTTAAAACTTCTTGCTGTCAAATATTATAATCTGAAAAAAATATTTTGGTGTATTTGAGGCTTAATAGAAACCGTAATAGTTTTCTACAGAAGCTCATGTACCTGTTGAGTTTCATAATACATTCAAAATTTTATCATGCAGCGTGGCAATATTTTAATACACAAAAGCACTGTATTTCCCATTCCTTTGTCTACCACCAATAAAGGTTCTCTAGAATTAGTAAGTTACTGGTTTGTTGTCTTGATTTACTTCAAGAAAAGAGATTTATTCAGAGTGGAATTGGAGTATGCCTTCTACCTCTGACTTCATAGCAGGGAACTTGGACTTCCCACAACATTTGTCCTGACAGGACTCTCTGGCATAGCCACTTCAGACTCTGCAGGCCTAGCACTTTCTACACCCATTATTGTCCATATGTATGGAAGATGGATGTCTAGCATGGAAAAAGGCAGAAAGAAGGAAAGGAAAAAAGATACAATTCAGCCTAAAGTACAAGTAGCATTTACAGCCACTTTTTTCTGGAATAAGTCAGTAGCTAAACAATAGTTTTGCAAGTTAACTTCTTCCCAATGACAGTTCTTGTGCTATATGTTCACTATGTGAACAGAATAGTCCCTGTAATCTTTATTTTTACCTGATTTTATTAAACCTCTCTTGTTATTTCTGTCTGTCATTTAAAATGCAAGTTTTTATTCCTACCCCTACCCTTAAAATGTGTAGAAATGCACTTGAGACCTTGAGATCGTAGAATAAGGGCACAGACAGGAATCCCAACTATGTAATCCCAGTCATCTTTAAGAAGGAAATGGTTCACACAGTTGTCTAACATGGGTGCTCTTGCCCATCAACCTATCAGGGAGTGGGGCTTGGCTGGTTGACAGCTACGGGTCAGACGGTAGCTTCTTTTTGGGTAAGCAGAGTGAACATAAGAACAGAAGAGAAAGGGAGAACTCTACAGAGCCGTGGCGAGGCTGTAAGAATACAGAGCACTAAATTGCCAAGACAGGAGCAGCCCAGAACACACAGGACTCTGGGGGCAGGGTGGGGGGGTGACATCAAAGAGATTTGGTGACGCCACTTTGCTCCTACCCTGTTGGGCTTTCCCACTGTCCTCCACATGCCAAACAAACACTAGTTTCTCATAAGAACCCACACTCAGGAACAATAAAGACTTCATCTGTACCTGTGTCCTTGGCACAGTCTAGACAAGCTGGAAGTCTCAAACAACGATAAACAATGAAAGAAAATGAAGAGGAAGTAATTTCAGAAAATACAGCCAACACATGGGTCAGCTTTCCAAATTACAGGTTTCAAATCCTGAGGAAACCAACAGGAGTAGCAAAGAACTTTCCTAGACCTAAATTCTCTGCCCCATGACAGGCTGCTTCAAATTTCCTTCCCACTCCTTAGATTCACTCACTGCCATCTTGCTTCCCATCCCATAGAAGTGACCTCCCTGATATCATTTCTCTCTAAGAAATGGGAAAAAAGAAAAAAAGAGATAAATCTAGTTCAGACCTAGATTTTCCACACTTCCCCAATTCCAGTTTCTATTCATAACTGAGTTTCAACTCAATGCATCCTAAAAACCATTAATTTCTCCCTAGTCCCAGTTATCAGTTATCAAGTCCTCTGGAATCTCCTGTGAAAACACTCAAATAAGACTCCCATCCATAGGTTCAGGCAAGTATGCTCTTTTAACTTCCTCTAGGGGCACCTGGGTGTCTCAGTGGTTGAGTGTCTGCCTTTGGCTCAGGTCATGATCCCGGGGTCCTGGGATCGAGTCCCGCATCAGGCTTCCCACAGGGACCCTCCTTTCCCCCTGCCTATGTCTCTGCCTCTCTCTGTGTGTCTCTCATGAATAAATAAATAAAATCTTTAATAAAAAAAAACTTCTTCTAAATTAAGGTCACAGTATGAAAATATATACTACTATTATACATGGTCCTTAAATTTGGGTAATCTAAGAACCTTCTTAGGGCCTTGTAAATACAGCTCCCCCTCCACCTTTATGATCATTCTGATGCAGCTTGTCCGAGATAGATCCTAAGAAGGCAAGTGATCACTAAATCACCGTTGGAGAAATGTCACCTTAGTGATACAGGGACCACAAGGCACACGCAGTCCCTGGGGGGTCATTTTCTCTTTCATGTCATGGGACAAGGCCAGAGGAAGCAGCCCCACTGGATGGTCCTGGGAGGAAAAGCAAGGTTGAAGCAGAGGGACACAGATGAGAATCCATAGCCAAGTCAGGTTCTCCCCCACGCTTCCAAATCCATGGTCTATCCAAATCCAGAGAAGTATCCACTCCACCAGTGAAGCAAAAGATCCAGAGTTCTATAAGCTGGGTGAAAAAGGTTTCCAGAATAACATAGACCTTGGACATATTTGCCTATTGCTTTCTAAACCTGGTGTCATTGTGCCTTGCATTTCCCATTTAACGTTGTGTTCCCAAGCTTGCCTGCCTATGTGCTGAGCTATCTTGTGAGGGTCTTGCAAGACTCCCTCTCTAAGATGGCCAGTGAAGGCCTGAGTACCATGTGGAATCACCCAGAGAAAGACTTTGAAAAAAGTCTTAAAGGCAGACAGCGGGGGACACAGTGGGTGATGCAATAACCTAACCTCTCATACAGAGCTCCCAGCCCACAGGCTCATGGCTGCTGTGCCTTTCCACGCAAGTAGGCACTTGACTAGGTCAGTGCCTGGGATCTGCCCCAGGAAAGCGCAGGATCTGCATGAGCAGGTGAGGGCCAGCAGCTGACTGCAGAGACATGGAAAGCATCATGGATGCACTGACTCCCCACCTATTGTAGACGTCCATTAGATGCTTTGCGCTCCACTTGCTCCACCTGCAACCGAGAGGATCTACCAGCTGAGCTGGCATTTATTGTGGCTGTCCTGAGGGTGGCTCCCTTTGTGAGTGAAATGGTCCATCTCCTACCATCTGGTATCCCAAAGACAGAGTGAGCAGGAGGCATTTTAATTATCATGAATCTTCAGGAGAGGACTAGATAAAGAGGAAAGGAGAAGGAACCCATATGAGTGAATTGGGTCCTTAAAGTCCACCAAAAGCAGCTTCCTCCTTGCTGAGGAACCAGGCTGAGGACCAAGTGGTAAACGCTGTCAGTCACCTCCCCAGCCAGAGGCTAAGAGACCTGGGGGGTGGCTGTGGGCACAGCTCTGGCTGCAACCTCATGCACAGTTCCCACTCCCAGAGTGCCTGCTGGGTACCACTGCTACCACACTACATCTCAATGCATTTGCAAGGGCTTCCTTGTCCCAAAGAGAAGTAAATGGGTGCACAAAGAAGGTAGGAAACTTGCCAGAGTTTTTGGCACTTAGGGATGAGTTCAGATTTAAGCCTGGGTCTCTCTCTCTTTTTTTTTTTTTTTTAATTTATTTATGATAGAGAGAGAGAGAGAGGCAGAGACACAGGCAGAGGGAGAAGCAGGCTCCATGCACCAGGAGCCTGAAGTGGGATTCGATTCCGGGTTTCCAGGATCGCACCCTGGGCCAAAGGCAGGCGCCAAACCGCTGCGCCACCCAGGGATCGCAAGCCTGGGTGTCTTGATCCTAAAACCCACGTATTTCCCAATAGAGCATCACTTTGTAAGCTTTTTGTTATTGGGACCCCTTTACATTCTCTAAGGTTACTGAGGATGCCAAAAGGCCTTTGTTGGTTGGTTATATATATATCCATCAATATTTACCATATTAGCAGTTAAAATTGAGAAAAATTTTAAATGTGCATTTATTAATTAATATGAACAATAATAAAATTAATGACATGTTAACAAAAATGGTCTATCTTATGAAAAATGACCAAGTTCAAAACAAAAAATCTAATGGAAATGGTATTGTTTCACGTGGTTGCAAATCTCTTAGATGTCTGGCTAATCGATTCTTACACCTTCTTCTATATTCAGTCTGTTGTAATATGATCATGTAGCCTCTAGAAAACTCCACTGGATAAGTTATGAGAAAAATGAAAAAATGTCTTAGTGTTATATTGAAAACAGTTTTTACCTCAAAGACATCCTGGGCCCCCAGGGGTCTCGGGATCATACTTTAGGAATTGTTCCACTCTGGCATATCCTTCTGTATGGGGAGTGGAGGTTGGGTCTGCCCTATGAACGCTGTGTTGCTCTGGAACCCCCTTCACCAATGCAAGCCTGTCACTTAGACCATGAACTGTTGCGCATATAGGTCTTAGAAACCTTGCCTTAAGGATCTAAGGTTAAAGCTTCCTCTAAGGATAGGATGATTTCTCATTTGCTGATGTGGGCTCAAAAGAACAACACGGTACTCATGGTACTCTAAGAAGACTATGCTTCTTAGAAAATGGGGTTGCCACACTATGAGAGGCCATACATGGGTCCACCCCTACCAGATTGACCCAGCCATTAGTCCCAACCTCCAAATATCAATTTCTGCCCCTTGCATTCAAAATTGTGAGAACCATTTACTACAAAGTGCTGGTTCTCATTTTTGCTGTGAAAATGTGAACCTTCATATATCATGAGACAAGACAGTGGGTATGGCCTGCTTTTTCCCTTCAGTCAGGTTAAGCAGAGTCAGGTAGCATTCAGGATAATGATCATCAAACTGAAGCTTCAAGCAAAGGAAACAGGCAGGGCCTAAAGTCAGGTTAACAAGCTAGAGCCAGATGAATAGAGATGAGGACCCGGCAGGGAAATGTAGCAGACGCAGATGGGATGGGAGGCCAGCCCTACCAATCAGAGTCAGGCAGCCAAATCCCAGTCAGGAAAACAAACCCCTGACTGCTCAGCTCAAGGTCAGGAGCATCAAAGATCAGAATCAGAAAGGGTAAGGGCAGGCCCAGGCTAGGCTTCCATCCTAAAACACTATGTTGGCATTAAGAGTCTTCTCAGATATTAAGGTGCTGATTTGCTAGTTGTGGCACCTGCAGCCATATGGTGCCCCTACAGAATATATTGAACATCGTTTTTATAATAGGATTTTTTCTCTTCATATTCAACCTTTTTCAGTGATAAAGTTTATTCATGCTTTAAAATAAGATTTCATATCAGCTTTGAGCATTTCAAGATTTCTATGTACATCTTTTTTGAAGTACAGTTTCCATTAACTTTGCAAATTTTGCCTTTAAGATCCAAAATGATCTCTTATCTATTACTTGGGCTTTTAATAGTTGTCTTAACTTTTAACATTTTCTGACTTTAATAGCTAGGCTGCTTAGGTGAGAACAATTTATAATTTAAATAAGATAAATAAATTAGAGGTGACCTGTTCAAACTATGAACAACCGCCAGTGAAGGACAAATAAAAAACAAATAGACTTACTATAGAAAAATGTCTTTGTATTGCAGACAAGCATTAGCCTTTTGGCAGTCAGCCGTCAACTTTATAGCCAGCAATTAAGTAATTAAAAGGTTGAGTTTTCACTTGTCTCCCCAGCACATATGAATCTGGCAAGTCTGTACTGAGTGTCCATTATAACAAACCCATGGAGATCAAGTTGCTTTTAGAGACAGTTAACATTACCCATTTTCTGAGGGCTCACAGCAGACTCTACCAGGATTTCTACCTAGCCTTTCCCCAACCAACTTTCTTCTTTCTCTCTTTCTTCTCTTGCCTCTCTCCCTTGCTCATCCACAAAGCATATAGTAAACACCATTATGTCATTAGGAACTCTGGTTTTATTCCTTCCATGAAAAGCTGTATGGTGTTCACTGCAGAAGCCTGGCAAGTATCACATCTCAGAAGTTACAGAGTTCCCAGAGCACACCTGGCTGCACCACTTCCACCTGGATGTCAACACCACCCTTTATCACTCACTCTTCTGGGGCCCCTTTATAGGCCCTTGACCAGCCTGCTGCAGGCTTGAAAAAAGAAAAGAGCAAAGAGTAGTCCCTGGAGTGGTTTCTGAGAGTATACATGAATGTGTGTGTGTGTGTGTGTGTGTGTGTGTGTGTGAGTGTATACTTGATTACCTTATACTTTGTTTTATAGTATCCTTATATTTCAAAATATTAATGCTGTTTCTATTGGTATTTATTAATTTTAGGATTGTTGAATGTTGTATGTGTAGAAATATAGATAGATAAACGATAGGTAGATAAATGAGATAGCTAGATAGATAGGTAGTACATAGTTAGAGCACAATCCCTTTGTTCCATGATTAGAGACCAGAGAAATTAACCTGAAGTCCTATTTAGCAATTATGATGCACAACAAACCCTGTTGTCTTGGGTCTTGTGTAGTCATTCCCCAGGAGCTTCCTGTCTGAAGAACGATGAAGCAAACACTCATTTTCACGCTAACTACAGAAGTGCTTCCACATGCATTTATCTTCCTAATCCTGTTGTTATTATTTTAGTTTTTGTGATCAATACACAACAAGCTACGCGCTTCATTGACCTGAACTGCTTGGTCCAAGCACAACTCATTTCTCAACAGTTAGACTTTGACTAAAGCTCTTATTATTTATTATTTTTTATTTTTTGTATATTTTTTATTGGAGTTTGATTTGCCAACATATAGCGTAACACCCAGTGCTCATCCCGTCAAGTGCCCCCCTCAGTGCCCGTCACTCAGTTCACCAGTCACCCCATCCCCCCGCCCACCTCCCCTTCCACTACCGCTTGTTCATTTCCCAGAGTTAGGAGACCAAAGCTCTTAATATATACAGCTCTTGATTCCTGCTTGTCTTGCTGGCTGCGTTGTAGATGAGGGGATGAAAAGTAGACATCGAAGGACAGAAAGAATGCCAATAACTCTTGCAAGACATTCACCTGCTCATCATGGCAGAGAATAAACTGTGTTTGGATCCACCTCACTCATGGGCTCTATTAATGCCTACTTGCCTTCTCACCTCACAAAGTGACAAGCACAGATTACATCTGTGATGCCATGTTGTGCTGCGGCCTTATGCAACTTGACATCTTCACAAAATCTCTGTCTCTCCACAACGAAAAAAATATCTGTTACAATTTGTGCAAGAATTTGATGCCTTAATACACTGGGTGATTTAGACATTTCTGTTAAAGAATGTCTCTGCTTTGTGAGAATGAAGAGTTGTTTGCCTGAAATACCAGTGATATTCTGGTTTTTCGTGACACTGCCTAGACACTGGAGAACCCCCTTATCCTCTTTTGAAGTCGAGCCATCACTGTTGTCATGGTCAGATCCCATGTGTGTAGCTGTGAATCAGTCCTGACAGCCTGGCTGGGCAAGCCAAAAGAGGGGCAAGAGGAAGGACAAGGGAATATAATCACAAGAGGCAGTGAAGCCACTGCCCGTGTTAGGATTTGCTCCCTGAGAAAGCTGAAATTACCATTATGATGGCAACTGTCATCAGGAAAGCACAGCTAGCTGGCTCTGAAGTTGGCTTCCTGATACTTCCAACATCCTCACCTTTTTTTATGGTCAGGAGAGCTGAAAGATGCCAGCACATCATCACCTCCTTGCTTCCAAGATTCAATCAATTATGTAGCAACAAGTGAAGAGGGAAAAGCTTTATGACTCATGACTCATACAGCACTTGACTCTCAGAAGGACTCAGCACACCCTGATTAATTAGCTAGTGAGGAATCCACGAAGGTGCTGATGGCACACATGTTTGTCATGCTCCTCTATTTCCATATCCTTTTGTTTTGGATTCTGGTTATTCCAGGATATCTGGACAAGGAGGTGACTTCAGAGGCACAATCTTAGTCCAAGAAAGTATGGCTTACTCAAAATGGAGTTGTTCTACAATAATAATGGCACTGCTGCCCATTATATGGCATGTCCTTAGGGCCTCTGCCGAAGGAGAGCATGTACAGTGGATATAGACCTTTGCTACTTTGTGGCAGGTATCTTTCTTTCTAAGTGAGCACTTCCATTTGTATGCAGGACTGACCAGCATCTGGACCCCACAGCAGTGAATAGCATCACAGCCATGTGGTTCTTAACTGTCATTAAAACACACATGGGGGGGCACCTGAGTGGCTCAGTGGTTGAGCGTCTGCCTCAGAGCATGATCCCAGGATCTAGGATCAAGTCCCACATCGGGCTCCTTGCAGGGAGCCTACTTCTCCCTCTGCCTGTGTCTCTGCCTCTCTCTCCATGTGTCTTTCATAAATAAATAAATACAATCTTAAAAAAAAATAAAACACACGTGGATTTTATGGTTTTAACCAATTTGCAATTGATCAGCTGTGCCTCAATTCAGCAATGAAATGTTGCCTCTTTTCCTCCCCAGCCTCTGGGTGTAGGATATCCAGTTGCAGTCATGGCCTTTGGATAGGATTTACTGGGTAGTAATAAGACTTGTAGAATGTATTTAACTAGTTCTGTGATGTAGACAATCAAATGCTTCTCCGAGTCTATCTTTTCTTCCAGTCTTTGGATTCAATACTAAAAATAATGATTAAAAAAAAAAAAACAGTAGTCACTACCACTTCTGAGCATTACCTATACAAACACGGCACCCAGGTCTGCACATACATTCCTCAATCCTCAGGCTCTCTGAGCAGTGCTGTTACCATCTCATTGCACAGATGAGACCAAGACTCAGGAAGATTACATACCTTGCTCGTGATGGCACAGCTTATTTATATGTATATATCCAACTCAGAGAGGGACCCCAGAATTAGATCTTACCTACTTTCTGCTCTCCTGCTAAGGAACTTCTGTTCCTTATATGTGCCACAAAAAGTATTTAATCCCAGGCTTATCTTTCATGAGCTTTGGGATTTGGGGCAAATTATTTAATGCTTCTGAAGTTTATTTGCCCCAGCTATAAAATGGGGACCACAATACCTACTGAGTGTTGAAAGGGTGAAATGGGAAGTATAGAATGTAATATGGTGTCTGATTTATATAAATCACTCAATGTCTAGACATTGAGGAAATAAATGAGAGAATGAATGAATGAGTCTCTAATTATTAATTCCTGTTCCTCTTTCAGAGAGTCAGTAAATATAGAGGGCAGGGATGAAGACATGGAAATATGACTGACCAAAATATTCAATAAGTACTTTGTTGGAAATATGCAAATAGCTTCTAGTAGTTCTTAGTCAAAAAGGATTCACATTTTTTTTTTTTACTTGCCCATGTCCCAAATCCTGGAACCAGAAAACCAGAAAGATGACAAAATACAGATATCCTCCTCTTAGCTTCTCTGGCCTGGAAACACCCTCGTTACCACTGATCAAGGGTTCTCAGGAGGCCTGGGGTGTGTCTGCAGCACCCCAAGTAGAAGACACTTCGGGCTGTAGAGAGCTTGAGAGGCATGGGGCATTTTTGAGACTCATCCTACAGAGACCACAGTCAGAAAGGAGGACCACATGGGGTCAGTCTCACGTGGACAGGACTTGAACTTTTAAAGTGTTCAGGTCCTGGTGAGGGGCAGGAGTCTCCAGGGAAAATGGGAAATTGTCAGGATTTCAGCTGAGCTTTTGATATTCATCCCCTTAACCCATCACCTTGTAAAAGGGGGAAAAGGAACTCCAGGCATCTGATTATGGGGTTACAGTGGTCATTCAAATGATGTTCAACGTCCCACTTAAGAACTACTGACTTAGAAGAGCTTCAGTGTCACCTATAGTCTGATCATCACCAGCTGTCAGCCTAAGTGTCATGGACCCTGTCTTATGTTCGTGGGTCTGCTGATTTGAGAAGCAGCATTGGAGCGTGGTGTAGAGTGGGTCTTCGGGGCAAATATGTCTGGGCTCAAATGCCAGCTCTATCTCCTACTTACTTCGTGTGTCCCCAGGGAAGGTTCTGAGTTTCTATGAGACTTAGTTTCCCTTCTTACAAAATGTTTTAAAATGTCTGCTTCCAGGGCTCTTGTCAGGACTAAGTAGGATAACATACAGAGTGCCAGGCACCAGTGGGTGCTCAAGAAGCTCCTAAGAGGTTCCTAAGGAGATCAAGCACTACATGGGCTTCTTCTTCTTATTATATATATATATATATATATATATATATATATATATATATATATAAATTTATTTTTTATTGGTGTTCAATTTGCCATTATTATTAAATATTTTAGTCAAGAGGTCTCATTTGATTTTTGTTCCATATGGGATTTTCTTTACGATTTAATTTATTTATTCATGAGAGACACACAGAGAGGCAGAGACATAGGCAGAGGTAGAAGCAGGCTCCCCTCAGGGAACCTGATGCAGGACTCGATCCCTGGACCCCAGGATCACACCCTGAGCGGAAGGCAGATGTTCAACTGCTGAGCCATCCAGGTGTCCCCGTATGGGATTTTTTTGCTTTTATTGTTGCCTTCACACTTTTATAAAAGAGTATCATTTTGCCCATTCTTCCCTGAAGGACAAAAAATAAGCCAAGAAAGGCTTTGGTGGGATTGGAAACAGAGCCAATGGATTCCATTTCCTGATATATTTATTCAATGTCCATGTAGCTAACCTGAAGACATGATTCCAACATGCAAGAGCATCCTCATGACTTTCCCAGATTAGTGGCTTGGTAAATGAAGCCATGAATGAGCACTTGCTTCAGTTGCAAGCCAAGATAAAGCTCAGTCAATATGGCTGCTCCAATTCGTATCTACAAATATAGTACTTAACCCTGTTGTAAACTCCCTATTACATTATTGAGCACTGGGAGAAAGCAGATAATTAGTAGAAAAAAGATAAGTGGTAAAAAACAACAGCCTTCAGTTCAGATAAAACACTTGTCAAAGGCCAGGTATTTATCACAAGCTCTTTCATCTCATTTAATCCTCATAGCAACCCTGGGAAATCAACATGATCATCCAGATTTTTCATCCAATGAAAAAGATGCCTAGAGAGGTGGAGGGGTTTGCCCAAATTTATACCACTGGTAAATGGCAGACCCAAGTCACACAGGAAATGAAAGAGAAAGAGGATTTAATGAAAAAAAAAAACAAAAAAACAAAACAAAACAAAAAAACACTGGCTCAGAAGTGAGTGGCCCTGGCTTTGCTACATATTACTTCTATATGATGTCTCAGAGCATGGCCCAGGGGACCGCAGCAGGATGGGGAAGATGAGCTATAGGGGCAGGATCCCAAGGACAGTCCCTCCCAGTGGGAGAAGAGAACAGTCACAATACGGGCCAGAAGTCCAGGACGTCAGGCAGAAGTGCTGCCGGAGGATGTGGACGCAAGGGTCCTGAGAGAGCCCTGAGGTCTCCTGACGGGTGGGCAAAGTTTGGCTGCTGGGAAACAAGTAGTCCAAACTCCCAGCCTAGAGAAGTTTGCAGAACCCCAGGCACTAGCCAGAAGCCAAAGACAGAGCTGGTGCAGCTCTGAGGTAAAGCAGATTCTGGTGTCCAGGAGGGACTAAGATACTGGACATAGCACCCAGATGGAAACTGAGGCACCTAAACTAGCTCTACTCTCAGGAAGAGGCCCAAGCTATGTGTCATCACAGACCTGGCAGCCAGTGTAAGTGACCTGCCTGCTGATGTTTGTCAAAGTTTTCTTGCCCAAGTTTTACTGGCAGGAGTGGGACTGGCCCTTGGATGAGGTGAGAAGAAACTTTGACTATGGGGAACTGCAGGCATTTATAGGTGTTGCCCAGAAATTCTCTGACCATAGGACTTTGGGTCAGTCATTTAGCCAGGGTGAGTTTCAGTCAGTAAAACGAAGGGGTGGAGCATGATTTCCACCTTCCTTAACAGTTTTAAGTCTCTGGGTTTATAATGCCATGAATCCACAAAAATAGATACTGAAACGTAATTTGTCTGGAGAGGTCAATGAAACATAAAACAAAAATTTGGGTTGTTTTGAGTCTGTATAACCTATGGCACTTAATTTCAGGGAAACCTGTAGCTTTGATTTGCTATGCTACAAATTAGGGATAAAAGGATGAGTTTTTTAAGCATGTTGAAGTGATTTAAACTGAATAAAGCACCAAATGCTTAGAAGATATACAAAATATAAATAATGAAAATAATGGAAATCTATGATCCTAGGATCTCTTTAAAAAAAAAAAAATCCTTCAGGAGCCAAAGAAATAGCTTCCTTCGATCCCAAGCGCCAAAGAGAAAAGAGGATAAGGAAATTCTGATTGCTGAGAAGTGGAGAAAGCACAGCTGTGGAAGAAACTAAAACTTAAATACTTTTGCTGCAGTAGCTTTTCTGTCTTTAATCTCTTTAATTGACTGCTCCCAGCTACACTGAAACGCATTTTCATCTGTTTGAAATAAATTGTGTTGAGCAGCCTGACTGGAGCTAGGAGATGATGGAGAATTGCTTTATTTCTGGTTGCCAAGCTTGTTGACTCCTCTCTATCATTTGCCTTTTAAAAAATAATAAGGCCTTTTGAAATGGAGATAGTCAGAGTTCTCTTTCTTGAAGTCCTCTCCTCCCATCCTTGACTCAGCATCCTTCTAAGAGCATCTTTCAGATGCCCGCTCCCCCACCCCGAGATCTCCTCTGCAGCCCAATGGGGGAAAATCATGCCCCAGTACCTTCCTTGACCTCTCTACACATGGTAGGGATTTTGCCAAGCACTCTACACTAATGACTCCAGCCCTGATCTCTCCCTGGGTTTTGAGCCCCCACTTCGCATATCTCCATGTAAATAATCTGCAGGACTCTCACATAGCAAAAGTACCGAGGCTGTCACTGGGGTCACAATCCCTAGGCCCCAAGCACCTCCCACAGCCTCTCCTTCCTAGGTCTCCCTGTCTTAGCCAGAGGTTCCTCCAGCCTCTGCCAGGCTGGTAACTGGGGCTGTTCCTGTGTGTGTGTGTAAGCTGCCACCAGGGATTCCAGTTCCATGACGCTGCCTCTCTTCATGTCCATTTCCACCTGTCCCTGCCCTACTTTAGCCTCCCCCACTTCTCACCTGGAGTCCAATAGGTCTCCCTGTCTGATCTCCAACTTGAATCTACCTACTAACACCTAAAACACAGGGTGGCTCATGGTACTCTTCTCTAAAATTTAAAACTGGTACCTACTGTCTGCAGGATAAAAACCTCATTATTGCTTTAGATTCAAGCCCACTCATGACCTTGTTCCAAATTGTATTCCAGGCTGTTCTCCCACCATAGGCCTCCACAGAGTACACACGTTCATGGCGCATAGAGCACTCCCATTCCCAAGATACAACACACCCCTCCAGGTCTTTGTATCTTGATCAACCCTCCATTCATGCCTCAACAACAGCACCCTGAGTTAAAACCAACTTTTTCTCCCTTGTGCTCTAGCATCATGATGCCTTTACCACTGTCCAGGGATTAATTAAATTTATCTCATACTAATGTTAGCTATTTGCATCCCCAGTGAGACTGGAAGTTTCTTCAGTGCCATTCTCAAGAAGGCTGCAAGTTTCTTCAGTCCCAGGTGGTGGTTAAGAAGCCAGGCCCTGGAAAAGGACCACTGGGACCTGAAACCTGTGTCCATCTCTAATGGGATTTGGATTATTGGGCAAGTGTCTTAAGCACTTTTGCATCACTTTCCTGATGTGCAAGATGAGGAGCATAGCTGATCCTACCTCATCAGATTCTTGTAAGGACTGAATGTCACAATATATGTAAAGTGCTTAGCACAGAGCTTAGTATAATACATGTTGCATAATGTGTGCTTTGATTTTTTTATTGTTATTCCTCAGTTTTGTACCCAGAACAGTAGGAAAGCACTCAGTAAGTTTTCAGAATGGAGTTCCTTTGGGAAAAAAATATTGTTAAGTCTAGGGACTCAGACAATCTAAGAGTGATGTAGGGTTATAATGTCTCTACTAGCTCTTGGTCAGTGGACCACTTGTCCATCTAATACTGTGTGCAGGATGGAAGAGCAACCTAGAAACTGAAACCCCAAGCCCCTTGGCTCTGGAAATGAAGTCAACCTCATGAAATGGGTCAGCATTTCCTTTCCTCTCCTTGACAGTCAGAGTCTATCTTTAAGCTGACTGAAATGGAATTTGATAAAGCGTACTGCCACCCCATTACCAGTGTCATGAAATGGCCCAGGTGCAGTAATGGTCAATCACAATGGGTGCCCAAGTCCCCCAGTCCCAGAACTGCCTGTTGACTCTCAGACTGCACTCATCCATGGACAGCGACAAGACATGCTGTCAGCTCACAGACATGGAAGGAGCTTCTCAGAAGGGCTGCTTCCCTGGAAGATGCTCATCTTAGGAGATTCATATTTAGTCTCCCAAAACCAGGTAGAGAGACTCCTCAGGAAGTCTTTTCAAAGCAATTGAAAAATCTCTCAGGGCTTTAGACTGTAGGAAAATCTCAGATCTATAGTGGGCAATCAGAAAGGGGCAGCAGGGCAGTTCGCAGGAGTTATACATAAATCCTTTGACCAGTCACTGAAAAACAGAAAAGAAACAGAAGCAGGTGCCAGGTGGTTTGTGGACAGAGTTCTAAACCAGCTCATTAGCAAGCTCTGGCATGAAAATGAGATCACCCAGGAAAACAAGAAATCACCTCTCAATAAATTTGAGGTAAGAGGGGCAACACATGATTTCCAAAGTCCTCTTAATGGCCAAAATTATCTTTCTGTATCCTGAGATCCCAGTCCCTAGTTCCCTGCTAAGTAGAAGGAGAAATAATGACCTCTCTTATTTAAAAAAAAAAATGCAAGATCCATGAAGTTCTAATGGCAGAACCAAGACCAATACGCAGGGCCCTGATTTCTGGTCCATTTGTTTATAACATTTGTGCCAGATGCCCTTTGGTCACCCAGTGTATGCTGTCTCCTTCCTTCAATCACAAGAGACCATGCAACACAGATGAAATTGAAGCATTTTAAACTCTCAGAAAATCCATTTGTAGAAAGATATTTGAAACAATTGAAACACAGAGTCATTGAGTTTCTTGTCCCTAGTCAGCCTGATTTGAATGGGAGGAAGAAACTAACCGTGTTGAGTTAACGATGTGAGAAGACTCTAGAACACCTCCGCTGCCACCATGCACACATAGCTCCTGAAGAAACTGACCAAAGCTGGTTAAACCAATGATTTCCTACCATTTCTGATGCACAACTGAAGGAGGAGAATCATTTGTATTTTAAGGTGGCCTAGGAGACACAGAAGAAATTTCTGAAACTGTCCAGTGTGGCTTTGATGAGAAAGCAATTAAAGCCACCAGCAGAACTCTTCTCATGTTTGAGTTAGGTAACAAAATCATTGACAATGATAGTCTAAGTGGAAAGGCAGGAATCAGAAGACAAATGAAACCAGATTCATCCTAAATAATTTAATTGGCATTTCCAGTTCCTTTAGGTCATAATATTTAGTCCAAAATCACATATATACACATAGAAATGGAATATGGATACTATATACTGAATATATTTATTTAATAACATACAATATATAAATAATCATATATATTACATTGTTTTACTAATTGTTTCCTCTTCATGTGAGGAGAAATGAAGATAAAGAAGTCAGTTGCTATATTGATCCTATAATAATGACAGGTCTTCACTTTCCTCTGACAATCTTCACTTAATTAAAGTCTTTTTCCCAGGACATCTGGGTGGCTCAGTGGTTGAGCATCTGCCTTTAGCTCAGGGCATGATCCCAGGGTCCTTGGGTTGAGTCCCGCAACAGTCTCCCTGCATGGAGCCTGCTTCTCCTTCTGCCTATGTCTCTGCCTCTCTTTCTGTGTCTCTCATGAATCAAAACAAAAAAAACAAAAAAAACAAAAAAAAAACAAAAAAAAAACAAAAAAAAAAAACTAAAAAAAAAAAAAGTATTTTTCCCTATCACTTCCTTTTATAATGGCCACAAAAGAGCACCACTTAAATATCTTTAACATAAACAATCTTAAAAAAAAAAAACCACTCTGCTTCAGTCCAAATCCTTCAAAATTCAGTCTGATTTCTATTAGTTTGCATAATAACCATAGTAGCACATTCTATGACACAAGTGACAGCAATGTGTCTCAGACCCACACTTTCTATTTGATCTCAGACTCAGTGTACCAGTGTACCTCTCCTTGTACCAGTTGTGTTTTATGTTAAAAGATAATAATAACACACTAATGTAGAAGAATATGAGTAAATTTTTAAGTGACAATATTGCCTTGCTGCTTTTATAGTAACAGTTCTTCACATTACTGATGATGACGTTTTCTATGTATCCTCAAATAATTACTCATTTTTACACTAACTATCTTTTTGATAGTAAAAATAGAGATTATGTTTTGACTCATGATTGCATGTTATAAATTCCCTACACCATAAAGAAATAATGAAGCCACATCATTTACTCAAACTTTGTGTCTTCTACAGTAGAAAGAGAAATCTCAGCAGAGATTCTGCTTGAAAGTCAGTTATTAATATATTAAGATGCATTAAGGATCAAGGAAGTGATTAGCAGGTCACATGACCTTGTCTAACATCAAGTTACCCAGCTGCATCTTGACCATCAAAGGCAAGATTTATTCACATATTTATTAATCAGCACTTGCTATGTGTGAGGTTCATTTCTGGGACCTAGAAGAATTCAAAAACCAATAGCAGTGAATTTATGTTCCCCAGAAGTTTACAGACAAGCTAGAGATATGATACATATTTATGATGTAGGTTAAAAAGTGGTAAATGCCATTAGAGAATGTATTAGTATTTTCTCACAAAAGACAAGGGACAGAATGCAACTGGAGTTTAGTAGATGGAAAGTTTTCCATCTTAATATATAAATTATCTACTGCTGTTCAATAAATTATCCCTCAATTTAGAAGCTTAACACAACAAATATTTATTATCTCCTAGCCACTGTTATACAGCAATTTGGGTAAGGCTGAGTTGAGTCCCTCTGTCTGAGGATCTCTCACGAGCTAATGGTCAATGGTCAGCTGTGGCTTACAGTCTCATCTGAAGTCTCAACCAGGTTGGGCTAGGGAGAGGTGTGCCTGCTTCCAGGTTCACTCATGTGGTTGTTGGCCAGCCTTGGTCCGTTGCTGTTGGGCCTCTCTGTAGAGCTGCCACATGATGCAACACCTGGCTTTCTCCTTGGCAAATGGTCTAAGAGGGAGCACCCAAGATAGAAGCCATTTTTGTAACCTATTTGCAGATGTGAGATTCATTAAGTCCAGGCCACATCCAAGGATAGAGCATTATACAAGAGCATGAAGACCAGGAAGAGGGCATCACTGGAGACCTTCTTAGAGGCTGCCTATCACAAACAAACTATCTTTTCTATTTAAATGCTAGTACAGGACAAGATTTATGTCTGGAGTTGTCCATCCAATTTCAAATGCATCATAAATCAAAAGCCTAATAAGAGAATGCTGTGAAGGGGACAGACATGCTGTGTACCTCTTCCTCTGCCTTCTATATGTTATTAGGGAATCATAATATTTACTTTTTCCATCCATCTCAAGCATCTTACATACTAGAAAATAATGTGTTTAAGTGCCTCCAGGACAAGAGACCTAGGTGTGCAGGATAGCTTTACACATCTCTTCTCCTTGTTTCTTGTTCAGAATGTTTAGATCTGTCAAAACAGGCAGAGCACATCTTGTATAGCTAACAATAGTCTGTGATCACACAGAGGAAAGAACCAAATTCTTAAAGACAGCTTAACAAAGAAATGCCAGACAACAATATGCACTGCTTTCTCAAAGTCATGATTTTATCTCAGATTATTCAGATCAGAAATAAAGGAAAAGCTTTACTCTTCCAAATTTCCAACAGTCCTGTGAAGCTCTTGTGAGGCAAAGAGAGGTAGGGAACCATACTGGGACGGGGGAGGGCCAGGCCTAGACATGGTGGGGGGTAAGGCTGGAAAAAAGAATTTATTAAATGGTCAGAAAAACCACACTTGTAGAAAACCATGAATACATTAGAAGCTAAGTGCATAACAGCTGAGTCTCCTTCATGTAATATAGGAAAAGAAATCAGCCCCTTAGGCCTTACCTTGCATTTGGCAAGCATTTATTAAGTTCCTATTATGAATCTATAGCTGAGGAAGAAAGAAACGAATATATGTCAACAATTTATTGCAACAAGAAATCAGTATCATCTTTTGTAGTTGGGAACCTTTAGACTCCTTCAAACGAAGACTGCTATCGCCAAAGAATTCCTAGTCTGTAGAATATTTATTTCCTAATTTCCAAACAATTAAAACCTCATTAGAAAATTGTTTTAAGGACAGAATGATTATGCAGTGAAAACTCATAGATTATCGAGTTGGACCTAGCTTGAATGTGGCCCTGCAAGTTCAAAGCTGGGGCCTTGGACATAGGCTTGCATTTATAGTTATAAGAATTAAATGATATCCTCTAGTTCAGTACTCAGCACAGAGTAACTGTATAGTAATTCTTATTGATAATAATCACACTGATAAAAATCATTATAACCTTGTGGCTTAGAGTGACCAGAACCACAGCTAAAGCAATAGAGTGACATTGTCTTTAGGAGTAAGCAGAGCACCGAGCCATATGAAGTGATTATGTTTCCGCTCCTACCATAATTTTTAAATTTGTAATTAAAGAGCTGGTCTGGAACCCTGCAAGTTAAATGAATGTGTGGAAATGGGGAAGCTCTCTGGAGGAATGCAATGAAAGTGATTAAAGGGCTGGAAAACCAGGCCAATGAGAAAAACCAGTAAGAAATGAAGCTACAGAGCATGGGAAAGAGAAGCCTTAGAGGAGTCTAATTTAGGATTGTAAAGGCTGCTTTGTTATTTATTTCAGTTAGATTATATTATAGAAGAAACGTCTGGATTAGTACAGGAAGTTTCAGAATCCTCTGCAAAGATATTTTGGTTGTGGGTTTGAATTACATGCCCACCTCTTTCTTTGCTAATTTCTTGACAATGGATGAACCATAGCTCCATAGCTCCCCAGTGTCATTTGTGGATTGTAGTGACAGCAGACCACTCGAGGATCTGACTGGAAATATTTGGCTGAGATCAATTTTGTCAATAGAAAATTGGTCAGCATTAATATGCTGAAAGTGATCTGGGACAGATTGTACTGGCAGCAGGAAGGGCTTGGTTTATTGCAGAAAACCAGCATGGCTGGGGGAATCAAAAGCAAAGGGGTGACAGGAATAGGATACTGTCAGGGGACAGGGGACAGATTGTAGCAGGCAACTTGCTTCTATAATCGCTTTTAGCCAGATGCTTTCCACTCCATTGCTTTTCGCCAAAAATGTATTTTACCTGATAGAGCAGGGATTCTCAACCTGTCTGCACACTAGAAGCACCTCGGAATGCTTTCCATTAAAGGTTTAACATATCCTGATGCCCAGGCCACACTCCAGACTAACTAGTTGACAATCTCTAGGGGTGGGACCCAGGCATCAGGGTTTTGCAATCTCCCCAGGTGACTGAGTGAGCAGCCAAGGCTGAGAACCACTCCTGTCCAAGGTAGTAGAGGGTGAGACAGAAGAAAGTCCCCATGAAGTTCCCACCATGCAGAATGCACTCAATAAACGCTACTTTCCTTTTCCTGCTAAACACAGCTTTTAGGAGTGAAAAGGGATTCCTTAGTGGACATCTTGAAAATAACCTAGATGATGCCTTATTGTCCACTGTGCATGGGGTTATGAGAAATGTTTCTCTTTTATTTTCTTTCACCGCTGTCTAAATGGCCAAACATTTCATAAACTGGTTAACTTGTTTCTCAGATCAGTCCATTCCAAAGGATACAATCAAATCTGATATTCTCTGGTACAACATACACAAAAACAATTGCTTATAGATGCCTAGATTTTTTTGTTTTCAAATTTTGGATAGAAGGCAGATGCAAGGGTAGACTAGAGGCCTGAGGAGAAAACCAATTAATTACAAACTGGCCATCATGCTAACAGACTTAGAGCCCTCCAAACTTCAAGAAAGCAACAGCTACAGGAGATTATGATTTTGCTGACATGCATGAATCAGAGAGGAAAGCAGACATCTGGATTCGGTTTCAAAGCATTGCTTTTCATCTTTAATTTCTCGTTTTTAATTTCTGCACGGGTTATCTGTTAACCACATAACATGTGTTCAATATTCAACATCTTTTCGGAGCAGAGTATAGAAATAAGTCTAAGGCAGAGCTGGACATACTATTATCTAGTTGGGAAGAAAATCATTATAGTGTTTTCAAGGTAGAGGCTGAGTGGAATGGGATGGGATCAGCTACACTAAAAAGAAAGATATAATTTTGATTTGGGGGACTGACCTAAGGTGTCTTAGGGTGGGCTCTCTGAAAACAGACTGAGGTTTGGGTGCAGAAAGCTTTTTGGAACACGCTCTCAGGAATAACACTGAGGAGTAGGGGGTGCAGGATTGGGCTGAGGGGACAGCTGAGTGGTGATGTAGTTGCCACAGAGGCCTGAGCCAATTCCAGGGACCCTTATTTAGGCAAGGGGATGAGGCCTCCTATCCCCACCATGAGTAACTGTGGGACCAGATCCAGGCTGCCCTCATGGAGGAGGCATAACCTTAGCAAGGCAGTGCCATTCAGAGGACAGTGCCCAGAGAGGAATTCAGCTAAACCATTGATAGCAGCAACTGCCTGACATGAGCTCTGGAGAGTTCTCCCCATACCTGTTAATTTCCATACTTCCACAACTCAATGAAAGGCAAATTCATGCTTCGAGTTGTTTAAGCTAAAAAACCTTGCTGCTATCTTCAGCTCCATCTTTTTCTCAGCCCCATTGGTTCCATCAGCAAATCCTATTGGCATGAACTTTAAAATAAATCCAGAATTCAACTGTGTCTCTGTCTCTCCCCTGACATCATTCTGATCTGACACCTTTGTCTGGATTCTTACAATAGCCCAGGTAGAAACTGATCTACCTTGTCACTCTTCTGCCCTTGTCTCCTCAGTCTGTTTTCAACACAGCAGCCAGACCCATCCCATTGAATGGAAATCCAAATCACGTCACTCGTCTGTTCAAAATCCTTTGTTATTTTCCATGTCTTCTTGGACCTTCCCTTTTACACATGAACACACGACTCCAACTTTAGTGAAGGGTGTCCTCAGCACTGGCCATCCCTCCACCCTTTGCTGCCCCCAGCCTCTGCAGGGGTGACCGTTCCTTTTCCCTGGACAACACTTCCCAACACCCTGTAGCCAGCTGCCCCACTTTCTCAAGGCTATACACCAAAGTCACCTTCTCAAAAAGGCTTCCCTGGCCATACTTCCCTCTGACACTTCATGTGTCTAGACCTTGTCTTCCTTTTGGCTCATCACCAGTTATTACCATTAAACTTCACATATTTTTCCCTTTTAAATGTGTTTATTGACTATCTTTCTCAATAGCATATAAGCTCCATTAGGACAAGCAGCGGTTTTGTCTCTTGTGTTAAGTAGGCATCTCCAAGCACTTGGAGAAGTACCTGGGTTCAAGCTCAACTAACCAGTACAGAAACCAACAAGGAGACATCGAATTGCAAAACTCAGAGAACACTTCATTGCCGCTCTGATCCATTGGAACAATTTCCTAAAACTGACCATTCTAGACTCCGTGATTCAATATGTCCCACCAATTCTAACAATTTTCATTACAGTGCTTTGTTATCACCACTGCTGGGTATTCAAATATTTTTGATGCATGATGTAACTGAGCAACTCCCTGGGGCTCCTAAAGGGAATAGTAGATACTTAGATAGATAATGAATCAATAAAATGATCTTCTGAGATCTAGTTAGGGTCCTACTACTTAACAAATTAATAATGGATCAATTTGTTCTTCAGTCATGCCCAGCTTCTCATTCTCTTTAGTGGTTGACCATTCTTTTCATCACACAAAGCACCAAGGAAGTTTTTTTGTTTTGTTTTGTTTTATTTTGATTTGGTTTGGTTTGGTTTTATTGTTGGTTTTTACTAAGGATAAGTTAAAGAATTGGATGGCAGAATGGAGACGATTTTAGGAATATTCTTCCCTCTTTTTTTATCAGCTTCTTCCAATTGCTTTCTCCTAAATCCAGCTCCTATAATAACATAATAACACAAAGTTCTTTAGAAGTTCCATGAAATTCTTGTTATTTGATTTCTTAAATAAGAATCCCTCCAATAATTTTAATAAAAAGCTGTGGTATTTTTAGTGAAGAACTATCACAAATATTGAAAGCCTTTTGTTTTGCTTTGTTTTCTTTTGGTGTGGTTTGGCTTTGCTTTAGATTTGCTGTTGTTGCTTTTCAGATTAAATCTTTCTCTCTAGGAATGCAAAAAGAACAATAATTGGAACCAAACTCTCTCAATTTTAAAGGACTTTACATAAAAGGAAGCCGTGCTATCTTTCCAGTCTAGAGCAAGGAAAGTCCAGAAGGGTGTTCATAAGTTTTTGTTTTTTTTTTTTTGCTATTATTGTTCTGATTGTTTGGTAAACTACATTTTTCTTTTATATTTGATTATCTTTTTAGATTGAGGATATTACCCAGATTCCCTGTGCTTTAGTTATTAAATCTGATTAATCAAGGTGAAAATATAAAGTATCTCTAAGTAATATTTCAGAAAAATTTAGCAAGCTTTATGCTATCTTGGCTTCATAAAATGCTCCCCCTCTCAAAAAAAAAAAAATCCAAACTGTGGTATCCCTGGGTGGCACAGCAGTTTAGCACCTGCCTATGACCCAGGGTGTGATCCTGGAGTCCCGGGATCGAGTCCCACATCGGGCTCCCTACGTGGAGCCTGCTTCTCCCTCTGCCTGTGTCTCTGCCTGTCTCTCTCTCTGTCTCTCTCTCTCTCTCTCTCATGAATAAATAAATAAAATCATTTTTTAAAAAATCCAAAACTATCAGGTTAGTATTTGAAACTCTTTTAACAAAATTTTATTCAAAGTATTGCCTTATTTCCTTCTTCTAGTAATAATAATAACACTTCAATAAAGTGTTTTGAAGCTTACAAGGTGATTTTCTATAAATTATTTTATCTGATTTTTTTAAAGTTAGATAACCAAACCTCTGGTAGCTTAATTTACTCAAGGTCACAGAGCAATTAATGGTGGAGCTACACAAAAATTAAAAACTTATTCTTGAAATTTAAATCCGAGGATCTTCCTACCTTAACTTACAGCCTACTTTTTGGAGATAGGTCAAGGAAGGAAGAAAAGAAGGAAGCAAAGAAGGAAGAGAAGGAGGAAGAGGGTAAGGAAGGAAGGAAAAAAAAGAAGGAAGTAAGAGAGGGAGGGAAGGTGGAAGGGGAAAGGGGGTTAGGGAGGAAGAAAAGAAGGAAGAGAGGAAGAAACTAGATCCAACAAATGGGCATCATGGAGAGCCTACAAATATTTAGCGATTCTGATCACGTCTCACTGAAACCCTAATGCAGTAACAGCAAAAAACAGGGTCACCAAGAAGGAACGTGCAGACCATCTACACATACACCTCTCTTCCTCTCTCCTTGGAGTCTAGTCAACTGGCAACAAATCTGTTTGCAACAGCACTCATTGGAAATTAACGGTAGCTATTTAATGAACTTAGACTGCAAGAGTAGACACTGAATAATCTGAGCGAATCACCTGGGTTTTATGCTGGCACTTGACTACCTACATAGGCTACGTTGCAAATCCTCCTCTCCACTTGCTGCAGGAGCCATGTACAATCTTAACTGACATCTGCATATAGTGAGAAAATAGTGATTTCTGTTATGGCATTTACATTTTACTGGGTCTTCAGAAGGGAAAAAGAGATAGTAGGGAAGAAGTTGCAGGTGGTAAATGGCAGGGCCTGGAACAAAATGAACTTGGTTCCAGGCCCACTCTGTTCTTTCCTAACTCAATGAGCTCCAGAGAGCTTTTTAACCTTTCTGTGCTAGTGCCAAGAAAGAGGCTATATTGATACATATATTAATATCCCATGAGCCTTAGGGAAGAAAATAAAATAATAAACAGGGAATCATTATGAACTCTAAGTGCTATACATATACAAGATAAAAAATTAATGCTTCCATGAATTGAGACCACACCAAATACAAGTACATAAAATCAAATCTTTTTCAACTCAAATAAAATTAACATAGCTAGTAGAATTGCTAGACTTCAATAAATATTAATCGTCTGCAATGTGAAGAATCCCATGGTAAAAGATCTAAAAGATGCAAAGTTTAGGAATACAGAGCCCTCACCCTCTAGTATATACACATATTATACTGATAAGGAGTAATTTTACAAGTGTAACTCAAGAGACAGACACATGATACTGTGTATGTGAGTATGGTACTAAGGATTTAAAAGCAGGAGGATCACAGTGATGAGTGAGGAGGTTGGGGCAGGACTTCACAATCAATGTAACATGGGAGCTGGTCCATGAAGTGATTATTTCAGCACGTACAGGCTGGTACACATGAAAATGAAGGATGATGTGAGCAAACACTAAGGAAGCAGGAAAGCAGTACAACCAGGTATCTAAGGTGACTTCCATGGAGCAGGCTAGTGCAAGAGGAGCTAAGAAGGTAGGCTGGAGTCATTTGGAAGGCTTTGAGGGCCAGGCTCAATGGTTTGTTACTGACATCTCAGGCTGTGGGGATGGGATCCCCTGAGAAACTGCAAGCATGGGAGTGATAGAGTTGTAGCTCAGGAAATGTAATTTTGCAGCAAAGTGTAAAAGGAATTGAAGTGGGGGAAGAAAACTTGAGGTAAGAAATCAGCAAAGACAATATTGCATGAGTTCAGTAAGAGGTAACACGATCTGAACGTGAGAAGTGGCAATGGGAGGGAGAGGATGAATGGGAGATGGTTATCTATCTTTGTAACATTGATGCCCAAACTGATGTCTTTGAGATCTATGAAAGTGACAGGTAATATGCTCACTTTAAAGTGGCTCTAAGTCCAAGACAATACACATCAGTATGTGCTTTAATAACATAATCTCTTAAATCAACAACATATGCTTTGAAAATTATCCTAAAGCCAAATCTTGACACATAATTAAGAAATGGCAACCAGGTGAGTTAAAAGCCACTTTATTTGACTTTGTAATGTAATAAATACTTGTTCCTGCTCATCTTGGAGCTTTCATCATCTTCCCTTATCTGGCTTACTCTGTTACTCAATTTTAAATGTCAGTTTTCACAACACTTCCTTTGAGAAGCCACTACTTATCCTCAGATTAAGTGAAGTGGTCCTTCTATGAGCTTTGCTAGGAACCAGGACTTATGCTATGTCTTGCTTAAGAGCCTGACCTCTTCATTGGACTATCCACTGCACAAGGGCTGGAGATTTGTCCATTTTGTTCTCATAACCCTGTGCCTGGCTAAACACCTGGCACATAGGAAATGTTTAATTAATATTCCCTGAAGTAACACATGCTTTATATTGCATGACAGACTCTTTATATGCATAATTCTTGTCAGACCCTGTCGACCTCACAGGTTCTGCCTCATGAGGTCAGCTATACCCTCTGGCCACAAAGAGGACAAATTGGCTATGAACTGGTTCACTTGAAAGACAAGAGGTTTCAGTTTGTTATAATGGGAACAGATCTTTCCCCCAGCAACTCCATTGTCAACAGTAGCCCCCAATCCCTACAGGATCCAAACACACATCTGTGCCCTTCTAGGACCTCAGCACAAGGGATCTTATTTGTATTAGCATATGAAACTGACTGACCATTAATTTGATTTTGCACCTGCTTAGGATCACATCAGGGCATTGCCCTGTACTCCAGGAATCAGTTTCTTTAAAAGTACAGCATTTGAAAAAGTTGGATTGCCTCTCAAGTAGCTACTCACAGTTACATGAACAAAAGTCATGTTTGCATCCTTTATAGGATATAATGCTTGCTTGTTGTCATAAAATCACTTACTCTAGACACATGAGCAGGGTGCCAAGTCAAACATTACAAGCATCATTATGGCTAACCTCTGTCATAGTTAACATGAGCCAGAACATGGGCTTAACGCTTCAGACATTATCTCTCCTTAGTCTCACATTAATTCTATTAGTTGAATTGTTGCCTGTGAAATGTTCACAGGCAACAAAATAGAAGCACAGAGAATTCAAAAACCATCCTAGGTCTGTTTCTAATAGTTGCAGAGTCAAAAAAGCGGCACAGCTAAATATGAACCCATCCGACACCACCAGTGAGGTGCATGCCTTGTTCTTCCACCAAAACCACCTGGATTTGTTTTGTCTGAATGTCAATATCACAAAGAGAATAACCACAGGGGGCAGAAACCATATATGCAGTTCATTTTTCGGGAGTATTGCCTCTCCTATCCACCACTAACTCCCTTGAACTTGGCATATATCAGGCACAACATAAGTGCTTATTGATGGAGTACAGTCCCTGTGAATGGGACATCACCACTTCCTGACCCTCAGCATTATTCTCAGTCATTCCAACCCAAATTACCCACAGCAGAAAGCAGAAAGCTGTAGACCACAGACATTTTTGTTTTCCCCCTTGGTTGCTGCATAGTTCTACATTTTAATTAGCTGTCAAGATTGAAAATGTGGAATATTTTTAATAAAAATCTGTATTTCTTAATTCCCATGAAAAACTGGAAGATCTAGCAATCCCCACCTGTATTCTGTAATGAAGACAACTGAAGCGGGTTGTGGCCACCCTCTTTCAATGGACACACATGCTAGTTTGCCTCAATCCTCACCACATCTTATTGTCTTAAATCAGCCTACATGCCCTCTATTGAGGCTAGCCATTTATTGCCCTACAACTAAGCAGCTTTACTGATTGATGTTACTTGCCTGACTTTGGAGGCATACATTAAACTCCAATCTAGAGTAACTAAGATCCCAGCCTAGCGTTAGGTCATTCATAATTTCAAGAAGTCATGGGAAAATCATCAGTGCCGATTCTGAAGTTGAGTGCTCATCTAGAGGTTCATAATTCACCCTTGGGGAAATTAGTCTTTCTTGTCATCTGTGTCTGCATAATTGTTCCCTTCATTCTATTCATTCTGTCCTCTCTTACTGTCATGATTATAATGACCACCCTGAGGCTGGTGATTATCAGATGGATACCTCCAGTTCTGACCCTTCTCTTGAGCTTCAGGGCATCATACGCTATTTCTTTTAACATCTCCACCTGCATGTATTGGAGACCCTTTAGCTCAGCCTGTCCAAGCCTAAAAGATTCCTCTGAAATCTCCTCCCCTGTGGTAGTTATGTGTTGGTGGCCTTCTGTTAGCCGCTCACAGCAGAAGTCTGGGTGTCTCATACTATTCCCCCTCTCATCTCATCACATGCAAGCACTGAGACCTGAGACCACATTACTTAAATATTTCTCAGGCCTCTTGTCTCTTCCCCCTTTGCTCTGCTTCTTCCCTGTTTGAGCTTCACAGCTCCCAGCTGATCCTCTGTAATGGCTGTTCTCATGTTCAGGCTCCTCCAAGGCCACCCTGCACAGAACATCAGAGGGATCAAGCTAAAAATTGAATGTAACTGGGTAACCTCAACTGCTTAAAATCCATCAATGAGTTTCCTTTTTCCCTTATGCTGGCAAAGAGGCCCAGTGTTCAGCACGCTTCACCCCAACCCCATCTCCAAACTGAATCCCCACCACATTTTTACTTCCTTTTTGTTCATTAGCAACACCAAACTGCTTCGAGTTTCTGGGCAAATACTAAATGAAAGACTGGAGTGAATTCTAGGATGATATAAACATAAATAGGTAGAGACTTTTGTAAGACATTTTTTCATGAACATAGCAATGGAAGTCGATTATTCGGTCAAAAAGAACTTGACCTTTCAAAGTTAAATATGGACAATCACCGATTTTATTTTGCTTCAGTAATGCCAATTCAATTCCTTTTTTTCCCTCCATCTTTGCCTGGCTAATTCCTATTCTGTATTTAACACTCTGTACAGGCAACTTCTTCTGGAAGCCTTTCCTGAGACATGTAGCATTGCCCACCCCTGTCACTCACACACCTGTGTGTGCGCAGGAGCACAGGAGCACAATACACAGGCTGGGTTTGACCTTCTTAATGTATGTTCCCCTTAGGGTCTGTCCATACACTCACCATAGTACTTAATACATCATATTTTAATTATCTTTTTACATTTATATCTCTCTTCCTAAACCTGTACTTGCTTAGAGAAAGGCTATGTTTTTTTTCTTTGATTCTCCAGAACCAAGCGCATAGTAGTTTAAAATTATTAAGTGAATGAATGAATGAACAACCAAATGATGACACATTAAATGTGGATCAGACACTAGAAGAGTCTGATATTTATGACTTATTGAGCTGGAAGCAACTCAAATCACCAGTTTAAAATCAGATGATTTTTTATCACCCTCATTATGAAACCAATGGAAACAGCACTAAAAAGTTAAGCAGTTGGGTACATTTTCTTTTTGTTCGAATGTACTAGTATTTGTAGACAAAGAAAGAGCATCCCTCTATCATAGAGATAAATTGATTTTTTAATATTGACTGGCTTTCTGTAAATTCATAGATGATGTAATCACATTTGTGGAATAATGATTTCCTACCACTGCCTACAGTTGCCATTCACAGCAAATTATTTACCAGAATTTCCAGGTAGTAAAAACAAATTAGGTCAGTGCTATATATAACATATGGTAATTATTAGTAAGAGTCATTTAGATTATTACTTTAATACTACCTTTTGCATTCATATGAATACATACTTTGATAATAGCAGCATTATTGAATTTGATGTTCAGCAATGATCTCAAAATAGTTATAAAAAATGCTCTAGTGTATATAGAACAGACATCCAATAACTGGAAGAGATGTGTTCAAAGTAAAAATATATTAGATGATTATTACCAAAATGGTTAAAAAATAAAAATGTTTTAACTCTCTAAATTATCTATGGTTAGATATGAACAAGTATATCAAAGTTGATGTCTTTCTATGGTATTAATTAGAATCAATTCTTAACTATAAGTTAAAGTTGTGGTTACCTGCAGGTATGTAACACAAGGGGGGAAATTGTCTCCATCTCTCTATAAAATTAGCATAATAGAAAGCCTTTTTTGTCATACACACTCTGTGTAATGAGCTTTGTGGAATTGTCCATATTTAATTTTGGAACTAGTTATCCTCGACTAAATAATAGGCTCTCTTAAATAAATGTTGTTGAACAAATGTCTTACCTCCAAAAGTCTCTACCTACTCAATGGTTATACATCCCAGAGATATCATTTGTTTATTCTTCCAGCAAATGTTTATTAAGCCCTAAGTATGTGTTCCAAGTTGGTAATGGTGAAAGGAAAGCATGGTCCCATTTCTAGCAGCTTAGAGTCATTATCCCAATTCTGCAGATAGGCTAATTGAGAGACAAATACTCAGAATCTCATAGTGGAGCTGCTATAGGCATTCTCTAAGTGTAGATTATCATTTGTGTGAACTGAATTCTATTGAGACAAATAGAATGCTGTGTAATTTTTTTTAGTCTATGGAAACTGGATGTGGTTAATATAATTTACTATGCCTTCAAAATATTTGCAGGATTTCCACTTTTGGGAAGATGGAATGTATGTATATACCACTATTCTTACTAAATACAATTACACACCCTGGATACTATATGTAAAACAAAAATAAGAAAACTCTGAAAAGTGGAGAGAACAAGCCAGACTGGACAGACACTGGTATCCATGAACAACACAACAGTGAATTCCCTGAGTTTTCTCTTTGCTTCCTACATCCCAGATTTGAAATTTAATCCTAGAAACTTAGAATGCAAATGGGCACAGACTGATTAAAAAAAAAAAAAAAAAGCTCCAAGAAAAAAGACCATGTGAGAGGTATCCTAGGAAAATAGAAAGCCTTTAGACAATAACTGCTCTAGTCCAGCTAAATACCACAAAAAAAAAAAAAAAACTGCCATTCCACTCCTACTCATCCAGCATGGCTGAGTAGGGAGCCTAGGTGTCCCCACTAGTTAGGCTATAAGAAGTTGCCCCAAATCCCATTGAAGTGGTGTTAGAGAAGGCATGTAAGGAAGCTGGACTCTCATCGTCACCAGAGGATAATCACTTCCCTTTCTCAACTCCTCTCCATACCAGTAGAGACCTGGACTTCCACCTCCACCCAGTAGTACTGAAGCAGCCCTCCTTATTTAGTATAAATCTGACAAAACATGTACAGGATTTCTATACTGAAAATTACAAACATTGAGGGGAAAAAAGCAAAGAAGATATAAATAAATGGAGAGATTTACTATGTTCATCAATGTTAACACTCAACATTGTAAAACTGTCAGTTCATTCTAATTGATACATGGGTTTAATTAAATTCCTATCAAAGTCTTCACAAGATTGTTTCTAGATATAAACAAGACTTTCTAAAATTTATATGGAAAAGCAAAGAAACCAGAATAGCTCAGTTTTTGAAAATTAAGAACAAAGTGGGAGAAATAAGTTGATGAAATTTTGAGATGTATAATATATCTATAATAATTCAGACTGTGCAGTGGTGGACAGATAGGTACCTAGATCAATGGAATGTAGAACAGACACACAAATATGACCAATTAATTTTTGACAAAGATGTAAAATAAATTCAATAGACTAAAGACAGCCTTTGCAATAAATGGTGCTGGAACAACTGAAGATCCATAGGGGAAAAAATTCAAACTTAGTTTCAAACTTTATACAAAAATTAACTCAAAATGGATCACAGACTTAAATGTATAATCCAAAACTACAAATCCTTTAGAAAATGGTATAGATGAAAGAAAAATCTTGAGAGCCAGAGCTAGAGCTAGACAGAAATCTTAGCCTAACACCAAAGGTGAATTCATAAAAAGAAAAATTGATAAATTGGACTTCATAAAAATTACAAACTTTTGCTCTGTGGAAGACTCTCTTAAGAGAATGAAAATACAAGCTACATACTGGGAGAAGATATTTGCAAATCACATATCTAACAAGGACTAGAATTTGGAAAACATAAAGATCTTCAAACCAACAGTAAAAAAAAAAAAATACAACCAAGACATGAGCAAAAGACATGAAGATCATTTTGCCAAAGACATATACAGATGGCAAACAAGGACATGAAAAGATGTCCAATATCATTAGCCTTTAGGAAAATATAAATTAAAACCATGATGAGATATTACTACATGCCTGTCAAAATGACTTAAATAAACAATAGTGATGACACCAAATGCTGGTAAGGATAATGAGAAACTAGATCCAGCATATATTATTGGTGAGAATTAAAATGATACAGTCACTCAGGAAAACAGTTTAGCAATTTCTTAAAATAATAATTATGTAAATTTCAAATGGCCCAGAAACTGCAGTTCTGGGCATTTATCCTTGAAAAAGCCGTTCACATGAAGAGCTAGAGTTCATAAAGAGCTGTATACAAATGTTCATAACAGATTTTCTTTTAAAATATTTTATTTATTTGTCAGAGAAAGAGCACAAGTGAGGGAGTGACAGGTAGAGGGAGAATTAGGCTCCCCGCTGAGCAAGGAGCCAGATGCGGGACTCATTCCTAGGAATCATAACCTGAGCTGAAGGCAGATGCATAATTGACTGAGCCACCCAGGTGTCCCTCATAACAGCTTTATTTAGAATACTCAAAAAATGGAAACCACCTGATTTTGTTCAATAGGTGAATGGCTAAGCCAACATGATTCAATTTATATAGCATTCTTGCAATGACAAGATCCTATAAATAAAGAACAGATTAATAGTGGCCCAGGGTTAAGGAAGAGGTAGAGACAGAGAGAAGAGGGTGTAGTTGTCAAAGGTCAATGTGAGGGAACCTAGTGTCAATGGAACTGTTCCACACCTTGATCGCATCGATGTCAATATCTTAGCTGTGACTTTGTACTATAATTTTATAAGATGTCATGCTTGGAGGAAACTAAGTAAAGGGTATACAGAATCTCTGCATTATTTCTTCTTTAAAAATTTTAATTGAGGTGTAGTTGGCATGTGGTATATTAATTTCAGGTGTACAACATAGTGATTCCACAATTACATACATTACACAGTGTTCACCACGCTAAATGTAGTCACTGTCTATCACCAAACAAACTCATTTCAATATTGACTATATTTCCTATGCCATACTTTTCATCACCGTGACTTATTTATTTTGCAACTGGAAATCTGTACCTCTTAATCCCCTTCACCTATTTCACCCATTCCCTCATCCCCTCCCTGCTGGCAATCACCAGTTTGTTCTGAATTTATGAGTCTATTTCTGGTTGTTTATATTTTTGTTTTTTAGATTCCACATATAAGTGAAATCCTATGATATTTGCCTTTCTTTGTCTGATTTAATTTCATTTTGTATTATACCCTGTTATCATGTGGGTCCACCCATGTTATCATGAATGGCAAGATTTCATTCTTTTTTTATGACTGAGCAATATTCCAGTGTGTGTGTGTGTGTGTGTGTGTGTGTATCGCATCTTTATCTATTTATCTATCAATGGATACTTGGGCTACTTCCATATCTTGGCTATTGTAAATAAAGCTACAACAAACATGGGGGTGAATACATTTTTTTGAATTAGTGTTTTTGTTTTCTAACTACACGTGACTCTACACTCATGCCAAAATGAAAAGTTTAATTTAAAAAGTATTACTAAAGGTGTTGGATCAAGTAATAAGTCAAATGTAGTGGGAGTGACTGGACCTTGATTAAGTGGAGAAATAATTAGGGTTGCTCCCATTGAAGTTTAGTCTTCTCCTTGAGATAAAGCAAAGTACTATTAGAAGAGAGAAAGAACATCTAAGTGCCTCACTTTGTTTATTTACAGAGAAAAACTTTTAAGTGATTTTAATTGACAGAATTTCTTTAATACCCAAAACATCATTAGGCTGTGTAACTCTACACATAGATTGAATGCAAACTCACTTCATGTCAAGGGAATTCAGGATCAAAGTTCAAAAGGCTCTTAAATGGTGGATATCAGTAACTACAACTATAGTCGTAATAATATCAGTAACTACAATAATATCAGTGCTAATATCAGTAACTACAACTAAAGATCAATTACCTTGGCTGGCTGAGATTTTAGGAATATAGGTTCTTTTGTAAGTCTTTGGACCCTTCCCATTGTTCCTATTATTCTGAGCATGAAGTGTGCATGGCTGTCTATGCTGTCAAAGTGAATGCTTTGTTAGCATTTATCACTAACATCTGATATCTAGATTGCATGTGCAGCTCCTTAACCCCATGAATGTTTTTGAGTAATATCACCACCCAAAGTAATCTGATATACTTTGCAGTTCCTGGCATAACACTTTTTTATTCAATTTTCTTCTTCTTCATATACTTCCTTCTATATTTTTCCTTCTATATTATTAACTCTTGGAGAAGCTAACAAAATAATCAAGAAAAGCTCACTACTGTCTCATAAGATGCATTTCTTGGGGTTACTCAAATGAACTATTCTGTCATCTGATTCTTTCTTTATGGATCATTTCATTGATGGTTAATCCAATCAGACCCTGATTATATTATGGATTGTAGCATTTAGCTCTTCCTATAATTCAAAATGCTATCTGTCTATAGTTATCCAGGAGGAAGTTCATTGCCATCTAAACACTGATTTGTGTGTGTAATGGATTGTGGGAGCAGGAGGAGAATTATTTGTCTTTGCAAAATATAATGTTTAAGAGCATGAGCTCTGGAGCCCAACTGTATGGATTGGAGTCCTAGCTCCACCATGCTGCGTGACTTAGAACAACTGTTTTAACTCCTCTGTGCCTTATCTGTAATATGAGGTCACTTGTAATCCCTTCCTCCTTGAGATTTTGTGAAGATTAAATAGGTAAAGCTCTTGAAACAGCACCTGGTGCACAAAGTAAGCACCAGTAACTGAATATTTTTTCACCCCTGAGCTATTGTAAACTCTTTATTATTGTATAATCCAGTCTGGCTTTGTCTCTAATTAGAAAGAGGCATATAGTGATAGGGGGCCAGGGATGGACAGGGAGGGACAGCATGGGAAAGGTTCATTGGTATTGGCAGTAGCCTTTATTGTAAATGAAGTGATGGGTAGTTCACTATACATGTCATGTATCATTTTGTGAATTTAAAAACATTGGGAGGGATATGAAGTGCTTAGAAAATTCCATTTATCAGAGAAATTATGTTATTTACATATTTTTTAATTCACCTTTCTTCTAGAAAGCCTTCTTATGTAACTACCTTCCTTGACCGTATTTCTATTAACTTTTCCTTAAAAAATAAGGTTCCTTTTCTATCTGACTTAACCTCCCCACTGATATCAGAGAAAGACAAAGAAAAGGAAGATCATGGAATTCATCTTTCAATATGGGTCTTTCTATGGTTTGCCTAATACCCCTTTCAGCAAGGAAGCAAACAGAATCCTGATCAATATTAAATAACTATTCATAGCCTGCCCACTGCATCCAACCTTCAGGGAGACAAACAACCTCTTGAAACATTACTTTTTAGCTTATTTAAAATATTTTAAAATATACATTTAAAATACAAATTTGGAGCAACTGCGTGGCTCAGTATCTGCCTTCAGCTCAAGTCATGATCTCAAGGTCCCAGGGTTGAGTACAGAGTCTGCTCATCTCTCTGCCTCAGCCCCTTCCTCTTTCCTCGTGCTCTCTCTCTCTCAAATAAATAAATAAAATCTTTTTTTAATAATAAATAAATAAACACAAACATTCTTGTAAGTATATATGGTACTTTTCTCACAGTTGGCAGGGTTTTGTTTCCAACCCAAGAATTATTTTTTCCATTCAAAATATCGAGACAAAACTGTAGCACAGAGGAGCAGAGCTAAATATTTATAAGTGTAATTGCCTTATAATTTCTTAAACATTGTTAACAAACAAGCTTTGCCGTGGAAATTTCACACATCAAGAGGGAGTTTTTGTTTTCATTAATGGCATACAGTAAAAATGAATCTGTACAGAATTCACTGATGATAGCATTTCATAGTTATCTGCCAATGGAATCCAGGAGTTCCCTTTATTATAAGTGTTACTAAATGATGGTTAATATAGGAATAGAAATATTCCTAGAATAACAAATAATTAACTCAAGCTTTACCTTTTTTATCCTCTTATTTTCAAAGACTACCGATTTAAGTGAGATATATGTCTTATGAGTCTACCGACAATCATTTGTAAAGGAAGAGAAGTTTGAGTTTCTATGCATCTGGAACTTACCTCCCAGACTGTCCTCTCTCCAATGGGGGAGACATTCCTTCAATGAATTAAATCCTTTGGTAAAACAAGTATAATTAAAAGGAATGGGGAGGAAAAAAGGGAGCTAATTGCCTACTGTAGAGTAGACAATAAATGATTGGTAAGTGAAGAGCAGAAGGAAGGGATAGAGAATGAGTCCCATTGGTTAAATAAGTAGCTATCACGAGACAAAAACCTAATTCAAGATAATGTGTTTCCATCTTTATTTAAAACAGTTTACTTACTTTAAAATGTGTGTGTGTGTGTATATATATATCATGTGTAATATGATCAATTTATAAATATACTAGATAAATTTAACAGTGAGCCACGATACAAAACTACAGTATATTTTCCTTTTATTGTCTAAAACTTGTAACATGACATAAATTTGCTAAAAGGGGAGTGTTGCTAGCTTAACTTTTTGTAAATTTGATTCATCTTACCAATGGAAAATAATTAAACGCAGATTTGAAAGTATCTCATGAAACAACTTAATGTGAATTTGAAAGCTTTCATTTTGGTTGCTTCTTGATACTAACCTTTGCCTGTAATTATATATATATATATATATATATATATATATATATATATGCATATGCATATATATATATGCATATATATATATGCATAAGCAAATGGCTTTCAAACTGTTCAAATATTAGTTAATTGGATGAAATTACAGTATACAAGCCAGATTGAAAATGAGGTTTCATTTTGGGATTGGTGATATGAAGACAAAAGCTACACCTCAATAACATGCACAGAATAAACAGTCTTAAGATTTTAGTTTTATCATTATTATTCATCATACAATGTTTGCAAACGGTGTCCTGTGGATGTGTTGGACTTACGTGTATAAATCTGTTCATGGTAATGGGATTTCCACCCACTCGGTGTGGTGAAGATTAACCCCACCATGTTTCTCCTTAACTGCTTTTTTATTTGTTGAGTAGAAGGATGGTTTAATTCAAAAATTATTTACACAGTTATACTATGCCTGCTTATTTAAACCCCAGAACTGTCCTTGCCTCAATTCTAAGACTATACAGGGGGTGGGAGGTGGGGGTGGCACATATAGCCAGCTCTCCTTTTCCCGGCAATGAAAGTGGATTTCACCCTGCAGCCATCACACACTCCTCATCTTACAACAATCAATAAGAGTTCACTATATATACATCTTAAGCATGCTTACAAGCACTTCTAAGATATGTTCATGCTTTTGAAAACAGGGCCACTCTCACACACATACAATGGTACCAGAAATCTTAGCTGGTCAAAACACAACCCCATCAGTCTACCAGAGTTTGCGCTGATCCCAATCTGAGTGTCACTTGCTCAGGGCTTTCAGAAGATGTATGCATATTATCCTGGTTAAAACTCTCAGTCTGCTTAGAGGGTTCATACATTGCTTTGATGACTAAAATTAGTTGAATTTTTGACTTATTAATACCTCTTGTGCCCTAGACAGAGAAGGGATATCCTTCCTTAGAATGGAATACAAGGGGATCCCTGGGTGGCTCGGCAGTTTAGCACTTGCCTTCAGCCCAGGCGTGATCCTGGAGTCCCGGGATCGAGTCCCACATCAGGCTCCCTGCATGGAGCCTGCTTTTCCCTCTGCCCGTGTCTCTGCCTCTCTCTCTCTCTCTCTCTCTCTCTCTCTCTGTGTGTGTGTCTCTCATGAATAAATAAATAAAATCTTTTTTTAAAAATGGAATACAATAGAGGAAAGCATCCTTGAGGAGAAGACAGGAGACAAATTTGAAGGTTAGGGCATTTCTTGGACCCCATGAGTCCCCTGAGGGTAGGGCACAGAGCAGGGGACTGCATATGACTGCAGTCAAAGGCAAGGAACTTCCAGGCAAATTTTGCTCATTTCATAGTTTTGCCTAAAGTCACACCTAACAGACATCCTAACTTCTTAATCCATTTTAAATACATATGTATAGATAAATTAGCTGCATCTGAAACCTTCCAGCTGATTCTCAAAGGGCTGCTGGTATTCTGTGGAAAAATGTAACCCTGCAAAATTTTCTGCATGTTGAGCTGCCCAAAACAACTACCCTGTTACAAATCATGTTTCAATGCAGCATATTTTTCTCAAATGCTACATATTTATCAAGTACTCCATTTTCCTTACACATTCAAATCTATCATCTCTGTCTTCATCTGTAAGATACAAGCCATTTTATGGATTGGGTTTTGAAGTGAACCATATAACGTATTCAATCACAAACATTTTTCTTATTAAGACAAATTAGTAGGTTCTTTAATTTTAATTTAAAGCAAATTAGTAGGTGCTTTACTTTATGGTGCTTCTATTTTTAACAACAATATTTAGCCAACCAAAATTTAACCCTTGAGAGGCCTTCATTGCTATAGTCAATTAAGAAATGAGTGTGTCACGGATGTGACAGCTCTGCTAAGAATAGTCCGCAGATGTGCTTGTAAGTAAAGAGGAATTTAAAAATAAATGTATTTGACAAGTTGCTGATCAGAAGCCTATATTTACCACAAACCAAATTAGAATGGTGTTGCACAGAAGTTGAAGTTTACCCTGGAACATTCCTGAGGTGTGTTTGGATTTGACCTCAGAAGTCTTTTCTTAATACTTTAGAAAGACATTTTGGCTTTTTTCGGCCACATTTTCCTCTCATAGCTCAAAGAAGACTTTTTCTCAAGTGATCTTTTGACCTTTAACCCTTTAAATTATCAAGACATTGATAATTTATTGCCCAGTACATATCATGACATGGTCTGGTCTTTAACATTGTTCATTCCTACCAATGCATATGACGTAAAGAAGACATTTTTTTCTTAAAAGCCAAATAGATAACTTTACATAACCATAAAATAAGTTTTTTTCAAATAAGATTAAGCGATAAACTGTGGCACTTTTATTTTTTTTATTTTTTTAAAGATTTTATTTATTTATTCTTGAGAGACACAGAGAGGTGAAGACATAGGCAGAGGGAGAAGCAGGCTGCCCACAAGGAGCCCGACGTGCGACTCAATCCGGGACCCCGGAAAGGCCCTGAGCTGAAGGGAGATGCTCAACCACTGAGCCACCCTGGCGTCCCTAACTGTGGTACTTTTAAAGTTGCATACATTATAATTATAATGGATCAAATTACTGCTGCGTCAGATTCCAGCAGTGATTCCAGATGTCTGGAACAGGAACCATTATTAAGGCCTCCAGCATTATTTTATTTTTACCTTATTTTATTTTTGCTTCCCTTCCCCCATGTTTTGTTTCTTAAAACAGTGAGGGAGGAGAACCATAAGAGATTTAACTATGGAGAGCAAACTGAGGATTGCTGGAGGAGAGGTGGTGAGAGGATGGGCATTAAGGAGGGCACTTATTGGGATGAGCACTGGGTGTTGTATATAAGTGATGAATCACTAAAGTCTACTCCTAAAACAAATACTACATGATATGTTACATGAATTTAAATTAAAACAAATCAAAACAAACAAACAAAAAAACCATCCTCCAGCACTAAGCAGGAGGCCTCCTTAAGACAACATCAGAGGAAATCTGTGTTTCTGTCCCTGACTGAGGCCCCTCTTGAGCCTTTAGAACTGCAGATAACAGGGTATATGCATCTTGCAAGTCATCCTTTACAATCTAATGATCAAAGAACTGGCCAAACTGAGTTTCCACTTTTTAGGCTAAATCCTACATCTCTTGTAGGTCTTCTTGCTGCAGGAGAATAGAAAATAAAAAAAGTACAGCTAGCATAGACTCAATGGGGAAAATAGTAATAATACAAGTTTGTTCTGCTATCATGTTCAGTTGTGAAGCTATTTATAAAAGTAACTAGGTCACACAAATGTTCACTGTTCTAAAACACATATGCAAAAGAAAGAAATGGCTTGATCCCGTGCTTCAGAGGTGACCAGCCTGCAAATCACTTCTCTTCTCTGAGTCCCCATTTCTCCCTCTGCAAAGTAAAGGTGTTGGGTTTCATTAACACCATGGACTGTGCAAGCTTTAAGAGCTGATTGATCCAGATGCCACAGAAGGTCTGGCCGGGCCCAGGGTCTCTGCACTCTGAGAGGATTGTCGAACACAGTGTCTGTGCTCAGCCTTTTTCATTAATTTCATTGTTATTTCTACCATATCTAGTTTTCTAAACAAGGAAAATAAATCTATAGTACATAAGTTATGGAATTTACACCTTCTGCTCAGAATTCAACACAGAGATTGAAGAACGTGTGGTTTTCATAGTAAAAACATTTTTAAAAGGTGTTTGTGAAGGAAGTTAGTCATGCATAAAGATATTGATGTCAAGATTCTGATAGCCAACCTGAATCAGGAGATGATTTTAGCAAGCAGCTTATCCAATTTGCTATATTAAGGAGGGAGGTTTTTAGCCCAAATCAAATATAGAAGATTGCATGCAATTTTTTTACATGTCAGTGTTCAGTAACAATACCGACAGTAGTCTAGAGATTCTGATCTAATCTCCAGGGTTTCTAAATGAGTCCAAAGCTTCCTTTACTATAATCAGGTTACCAGTTACCTACATGGTCAACATTAGAGCCTTTTGGTAAAGAAATCCCAGTAGTCACCTCAAATTATATGGATCTGAAGATATGAATGAGATAAGGAGAGGAGCAAACACATGCTGAGTGACTACTGTGTGACATGGACAATGCTAATTACTATACATATGTATATTTTAAATTTATTGGAAGGCAGTATTTCATACTGGTAAAGATACGGGCTCTGAAATAAACTGGGTCAAATCCATCTATACTATTTAATAACAATAAAGTGTAGGCATGCTAGTTAATCTGTATATACTTCAACTTCCTCATCTAAAATGGAAATTTTAAGTGATATTTCCTTCTTGAGATACTTGGGAGGATTAAATAAGATAATGCTATATAGCGATTAAAGCAAGACCTGAAATATGGAAAATACCCAAGGAAATTTTGCAGATAATAGGTCTATGTGTATTAAAAGTTCATGGCTAAGAACTGTTTTGTATGTGGTTTATAGACAGGCCTGATTGGCAATTTCAGTGTGGAAAAATAGGATTGAGAAACTTTTAAAGAAATATCAATAGGAATGAGAAATGTTTTAAGGAAATGTTAAGTGAGTTACAAAGAGCAAAGACACAGAAATGTGAAGAACCATAGGATCTCCTCTCAAGAAATGAAGAAGGGGCAGAAACAAGATGAATAGATTAAAACTGAAATGGTCCTGGGTGTAATCATAAGAGAAGGTGTGATATCTGGAGCAACTGAGGAGAAAGAGAGGTTAATTCAGAATGACTCAGTGCTGGGACACTGGGGACACATTACCAGATGAAAAAGTTAACTTGAGTCTGAACTCAATTCAAGAGGGAACACCTAAAGCAATGCACCAAAATAGCTTGCATCTTCAGTGAGCAATGACTCAGAACAGCCTTCTTCCTGGCCTGAAGGTGAATAAAATATGGAAATAGGAAGCAAAACACAAAGAGAAGATTTAAAAAAAGAGAGAGCAGCTTATAAAAGAAGATGTCAAGAAATGAACCTGCCCAAATCAATTTAAAGAAGAGATCAGTGGTCTTCCATGCCAGGCAACATGACCTTTTATACAGATAAAGAGAACCCTCTGATACAAAAACTCATAAAATGTTGGATTAAATATATTTTAAATACTGAGGCATAGCTGAATTGACAGGAATACGAGAACAAGATACAAACAAGAAACTAGAACCAGAGCAGTGACTATGGAATCAGTTTTTACTTTGAGAGCATCTGCTCACCCCTACTGGCAAAGAACCTGAATTTTAATGAGTCTAAGTAGTGAAGAGGCCCAATTAGAAATCTCCACATAAATCCAGAATCCCAATGTGGGAAAACCAGAGCAGAAAGGAGGTAGGAAATAGGGGAATCAATCTTGCATAGGGGAACTTGTGTGCCTTAGTCTAGACTCTAAGAGAAGCAAATACAACTAACATGTCTCCTATCAGAACTTCCAAAAACCTGCTAAATCTGAATTGACATGTGTCTTAAATTTACATTACCTGAGGGATCTGAAAATCATGAAGCTTAATTTTAACTGAAAGTGCCACAAGCTGATTTTCCCCCCAAGCCCTTATCAAAAAGGAAAACACAAATGCACTTTAAATCCATGCCTCAAATAATACCCACATATAAAGTCTCAAGTAACATGAGGTCCCTCCAGCCAAAATTCTCTGAACACACAAGAAAATAAGCCACCATGACGAGAGTCAGAAGATTTAAGGAACAGATCTACTAAGTCAGCAAATATTGGAATTATCAGAGTCAAAAGATAAAATAAGGATTTTTAATATTTTCAAAAAATGAAAGCATTGTGCAGAAATAAGAGACAATCAGGTAAAGCCGGACTAAATAGAACACCTGAAAAACTGAAAAACTAAAATTAAAATTTTAATGAGTGGGTTAAACAGATTATACCCAAAGAAGTAATTGGTAAAGTGGAAGAGAAATCTGAAGAAATGCAGCACAAGAAGACAAAACCATAGAAGATATTTTTAAATGTTAAAATATATAGAAGATGGAGTAAAAAGGGGTTATCATATATTTAATTGTAATTTCAAAAGAATAACCTAATTAGGGATAGACAATACTTGAAGAGATAATGGGTGAGAATTTTCCAGAATTAATCAAATATGCCTATCTTCATATTCAAAGCCTAACAATTACTCTTAAGCAGAGTAAACATAAATACAACATACTGAAGTTCCAGGAAACCAAAGAAACAAAGATAGATAGTGGAATATAAGGAGCTGAGAGGTGGGAGGAAGGAACAAAGACAGATTATTTACAAAGAAATCAGTTTTAAGACAACTGGGCTCTCCAGAACAGAAATGGAAGTCAGACAATGTTAGAATATCTTCAAAGTGTGGAAGCAAAAAAGCTGTCAACTGAGAAGTGTTTATCTAGTGAAAATATAGTTCACTACAAAGGCAAAATAAAGACATTTTTATTACAAAGAAAATAGAAATTTTAATATCAACAGATCTCCACTACAGGAATATGTAGGAATATATATAACATATATATATATATGTTATATATATATAACATACAAACTCATAGTAAGAAAAATAGAGTTAGAGAGGTGATATTAATCAATCAGAGTGATGACAAAGAAGGCAGAAAGAGACAAAGAATAAGAAAAGTATAAAGCTCAGATTATAGGGTAGAGATAAATATAAATATATTAAAAATAACAGTGATGGTAAATGATATAATCACCAGTTAGAACACAAGAATTTTCAGACTTTTTCTACAAAAACAATACTCCCAAAATTTAAGGACTCAAAAAGATTAAAGAGTAAAAATATAATAAAAGTATATGTGTGGGAAATATCAGAAAGGGAGACAGAACGTAAAGACTGCTAACTCTGGGAAACGAACTAGGGGTGGTGGAAGGGGAGAAGGGCGGGGGGTGGGAGTGAATGGGTGACGGGCACTGGGTGTTATTCTGTATGTTAGTAAATTGAACACCAATAAAAAAAAATAATAATAATAATAAAAAAAAAGAGAGAACTAAAAAAAAATGCAAAAAAAAAAAAAAAACTTGGGGCAAAAAATAAATAAATAAATAAATAAATAAATAAATAAATAAATAAAAGTATATGTACGTATAGCTGGTGCAATTGGTCAATTACCAGGGGGAAAAAAGTAGAGGTTTAAAGTAAAACATAACAATAGAAGGTAACTTAAAACACTTAAAAATAAGTAAATCACTAGAAAACATAATAATTGTAAATATATAGGTATCTAATAATATACCAACAAAATATAAAAGGCAAAGATTTTCAGAAATATAAAAAGAAATTGATCAATCCATCATCAAAGCAGACTTTAATGCAGCTCTCAGTAAATAATAGATGAAGTAGACAAATATGAGGAAATACATAGAATATTTGAAAAACAAAATTTTTTAAGCTTGAGCTAGTAATGACCATATATAAAACATTGCACTCAACTAAGAACGCATGTACCTTTAGAGTATGCATGGATCACTTATGAAAATTGAACAAATTCTACACCATAAATCAGGTCTCAATATATTTCAGACTTGGTTTTACACGTATAACATTTCTCTGACTACAAAATTATATAAATCAGTAGAAAACATAACTTATTAAATATTTATCAGTTTAAAGGTACAAGTCTGAAAAAACAAAATCAAATCCAAAACAACCATGAGTCAAAGTATAAACCATTATGGAAATTGAAAAATAATTATTGCTTGTGAGATATAACTAAAGCAATGTTTAGGAAGAAATACTAAATTATAGAAGACTATATTAGAAAAAGAAGAATGGCTCAAAATTAATGAGTTAAGCCTCCAGATTAAGAAGCTTAAAACAAAACAAACAAACAAACCAGAATAAGCCCAAGGAAAATAGAAAAAGATGAGATTATAAACATAAGACCAGAAATAAATAAAACGGAAAGGTACAATAGGGAATATTAACAAAGAAATAGTTCTTTCTTTGAAAAAAAAGATTATCTACAAAATTGGTCAAAATGAAAGAAACACAAAATTTTAAAAGGAATAAAAAGGATTATTAATATATAATTATTAATATAATATCCATGAAGGATGTTATAAACAACTATGCCTAAAAACTTGAAAACTTAGTTGAAATGGACAAAATTACTGATTCAAAGATGAATACACACCACTTTGCCCATATTAGGATAGATAAAACCAAAAGTCAGATTATAACAAGCATTGGTAAGGATGTAGATAAACTGAAACCCTCATACACTGGTGATGGGAATGTAGAGTCACTTTGGAAAGCAGCTTTATAGTTCCTCAAAAAGTTCAACGAAGATGCACACCCATGACGCAGCAATTCCTAGGCATATATCCAAGACAACTGAAAACATATGTCTACACGAATACATGTACCTTAATATACATGACAACATTTTTCATAATAGACAAAAGAGGGGGGAAAAGTAAGTGTCCATGGGTCAATAAGGAAAAAAAATCAAACATGATATATTTTTACAATGGCATATTATTCAGCCTTAGAAAGGAATGGAGTTTTGATACATTTAACAACATAGATGAACCTCGAAAACATCATGGTAGGTAAAAACTAGACCCAAAAGGTTACACATTAGATGATTCCATTCATATGAAATGTCTAAAGGAGACAGAAAGTGGTTGTCATGGGTGGAGAGAGAATAGTGAATAACTGCTAAAAGGAACAATATTTCTTTGGGAAGTGATGAAAATCTTCTGGAATTAGATGGTAGGAATGGCTGCACAAGACTGAACTGCATATTTTAGAAAGGTGAATTTTAAAACACGTGAAGAGGGCTTGAAAGTCTGGGTGTTCCTATAACCATTAAAGATAATTGGTAGAGTCAAATTGTTTTTGTAAAGTCAACATCAGGCTCATTTGGTTTTATACAGGAATTCTGTATCTTTAACAAACTCTTTAAAGGTGAGAAAGTGAATGCTATACAACTCTCTCTCATACTAGTATAACATTGATCTATAAAACAGCAAAGAGATTATGAGAAAGAAAAATTATAGGACTTCCTTTTTCTTGAACATAGACACAGAAATCACACACAAATATTAGTAAACTGAATCCAAGTTATCCTAAGATAACTCTCTAGGATCAAGGACCAGAAGCAAGTTAACACATTAGAAAATATGCTATTATAATATATCATATTAACAGATTAATGAAGGACAACAGATGCAGAAAAACTGCTGATAAAATTCAACAATTAGTAGTGATGAAAAGAAAAAAATTCCACAGCAAAGATCAGGTTCAGTAGTTGAATGTTATTTTTCATTGCATAAGAACAAGAGACATAGAACTGAGGGGAGAAAAAAAAGCCAACATTGCATATGTGCAGATTTATGATTATTTATATTTAATAAAAACAAAAATATGAGCAAAATATTAGTTATTCATAGTCCAATAAAATTGATGAGTATGAATGCAACATGGAAAATTCAATTATATTTCCCTCCAGCAACAATAGTTAGAAAATGAAGTTCTCAAAAAGAGGTGATATATTCAAAGCAGCACAAAAAATTATAACTAGAAACAGAGTTAAAATATGTATAAGAATTAAGAATCTGACTTTAGAAACATTGAAAAACTTAATAGAGAGAAATCCATGTGGAAAGATTTGATATTGTAGAGATGTTATCCCCATACAATATATAGATATAATGTAATTCCAGTAAAACTTCCGACTTGGCTTTGCATATGCATAAGCAAAGTCTAAAATTTATACAGAAAAAAAAAGGCTTGGTAATTGTCAAAATATAGCCAAACATGAAGGCTAAGAGAAACCTCTAGGAACTAAAACTATGAAGCAATGCTTCAGATATCAATAAAGAGATTAATAAAACAAAATAGATAGCCCAGAAATGGACTATATGCATACCTGATATATGTCAGACTGGTACTTCATAACAGTGACAAAGGAAAAGGACCCTTTCTGATTTAGAGATAAAATATACATATAAAAAATTGAAATGGACTCATACCTCATAACAGAAAATAAAAGCAATTCCAGATGCATGAAGAAATAAAATATGAAAGGCAAAATTTTCAAACCTTTAAACAAAATATAGGAAGAAAGCCTTTCTGCACTAAAGGTATAGATAAATTCTCTTAAAGATATAGAAAAAGAAAGCTATAAAGAAAATAATGCACAAGTTCAACTACATTAAGTGAATGAATAAAATGAATGAAAAGGCCTCTCACAGAAAGACTATGACAAGTAGAGAAGTGGTAAATCTTTGCAAGATATATAATTGACAAAGGATTAGTGACCAAATATATAAAGAACTTCTATAAATCAATAAAAAAAGATGAATCATTTGGTCATTTCATGGGGGAGAAAACACAAATTACTAATAAACTTTACAAAAGATACCCAAATATTTTAGAAGTCATGGAAATACACATTAAAACCACATCAGCAAATTGATAAAAATTTAGAAATTGCACAGTATCAAGAGTTGGTGAACAAGTGGAGTTATGGAAACTCTCATTCACTGCAAATAGGAATGTACATCATATTACCACTTTGGAAAACAAAAGTTTGGCATTACCTATTAAAGCTTACTATACACTCAGTCCAAAAACTCAGAAATTCCACTACCCTACACAAGAGAAATTCTTGCACACATATCAGGAGGTAAGTACAAGGTTATTCATAGCAGCAGCATCTATAATTATGACAAAGCAACCTAAATGTCCATTGATTGTAAAGAGGAAAAATAAAAATTGTAATGTAATTATATCATTAAATCCTATATTGTCACAAAAATGAATGAACTACAGCTATATTAATGTGGATAATTTTTAAAACATAATGCTGAGTAGAAAGAGAGAAGCAAATCACAAAAGGGCACTATACTCTGATTATTTTACATACATTTAATTTTATATAAAGTGACTATATAGATATCTTTGCCTCCATTAATATGAGACTTTTACTGATTTAAAGAAGGCTTACAAATTGTTTTTCCCTCAAATAAAAAGACCTAGAAATCATGGATTCAACTTTTTGGCCTAAATTTATATCTTCTAGGGTTCATTTTTGGACCATGAACAGAATGATCACATGCTGGCTGAGGAGGAAGATTTGAGTGGGATGCTTTCCCACTTAACCTGATAATTAAGCAAATCAGAAGAAATGGCCTGTCCTTCTCCCAATACACCAAAAGCTTTTGACAAATGACAAAAACAATTTAAAAAGTAACTGTTCAAACTCATTCTATGAGACCAGCCTTACCTTGATCCCCAAACCAGACAAAGACCCCACTAAAGAGGAGAATTACAGACCAATCTCCCTGATGGACATGAATGTAAAAATTAAAAAGCAATAACTTAAAAAAAAGTAATTCACCATCAAACAAATACCTATTCAGTAACAACCAAGCCCTTTGCCAGGCAGTACCTTTTGGAAGAGGATTCCTCTTCCTTCTGGATTTCTTCAACTATCTAAGGAAATGACCACCTGCTTACGTCAGTCAAAACCTACAGAGTGAGGGACAGAGCACCTCTAGAAAGCAGGCCCTTACAGAAAAGGATACTTTATTCCCCATTTATATTTTTGTTGTCAAAAACTTAAATCCCTTTTTTGTGAAAAATTGGATAGGAAAAATATCTAATTGCTATTAACTTCAGAGAAAACATTTATTCTTTCACTCCAATTTTTGAGATGATGGAATCCTATCTGGTTGGAAAAAATAAAGCAATGGTTGAAGTGGGGGAATACAGTCCCTAATGATAAAAATGCACAGATGGTGATCTATGTAGACCATCTCTCTAGACAGGATCTGTATGATCAGCCAGTTATGAGACAATCAAAGCTAAATCTGGGAATGTGCTAATAGTTGAAAGGTCAGAGAGCAAAAGAGAATATTAGAAACCACTTCATTTGGCAAGAGTGGAAAGAGGATATGATTTAAATAAGATATAGAGTGAAAGCCAAATCAATGCATCCAAGATTGAAATCATGGAAGACATCATACACTTTTATCCCCAGTGCTCTTGCTATGGGCTGAGAGGGGGGGACGTAAAAACAGCAAATGAAGACCAGTTTTCTAAGGAGGTTGGCCAAGAAAGAAAGGAAAGAATGAGATTCCACTTGACAAGTCTTTTGACAAGACTGTTATGTTAGTATCCCTATCTACCATTATAATTACTCTTTAATTGAGAGTTTGTGGAGTGCCATGAAATGGCACCTGTTCTGTACCACCTAAAAGACCACCTCATAGGTCTCCCTTCACAGGAAAGAAACTGCTTGTCATCAGCAGTCCTTTTGCAGCTTGTGATAAAATTCAGGCAGGATCTATTTATTTTTTTCATGAGAATTATTCCAACCGGTAGACTTTTAAGGGACAGCCAATAAGCTCCTTACATTTCCATGTTTGTTTTCTCTTTAGCAAAAGAATTGGGAGTTTGAGACTGGGGAACTGAAGACTTCCTTAATTCCATTTTGATGCGTGGTTTATTAAACTATCCATTTTGAAGGAGAATAGCATTAGCCCCTCACAGTGAATGGCTTCTGTCTGTCAAATATTCGTGGTAGGATATCGGTCAGCAAGTGAATGACACCAAGCTGCCACTCTCACTCCTGAGATTGAGTCAGCCCTGGGTACAAAGCTCCCTGGCAAACAAGATGCCTGTCAATTTTGCTAAAAAGAACAGTAAAAGTAGGAACAGCAAAGCTTGTACAATTTGCAGTTCCTTTCTTCTTTCAGGGTACTTTTAGGCTGACAAGACATCAGTTTTCTTTTCTATGCTTTATACATTTCTATTCATAAGACTGGCATTACCAGATGATTTATTAAACCTCATTTTATTCATATAAAATAGTCACTGCTCTGGAAAAGAGTGACTCAATAAAGTGTTCATCTTCCCATTTACCTGGACTTCCAGTATCCTCAGACCTATGGCCCGCCTTCTATGCGCTGCACCTCTGAGCGCGGCGGACCCGGGACCGGGCTTTGGGAGGCCTCCCCTGGGCGCTCGTATACAGCCGGTTGCAGCAGGAGAGGTTTACATTTATAAACGACTGTACGCATCGGGGCCGGGCTCCGCCGCTCGGAGGCACTTTGCTCAATCAATAAACCAAGGAGGCCGGAAAAAAAAAAAAAGCCAAAGAACAAGATTCAGTCTGTACAACGAACAGTCAATGAGGCAATGAAATGAAAACATTTTGTGCAAAATAAAACTTAGTCTTGAAAATGCAAACATTTATTTTCTAAGTCACTGATTGAAGGGATCATAACATTCAAAATGAATCCAGGCAAACCCATGCTACTGAAATTTGATTAATTAAACCCAAATCCACTCATCTGTGTAATGTCTAGCTTATAAGTAAGATGCTTTTGATCAGTGGAGAGATTGTGGTTTAGAGAACAGGCTCAGGATGGGGCTTGCTAACTAGTACATTTAGTTTGTATTTCTCTTATTAGGATTCACCTCTTTAATTAAATGATTGTAATTCCTGGTTTTCTGGTTTCTTGCCCACCATTTATCTTTACCATCATATAGATCTTCCATATGGCCTGCACAACAACAATCAACTGAAATATAATGTGGCCAACCTAATTTGCTGGAGTTTTGCTTCGTGTATTGGGGATGAGGCTTGAGACCAAACTTGCATGCTATGTCTTTCTCATAACATTATAAAGAACCATAGTGAGCCAACCTCGTATAACAGACCAGGAAATCAGAGCCTGACAATGTAAGGATTTGTAACTACCTGTGGCTCTATGATCAAGGGCTTTACAGACCTGAAATCGTGATTTACACTTGACTCATCTAATAACCCTAAAATACAATTTTATGGTTTGTTTAATATATGAGCAATAGATAACTTCAACTTCGAGCTGTAGTAGGGTTAAGAATTCAGCAAATCCTCTCAGGGAAAAAAAATAAGACTAGAAAAATTATGAAAACGACATTTTAGAACTCTGCAAATGAAAGCAGGCAATAAGTTGATATTTATTTATTCTTGAAAATTTTGTAGAGCTCCAGGTAAGGGCTGTGTGGGTCTGTGACCTTCTTCACAGAGACTATTTTCATCCTTCCTTCTGGTTGGGGCAAGAGACAGACTAATGAGAAATTAAAGAGGAAAACCCTGAATGTGAGAGATCAAGAAGGATCCACACATTCCTGGCCTACTGGGAACCAATGCCTATGTGCAGTGGAGACTTGAAGGACCTTGGTGGGAAGTTAAAGCTAAGGCAGGGCTGAGAATGGTAGAATTCTAAATGGGATTCCTGACCCACACAAAGATTGATTAACAGAAGGTACAGTCTTATGGGCTCAAAGTGTGTGAAAACAACTCCATCCAAATATTTTTTCCAGTTTTACTAAGAAATGATTGATATATATTGTTATATAAGTTTAAGGGGCACAGTGTGATGATTTGATTTACATATATATTGTAAAATGATTATACAATAGATTCAGCTGCTATCCTTCATCCCATAAAGATACAATATAAAGAAAAGAAGAAAAGGGGAAAAAAGAAAAATTTCTACTTGTGATGAGAAGTTTTAGGATTTACTCTCCAGCAAGTTTCTTATATATCACACAGCAGTGTTAGCTATAGTTATATTGTACATTATAACTACAGCACTTATTTATCTTAAAACGGGGATTTGTACCTTTTGACCAGGCTTCCTCCAGTTACCCCTGCCCCCAGCCCCAACCTCTAACAATCACATGTCTAATCTCCTTTCCAGTGGCAGGGGAGGGTGTTTGTTTGTTACATCACATGTATAAGTGAGATCATACAGTACCTGTCTTTCTCTGTCTGACTTATTTCACTTGGCATGATGCCCTCAAGTTCCATTCATGGTGTCTCAAAATGGCAGAATTTGCTCATTTTTATGGCCAAATAATATTCCATTGTGTGTGCATGTATAAAATATATATGTCAACTTCTTTATCCATTCATCTGTTGGTAGACAATCAGGTTATTTCCATGTCTTGGTTATGATAAGTAACGCTGCAATGAACATGAGCATGAATATATATTTTTGAGTTTGTATTTTTGTTTTCTTTGGATATATTCCCAGAAGTGGAATTGTTAGATAATATAATAGTTCTATTTTTAATTTTTTTGAGAATCCTGCATACTGTTTTTCATAGCGATTTACAATCTCATCAAGAGTGCAGAAAGGTTTCTTTTCTTTCACACCTACTCCAGCATTTGTTATCCCTTGTCTTTTTGGTGTCATTATAACAGACATGAAGTGATATATTATATGGTTTTAATTTGCATTTCCCTACTGACTAGATGTTGAGCAATTGGTTGACCTTTTGCATATTTTTTTGAAAAATGTCTATTCAGGTCCTTTTCTCATTTTTTAATTGGGTTATTTGACTATTTTTTGTTATTGAGTTGTACAAGTTCATTATATATTTTGAATATTAACTTCTCATCAGATATATGGTTTGCAAATATCTTTTCTCACTCTGTAGGTTGCCTTTTCACTTTGTCAGTAGTTTCTTTTGCTATGTAAAAGCTTTTTAATTTGATGTAGTCACACTTGCTTATTTTTATTTGGTTGCTTGTGCGTTAGGTGTCATATCCAGAAAATAATTATCTAGACCCATGTCAAGTGGCCTTATTCCTGTTTTCTTCTCGTGGTTTCATGTTGTACATTTAAGTCTTAATCCATTTCAAGTTAATTTTGCGAGTGGTATAAGAGTCCAGTTTTACTCTTTTATGTGTGCATATCCAATTATCCAACACCGTTTATTAAAAGACTATCATTTCTCCATTGAGTTTTCTTGGCTCCTTTGTCAAATATCAGTTGACTTTATATGCTTGAGTTTATTTCTCTTTGCCTAAGTCTTGACTGACTACTATGCTATGCAGACACAGGATCAACCTCAGTAGCTGCATCTCATAGGGAATAAATATTATAAATATTATAAAATCCTCAGAAAAATAAATCAGAATTCAGAGCTGCTACAACATGTTCTCTAAAATTTTAATTTTTAAGCAATCAGTAAAGTGTGACTGGTACTAGGGAAAAAAAGTAGTCAATAGAAACTGACTCTGGTTGCTGAAATGATGCATTTAGCAAAGTTAGACTTTAAGGCAGCTATTATAAGTAACTCCAAAGATTTAAAAAAAAAAAAAAGAAAAAACTATGTTCAAAGAATTAAAGAAAAAATGCATGACAATGACTCACTCAACAAATAAAGAATCTTAGTAGAAAAACAGAAACTATGAAAAAGAACCAAGTAGAAATTCTAGAATTGAAAAGTCTAATAATCAATATGAAAAATTTACTTGTTATGTTTAATAGCAGGTTTGAGAAGAGAGGAGAAAGAAACAGTGAATTGAAAGATAGATCAATAGAAATTATCTCATCTAATAAAAACAAAATAAGATTAAAAAATAAACAGGGCCTCAGAGACATGTGGGACAAGGTTAAGCATCCCAACATATATGAAATGAGAGTGCCAGAGGAAAAAAGAAAAAAGGAGAAAAAAAATGTATGTGGAGAAATAGTCACTAAAATCTTCCCAAATTTGATGAAAAATAATCTGTAAATCTTAGAAGCTCCTTATCTCCCAAGAAGGATCAACAATATAATTCACACCTAGACACACCATACTCAAGCCTCTGAGACACAAAGAGAAAAACTTTTTTAAAAAGGTTTTATTCATTTATTTAGAAAGAGAGAATGTGCACAAGTGGGGGAAGGAGCAAAGGGAGAGAGAGATCCCAAGCAGACTCTGTGCTGAGCACAAAGCCCAATGTGGGGCTCAGCCTTACTAGCCTGAGATCATGATCTGAGCCAAAATCAGAGTCAGAGGTTTAACTCACTGAGCCACCCAGGATCCCCAAAGAAAAACTCTTAAAAGCAGCAAGAGAAAAATGATATACTATACAGAGTGAAGCAATATGATTAATGACTGACTTATCACTAGAACCAATGGAAGCAAGAAGGCAGTAAAATGACATAGTCAAGTGCTGATTAAAAACAAAACAAAACAAAAACAGAAATAAAAACTCACCAACCAAGAATTCCATACCCAGAAAAACTATTTCTCAAAAAATGAAGGCAAAATAAGCAAGTTCCCAGGTAAACCGAAACTGAGAGAATCCATTACTAGCAGACCTAACCTACAAGGAGTACTAAAAGAGTCCTTCAGGCCTAATAAAATGTTTAGTTTCGACAGAAACTAAAATCCATAAGGAGAAATGAAGAACACTAGAAATGGCAGACATGTAGGTAAATTAAATAAATTTTATTTTTTTAAAGATTGTATTTATTTATTTGAGATGCAGAGAGAGCATGGGCTGGGAGGAGTGACAGAGGGAGAGGAAGAAGCAGACTCCTCACTGAGCAGGTTGCCCAACCTGAAGCTGGATCCTAAGACCCCAGGATCATGACCTGAGCCAAAGACAAATGCTTAACTGTCTGAGCCATTCAGGTGCCCCTAAAATAAACTTTAATAATAATTGTAAAAATTCATTGTTGAGTATATATGAATGAAATATATATGTGTGTAAATGTAAATGAAATATGTGTGTATTTGTAAATAGCAGAAAGGAAGAGATAAGTGGAGTTATATGTTGTTAACAAAGTTAACATATCTTTTTTTTTTTTTTTCAAAGTTAACATATCTTAATGGAGTTAAGTCAGCATTAACTCAGGTAAACCATAGTTAAACATGCATATTCATTCCTTAGGGTAACTAGTGAGAAAAAAAACCTCAAAAAATATTCAAAAAGTTAATAAAGGAATTAATATGATACACTAAAAAGTATTTAACACAAAAAAGGCAGTTATAGAAGGAAGAGAGGGAAGAAAATTATATAAGACATAGAAACATACAAAAATGGTAGATAGAAAGCCAGTCTCATCAAGAAATACATTAAATATTAATGAACTAGATGCTTTATTAATAGTCAAGAAATTATTAAACTGGATAAAAGAGCAAGATTCAACTATAATCTGTCTACAAAAGACACTTTTGAGGTACACACTTATAAAAAGTACATTAGTTTTCTATTGTTTTGTAACAAATTACTACAAAATTGGCATCTTACAGTGATATCCATTTATTTTCTGAGCTCTGTGAGTCAAGAGTCTGGAAACAGCGGAGTTCCCTGCTCAGAATTTCACAAAGCTGCAGTCAACATGACAGTGGGGCTCATTTTCATCTGGAGGTTTGACTGGGGAAAGATGGCATCCAAACTCATTAAAGTTGTTGGCAGAATTCATTTCCTTGCTATAGTATGACTGATGGCTCATCTCTTGCTGGCAGTCAGCTGAAAGTTGCCCTTAAGTCCTAGAGGCAGTGTGAAATCCCCCACCATGTGGTCCTCACCCACAATCTCTCACAACTTGGTGACTTAATTCTTTAAAGCCAGCAACAGAATGTTTTTCCTACTCCCTCTTTTAAGGACTTTCACCTGATTATTTCATGGTTACCCTTTTAAAACCATGAATCAACTGATTAGAGACCTTAATTATGTCTCCAAAATCCCTTTGCCCTTGCTTCTTGTTGTAACATAACCAAGCCACAAGAATAACATCCCATCAGATTCAAAACACCCCCTCACTCAAGGGCAGGACATGTATATCATGAAACAGAAATCTTTCAAGCATTTTCTAAAAAGTTCTTCTTACTACCTCAAAGAAGGAAATTGAGTTAGTATTTCAAAGTCTTCCCACAAATAAAAGAACAGGTCCTAATAGATTCTCTGGGGATGTTTGAGAAAGAAATAATGCCAATTCTACACAAAAACTCAAAAAACTATAACATTTGGAACTGAATTCTACCAATTCAGTATTTTCTAATATTAAAACCAGACCCAAATATCACAAGAAAACTATAGAATATGTGACATGAATATAGACACAAACTCCTTCACAAAATATTAGCAAAATTAGAGACAATGATTAAGTGAGGATTGCTTTAGGAAAGGAAGACTGGCCACATGGACATTTCAATGTATGCAGAAAAAGTCTTTGTTAATATCCAATACTCAATCCAAATAAAGCTTCTGTGCATACCTTAATAATATGGTACCCTCTTTGATTTTCTGGTTTTGACAATGTACTATGATTCTATAAAATATTACAATTGAAGGAAATTTGATGTAGGATGAACAAGAATTCTGTGTATTGTTTTTGGAACTTACTATGAGTCTTAACCTTCCCCAAAATAAGAAGTTAGTTTTTTAAAAATCCAGCAACCATTCACAATAAAAACTATTAAGGAACTAGGAATAGAAGGAATTTTCTCAATCTAATAAGTGCATAGCTGACATCATACTTAATAGTGAAAATTTGAATACTTTTCACCTATGATAAGGAACAAGACAAAGATGTCTACTCTAGGATGTCCACTTCTATTCAACATTGTACTAGCCAGTACAGTCAGGCAAGCAAAATAAAGGTATACAGATTGGAAACAAAAATTAAAATTATTCATTCACAGATGACATGATCCTTACATAGAAAGTCCTTTAAAAGTCTACCAAGAAAATCTATTTAAACTGGTAAGTGAATTTAGCAAGATCACAGGATACAAGCTACATATACAAAAGTCAATTGAATGGGAAATCTCCGTACCTTTCACTCAGATCTTCCTGTAAAACTAAAACTGCTCTAAAATATAAAGTTGATTTTTTTAAAAATCAATTGTATTTCTAGATACTAGTAGCAACAATATCAAAATGATACTAAGAAAATAATTCAATTTATAATTAGATTGAAAAATAAAATATTTATGATTAAATTTAACAAAATAAGAGCAATATATGTAGACTAAAAACTACAAAACATTGTTCAGAGAAAGTTAATGAAGATCTAAATGAAAAAAGACATGCCACATTATTGCATTAGAAGACATTATTGATATTATAGCAGTTCTCCCCTAGATTTTGTATGTATAGTTTCAACTCAATTCCTATTAAAATTCCAGCAGGCATTTTTCAGAGATATTGATAAACTGACCCTAAAATTTATATGGAAATGCAAGACTATTTTTAATAAAGAAATACAAATTTGTTTAATGTGCATTAACCTATTTTAAAACTAATCATAAAGGTTTACTAATAATCTAGAGAGAGTAATAATATTGGAGTAACAGACATAAAGATCAATGAAACAAAATATAGAGTCCAGAAATAAACTCTCATCATTATAGTCAACAGGATTTTGACAAAAAGGCCAAGACAATTCAAAGGGAAAAGGAGAATAATTTCAGCAAACAATGCTGAAACAATTGGATATTCATGAGGGAAAAGAATAAATATAGATCTTTGGCTCACATTAGACACAAAAACTAATTCAAAATAGAACATAGACCTAAATAGAAGAGTTAAAACTATAAAACTTCTAGAAGAAAATATAGGAGAAAATCTTTCTGACCTTGATTTAGGCAAAAATTTATCCAATGTGTGTGATATCAAAAATCTGATCTATAAAAGAAAAAAATTGCAAAGTGAATTTCATTTAAAAATTTAAAAAGTTTTGCTCCTCAGAAACAACTTTAGGAAAATGAAAAAAGAAGCATAGGCTGAAATAAAGTATTTGAAAAGTATGTATCTGTTAAAGAACTTGTTTCTGGAATATATAAATAACTTACAACTTACTAGGATGATCCATTTTTTTAATGAACAAATGATTTGAATACACATTTCATCAAAAAAAGTATGAATTGCTAATTGCCACATGAAAAGATCCTCAACATCCTTAATACAGAAATGCAAATTAAAACCACATACCAGTAGAATGGCTGCATTAAAAAAGATCAGCAATTGCAGGTATTGACATGAATGTGAAGAAACTTAGAAACCTTATATGTTCCTAGTGGTGATGTAAAATGGTTCAGTCACTTTGGAAAACAGTTTGGTGGTTTCGTGAAAAGTTGAATATATACTTAACATATGACCCAGCAATTCCATTCCCAGGTATTTTCTCAAGAGAAGTGGAAATATATGTCCACACAAATTATCAACCAACGAAGCATAAACAAAATATAGCATATTGAGACTTGAATACTATTTATCAATACAAACGGAAAAACTACTGAGAGATATGAACTTCAAAAATACTGTAAATAGGCTCAGCCGTTTACCGCTGCAGCCTTCAGCTCAGGGCCTGATCCTGGAGACCTGGATCGAGTCCCATGTCAGGCTCCCTACACGGAGCCTGCTTCTCCCTCTGCCTGTGTCTCTGCCTCTCTCTTTCTGTGTCTCTCATGAATAAATAAATAAAATCTTTTAAAAAAATACTGTAAATAAAAGAAGTCATACACAATTATATGTGTATTTAGTTCCATTTATACGAAAATTCTAGAGAAGACAAAATCATAGAAACAGAGAGCTAATCAGTGGTTGCCTAAGGCTGGCAGTGGGAGTGAGGATTGCTGCCAACAGGCACAAGAGAATATTTTGGGGTGAACAAGTGTTCTTAAATTAGATTATGGTGACAATTGCACAACTGTATAAATTCACTCAAAGTCATTGAACTGTGTGCTTAAAATGAATGGATATTAATGATATTAAATCATACATTAATAAGGCTGTTTTAAAAACCAATAGATATTTGTCAAAAAAATAAAAATCAAAGATGAATTTCTTGGCCCACTAATCTTACTACTCATATAATCAGTTACCACTTTGGTTTATATTCCTCCAAATAATCATGATATACCAGAATGTGTTTAATCGATCAACTATTGTTAGATTTTTTTTAGCTTATTTCTAATCTTCCACCAATAAATAATGCTATAGTAAACATCCTTATACATATATTTTTGTTTGAGTGCCTGATTATTACCTCAGAATAAATTCCCAGTTAGACTTACTCAAAGTATGTGTTATTTTTCTATTGCTGTGGAACAAATTACCATGAACTTCTCAGCTTTAAACAATGCACATTTATTATCTCACAGATTCTAAGGGTCAGACATCTGGCAGGGCTTTGCTGCATTTTCTTTTTGGCACCTCAGCTGGCTGCATTCAAGGTGTCAACCAAGACCACAAACTTGTCTGGGGCTCATGGTTCTTTCTAAGCTCAATGGTGTTGACAGATTTCAGTTCCTTGTGGTTGAAGGTCTGTTCCTCAGCTCTGAAATAACCTACCATTCTCTGCCATGTGGCCAACTTCACAACATGATAGTTTGCTCCTTCAGCCCAACAGAAGGGCATCTGCTGATGCTTCTTGTCATTCACCTTTGGACTCTTTAAAAAGACTCATCTGAATAGGTCAGGCCCATTGAGGATAATCTCTCATTTGGTTAACTCAAAGTCAAGTGATTAGCAACCTTCATTATATCTGTAAAGTCTCTTCACTTTGGTCATATATTGTAATCTAAACACAGGAGTTCTGTCCCATTGAGTTCACAGATATATAAAATGGAAAGGAATAAAATTGGAGGCTCTTAGAAGCCTGCCCTTCACAAAAAGTTTGCATATTTGTTAAGATTATGGTTCAAATTGCCACATTTTCTGAAGAACATTTATACCCCCACCAAATGAAAGCTAGCTTCCCTAGGGCTAGATATTATAATTTTTATCTTTGCCAAAGACAGGCAAATATTGCTGGATTAGGATCACTGGATAGGGGTTTGGCAATGAGAGGATAAGTTTTTCATCAATGTGAAGATTATAATTGTCTGAGGTGCCTGGGAGGCTCTGTTGGTTAAGTGTCCAACTCTTGATTTCGGCTCAGGTCATGATCTCAGGGTCATGAGATCGAGTGCCCTGTCAGGCTCTGCACTGGGCATGAGGCCTGCTTAATATTCTCTCTCTCTCTCCCTTTGCCTCTGTCCCTCCCCACTCCACCTGCACTATCTCTCTCTCTCAAAAAAATATTATAATGGTCTTTGGCAATTTTTACTTCTCCTTTGCAAAACATCTGTCCATTTATTTGTTTTCCTCTAAGGTAACTTTCTTTCTTTTTTGTTCCAAGTTTTTATTTAAATTCCAGTTAGTTAACACACAGTGTAATATTAGTTTCAGGAATAGAATTTAGTGATTCATTACTTAATATAACACCCACTGCTCATTAAAAGTGCCCTCATTTTTTTTATTTTTTAAAGATTTTCATTTATTTGTTTGAAAAGAGAGAGTGAGCGAGAGCAAGAGAGAGCATGAGTGGAGGGAGGGGCAGAAAAGAGACCCAATGCTGGGCTCAATCCCAGGACTCCAGGATCATGACCTGGACTGAAGGCAGATGCTTAACCAACCTAGCCACCCAAGTGCCCATAAGTGCTCTCCTTAAAACCCATCACTCATTTAATCCATTCCCCTCCCCACCTCCCTCCATCAACTGTCAGTTTGTTCTCTATAGTTGAGTCTTCCATGATTTGCCTCTTTTTCCCCCTCTACATCTGTTTTGTTTCTTAAATTCCACATATGAGTAAAATCATATGGTATTTGTCTTTTTCAGACTGACTTATTTCACTTAGCATAATACTCTCTAGCTCTATCCATATCATTACAAATGGCAGGATTTCATTTTCTGATGGCTGAGTAATATTCATATATATATATATATATATATATATATATATATATAAACTTTCTGATACTTTTTGCTTTGAAATCTCATTTTAAATATTAAGAATATTAATTATTAATGGTACATATAGCAAGCATTTTCTTTTGATATATTTTCCTTTTAACTTGGTTATAGTGCCTTGCACCATGAGAAAAACATTATCAAAATCAGACCTACTAACCTTTATAGTTTCTTTTCTTTGTTTTTTATACCCTGAAATGTTTTCCTGAGCATTTTATTTCTAAGAAAGGAGTCAGATGGGATCTCCAGTTTCCATCTCAGATGACAGAGACTCTATAACTAGGGGAATATATACCAGGACGAAGTTTCTAATAATTCAACTTCCAGTGGTCTTCTAATTGTTATGTAAACCAATTCTTAACCTAAAGTGTCCAGTGTTCAGCCAGAAAAATGATTGTATCATTTCTTGGCCAGGGAAATCTACACATTGGTCTGTTATTGGTTCAGGACATCAGAGGTCAGCTCCATTTTTGTTTTTTTCATTTCTTATCTTTGGGCTATCAAATTACAGCTTGGAGTATTTAAAAACAAGCAAGGATATGTACTCAGCTTTCTTCTAAATCATTTAATTTTAGTATTTAACAGAATTAGTCTCTAAGCACTAATTCTGTTATCCTTAATATCTCCATTTCAATCTGGGGCCTAAAACTAGTCTTGGTTTTTAAAAATATAAAACATTTTGGATAACCAAGAGAACATGTCTTTCAGGCAAGATCACTTCTCCATGCTGCATGAAAACAGTCATGATGAAATACTTGGTTGGCTGAAACACAATCTGTATGATTTATCTGTTAAAAACTAGCCTCAAGTCCCTCCTTTATTTATAGATGAGTAAACCATAATGGAAGGATATAAGTTCCTTAAGCCTTCCTTGAAATTTCAGGGATTAATCTCTTTATCTTAAATACGAATATTAAACTAGCAGATCTCTGAGGTTCTGCTCAAATAGAACATTTGCATTCTACTTGACATTTGATTCAAGGTTTTCTACTTACATTCTTTCTTTGGCCCTTTCAAACTCCCAGTCCTAAGTATGCCTTGAGGTTCTTCCTCTTTTAATTTTTGGATTCCTATTATACATTCATATAAAATACCCTATTATCATTTCAAAGTCAATATATCCAAACCAAACCCTTGCCATCCCTCTCAAACTTTTCAGTTTCCATATTCTTGGGATTTGTTCCACGCTCCTTGAAGGCATGAAATAAGGGTCACGTTTTATCATCTTTCTCTCTCTCCATATTTAATCAATACCCAAGGCCAGAATATTTGTCCACTGCAGTATTTGTCTCCTTAACCTTCTTTCAATTTTTATCAACATATTAGTTCAGGCTCCTAGAATGTCATTTCAGAACTCAATGTTGAAAATTCTTTATCTTCTTTATCACTTTTGATATGATTATTACAAAACACTATAGCCATGTTGACATTCCCATCATTCCCTTTTTGTCTGATGAATTAAGAACAAACTACAGAGCCTGGAAATGAAGCCCTCTCTGCAATCTACACAGCCTTGCTTTCCAAACTTTTCTTCATCTCCCCATCTCCAACCACCCTCTGCCTCCACCCTGGCCAGCTTATGTCCAGTGTCTTAGTCATCCAGAATACTTGCTGTTTCCTGAACACATCTTATATTTTGCTTATTTCCTTACCTTTTTAGTTTGATTTTGAATTCTTATTTTCAGTGTTTAAAGGTTTCTGCAGGGTGACTGGGTGACAGACACTGAGGGAGGCACTTGATGGGATGAGCACTGGGTGTTATGCTATATGTTGGCAAATTGAACTCCAATAAAAATAAAATAAAATAAAATAAAAAATAAATAAAAGTTTCTGCAGATGTTTGGGATATCCATTTTAGCTAAAACAAGAAAAAATAATAATTACTAACTTCAAATCTTTATTTCCATTCAAAAACTCAATTATTTCTTTTCCTTGGGGCCAAAAAAATATGTTACAAATCAGTGAACTACAATACAAGTTTAAAATAAAAGCAGACATTAGCGGTTGAGTGTGTTAGAGGTAGGTGAACTCTTGAGAGTACTCTTCAACCATAACCCACCCACCCCACTCCCAGCTGGTAAAGGTCAGAGGAGGCAACAGATTATTGAAACCACATAGCTACTCAGGAACAAATCTTGGACCAAAATTTAAAAGTTTTCTAAAGCTCAAGGAACTATCAAAAACTTTTTTTCCATAGGACCTAGCCCCTCATTTTCTCAACAAAGAGGTATTTAGTGCCTGCAGTGTGTCATATGCTGGTCCTAGGAACACATAAGTGATAAATGGCCCTGCTTTCTGGGAACACAGTCTAGGAAGAGGAGATGCATGTGGACAAGTAAATGCAATAAAAGGTGATAGATGCTGTGATAGAAATTGTACATTGTTACCACTAAAAGAAGGAGGTAGTCAGCTCTACTTGCTATGACAGGGAAAAGCACAAGGAATTCATAGATAAGGTAACCCCTTGGGTTCAAAATAAAAAGATCTGATTGCCAAGTAGACCAGCAAGTTACCAAACAACTGAAGGCACAAAAGGAGGAATTAGGTAAAAGCATTTGAGGAAAACACACACAATTTAGAGAGTCTAGAAGCTAAGGTACAAGACACAGCATATCAAAATTAAAATTGGAAAGCTAGGCAAGCTCCAAACTGTGAAGGGACTAGTGTGCCTTGCAACAGAGTTTGGAATGAGAATTACTATTGTTACTACCATTATTATTGTAGGTTACCAACTTCTTATTATAATTAATGGGTTCTAGTCATTGATCACTTGCTATGATCACTGTAATAGTTTACATTGACAGACAAAGAAACTGATAATCAAAGATGAATTCACATGCCTAAAGCAATATAGCTATTAAGTATTAGAGCCAATATTTGATCAGGTCCACCTGATTTCAGGTTGAACATGAATTACATTGTAATTTATCTTTAGTCTATGGACCATATGAAACCCTTAGAATATTTTAAATGAAGAAGAAATATGAATGGATTCTTGCCTTGGAATAGAGTTGCACCATTCAATATAGTATCCACTAGCCACATTGAAAATCAAATAATAATTTAACGTAAAAGGTCAGTCCATCAGTTGCAGTAGCCACAAAACAAGTGCCCAGTAGCCTCGTGTGACTAAAGGCTACTATATTGGACAGCACAGAATTAACATTTCTATTATCGCAGAAAGTTCTCTTGGACAGCACTGGCTAAAGGATGCACTGGAGTCTTATGGGATGGGGAAAGGAGCATAGAGAGACAAGTGAGAGAGTATTAGAGGAAAAAATAAGGCTGTCAGAGTAGAGACTTAAGCCATTGATTTCCAGAGTGTGATTTGCCCTTTCCTACCCACTCAACCAGCAGTATCAAATCACCCATGATCACTGAAGTGTGCAGACCACTGATTTAGAGGAAAGGACAGGTTTGTAAAACATGGTGCAGAAATACAAGCAACTTTGGCCAAATGTGGAGTACGCAGAGGAAGAATGAATCTGGGATAACTCCAGGTGGGTTAGTGAGTATAGAAGGATAAACATATTCAAGAGCAAGACAACAAGTTTGAGTTCCTGAGAAACACTCAAGTATTGTGATCCTATTAGAAGTGTCAGTCTAGGGCAGCCCCGGTGGCGCAGCAATTTAGCGCCGCCTGCAACCCCGGGGCGTGATCCTGGAGACCATGGATCGAGTCCCGCGTCAGGCTCTCTGCATGGAGCCTGCTTCTCCCTCTGCCTGTGTCTCTGCCTCTCATTCTCTCTCTGTGTCTCTATAAATAAATAAATAAAATCTTTTAAAAAAAAAGTGTCAGTCTAGATATCAGGAGAAAATTCTGAAATAGAAATACAGATTTAGAGTTGTCAGAATTCAGGAGGTTGATTAGCCAGGAATCCATTGGATAGATAGCTCCCAATTCTTTTCTCTACACAAATGATATTTCTATGAGTGTCTACAAATACTAAGGGGTGTGCCTAGATTTAGAAGCAATTCTCTATACCCTGGTTCCTTTTTCTCTTATTCAGGGAGGCATCTCAAATGCAAATTTGACCAGATGGTATAAATATGTTCTAGTCTTAAAAGCAACTAATTAACTTACATTGTGGTTCTGTTACTAGTTCATACAACTCATCAAACAAGATAGCATGTAATTTGAAGTGTGTACAGGGAAAAGAGGGTAGTTGGAAGGGCTGACATCCAACTCTCTGATCCTGGAGACTGGGCTGCAGCAGAGGAACTAGCCAGAGGGGAGGAGCAGTGGTCAGAGAGGTAACAGGATCCTGTCTTGCCCATTAAGAGAGGAGGTCAGCCAAGGTAACGTGAAGAACACTCATATTCCAGCGAGACCGAAGGACTTTGCTCCTAGGCATTCATAACGGAGCATTTCACAGTCATTTTGGTAGAGCAACTGTCGACAATTTGATTTGGCCAATCAACTAAGAAGATCAAAGGGGTTCAAGACAAAATAGGAAGTGAAGAAGTGGAGGCAGCAAGGATAGATTTCTGCTTTGTACTGTTTGTTAGTTACAAGAGAGTCACTTTACATTCTCAATACCTTACAGAGACTTTAGTGAAACAACTCTTCTAATTTTTATGCTTTCCCTCCCAAGACCCTGGCATAAATATGGCATAAAAGGACCAGAATGCTAAAAATAAAATCTTCCACCTGTTGATAGTGATCTTTTGATCCTAGATCATGACTGAGTTCACCTTAATCATCTAAACCTAGGATGAGTCCTTTTCTAGGATTCTTCTTATCCTTTCTAGTCTTGCATGGTCTGCCCCACATATTCTAAAAACATAGAATCCTAAATCCTCAGAGTAAATATAGCTTAAACTTTAAAGCTAGGGCCTTCTGTACAAAAATACCATTTGTCTGTTCCTTGCAACTGACCTGGCCTGAATTAATCCTCACAGCCATCTTGGGAAGTAGGTAGGAAAGTATTTTTATGCTTATTTTTGCAGATGAAAACTGAGGTTCTATGACTTGTCTAATATCTCCCTCATAATAAATCAAAAGTGACAATCCTTTTTCATTTTATGAATGTATTCATTCCACATTTTTCCATGAAGGATTCCAGGTAGGTGTGTCGGAAAAACAAGAGTAGAACGTCAAGACAAGATGATAAAAGAACATAGATACTTAGTTGTTAAATCTCTACGTAATTGGCATAGCTGAGCTTTAAATTTAGCTCTAAGATTTTTGGCAACCAAACAAGAAGGCAGACACTGTCAATTATCCAATTCCTATTTTCTTTTTCTTTTTTTTTTTTTTTTAGAAGCACACTACAATAGTTAATTTTATTTGTTCAAGGCTCATATTGCAAGCATTAAACCAAGCATGGGCTTTGATTCTGTGAGCCCAGATTCACATATTTAGAAAGATAAAAGCAAACTGTGATCCATGTATATGGATGAAAAACTAAAGGCTCACAGTTAATCACATCATGGTTTTAAATTTCTACAGCCTAGAAGCCAGAAATCACATATCTTTTAGGTCTTTCTGGATGTCCCACAAGGTATCTGCACTTTTCTTGAGCTGGGCAACCTCATTATCCTTCAGCTTCTGATTGATCACACTGGTTAAGCCCCGAGCGTTCAGGATACATGGAAGACTCAGGAAGACTTCACTCTTAATACCGTACATGCCCTTCACCATTGTTGACACTGGATGAATCCTGGAGAGATTTTTCAACATGGATTCAATGAGATCAGCCACACTTAATCCAATAGCCCAGTTGGTATATTCTTTTAGCTTGATGACTTCATAGGCACTTTCAACCACTTCCTTCCAATTTTCACTGTCGTTGTCTGTTCCCATTTCTGGATTCAGTTCCTGAAGAGAAACACCTGCCACATTCACTCCACTCCACACAGCCACACTTGAGTCACCATGTTCTCCCAAAATCCATCCATGGCAGCTGCTGGGATGAATGCGAAGTTTTTCAGCCATAAGATAGTGAAATCTAGCAGAATCCAGATTACACCCACTTCCAATCACACGGTGCTTGGGTAGTCCACTTAGTTTCCAGGTAACATATGTAAGAATATCCACTGGGTTGGAAACAACAATTATGATACAATCAGGACTGTACTTGACTATCTGAGGAATAATGAATTTGAAGACATTAACATTCCTTTGCACCAGATTGAGGTGGCTCTTTCCCTCCTGCTGGCGGACTCCTGCTGTCACCACCATAATCTTAGAATTGGCAGTCACAGAGTAATCATTATCTGCCACAATTTTAGGTGTCTGTAGAAATAAGCATCCATGCTGTAGATCCATCATTTCTCCTTTGAGTTTATCTTCTAAAACATCCACAAGGGCAAGTTCATCAGCCAGAGACTTTCCCAGAATGCTGATGGCACATGCCATACCAACTTGTCCAACACCCACTATAGTGATCTTATTGTTTGGGATCGCAGCCTCTTCTGCAACTGGTGCAATCAATTTTTCCTTAAGAGTTGCCATTGTGCCCCAAGACCAGCAGCTAGCTGTAAGGGTCGCACAAAGGAGACCAGGTTAGCTGCGTGTCAATTCCTATTTTCTTAAAGGAGTTAAGTGTGCCAGTTTCTCAGAGGAACCAAAACACCTCCTTACCTGAGTTCTGAAAGAAACTTCAGATCCACATCCACACAAAGAGAGCATTTCTAGAAACAAAAGTAGTGAAACATTCATACAGTGACTTCTAACGATTTCCTTCAGTAAAACTTCATTTAAATCATTAAGTTAAAAACTGACTTTTCAACACAAGCACACATATTAATTTGCTGATTACTGATATGGAGAGTTACCACAAAGATACAGAACCTTACATCGGTTTCAATTTTCATAGTTGTGGCTAAATGCTATGCACTAATTAGCACATATTAGTGGAACATGCTCTCTCCTTATTAGAGCTAAAAATCAGGTAGGCTTGCTAAGTATCCACACACTTGTATACATACTATACACACATACACACACACTCTCCCATTTGATAAGAAAAGTTCTTTTTCAGAATAATTAACTAAAGCATTCTTGGGTTTTTAGGAAATGCTAACTGGCTTAAGTGAAATGTCATCTATTATTCTAAGATGTTTCTGGAATAACTATACATTGAAGTGACTAGAATAAAGGCAATTTTTTTCACATTTAAGTTATAATTAGAGCAGATGTTGAATAACCATTTCCCCTGACTCTCAGGTACTAATGATCACTAACATTTTTAATTAATCACAAATCCCTCCTGTAAGCTAATAAGGCTACACCAAAATGGCCTCTGCCTTCTCACAAGGTGCCAAATGAGCCATGTATCTAATGCTGTATTCGTATATCTCATTAGGTAATCTATAATAGATATCCAGTCACTGCATTACCATAGAGCTCCCAGGCCATACTTGTTCTTCTCAAACTGAAGACGTGTATGCAGAAAACCAGTCTGTTAAAATGCATTTAATGAACACCTGCTGGCCTCAGAGCTCTGAGCAAGGCACTGGTCCAGAATATTAAGGAAAGAAACCATTCTCCTTTCCATCTTCAAGCAGTTTAAAATCTGGGTGAGGATACTAAACATACACACAAGTTATGCAACTAAAGACAATAATCTAAGAACCATAAATACATGTGAAATAATATAGTACACAATCAGTAATACTGAACAGTACACAGATACCAAAATAGGAGGTATGGATGATGAGCACTGATAGAGAAAGATTAATGTAGTGGCCTTTGTTCCCACTAGCTGATACAAAAGTAATATAAAATGGCACCTAGAAGCAGAGAGCAATATTAAATAGAAAACTAGCCATGCTGTATCTCATGCTCCTGGGATGTAGGCAGGTGAGCCAAATTATTGTATGTGCAGAGAAATTCCATGCCAGAAAATATAAATTGTCTTATTTCACATCAATGATGCATTAATGAGCTCTGTTTTGATTCAGAGTGATAAAAAAAAAAAAAAGCAGATTCCAGCAGCAGTTTTGGATATCCTGATTATGCGTCTATGAGCCTGGGAAACTGCATTTTCACAAGTCGCCCAGGATAGAGCGAGTTCAAAGGCTGCAGAGCAAAGGTGAGCCTCTAAGACCAGCCCATGTGTGGACGTAGGGGGTGTTAGTAACAGGGCTCAACGTGTTCCCGACCACCACTAATGAGCTGTACATAAGAAGGGGTAGGAACTCTAGAATGATCCAAAGTGTCAAAGTGCCACTAAGAACAAGAAACTGATAGCAATTTAACTGATGAAATTTCATGTTAGAAATTGTAAACACATGTACAAACCTACATAGAAAAGAACTATTCTGTGATACATTTACTAACCAGTAGATTTGACTGGATGATTATATGTTGGGATTCGTAAAAAATTATTTAATTAAATTCTTTGAACTTAGAAAGGAGTGTAATATAAATTCAAAGGGTTACAACAAAATGGAATTATTTGTGTTAAATTTGCTACCTAGTAATTTTCATTGAATGAGTTTTGGGTTTCTGAAAAAATAATTGTGTATTCTTTATTATTTAACAGGCCTCAATTAGATGTATTTGTTCCCTCAGATTAAATACTGCAATAATATTCTGTGAAACCTTGTGGATGCTGTTATTAATTATAAATTTTAAAAAACATTTGCAGATATGAGATCTTCTTACCCCAGGCATTTTGCAAATCAATCATTATTAGCCCTGTTCAAAAGAAACTCAAAGCACATGAGGAATTTACTCAAATTCTCTGAGCAAATGAATATAAGTAGGAATTGACTAGAGTCGTTTCTTCAGATGGCAGTAGACATTCATCACACATCCTCAAGGCATGGTATTTTGTATTGCTTGGGAGAAAATTGGATATATGGTCAGGAACCAAACTCTGAACACTAGTCTGGTGACTCTTTAGGGTATCTCTTTTCCCCTCAAATAATCACGCTTTATTATATTTCTATAATTTCAACCTACAATTATTTCCTAAACTAAGCAATAGAATAGCCTTTTTTTTTAATTTTTATTTATTTATGATAGTCACAGAGAGAGAGAGAGAGGCAGAGACATAGGCAGAGGGAAAAGCAGGCTCCATGCACCGGGAGCCTGATGTGGGATTCGATCCCGGGTCTCCAGGATTGCGCCCTGGGCCAAAGGCAGGCGCCAAACCGCTGCGCCACCCAGGGATCCCAATAGAATAGCCTTAAAATGACTTTGTAACCAATGTTTAGGAAGCTGGAAAAAAAAAAAAAGAACAAAAAAATCCTGATCATCAAAGAATTCTAAATTCAATGTAATATTGAGAGTGGTATGGCACATTAAGCTAGCCTGGAGTTAGGGTTTCTGTTACAAGCAACAATGAGAAGTGAAATTGTGACATTGAACCCATGGAGGAGGATTTAAAAGCCAAGCTGACCTGCTCACTCGTGCATGGTCAGTGGAGGCTAAATTCAAACATCTAGAAGCAAAACAAGACACTTAAAAAATGGGACAAAGGTGAAGTCTCTTGGGAAATTTTTAAAAATACATTAACTGAATTTCTGAACAAGGGGCAGACTTTCAGAGCAAGTCAGAAATTCCCAATCAGAGGAAAGCCCGGCATCAAGTAAGGGTGGGGTGAGACTCTTAGAGAAGTAGCGTAGGTGCATTTGGAGCACATCACTTGAGCAACCAGAAAATGAAACAGACTAATTGGCATCCGAGAGGTAGAAAATCTAGAAAATCGAAATCAATGTACTTAGGGGAATGGACAATGTGGGAAAAAACTCTAGGAAGTAGTATAAGTGTTGATCATTGCAGGGTGGGGGTGGGAGATAAAATATTGAGAGAAATTACACATACTGGAATTGAATAAGCAATTCTAGAAATGTGGCTGCAAAGAGAATGGAAATAGCATATTGGCAAGGCAGAAAAATCAAGTGAAGAGTTTTTTTTTTTTTTTTATTAAAAGTGTTTTTAAAAACACAAATAGGAGAGACCTGGCAAGTGTGTTGGCAGAAGGAAAAACATCTGGAAGGAAAGAAATTGAAGGTAGTTGTGAGAGAGAGGATGATGCAATTAAAAACATGACAAAACAGCACTTGTGGGAAGGAATACATGAACCTTACAGTCAAGGGTACATCCTCCAGAGGGATGGAAAGAAGAGAAGCTGGGAGGTCACTTGTAATAAGGAGGATGGAAAACCAAGGTTTCTTGGACCTCTTTCCTCACTGCCTGGGAACAAGGGCACAAGGAGAGGAAAGTTCAGGACATTGGTCTTCACAGTGGGGTCATAGGAACCTGGGAAGCACAGGCATGGAATGGATTTCCCAGTCTTCCACTTCCTGGAGACTGGTGGCAGAAAGCCCGGGGGGTGGGCACATCTTGCTGTTCTCTCTTCACCGCTGCCCCCAGCCCTCCCTCCCTCCCTCCACTTTCTCAAAAACAGGCAAATCTCTCATCCATCCCATACATTGCCTGGATGTACAAGTCTCAGGAGCACAACACAAAGAAAAAACTCAATAGCTCCTTTCATTAAGTAACTAGGTACTCATTCTTTTCCAATAAAATGTTTGCTTAATAAATATTTTTCAAACTGCCATATATTTATGATGTTTTGAGCAACTCTATACTTATAATAATTTTTCCACCACCCAGTCAAAAAGGAATGTTTTAACATAAATCTTGTAGTCACAGCAAATAAAAATAAATAAATTAAATATATATGCATTTTGTTGTAGAGAAATCTGGCAGAGTGATAACACTGAGCCTAAAAGTACACTGAGACAAAATGTGGGGGAAGCAGAACAGAATATGAACTCAAGAAATAAAAGGAATAATGTAAAAATCTCTGTCTGTTAAAAAAAAACCTCTGTGTGTTTTTCAAATGGGTAATGCCAGGTGTCAAATTACCATAGTGTTTCTATTACACTGGATTCATTTAAAGGAACGATGCAACACTTTTATTTTAAAGTGTCGATATTAAAATAAACCAGAAAGTACATACTTGTTAACTATTTAAATCTTTGCTGAAAACCTGTGTATGTCCATTTTTAAATGTATAAGGATGTACGTAGATTTCCAAAATTATTTTAGGGTGTACTCCAGTTTAGAAGATCACTGTGCTCTTCTGGGGAAATGAATAGACATGAAATGATGGGATTGATAAGCAGGAATGTGTGCCCCATTGAAGTTAACACGAATATGTGGTCAACTGGGTTGGCCAAGTTCCAGCATTTTCTTTGGCAATGATCTGTGGCCCAGAAGCAGAAATGAAGAATGAAAACAGCAGTGACAGAAAATTGGACAGAGCAGGATGCTTAATAAGGCCTTGAATATTAACAAAAAGAGTTAAAATAGCTGACCACGGTACCTAAATTGGACAGAGAAGTAAGTGAGACCAGAAGCAGGTTACTGAACAGTATAAGTTGATTGTGTCCCAATAGCTTTGTGTCCCAAAAGCTGCAACATGGTTGTAGAAAGAAAAATGCTGAGTGGCATGCCAATTCCAAGTTTTTGCAAGCAGAGCAGTAGAGTGTAATAATAAGCCATTGCTTTCTGGTAATTATAAGGAGGTAGAGATTTTCATACCAACAATGTGAAGGAACCATAAGGCTAAAGGCAGTGACAAAAGGCCACCACGGATATCAAAATATATTAAAATGGCTACAGATGCTGTCAGGAAACAAGGTATAGAGGAAGAACATAAGCTGATGTGAAGAGGTGGGCTGGTATTGAACAGGATGTCATAGCAGCAAAGTTAGGGAAAGGATGCTGTAATTGAACAGTACGGACTTTCAGAACCAAAGAGTTCCAGAAGTGACACGGGGGCTTGTATAGAAGATGCAAAATCTCACACTCTACATCAGTTGTGCAGAAATGGAACTTTATTTTCCACATCTTAACTTGCTCGAGAGCGGATTTCCTTTGAGGGAAACAGAAAAAGGAAGCAACAAATCTTTACTCCACTTTTTCATTGCAACTCCGGTCCTGCTATTCTACAAGTTGGCCTATTTGGGATAATTATTAGGTCAGATTCAGGATTCTCCCGGTGTGTGTGTGGGGGGGGGGAGATTCTAGGGTTAATACTTAGCATTGTCCAGCTGTCAAAAAAGCCATCTGTCTGGGTGGTTCTTTAAAGCATCTCCTTCTGCTTCACCTCTAAGAATTTGCTATTAATTGATCCAAGCCAGGAGCCTGGTGATTCAGGCAGACTCCCATCCAGAGGCCAAAGAACTGATGATACAAATAGGTCTCATCACCACACAGCCGTGTGTGCTCCACCGTGGCTAGCCTGGGACATGCATGATCTCTTTCCCCAGATTTAGACAAAAGGCAAAGCATTAAACCCTTTTGGATGTCTGGGGATGTCCGAGGATGGGGGGTGGGGGTCTTTCTTCCTATATGCTGCCTTACTACATGCTACATTTTCCCTCTTTGTGGTTTAAAATCTATGATTAGTCCAGCAGGTTTTGGCTCAGGATCATCTAAGGCAAAGCTCCTTGGGAATCCAAATTAAACCATTTTTCTCACTTACCATCTTGGAACTAAAATCAGATTTCCCAAACCCTATTTGGAAATCCAAAGCCAAGAATCTCCTGGTATAAAGCCTAACTTCTCCCCAGAGAACAGTGCATATAGAAAGCTTTTGCTTCCCGAATGGCAGAGAGCAGAAAATTTGTCCCGGAATGCCACGGAAACGGGAGCCTTTTCCGGTCTCTGAATGCAGTCCTGCTAGTTTTGAAGAGGAGGTCTCCCAGGGAGACGGTGACGGGGATTGCAGTGTCTCTAGTGGGGACTAAATTGCCATCTAGGCATATGAGGAGACGATAAGATCCTAATGAAAGATTAAGCCTATTCTCCTAGGCTGGATGTCCAAAGGAGGCCTGTCTACATGGACCTCCAAAGGGGACACAACTTCAACAAGCACAGAATTGAACTCAGTTTTCTTCCGATACCATGTCTTCAGTACCAAAAGTGTGACTTAGGAAAGAAACCATTAATGAAGTGAACTTCATTAACATTAAAAACCTTAGTTCTGTGAAACGCAGTGTCAAGAGAATGAGAAAAGAAGCCACAGATGGGGAGAAAATATTTACAAAAGATGCACCTAATAATGGATTGTTATCTAAAATATACCAAGAACTCTTCAAACTCAATAATAAGAAAACAAGAAGCCTGATCAAAAAATAGGCAAAAGACATTAACAAACACTTCCCCAAGGAAGAAGGCCAACATCCAGAACACTGACAACACCAAATGCCACAGCAACAGGCATCCTCATTCATTGTTGATGGGAATGCAAAAGGGTACAGTTTGGCAATTTCTCACAAAACTCAACATTCTTACCATACAAGCCAGCAATTACACTCCTTGATATTTATCCAAATGAGCTGAAGACTTACATTCACACAAAAACTTGCACACAAATGTTTACATCAGCTTTATTCAAAATTGTCAAGGCATTGGAAGCAACCAGGATGTCTTTTGGTAGGTGAATGGATAAACAAACTATGGTACATCACACAATGGAATATTATTCCGTGTTTACAAGAAATTAGCTATTAAGCCATGAAAAGATGCAGAGGAACTTTTAAATGCATATTACTAAGTGAAGGAAGCCAGTCTGAAAAGGCTACACACTGTATGATTCCAACTCTATGATGCTCAGGAAAAGGCAAAACTAGGGAAACAGTCAAAAGATCAGTGGTTGCAGGGTTGGGGAGAAGGAGACATGAATAGGTGGAGCACAGATGGTTGCACAGAGGCAATGTAACTGCTGTGTCTGATACTACAGTGATGGCTACACATTTGTCCAAACTCACAGAATATGCAACACCAGGAGTGAACCCCAACGTAAACTATGGGCTTTGGGTAATAAATCATCAGTGTAAGTTTATGGATTGTAATAAATGTCCTGCTGCGTGCGGTGTGGGATGTTGATGGTGGGGGGCAAGAGGGGTACTGCACTTGTGAGGACAGGGGGTATGATGGGAAATCTCTGTACCTTCTCTCAATGTTTTTGTGAACCTAAAACTGCTCCAAAAAATAAAGCTTATTAATTTTTTTAAATCTGTCTACTTCAATTATTACCCGTCTCAGTGAATGCATCATTGTCTGATCAGTTTCCCAGGCCAAACATATAGGCAATGTACTTGATTCCTCTCTCATTCTTAACAGCAAATTAATCACCAAGGGCACTGGTTCATTCTCGGTATCTCTGGAATCTATCACTTTCTCTCCATCCTTCTGCATTTATTCTAATTAATTTGTACTCATTCACTTCCTTGGATTGCCACACCATCTCCTTAAATGTTCTTGTTCTACTTTAATCCACTCTCCATAGTAAGTCTTTCCGAAACATGAACCCAATCACATCACAGGTCTACTCAAAACCCTTTAACAGCTCCTCATTTATCTCAAGGTAAAGCCCAAACAGCATGGTGTATTATACTCTGTGTAATTGCTAATGCACTCCCCTGGCCTCAGGGCTCTCTCTCCTACAATCTATGCCCTGGCCACACTGAACCTCTCTCAGGTCATTAACACTCTGGTTTCTGGGTTTCCCCACAAGTTATCCCCTAATTTCAGTACATTCTCCCAGGACCCTCCTTACTTATTTGTCCCTTTTTATCTTTGGAGTATCAACTTTGTCATGTTTCTCTCTAAGAACCCTTCCCCAGATCATTCAGTTCCAGTTAGGCAATGGAGGCATTATTCCTTATGCCCTGGAAGCACCACTTTTGCCCACAGAGGTAATTCCCATTTGTTCTTATCATCAGCTTGCCCCCTAGGTCCTCCTCATCAGCTGGCAAGCCTGTGAGGGTGAGAGTTGACATCAATCTTGTGTGCTATTAGCACCTAACCCACAGTCTTGCTCAAAACAGAAGTCCAATGCTTGTTAAGTAAAAAAATCAATCAACCAATGGAGGGAAGTGCCTAAAGAAGGTAATGCACAGCCCCTTCTTGCCCTGGGGGAGCGAGGAGGGAAGGCCAAGAGAAGAATTGGAACCTACCAAACTGGATGTTGAAGAAAGAACTGGGAAAAGGCTGCATGGAGTTAAGAAACCAAACAGTGACACTGAAAGGTTGAGTACTCATCTAGTTCATTAAACACAAATAATAATGCCCACACAAGGATTAGCATAAGCACACAATTGGTTTACTTAGTATGAAGAAAATGGGTTCTAGAGGCATCACCAGACAGAGCTGAAAAGGGTGTTCAAGAGGAGAGGAAGGGAAAGTCTAGACTCCCCCGAGCCAAGGGAAAACCTTACCCTCCAAAGTTCTCCCCAATTCTGTGCAGCACCCCCCCTTTTATCCTTCCAGGTGGGTGGGGCACGCTGATGCTCATAGCTGACAAGACAATCTGAACAAAGCTGAGAAGCTTTCACAGAAAATAGGATTAGAGAGTATGTCTGCACCCATTTAACCTACGGAAGATTGCCTTCGCATGGTGAAGCAAGACAGCCAGGACAGAGCAAGCCAGCCAAGCAACTTATGATATATTAGTTAAAGCTGTGAGAAATATTTCTTTTCCCATTGGTTACAGACCTGTAAGCTCTTTTACCTGTGCTTTCTCTCCTATTGGATGGCCAGCCAACCCCTTGGACACAGGGCAGGGGTTGATTGCTGCCATGGTCCCAGAAGCTGGGCAGAAAGAAGCACCAGGCTATAAAAAACAACCCACCGTCCTGGCCTGGAATGGGTGCCATGTCACCTTCGAGTAGTCAAGCTGAGAAAACAGGTCAGAGCTTGTGAGAGGCTGCATAGGGGAAAAAGGAAATGGCCTATTTTCTAGCTGTACACAAACCCGTCTGGCTGGGGAGATCCATGCCAAGCTGGCCTGAATGGAGAGAAGCCGCATTTTTGGTAACCCTCAGACTGCCTGTCACACCCCATTTCATCAAGATAAGTGGCCTCGGCTCTCCCTAATCCCAACCCTGCCAGCTCAGAATCCTGGGCCCTTTCCTTTGTCCACTGTTTTTCAATAATCCTGCCTCTGGGAGGTAGAACAGGGGTAACTAACCTGAAGTCACGACTCAGGAATATAATCTTATCACATGGTTTGTAACATGTAAGTAAATAATATTAAAAAGTCACGTGAAACAAGTTAGTACTACAAACCTATTAGAATGGCCAAAATCCAGAAGTCTGACAACACCAAATGCTGACAAAGATGCGGAGCAGCGGGAACTCTCATTAATTGCTGAAGGAATGCAAAATAGTACAGGTGCTTTGGACAATGGTTTGGCAGTTTATTACAAAGCAAAACATTGTCTTATCAAATGATCCAGCAATCACGCTTCTAGGTATTTACCCAAATGGATTGAAAACTTATGTCTACACAAAAACCTGCACACAAATGCGTAGAGCAGCTCTATTCAGAATTGCTAAAACTCAGAAGCAACCAAGACATCCTTCAGTAGATGAATGGATAAACTGTGGTGCATCCAGACAATGGAATATTATTTAGTGCTAAAAAGAAATGAACTATCAGACAATGAGAAAATGTGGAGGAACCTTAAATGCTTATCACTAAGTGAACGAAGCCAACCTGAAAATTCTGCATGCTGTTTAATTCCAACCATATGACACATGGAAAAGACAAAATTGTGGACACAGTGTAAAGACCAGTGGTTGCCAGGGGCAAGGGGCAGGGATGAATAGGCATTTTAGAGCAATGCAAGTATTCTGACACTGTAATGGTGGACACATATCATTATATATTTGTCACAACTCACAGAGTGTACAACACTGCAAGTGAACCATATTGTAAACTATGAACTTTAGTTAATAATAATGTATCAGTATCAACTCATCAATTGTAACAGATGTCCATATCACCCCCAAGATGCTAATAACAAGGGAAACTTGGAGTGGGGGTGTTTATGGAAACTCCCTGTACTTTCCACTCAATTTTTCTACAAACTTAAAACTGCTCAAAAAGATCAAATCTATTCATTTTTTTTAAAGATATCTTAACAGTAAAAGCACCACCCTCTAAAAAGGTACTTAGTGACTTTTCCACAAAGAAGGTTCAAGTACTTAGTGTATCTATTAAGTACGTTTTTAATAAAAACATGGAGAGGGGCGCCTGGGTGGCTCAATCAGTTAAGTGTCGGATTCTTGATTTCGGGTCAGATCATGATCTCAGGATCATGAGATCGCACCCGGTGTCGGGCTCCATGCTCAATGCGAGTCTGCTTAAGATTCTGCCCCTTTCCCACTGCCCCTCCCCCCACCCTTCTCTCTCTCTCAAAAAAACAAAACAAAACAAAACCAAAAAACCATGGAGATATTTTTTGCAAAATAAAAAACCATGAAGTTATGTTTAAAAATAAAACCAGGGGGGATCCCTGGGTGGCTTAGCGGTTTAGCGCCTGCCTGCCTTTGGTCTAGGGCGTGGTCCTGGAGTCCCGGGATCGAGTCCCACGTCGGGCTCCTGGCATGGAGCCTGCTTCTCCCAATGCCTGTGTCTCTGCCTCTCTCTCCCCGCCCCCCTCTCTCTCTATTATGAATATCTAAATTTAAAAAAAAAAAATTCTTTAAAACTAAAACCAGGACTTTACCTCATCATAGAGCTATCCAAAACGCGGACGACCTTTCTCAGTATCTTGTGTGGTTAGTAGGTGCCGTTATCTTCAAGTTTTGCCAATAAGATGTAATTAGCTGTGGTGCATGTCCTTAAAGGGAAGGGGAATGCCCTTCCCTGTCCTTTTCCTAGTCCTTTCTGTTGGTGGCATACATTCTAGACAGCCGAACTAGAAGAGCCATCTCGCACCACAACACGGAAAGATGACAGGAAATCACGACAGAAGCAGCTTTGGGGTTTGATGCTCTTGGAGCTGTCATGCTCCAAGATTTAGGTGGGGATTGCCCACATTCACTTGAGTAAGCAACAGATTCTTGAACCACTGTTTTTGTTTTTATTTTGCCATTTGCAGCTAACTTTATCTTAATTAAACCTTTATTAGGCTAAAGAAATTACCCCTTTCCTCTTAGTTTGCTTAGAGTTTTGTTTTTAACATGACTGAGTAATGAAGATTCCAGAATGCTTTTTCCTACATTGATTGAGATGGCCATAATTCTGTCTCCATTACAAGGTTCTTTCCTCCTCCCCTATTATATCTATTTATCTTGTGATTAGTTTCTCACCAGGATAGGAAGATTGATTTTATTCTTCTACAACATAAATTAGAATGGTATGTTTCCTGCCTAATTATAACTATTTTGAAAGCTGGATGAGAATAAACTGATTAACGGACACATAACCCTAAGTACTCTCAACTTAGGATGAATTTCTTTAAATTGATTTGCCCATGTAATTATAAACTTTAAAGAAATAAAAATAAAACCAGGAGTGAACAGATGAAATCTTGGTTCTTCATATCGTGTCACTTTAGGTGAATCAGTTAACCTCTCTAAACCTTAAACTGCCATGTTTTCTTAAAAGAAAAAAAAAAGAGGGATCCCTGGGGGGCGCAGCGGTTTAGCACCTGCCTTTGGCCCAGGGCGCGATCCTGGAGACCCGGGATCGAATCCCACGTCGGGCTCCCGGTGTATGGAGCCTGCTTCTCCCTCTGCCTGTGTCTCTGCCTCTCTCTCTCTCTCTCTCTCTCTCTCTGTGTGTGTGTGTGACTATCATAAATAAATAAAAATTTAAAAAAAAGAAAAGAAAAGGAAAGGAAAAAAAAAAAAGAAAAACGATTATACACCAAATATTTAAAAACAGGCCTACACATTCTATATATTTAATTTCTTATGTATTTCATTAATCTGGCATATTCACAACTTTTCAAATAATTTCTGGCAATATATCCCTTTTAAATACAATAACCCACATTATTTTATTTTTTAAGATTTTTAAATTTTTAAATTTATTTTAGAGAAAGTGTATGCGCATGTACTCAACAGCAAGCAAGCAGGGCTGGGGGAGTGGGGAGCAGAGGGAGAGTGACAAGCAGACTCCCTGCTGACTGTAGAGCCCAATATGAGGCTCAGTCTTAGGGCCCTGAGATCACAACCTGAGCCAAAATCAAAACTTGATGCTTAACCAACCGACTAAGCCACCCAGGCACCCCTAACCTGTTATTTTAAATTGCATAAATTTAGGAAGCTTTCAACATAAAAATCAAGTCAAAATCAATTACACATTAAACTGGTTACATAAGCATCTTTAACTTCTCACTCTCTGCTTTCAAATCACTGTATACCATTGTGGGTATAAAACCTTCCAATGATGCTTCCATTTACTCCCTCCCAGTCTTTGTGCTTATTGCCACCAAATACTTACTCCTAAACCTCACAATATACTGTAATCATTTATGTCTAAACAGTTATTTTTTAAATAAATTTAAAATGAGAAGTATTTTATACTTATCCAAATATTTACCATTTCTGGCATTTGTCACTACTTTGTGCAGATCCAAGTTTTGCATCTGATATTATTACCCTACAATCAAAACTTCATTTAACGTTTCTTATAGTGCCAGTCTACTGGTGGCAAATTCTCTCAGCCTTTACTCATTTGAAATGCTTTTATTTTGCCTACATTTTAGAAGGATATTTTCTCTAGATATAGTATTCTAGTTTGTCAAGTGCTTTTTTTTCCTTTAGCACTTTAAAGATGGTATTCCATTATCTTCTGGCTTGTGTGGTTTCTAATGCCAGCGGTCATTCCTACCTCTGTTCCTGAACATGTAATATGCCTTTTGTCCCTGACTGTTTTTAAGATATTTTTCTTTGTCATAGCTTATTAACAATTTGACTATGAAGTGCTTTGAAGAACGTTTATGGAGTGTGTATGTATATTCTACCAATAGATGGTTTTTATTGCTATGCTTTCAAGATCACTAACTTTTATCTTCCTGAGGCCTAATATTCTGTTAACTTTATCACTATACACTTTATTTCCAATATCATATATTTTTTAAAGATTTTATTTATTTATTCATGAGAGACACAGAGAGAGAGGCAGAGACATAGGCAGAGGGAGAAGCAGAGTTCCTGCAAGGATCCCATTTCGGGACTCAATGCCCAACCCCAGGATCATGACCTGAGTCAAAGGCAGATGCTCAACCACTGAGCCACCCAGGCGTCCCTATTTCCAATGTTATATTTTTCATCTCTAAAGTTTCATGTGGGTATTTTTTCCTTCATCATGCTCATGTTTTCTTTTACATTTTTAAGAAATGTAAAATTTCGGGATCCCTGGGTGGCGCAGCGGTTTAGCGCCTGCCTTTGGCCCAGGGCGCGATCCTGGAGACCTGGGATCAAATCCCACGTCGGGCTCCCGGTGCATGGAGCCTGCTTCTCCCTCTGCCTATGTCTCCGCCTCTCTCTCTCCCTCAATGTATGACTATCATAAATAAATAAAAATTAAAAAAAAAGAAATGTAAAATTTCTTTTACATTTTTAGAGCTATTGCCTTTTAGTTCCAACATATTTGTTTTTTGGGGTTCTCTTCTTATTGATTGATTTTTATCCTTGTTATGGGTCACATTCTTCTGCATCTTTAAATGGCCAGTAATTTTTTATTGGATGCAGGATCTTGTGACTCTGAATTTTGTTGTCTTCTTTTGACGAATGCTGAATTTTGACCTGGCAGGCAATTAATTCACTTAGAGATGAGAATGATACTTTCAGGATTTGTTTGTTTTTTTTTTTTTGTTTTGTTTTTTTAAGATTGCATTTATTCATTTGAGACACAGAGAGAGAGAACATGAGCAGAGGGAGAGGCAGAAGAAGAGGGAGAGGGAGAAGGAGGCTCCCCACTGAGCCAGGAGCCTAACATGGGGCTTCATCCCAGGACCCTGAGATCATGACCTGAGCTGAAGGCAGGAAGGCAGAAGCTGAACTATCTGAGCCACCCAAGAGTCCTTCAGGGCTTGTTTTTTAAGCATCATTAAAGCAAATCTGGAGTATGCATTATTTTAGGGCTAGTTGAGTCTTTTCTTTTTTTTTTTTTTTCTAAAAGTCCATTCTGGTGTCTTTTCTGTATATTCAAAGCATTTATTCAGGTCTTTTATTTCTTGCTGGTCAGAATTTACAGTCTCCTAGCCCCATATAACCTCTGGGAATAATTCAGCTTACAACTCCCCTGTGGTCTATTTTTGCCTGGCTCATGCACATGTGGCTTAGTATTCAGCAAAAAACTCGAGGGGATGCCTATGCAGATTTCTAGAGCTCTTTCTCTGCATCATTCCCTTTTCTCCAGTATTGTTCCTCACAAATTCCAGCCATGTCAGCTTTCCTGAATACTAATACGTCTTTCAGAACAGCACTGTACTTGAGTTCCCCTTCCCATACTATAGTTTTAGAAAGTGGCTCTAGGCAAAAAGCCAGGACAATTGTTGGTCTCACCTTATTTCCTTCCTTTAGATCTAGGATATAGGCCAGATATCCTATCTGTTGTCCAGTATCTGACACAGCTATCTAATATATTTTGTCTAGGTTTTTAGTCATTTATGGCAAGAAGGAAAATCCAATTCTGAGTAGCTTATCAAAGTTTTACAAACTTACTCAAGTTGTAAGGCTGCCTTTCTACAAGGTCATATTTCTTAAAAATTGCAAGTACATTAAACATTAAGGATGATAAACAAGATTAATGAAACTAATTTCTAATTCTTTGAAAAGATAAACAAAATCTACAAACTGTTAGCTAGACTCACCAAGGCAAAAAAAAAAAAAAAGAGTGGGGGGGCTCAAACAAATAAAATCAGAAATGACAGAAGTTACAACTGATACCAAAGAAATACAAAGGATCATAGGAGACTACTATGACCATTATACATCACAAATTGGACAACCTAGAAGAAATGAATAAATTCCTAGAAACATACAATCTTCTAAGACTGAATCATGAAGAAGTAGAAAATTTGAATAGACTGATTGCTAGTAAAGAGATTGAATCAGTAATCAAAAATCTCCCAACAAACAAAAATTCAGGACCAGATGGTTTCACTGTTGAATTCCACCAAACATTCAAAGAATATTTAATACCTATATTTCTCAAACTCTTCGAAAAAACTGAAGAAGAAACTCTTCCAAACTCATTTTATGAGGCCAGCATTACCCTGATAGCAAAACCAGACAAGAACACCACACACATACAAACACACACACTACAGCCTGTATCTTGGATGAACATAAATGCAAAAATTCTCAGTAAAATATTAGCAAACTGATTTCAACAATACATTAAAAAGAACATATACCATACCACGATCAAGTGGGATTTATTCCAGGGATGCAGAGATCATTCAATATCCACAAATCAATCAACATGATACACAACATTAACACAATGAAAGATAAAAATCCTATGATCATCTCAGTAGATGCAGAAAAAGCATTTGACAAAATTTAACTTCAATTTAATATCAACTTATTTTATTAAAACTCTCAACAAAGTGGGTATAGAAGGAACATACCTCAACATGATAAATCCAAGCAGCAGCTAACATCATAATCAATTGTAAAAAGCTGAAAGTGTTTCCTCTAAGATGAGGAACATACAAAAATGCCCACCCTTGCCACTTTTACTTAACAGAGTATTGGAAGTCCTAGCCAGAGCATTAGGCAAGAAGAAGAAATAAAAGGCATCCAAATTGTAAAAGAAGAAATAAAACTGTCACTATTTGCAGATGACATGATTTTATGTATAGAAAGCCTACAGATTCTATCAAAAAGACAATTACAACTAATAAATAAATTCAGTATCGTTGTAGAGTACAAAATCAACATACAAAAATCTTTTGCATTTCTATTCACTAACAACAAACTATCAGAAAGAGGAATTAAGAAAACAATCCCATTTATAGTTGCATCAAAAAGAATAAAATACCTAGGAATAAATTTAACCAAGAATTTGAAACACTTGTACACTGAAACAAAATACACACATGCACACATGCACACACAATGGAATACTACTCATCCATAACAAAGAATGATCTTGCTTTTGCAACAACATAAATCACATTATGCTAAGTGAAATAAGTCAAATAGTGAAAGACAAACACCATATGCTTTCACTTATGTGTGTAATCTAAAAAACAAAACACAAAATAAATAAAACTGTGGATAAAGAGAACAATGATTGTTGCTAGCAGGGAGGGGATTTGAGAGGTGGGTGAAATGGGTGAAGAGGTCGGGGGAGGGGGATTTCCAACTATGAAATGAACAGGTGATGGGGATTTGGTGTGCAGCATGGTTACTGTAGTCAATGGCATTTTAAGCGCATATTTGAAGGTTGGGAGAAAAGTGGATCTTGAAAGTTCTCATCACAATAAAACATAGTTTTTGTAACTTTTTATGGTGATGGATACTGACTAGACTATCACAGTGTACACAACTGCCTAATAATTGCACTGTGCACCTGGAACTAATGTAATGTTGTCAATTACACCTCAATGAAAAAAATTCAACCCCTCTGTTTACCACCAAATCTGAAACAATTAACTGTTAATGATAGTTGTAATAATAGCAACGTGAGTAATAACAGCTAGTGTTTATCAAGTTAAAACAAAAATAAGTATGCCTGAAATACTAATGCCACCATTTAAGTTCTCTTTGCCATTGTTTTATTTAATCCTCTTTGAAAGATTCTCACCCATTAAGACAATTGCAATTTCATTGAGTTAAACAAACCTTCAACACAACACTATGTGCTTCTTTGCAGTGCTGACGAAACTCACTGAATCTTATTTATAATTTCTATGTCAATGAAGCCATAACTTAAAAGAAGTGTCACATGGCCCACATCCCTAAATTCAGAATAGACACATGACTTAATTCTTCAGTCTACTCACAGTCCACAGCTTCCCTGAGGTGGATCAATCAACTAGATCCTACATTTTTTTTTTTTTTGCTCTATATAAACAGATATCTTATTATCTTTTTAAAAACCTTTAAATTCTGTGGAACTCTATTTCTTCAGCCTCAAGACTTACAAATGATATGCCGATATTCAACTGGGTTTTATATATTTCACATGGCTTTGTCAAAATTGCAGCTATGACATCTGAAGTCATTCTGTTGACATAGGAGCTCATGAATTTGTGACCACTTTGCACAGCCTTAAGGAATTGTGTTACAGACAGAGCAGATGGGATCCTCAGTTGCAGGGCAGTGGTGAATATACCAACTGCAGCTCTTTGAGATGGGCCAGGTACTCCCTCTCTATACTTCAGTTGTGAGAAGGCACAGGAAGATAAAATAGGCCACATAGAAATGATATTGGTTCATTCAGGGACATACGAACCATTGCAGGTGTCTCAAACAGAAAGTTATTTAAATTGGAAATTAAGAGACCAAATCTCAGGGCTGAAGGAGCAAAAAATGGGAAAGTTGGTGGTTTTAAAGATCAGAAATTCTGGAAAGCCATAGCATCCTGAAAGGAGGTGATAATCCCTTGAGCCCACACTCTTCTGTCCTGACACAACATGCAGGTTCAGAAGACCTAGGTTTTTGCTAGCTATTGCCTCTGTAGGAGTTCATGTTCATTGACCAGTGGTATAGAACTGCTGACAGCTATTGCAGTAGTCTGCAGCCATCTGCCACTGCCAGAAAAGGGTAGTTTCTATTTCTCTCCACATTTAATTAGTTATGATTACCTCCTATTGCCTCTCCTGGGCACTAGCCAACCAAGAGTCTGGAAAATGAAATTTTCAGGTTTCCCTCCAAAGTGGTTTAGGGGAGAGTATAAAAGGCAAGTATGGTGTTGTGTCAATGGACAATACTTATCACAGTTTATTGGGCCAGCTACTCCACCTACTAAGACTTAGTCTCCTCATCCATAAAATAGCAATGACAATAGTACCTACATCATAGGGCTATTGCAAGAATTACATAATCTATAGTTTATAAAGCTCTTTAAAAAGTGTCCAGCACATAGGATATTCACCCCAAATCATTGTATAGTTTTCAATAATATTTAATAAGCAATAGAATGAAAAGCCAACCTATGTCTGGATTGATTGTGCAAAAGCAGACTGTAAAGTTGATTGTGACCTTTATCCAAGAATGCCACCCAGCTACACAGTTCTCATTTTCCCATTTGGGGAGGGATAAAACAAAGATCATATTGATTTCCTGCTCGCCCTGATATTAATTACTTATGGTTCCCAAACACTATGGAAGTTAATAACCTTTGTATTCATCCGTTCACTGTAAAACAAGTTCTTTATCAAATGCATGTGTTCACACACTTCAAAATTACCCTATGAGAAATATTTAAGAAGAATTGCCTCAGGCATAAAATTGAGGTCAAATAACTTGAGAATACAAAATCAAAAATGTTTGCTTACTAATTAATTCGGTCACTCAATCAGCACTCCCCTGCTTGCCGTCCAGAAGCCTGGCCAGCAGTAGGAAGCTTTGATAATGTGTTCTTTAAGGAACCCAGGGCAGTGGTAGGCATTTGATATATGTTAAGTAATAGTAATGAGGGCAATAGGATTTGGTATAGTGACAGGATGGAGCTGTTCAGGTTAAGGAGAAATCTTCTAAGCTCTAATGCTTAATGGATAAAAATTAAGACTCTGGAAACCTTTGCACAATCACCAGAATCACTTTCTCTTACTCAGTGTCTCAGCCAGTTCCTGGACCAGGGACTGATCACATAAGTTATCTCTTTAAACTAAATAAGCAGCCAAGAAAGAAAGAAAGAAAGAAAGAAAGAAAGAAAGAAAGAAAGAAAGAAAGAAAGAAAGAAAGAAAGAAAGAAAAGAAAGAAAGAAAGAAAGAAAGAAAGAAAGAAAGAAAGAAAGAAAGAAAGAAAGAAAGAAAAGGAAAAAGAGAGGAAGAGAGAGGAGAAAAAGAAAAAGGAAAACTTCATATTACAGTTTTTCAAAAAGTATCAGCCTTTGAGTCAATCAGAGACCTACATTCAAATTCTGATTCTGTCCCTTCAAAAGGGGTAGGATCTTAAGACAGCCTCCTGAGCCAGAGATTATTTATCTAAAAATTAGGGGAATTAAAAAAAATAAAAAATAAAAAAATAAAAATTAGGGGCATTGATAATAATGTTTCAAGGTTGCAGAGTACTTCCCACACAAGTAATGCATAGTCTTATTATAAAATCAGCCTATTACAGGTAACTCTGGATCAGTTATTCTCCTTAAAAACTAAAGCAGAAAGCTAGACTCTAAAAAGCAATCTATATGGCTTTTGAATGTGATTTTGTATTAGAATATCTAGGTGTCATACAAATCTCAAACAAAATTCTAGTCCCATGATGATAAAGTAGCATTTGATGCAACAGGATTTAGTCAGTAGATCTGAATTGTTGTAGGGGGAAAATTAAGGCAAATATTCATGCCAGTCTCCCCATTCTGTTCCTCTTCAGTGGTGATCTCCATCTGAAAATGATGCCTATAAGGGCTTCCCCAGAAACTTCCCCAAACCCTTAGCTAAAGGAGTACTTTCATTCTATATGCACCAGGATAAGGAGACTGATTTATGAATGCATTTCCTCCATGAAAATGTCTCCCTTCTCTTCAATGATGAGTGAAAAATATGTTAAAGTTCTAAAATCAAGACTCTGAGTAGTATTTCCCAGATGTCCACTTATCAAATTGCTATATCCCTATTATTTTTAGTACTTAATCTGAACACTGAAAGTCGAATGAGAAATTGACTATAAAACTGTAAGTGCTAATCAAACTATAATTATGAAGAAGGCACCAAAACTCTACAGAACTGCTGAACGGTTTTTTGTTGTTATTTTCGTATGTTTTTTTTCTTTTTTTTTTTCATATGTTTTTAAATGGACCATTGTAACAGATATGAGTTTATTTTTTTTCTGTTTTTTTTTTGGGGGGGGTGGATTTAATGAGCTATAGGTTCGGGGAGGAATAGTGTTTATTGAATGTTTATTATAGGTCACTTCTTAACTTTTGCTTTATTGGCTTTTTTGCCCTCAAAACAATCCAAAGAAGTAGGTCCCATTTTTATATTTATTTCGTCCCAGAAGGGATGAAGATCCCATCTCGGAAAACGTGGACTCCATTCTTCCATTTGTTTTTTTTGTTTTTTGTTTTTTTTTTTTTTCCATTCTTCCATTTGTTCGGGCTTCACGCCCCCGCCACGTCCAACCCATCAGCAACATGCAAGTGTGAGCCGTGCCAGGCCCCTGGCACCGGGGTAGCTCCGGGGCTCCCGAGGCTGCGGTCTCCCGGCCCTGCCGTCGCGGGGGGGGGGGGGGGGGGGGGCGGGGGGCGGGGGACGGGGGGGGGGGCGGGGGGGGAGGCAGGGCTGAGGCCTCCCGGCTCCCCCAGGGCCCGCCCCTCATCCATCTGGGACTTGGCCCAGCCTCCTCTGGGCGCTGCAGCCGCTCCCCAGGCCCGCCCGCCTCATCCCGCTCCCCTAAGGGCTCTGTCCGCGCAGGCCTAGGGGGCTCTCCACCGGTCTCTGGCTCCCTCGCCCTATTTAATTTTCTTCAGAACATATTCGTGGGCTTTTGTTAATTGCTTCTCCCTCCAAAAAAATATGTTTTCAGGCCACAAGAACATGGTGGGGTTTGCTCACTGTACATCCCTAGCTTTGGATACCTGCAAGCGGGGGTTCGTGAACATTTGCTGAATAACTGATCCCCGTTTTGTAGATCAGGGAACCAAGTCTCAGAGATGGGAAGTGACTTCCCCAATGTCACTTCTACAGGACTCACATCTTCCCCAGGACCCACATCTACACAGTGTTGCTTGGAGGCCCTGCTTTGACCAAACACGGGATTATTCAAGCGCCTTCCTAGGTGGTGAAGCTGGGAAAGCACACTGGCCATAGAGAAAGCCTCCACAAATTTATCTGCTGGTATTTGAATCAAACATAAGACAAAATGACATCTTTTTAGATGAGGAAATGTAACAAGTGTCTTCAGAATCCAGAAATGTTGACTGACTTCTAGACAACACTCTTATGGTGACTATAGGCTCCAAAGTTAAAACTTAAATGTGAAAATATCAAATCTCAGTCTGTATTGAGATACGTATGAAAAAAAAAACACTTTGAAAATAGTACAGCATTACTTGAGATCAAGGAGTCATTATCGTTATTTTAAATGCCTAGAGTACAGAGGTCCATTAGAGAAATGGATTATTAACATATGCCTTAAATTAAAGCAACTTTCTCTCAAGATCGTTCTTCCTGCCATTTGAAAAGCATCTCCCACCTGCCATGTGACACACTGGTTAGTCTTTGGGACTTCTGAAACAGAGGTTTTCACCTCCAGGGGACTTAATCTTTGAACAAATAATGACTGGCACGATATCTTTTCTGGTATGATTTTTTTGCAAATTTACAAATCAAGAACGTGAAAAGTACTCCAGCGGTGTGGTCTGTCAGTAGGCACAGAGGGCTTGCTGCTTGCTCCCCACATCTGCGGTGACCTATTGTGAGCTGGCCCCTGGGACCCATCAGGCCAAGGAGCTCAAATTTTCAAAGATGGTTGGGAGAACTGAAAGCAATTGATTGCACCAGCTTGACAGGGAAAGCCATCATGCACTAATAATACTAATAATACTAATTATTTATTTACGCAGTGGTCGGCTATATATCCAGCTGTTGCTGTGTCTTTATATGCTTTAGTCCACGGTTCTCCTTTCTCATTTTGTTTTTGTTTTGTTTGGGCTACAGCTGGAATTCAGGATGAAGCCCAGTTTATGAATTTATCAATCCCTAGGCGTCCCTTCCTTATTCCGATATGAAATAGAACATTCATGTCTCTTAAAAGTAAGAGGAAAGAAAACTAACAGTGTCAAAAAAAAATTTTAGTGTCAAAAATTTGATAACATTCATTTTCTTCTTTCATTTCTCCCATCCTTCTTCTCTAGTGTTGGAGAGGAAAGGTGAGAGAAAATACCATTACTGCCCCAAATGTGTCCTCTGGATGCTCTGTGCTGCGGAGAGGAAGGGCAGGTGGAGGAGCAAGTTGGTCAGAAGTTTTGGGAAAAGCAAACTGGACCAAAAAACTTAAAGAAATGAGAACACTGCAGCAAAAAGGAAAAAGAAATAATAACTTGGTAACTCTTGAGTTCTCTTTCTTTTTTTTTTTTTTTTGACCTAGCTTTAACTTTTCTCAGATTTCTGTAAGCCTAAGATATCATCTTCACCAGTACTGAAAGCCATATTCTATCCCCAAAGGTCCAGTGTCCTAATTTTTTCTTTCTGAGATTGTCATCCAAAATAGGTGAATGCAATTTTGATGCTTATTTTTCCAAGTTGACAACATTCAATTGTTATTCTCTACACATTTATTAAGCGGCATGTTGGTTCTCTAGATGAAAGATGAAGATGGCCAGTCCTTGTGTCTAGAATCTTGCAGTTTGGTTCACTACAGCAGACCTTATACAAATTCCCAAAACCACTCTCCATGTGGTCTCCCACCACTAATCTATGAGAATTACATGGCACCAATACCATTTCCCTTCACAGAAAGATACATCACAGGTGGTAGTGACTGGGTGATGGGCACTGAGGGGAGCACTTGATGGGATGAGCACTGGGTGTTATTCTATATGTTGGCAAATTGAACACCAATAAAAAATAAATTTATAAAATAAAAAAAGATACATCACTTATGGAGGCAAAGAGAAGAAGGAAACCAACATTTGTTGAACTTTGATGCCTGACAGGCACATGCTATGTGCTTTTGTATTTACAATCTCATCTATCTCTCCTCAAACTCTATGAAATTAATGCTGTTAATGCTCTTTTACAAATAAGAAAACTGAAGCTCCCCATTTCATAGAACTGATGCGGGAAAAGTTAGCATTGAATTCTAAACCTAAACTGAAGTCCAAAATCCAACCTCATATCTTTCTACCACATATTCCTACAAATAATGAAGAAAGGCTAGTCACCCAACAGATCCGTGCTGATAGAATAGAAGAGATGCAAGGTGGAGTTACATAGTTTTCCAACCCAAATAACTTTCGGGCCCTGGCAGGTAATGAGCTAAGTGAAACAGACAAGACGTAACACAGTGGGGAATTCTGGAACTTATTGCTGGTTGGAAGGACTTGCCAATCTAAAGCTACAAAATCAAATGTACTTTTAAAAACCGTGTAGAAATCTGATTCTATTTGGAGCCAAAATTGGTACCCAGTATTAATGTGCAACTTCTACTTTAACTGTTACATTGAGCACCCGATTATTTTTATTGTGGTAAAAAACAAATCATAAAATTTACTATCTTAACCATTTTTTAGGATATAGTCTAATGCCACTAAGCACATTCATATTGCTGTGCAACCATCACCACCATCCATCCCCCAAATGTTCTCATCAGCCCATCAAACAGCTCCCTATCCCCCCTACTCCAGCCTCTGGAAACTACCTTTCTACTTTCCATTTCTATGACTTTAACTCACCTACGTATCTAATAAAAATGGAATCATACAGTATTTATCCTTTGTGACTGACTTTTTCTCAACATAACATCCTCAAGGTTCATCCTTGTTGCAGCACGAGTCAGAACTTCCTTCCTTTTTAAGACTGAATAATATCCATTGTATGGATACACCATATTTGTTATCCATTCACCCATTCAGCCATCAATACACATTGGCTTTGTTCTTGCCTTTTGGCTCTTGTAAATAATACTGCTACGAGCATTGGTGTCCAGATGTCTGTCCAAAAGCCTGCTTTCAGTTCTTTCAGGCATATACTCAGAAGTGGAATTGTTGGATCATATGGCAATTCTATGTTTAATATCTTGAAGGATTATTTTACTGTTTTCCATAATAGCTGCACCATTTAACATTTCCACCAACAGGGCACAAGTGCTATTTCTCCACATTCCTAACAATTGTTATTTTCTGTTCATTTGGGTTTTTCATCTTGTAAAAATTATTCAAATGGGTGCTGAGTGGTTATATCCCTGTGGTTTTGACTTGCCTTTCTCTAGTCATTAGTGATGTTCAGTAACTTTTCATGTACTCATTGGCCATCTGTACATATTTAGAGAAATAAGAGAAATGTCTACTCATGTCCTTTGCCCATTTTTTAATTGGGTTTTTGGAGGGTTTCGTTGTTGTTGAGTTGTAGGAGTTCTTAATATATTCTGGGTATTGATCCTTTATCATATATGATTTGCAAATATTTTCTCCCTTTTTGTGGATTGCCTTTCACTCTGTTGAGGTTATCCTTTGATGTACAAAAGTTTTAAATTTTCATCAAGTCCAATTTTTATGTCATCTTTTCTTACTTTACCTGTGTTTTTGCTGTCATATCCAAGAAGCCATTGCCAAATCCAATGTCATAAAGATTTTCTCCCTATGTTTTCTTCTAAGAATTCTATAATTTTAAACATCTTTATGGCTCTTTTTAGCTTTTCCATTTAGGTATTTAATCCATTTTAGATAATTTTTGTACGTGGTGTAAGATAAGGTCCAATTTCATTATTTTGCTTGTAGATATCTAGTTTCCCCAGCACCATTTGTTGAAAAGACTGTCTTTTCATCATAGAATGGTATTGACATCCTTATCAAAAATAATTTGATCATATATTTGGGAGTTTAATTCTGGGCTCTTTTTTCTATTCCTATGATCTCCCTGTCTGTCTTTATGCCAATACCACACTCTTGATTACTGTAGCTTTGTAGTAACTTTTGAAAGTGGAAAGTGTGAGTCCTCTAACTTTATGGGTTTTGAAGGATTTTTTGGCTTTTCAGGGTCCTTTCAAATTCCATCTGAATCTTAGGATAGATTTTCCCATTTCTGCAAAAACATCATTGGGATTTTGATAGGACTGCAATGTATCCATAGATCACCTTGGGGAGTATTGCCACCTTAATAATATTAAGTCCTCAATCATTGAATATAAGATGTATTTCTATTTATTTATTTCTTTAATTTCTCCCAGCAACATTTTGTAGTTTTCAGTGTATAAGTCTTTTACTTGTTTGATTTGGTTTGTTTACTCCTAAGTAATTTATTCTTTTTTAAGCTATATAAGTGGAACTGTTACCTTAATGTCATTTTGATTGTCCACTATTCGTGTATAGAAAGGCCTCGAATTTTTGCATGTTGATTTTGTATCTTGCAGAATTGGTTTTCTAATTGAACAGTTGTGTGTGTGTGTGTGTGTGTGTGTCTGTGTGTGTGTGTAATCTTTAGTGGTTTCTACATACGTCATCTGTGAACACAGATGATTTTTCTTCTTCCTTCCCACTTCAGTTGTCTTTTGTTTCTTTTCTTGCTTAATCATTCTGTTTGAAACTTCTAATCCTATATTGAACAGAAGTGTTGAGAGTGGGCATCCTTGTCTTATTCTTCATCTTAGAAGAAAAGTTTCCAGTCTTTCACCAGTTTGTATGATGTTAGCTGTGAGCTTTTCATTATGTGACCTTTATTATGCTGAGATAGCTTCCTTCTAATCCTAGTTTGTTGAATGTTTTTATCATGAAAGGGTGTTGAATTTCATTAAATGCTTTTCTGAATCAATTGAAATGATCATGTGGGTTTTTTTTTTCCTTCATTCTGTAACTGTGATGTATTACACTGATTGATTTTCATATATTAAATCATCCTTGCATTCCAGCTATAAATACCATTTGGTCATGGTATGTAATCCTTTTAATATGCTGCTGGATTCAGTTTGTTAGTATTTTGTTAAGGATTTTTCCATCAATATTCATCAAGGATATTGGCCTATAGTTTTCTTCTTTTTTAAAGATTTTATTTATTTATGAGAGACACAGAGAGAGAGAGAGAGAGAGGCAGAGACACAGGCAGAGAGAAGCAGGCTCCATGAAGGGAGCCTGACGTGGGACTCCATCCTGGGTCTCCAGGATCAGGCCCTGGGCTAAAGGCGACGCTAAACCGCTGAGCCACCAGGGTTGCCCTGGCCTATGGTTTTCTTGTTGGTTTTTTGTCTGGCTTTGGTAGCAGAGTAATGCTGCCTTCATAGAATGAATTAGAAAGTCTTTTTTTCAATTTTTTGGAAGCCTTCAAGAAGGATTTTTCTTTAAATGTTTGGCAGAATTAACCAATGAAACCATCTAGTGCAAGGCTTCTTTGTTGTCAGGTTTTTCATTACTGATCTAATCTTCTTACTAGTTCTGTAAGTCCGTTCAGATTCTCTATTCCTTCATGATTCAGTGTAAGCAGGCTGTGTATTTGTAGTGATCTGTCTTTTTTATATGGGTTATCCACTCTGTTGGCATACAATTGTTCATAGTAGTCACTTATAATCCTTTTTATTTCCATAAAATCAGCTAAAGGGTTGTCAAATTTGTAGATGTCTGCTCTAATTCTTTATTATTTCTTTTTGCTATATTTAAGTTTAGTTTTTTCTTCTTTTTCTAGTCTCTTAAGGTGTGAAGTCAGATTTTTCCATTTGATAATATTTATTTATTTATTTATTTATTTATTTATTTATTTATTGTTTGGGGGGTTTTTTGTTTTTTGTTTTTTTGTTTTTTGTTTTTTTTTTACTTTTTTTTTAATGCAGCATTTTCAGCTATAAATTCCTTTCTTTTCACTGGTTTGCTGCATTCCATAATTTTTGGTATGTTGTGTTTGTTTTCATTTTCTCTGAAGATATTTTCTAATTTCCCTTGTGATTTCTTCTTTGACACATAGATTGTTTAAGAGTATACTGCTTAATTTCCACATATTTGTGAATTTTCCAATTTTCCTTCTATTACTGATTTCTACTTTCATTCCACTGTAAGCAGAAAAGATACTTTGCATAATGTCAATCTTTATAAATTTTTTAAGACTTATTTAGTGGCCTAATATGTGGTCTACCCCAGGAAACGGTCCATGTGCCCTTGACAAAAATGGATAATCAGATCTTATTGGGTGAAATATACCCTATATGTCTGTTAGGTCCAATTGGCATATATTGTTCCAAGTCCTTTGTTTCCTTACTGGTGTTCTTTCTCATTGTTTAGTATGTGATTTAAAAAAAAAAATTGTTAGGAAGTTAAAGAAGGCACTGAAATACTTTAAGTAGGCTGTTCCAAATCAGGCCGCATCCACCATGTGTTAAATTATCCTCCTATATTGAAATATGTATATTTGAATGTTTAAAGCAACTTTTCCCAGGGCTGTAATATTGGTTATATGGTATATGCACTATTCAATTATGGATTTGTGGATTGGCTTTTGTTTTCAGATCAGTAGCCACCATTCCATAGCCCTGGAGCAATGGAAGGGTGGGATGCAATTCTCCTCTCAGTGCATAGCCTGTATTCTGATAGAGGTTTTGGTGTTTTACACTCCCAAGAAGGCATAAAATACAGCTGCAATTCAACTGATGATTTCTACCAGCCCACACAGCATCTTAAAAGGACTTAGGAAAGTGGGTAATGAAGGGAAAAAAGTCAAATCGGTGTGAGGTCTCTACCACTTGGAGACCAAATAAATGCAGCTGAAGGGCTCACAATAGAAATCACACACCGGGGATCCCTGGGTGGCACAGTGGTTTAGCACCTGCCTTTGGCCCAGGGTGCGATCCTGGAGACCCGGGATCGAATCCCACATCAGGCTCCCGGTGCATGGAGCCTGCTTCTCCCTCTGCCTGTGTCTCTGCCTCTCTCTCTCTCTCTCTGTGACTATCATACATAAATAAATTTTAAAAATTAAAAAAAAAAAAAAAAAGAAATCACACACCAGGGACGCCTGGGTGGCTCAGCAGTTGAGCACCTCCCTTTGGCTCAGGGCCTGATCCTGGACTCCTGGGATCTAGTCTCACATCGGGCTCCCTGCATGGAGCCTGCTTCTCCCTCTGCCTGTGTCTCTGCCTCTTCCTGTGTGTCTCTCATAAATAAACAAATAAAATCTTAAAAAAGAAAAAAAAAGAAATCACATACCAGCCCCAAGTGCCCCACTTACAACCTCTGTCATAAGGAACAGTTGCATGCCAGGCCCACACAACAGGCCTGTCCTCCAATGCCTTGTCCAGTCACTAACTACCCAGCAGTGGCAATATCTTCATGTCTTCTTGCTTTTTTAGTG